>NC_087518.1:50677814-51277814 GCF_963921805.1 Phalacrocorax carbo | reverse complement strand
TTCTCCCTGCTTTCTGCTTGCCACGTCTCAGTCTCCCCTATTGACAGGACGTGGTTTTAAACACAGTTACACAAGTTATCATTTCTGCCTTTTGATCAATCTGAATTTTCAGGACAATTACCCTCTTAATCAATGATTGCTATCAGCAGCCCCTTGGATTCTTCACCAAGGCAATCGTGCCGCCGGGGCAGACGGCGTGTGCATATGCAATGAAGCTGCGGGGAGGCGCAAGTCCATCTTCCCCTGACGTAGTCGTCGGCTGAAAGGGTGGAGAGCTGTGAAGGCCACTTCAAGGAACACCTGACGTAAAAAATAAGCGGAGGGAATTAAAAGGGACATTGTGTGAGGTTATCTGTGGCACAGCCGGGCTGGGGGGACCAGGGACCTGCTGAAAATATCATCAAGTTGAAAAATAAATGAACTAAAACAACAGATTTACCATCCATCGAAACCATATATTTAAGAGCTATCTATTGCCAGCACTAACTGCTCCTAATGAGGCTAATAAAGTCCGTTTCCAATTAGAGACTGAAACTATTAGAAGGAAAGATGGAGAGGAAGCTTTTAACAACCTCTAAAGATGTGGGGTTTGGATTTGGGGTTTTATGGTGTTTTTTTTCCATCAGAAATTATTTAGTATCACCAAAATGCCCCTAGCGTTTATACACACAAAGCAAGCCTCCCGCCGCTCTTCCCTGGCAGGAGTATGTGTTTTGGTAATTGATGTTTGCACAGAACCTCAGCTCTTGGAGGACGTGGCTCCTCTGAGGCATCTCTCACCACCACAGAAACACAGCCCCAGATATTTAAACACCACAAGAAACCCCAAAGCAGCCGAAGCCCAATTGCAGAGGCCGTGGCTTGGCTGGGGGATGAGGCTTAGCAAGGGCACCACCAGGCCGTTGGCAGGTTCGTGCCACTTGGCTTGTGTTTTCAGCACTCCAGCCCATGCAGGGTGAAGGAGCACATGGCTCCCACCCACTCATTGCTCTGCACTGCTCCCTCAACTACCTTACGGACTTCCCCATGGCACAGGACTCCTTGACACACCGTTCTGTCCAAAAAATAGGTTGGCCAGACCCAGGCACCATTTTGTCTTGAACAGCACCTGCAGATAGAGCTGCTGTGTCTTCTCCCAGGCTTGGAAAGTACTCTGCATCTCTTGGGCGCTGTGTCGGCAGGAGGGAGCTTTGGGACCTGGATGGCAGCAGGGAAACACTGCCAGAAAGCAGCTGAGCTCCCGTGGGGAAGGCAGCGTGGTGGCTTCACCATCTTGACCACCAGATCGGGCTGGCAGTAAGCAGCAAAGGCAGCGCCAGGTGAGGCTGGCGGGCCAGCTGCCTTCACAGGCTGCTGGCTGGAGGAGCTCTCCGAAAGGCACAATATTTCACTAGCTATTTTACATGGAGAATTGCCGATCAAAGATATCCCCACTGTGTACTCCAGAGCAATAAAAATAAAAAAAACCCACAAGAAGAATTCTTTAGGCGGGTAATGGGCATTTTATTCCTTTTTATGACACTAAACATAGGCAGCTGGCATAATTATACCACAGTAAAGGCATAATGTGCACCTAGCAGAACAAACTCATACTTTTGATAATTAGGCAGAGCAAACACAGTCTGGGATTCAGTCACAGGGCTTCACTGTCTCCTGAATCTGCCAGAGTCCCTATCCCTGCAGCGTATCAGCCTCAGTCCCACAGCTGGATTTAGCTGGACCCCATGGGGAAGGCTGAGCAAGCAGAGCATTACGAGAGCTCTCCTTCACCAAGAGGAATGGCCACGCGGCTCCACTGTTTAGAGCTGATTGAGGGCAGAGCGCAAGCAGGGAGGTGCAGGATGAGTCCACGTGCAGCTCCTGAGGCAGCTGGAGTCGGCACGTGGCAGAGCACTGCTGGAGCATGTCAGTCACCTCCGGATCGGCACTGACTGACCCCACAGGCAAGGCTGCCATGGAACCAACTCTGTAGAGACAAATCATACAAGTTGTGATGGCAAAGGGAGACCCAAAACACAGAAGAGATACAGAGCTCTCTTGGGTTTGGCAGCTCCGCTGAGGCCAGCTCCAGGAACTGGAAGGGCTGAGCATGGGGACACCCCTCCACAGCAAGGACCTTGGCCAAATGCAGTCTGCAGAGACAACTTCCAGAGGGAAGCTGTCCCCTTTGCCAAAGGGGAAGAAAATGTCCCAGGGAAGCTGAAAGACCCTCACCTACAGAGAGGCCAGCTTGGACCTGCTAGAGGCTAGCAACTACCTCTCTGAAGGCTTTGCGCTCCCATTAGTCCTGGTGGCCCTGCTAACCTGCAGACCTGCCTCCTCCAAAACACAACGGCAGGCAACAAGCATGCTCCTCCAGCAGCTGCAGGCATCCACGCAGGACAGCTCTTCCCTAAGCACAGAGAATGGCCAAGGCAGAGATCCTAAATGATCTCTAAAATATTAATAGCATCAATCAGAGCCAGGCTGACAGAGGTTACAACACTGAGAGAGCACAGAGAGCAGGCTTTCCTGAAGTTGGCACAGGACCATACACTAAATATCCAGAGTTTGTTTAAAAATGCATCTGCAGGATGCATACAGGAGCAGTGCTGGCAGAACGGCGTGCTGAGGTTTCATCTCCACAATACTGAAACCTGCTGGGGTGCCGACCACTGCACATGGGAGAGAGACCAGCTCAGCTACACTTCCTGTCTTAATGGAAGTTGGTTGCTTTAAGGCATATTGAGTGCAACAAAGAAATGCTGGAGTATCTTGGCTCAAAGAAAGGTAAGGGAGGTGGAGCACATCCGTCAGCAATGAGCAAGACCTGCATATTCATCTGTGGATAGGATGCCCAAGAAAATGCCAAAAATGTCATTATATTTTTCAAAACGAGATTCAGTATGAGAAAGGGATGATGTACGTCATCAGCAAATACAAGCATCTTGCCTCCATAGCTACCGACACCCAGAATAGGCAGACTGAGAACTGGACAGGTACTGAGCAAGCTTGGGAAGGCTGCAGTGCAGCAATCCAGACCACGACTTCAAGATAGCCATTTGCTCAGGAGCTCTGATACCCTATTGGGCTGGCAGCAACATTCATGTCAGAGCACCCAAGGAGAAAATGGTCCCGTTCTGTAGAAGACAGTGCCCAGACAACTGGGAAAACAAGGTACTGTGAGATAGCCTCTGGCAGGGCTCATTTTCTGAAGTGATTAGAGCTGCCCTCCCCAGCAGGCCACAAAACAAAAGTTTATGCCTAGATGAGGACAAAGGATGGGCTGTTTCCTAAACCAAAGCAGACCACACCTGTGGTACATCCAATCCACGGGCTGCAGGCAAAAAGCTCAAGCAAGGAAACCTGCAAGTGGCGAGAGCGAAAGCCAGGATGGAGCCAGAAGTGCTGTGCCAGCATGGGGGAAGGGCAGCAGGAGATTTTTAATCCCAGCTCTGAAATCAACTTGCTTAGTAGCCCTGGGGTTCCAAGACATTTAATTAATTAATTTAATGAGTTTGCAGCACTAAGTTATTAATATACAAATTCTACTACAGTATCTCCCACCTCCCAGTTCAGCATCTCTTGCTGCTTTATACTGAGCCCATTAGAAGCAAACGCCAAGCCTCGGTATGCCTCTGTGCCATGGGGCAGAGGCTGCACACCCACGCTTTCCCAGCCAAGACAGCAGTAGCAATGTCCCATCCCTTTCAGCAGGACAGTGCATCGTGCTCAGCACAGGGCACCAGGAACACTTCATAGAAAAAACGCTTTCCACTTACTGGCAAGCTGATCGCCACCATAAACCAGCCTGCTGCTGCTGGTGGAGGTGGCAGGCAGTCATTCTCCCTCTTGTAGTCATGCTGGCTCAGTAGGACAATAAGGACTAAACCAGTTAACGTTTTAATCCCCAAGGCTAGAAAATCTGATTAGCCCCTCATCCCTCCCTGGAGAACTACACAGGGTCGTTTTCATGTCCTACACGGAGCACTTGTCTTTCAAACGCAGAAAAAAGAGGACACAGCTTCTTTCCCAGGGACTAGGCAGCTGGGCTGGTACCCACGTAAAGCTCCAGCTGAAGGGCTGGAATGCAGGGATGCTCTGACCCACAGGACTCTGGGAAAGGCCACCTTTCGTGCATTGCGCCTTTGCCTTCCAGCTCCTCCTGGCCTGGAATGCAGCACACGTTGAAGGATTATTGTAAAACATGCCCTGCCTCTAATCCCTTCTCCTCTTGCCTTGCTCTGGTATTGACTGCGGGGAGCTGTGTCAGGCCTAGGGTCAGGCTTGCCTCTCGCAATACCAGGGCACACAGAAGGCTCCAGCCTCTCCAGCTGACTGCAGTATGCATGATACATGGGAAAACCCAGGCTGCCCCACATGTCCATATAAGCAGGCATGTGAAATTGGAGGCGCCCAGCTTCTGCCAACAGCACAGGTGCCCCACAGGCACAGCTGCGGTCCTGCGTGCAGGTGGAATGCCAGACCCATGCCAGACACCCACCTGCTGGGAGATCAAGGGCCTAACTCTGACCATCCTTATCGTTTCCCTGGTTTGCTCCTGGGGTGCCAGTCCAAGGGCACGTTACACGGCAAGTCTGGATGCAAGCCTGTGGCACATCAGCCATGCTGCGGTCACACCGCTACAGCAGACAGCCAGCTGACAGATCCCAGTCACACCACAACTAGCCCTGCAGCAACTCCCTGCCTGTCCAGATCCCACCATAGAGACCATCAGGCCACTTCATCCTGCACAACCTTCACATTACAGAAAGATTTCTTATCAAAAGTACAAGTTGCTTAGGTTTCATTGTGGGTTATTTTGCCTGCTTTCAAACACTCTTTCTAAAACTTTGTCTTTGGCACCTACAGCACACTACCCCATAAACAGGCAGGACCAGCCAGCGTGGCTCCTTTCTCAACCCGCAAGCAGCAACCAGACCCATGGTGTAAAGCTCTGAGCAGTATGTTTAACCTCAGCAGCAGCGAACACACAGCCAGATGGGAACCAGGAGGCTCCTCAGTGCAGGGGACAGATGTTCAAATCCCCCAGCAAGGGGAACGCAGGCACAGCGAGGTGCAGCCGAGCAATATGGCACTCAGCAGGAAGAGCAGCTTGCAAGGTCTGAGCAGCTGCCTCTTCACCTTTTGCCTGCAGGCTACAGCAACGTGCATGTAGAAGGACCACAAATGCCAACCTGCCTCCAACCACTTGCATAGAAAAAGATACTTTCAGTAATGCAACCATTGCAGTGCACTCAGAAAACTGCTGCTTACAATTTCATCTAGAGGCAAAGCTTTTGCACTGGTTAAAAAAGCACAAAAGCAACAAATTCTACTCTCTGCTTTGTCCAGTACCTGCAGGATGCATGGGGCCAAGTAAGATAATCGTGTGTCTCAGTTCCTCTTGAATTACCACCTTCCTGCCTTATCTGAGAGCCCTCTGTACCACCTGTGGCACCAGGAGGCCCTGGTCCTTGCTGGAGCCTGAAGGGGCTGCCAAGTATTAAAGGCTGCCTTGGGATTTCCCCAGTACAAACATCCTGATGTGGGCAGATGGCGTCTGGAGAGGAGTGGAGACTGTACACAGCATCCAGGGAAAGCACATAGCCTATATCCAAGTGCAAGGGAGCAGAAAGTGTCACAGCAGACAGGGTCAGAAGGGAGAAGTGATGACCCACACTGTCTGCTTCAAGGCAGGACCAGCTTCACCCAAACCCTCCCCACCAGATTCTTCTAAACTCTGAAAATCTCAAGAGCTAAAGGTCCTGCATCCCTGCCCTCATCCACAGAGACTGTTTACTGATCTCCTTGCAGCAGGTAAAGACATGAGCAAGAGCTGTCCACCACAACCACCCAGAATACACTTTTCCTCTCCTCTGAGCACTTTCATTCCTCCAAAAGTTATTTCTGCTTAGTCTTCTCTAAGCTGAACATCCCAGATTCCTCAATCTTCCCCTAGAGGTCACGTCTTCCAGCCCTCTGACCCTTCTGTTCCCTTCTGGGCTTTCTCCAACTGTGCCAGGCCCTCCCCCCCCCCTCCCCCCGAGTGCAATATGCAAAACTGGTTTGTTCCAAAGCTAAAAAGAGGCTCCAAAGCACCTTGTTTAGGAAAATAGCTGAGATTTTAACATGTGCCTACTGCAATTTTAGTATGTATTAGCAAAAGAGAGTGTAGGAGAGCACCTGATGGTAAAGAAGTTAATCTGTGTATGAGATGCTGTGAGATGACCACGTGCTAAAACACATGCAGGACAGCTATGGGACGGAAGGATGGAAGTTCCAGGAAGAGTTTGCTGTTAATACCTTGTCAGAGATTGTCTTTACCCACGCAGAAGAGTCTAAATGGCAGTGAGTGAGGAACAGGCTGCATGTGCTCAGCTAACAGCCTCCTGCTCGGCATGAGTTTGGCAGCAAGAAGGGTGCTCTTTCACATAGTTCTGGATTTTATGGCCAAAAGGAATGACTAAACTAATCCACTATTTTGCAAGCCAGGAACTTAGCTACTTTCTGGTGAATCAAGACCAAGAACTTATATTAACCCTCTGAGGATCGCATCTTTTCTGTCTGCTCCCAGAACAGTACATACAGACACATGCCCCACAGAAAACTGTTCCTGTGCTTTTAAGATGCAATAAAAAAAAAACCCACCAACAAAAGCCAAAAGAGAGTAAAACACACAAAACCATTTGATTTAGGCAAAGATGGACACTGCTCTTTTCTGGCCTCCTGGGATGGGCATGTATGTTGTTGCTCAAGTCATCCAAAACCAGTGAAGCCTCCAGGCTGCATCTACAGCCCCTCTCAGCTGTAGCAAGATCAGCTCCCGAGACTGCAAGAAAAGGAAATGAAATGCGAGGCTGGGATCATTACTTTGAAACTATAAGCTCGTGCCACTGAGCCAAAGCCTGTTATATCGACATGGGTTTGTGTCACCCCAGCAGCAGAGATCATTCTCCATCTCTGCTTGCTCAGCTCCCCTCCTCCCGGGACAGCTGTCAGCACACCACTCTGCAAAGCTTTGCAAAGTCTATCTACAGAAAAACTCCCAACGCCTTGCCCAGCAGGTTCAAGTTATAGGGCTGAGCTACTGCAGAGCAAAAAGCACCCTGCTGGCTGCTCCACCATGCTTGGGAAGCTGCTGGTAAAGCACAAAGTGCTACTTGCAGAGGAACAAATAGCAAAAGCCCTCAGTTTCCTTCCCTGGGGCAGAGAGCCCAGAGGGAGCTGTTGCCACACAAGATGCTCCTACTCTGTGTCTCCAGTCACCAGCCTGGGCAGCAGCTCTGAGGTAGGGAGACAACCCTGCCTGCTGTTGAGTCCTAGGCTGAGGAGGGGAGAGCAGAGCCCTGAACAACTACTGGCCATGCAGCCCACATGCTGCACCTCTGCTTCCTTTGTTTTATGCGAAGGTGGATACCAACATCAACCCCAATGGTTACTCTGTGTTATGTGGGCACCCCACCGTAGTGCACATCGCAAACCCACATCAACAACCCCTTGATCCATCTGGCTATAGCTTCTAGTGAAACCGAGGCAAAGCCTGATGCATCAACCTATCCTGTATCCCCTTTTAATGAGACCAGGAAGAGGAAAACACTGTCAAGAACTTGCAGACACTCAGTCTCCCTTCCCAGCCCAAGCCCCCACTTGTTGGTTTTCCTTGGAAATGTTTTTAGTCTGCATTCCTTGTTAAATAAGAAAGGGAGGACAGGTCCCTCTGCAGCGGGACAGAGAGGGTGGCTCCTTTAAGGCCTCTCCTGGATGCCCTTTTCCTTTGAGATGTCTATCCTCGACTCTCTCCTTGTCTCCCTCCCTTTGATTTAAGAGTTCCTCTCCTGGCCCTGACAGTAAGGTATTTCTGTCCCACAGATTATAACTCACTCTGGGCTATTATTCAACTCCCAAGCCCTGGCCCTGCTGCATTTAGTCCAAACATAATATCCTTCATGCATATATTATCTGTCTCCCTATTATCTGGAATCATTTCGGAATTAAATTTCAGTCCTGCAATATTGGCTTGAAGAGCGGCTCACTTTATGGGCTAGTCAAAGGTTAGAATACCAATCAAAATAACACTGCCGATGCAGAGAGACATTTTAATATTCCAAAACCCGGTAATTGTAAAAGGACATAATATTTTTTCCCTGATTACCCCAAAGGCAACACATGTTAACAAGGCGAGGGAGAGAGTGAAAGAAATTTCAGAGTTCAGACAGCCGCACGACAGATTTAAAGGAGAAGTCATGGATGGCTGCCGTGCTCCAGCCCCTGGAGCAGGAGGGCTCCCCTGCCCATGTCGGTGGTGCCATGCTACCGGGATGCCGTCCCCTCATCCCCAGCCTTGTGGTATTCGGGCCACCCATGCTCCCCCAAGTCAAGAGCCTTCAAGGGTGCTCTCACTGCAAGGGAACAGAGCAGCCAGAGCTATACCGAGACGGACAGCTGAAGATTATCACAGCGAAGAAACTGCTGCGATCAGCTGGTCTGACCTGCACAGGCCACGAGGCTGCCCCAGATTAATTCCTGTTTGAACCACAGCTGATCTTTTTACAAAAAAAGCCCGTCCCTCCTGAGTTGGAGAAGTTGTTCCAATGGTTAATTACCCTCACTGTAAAAATTTGCTCCAGAATTACCTCGCTTTGGCTTCCAGGCACTAGAACTGCTTATGCTCTTCTCTGCTAGACTGAAGGAGTCTCTCGCCACATTTAGCTTTCCCTTTAGATACTTAGGAACTACAGCCAAGTCTCCCTTACCCTTCTCCCCGGTATCCTAAATGGCTCCCAGGGTCTTTACTGCATGGCGAGTGTTCCCATGGGTCTTGCAGTTCTTGTCCAGTCTTCAGTTTTCCAGAATCCTTTCCAATGCAGAGATGGGACCCAGCGTCCCATAGCAGTCAAAGCAGCCCCAAAGAAAGAGATGATCCAGCCCCTCTGCTCCTACTTACCATCGCCTGTTTATAAATCCAACAGCAGCTGCCTCCTGGATGCAGTATCTTCACACTTGATCAAAAATTATTTTTATGTTTTCTTTCAGGGCACTGATAGAAGTGTTAAATACAAGAGGTCTGAGAAATAGATCCCTGTGGGACCCCACTAGGAAGACATGCACTCCATGATGATTATCCATTTACAATTAAATGCTAGGAGCTGTCAGTTTGCTCGTTCTTAATCAATGTAATGTGTGCCATGTTGATTTTGTATCACTCTTGTTTCTTAATCAAAATGTCATAAGGTACCAAGTCAAATGCCTTCCAGAAGTATATTACATTGACATGGTTACCTTTATCAACCAAACATGCAGTCTCATAAAAAAAATATCAAGTTAGTTTGAAAAAGATCTAGTTTCCATAAATCCACATTGATTGGCATTATATTACCCTCTTTTCATTCTTTATTAATCAACTATGATATCTGGCTTTTCATTACTTTGCCCAGAATTAATGTCAAGCTGATAGGGCTATAATTACTTCATCGGTCATCCCATTTGCCCTTCTAAATTACTGGTACAACATTAGCTTTCTTCCAGTCCTCCAGAACTTCCCCCATGTTCAAAGACTTATTAACAGTTCAGGGCTTCTCAGCCAGCTCTTTAAAACTCCTGTAAACCAGCTGTGCAAAATGCCAAACAAAAGCCACCGTTTAACTTTATGAGAAAATTATGTTGTAAGAGCAAGCCTCTTGCTCAGTGATACGGCATCCTCTGCCTTTCTGTAAATACAGACCAAAGTATTTATTAAACACAGTCATTTTGCTGTTATAAGCAATTGCTTCCATTTCCTTCCAACTATGAACCAATGCCATTGCACAGACACTTTTCTTTCCTGATCTCCACGGAAAAGACGCTCCTACTCCCCTTAACCCTGGAGTTGCGCTTCTCCTTGTGTTTCCTTTCACAACCTCTCCCGTTCCTCCCCTCTGAGAGAGACTTTCCAAAGCCAAGAGCTCTGCAGCCAGGGGTGAGGAGCCCAGGAAAGCACAGCTCCCACTGAAGAAAGGTATGACAGGGTCTCAGAGCACTCACCCATACTGCAAACCAGCAAAGCACTGAGCACCACTGGTATATGAGCAGCTCTTCACAGCTAAGTGGCAACATCTGTTCATGTTCTTGATGCTTTGGCCATGAAGCACTCTGCCTGGTGAGTCCTCCTCTGCATTTCTAACCTTACTAGACATTTTATATTCCCTATAGCCAGTAGCTCAATAAGCAGACAATTGATAACCATCACAGTCAGTCCTCAAGAAGTTAGACCTCACGAAAGCAACCTCCAGATATACAGGCTAAAAAATAAACTATTTCTCAGTTGCACCTGTTTCAAACTTCTTCATTCAAAGAACTCAAGGCACTTCAGCACCAAGTGCCTGAGAAGCACTCAGAGCTCCTCCTCCCACCCCAAAGGCAGAAGGAATTGTTAATTCAGAGGAGAGACAAAAAGCTGTTAGCAAATCTTTGTTTGTTTAAGATGTGTTTATTTCTAGTTGACAAATATTAAAAAAAACAACCATCCTACTACATGCTTCCTCTGTCAAATTTCACAATGTGGGTAGGTGACCTTAAAACAATTGTGCATGTATATTAACAGTTTGCTTCCAACTACCAGTATCTACAGATCAATAAAGGCTGGGCCTGGAAAAGGCCAGCTCTGCCATGTCACCCCCAGCACAGCCACGCTGTGCTCCCCAAGGCTCCGTCAACTCTGCCTCGTGATGCTCACAGAAGGAAAGTTGCATTTCCCCTCCCTCCCACATCATTCAACCCTTGCCTTTCATAAAAGCTCTCCTGGACTTCAGGAGGATGTCAAACTAAGACCGGTTTTCTGTCACTTCTAAAGCAACCGCTATTAATGTATCTAAAGACATGCTGCCCTCTGTGAACAGAAACCAGAGATGGTCAAACAGACCAGGACAGCTGTCCTGAGAAAGGGGCAGCTCTGTGATGGGTATGAAGATTGTATTTTTAAAATATTAATAAAATATCATTTGAAACACAAGGAATAAAACAAACCTTTAGTGGTTACATAAAACACTCCTCTAATCTTTTAATCACATAACATCCAGAGAAGAAATGGAAGATCCGGACAGCGTATACAGTGTTAAAAATAGCTTCCACAACCCAATTTGAGAGTCAGAGCCCACAAGTGCCTTTTTGCCAGCCCTCCGACAGGTTACGATGCACTGGAAGAGACACAATGAAGCAAGAATATGGCAGAGGTCTCAAGTCAAGAATAACTCAAGGGAGAAGAACTGGAAACACTGATTTGCTCTTTCACACAGTGCAAGACCTAGGCGCAAGAAAAAGATCTGAGAGTAGGTTCAAAAGAAACAAAAGGACCTGCATCTTCACATAACATATGAATAAACAAACTATAATTAATGCATATTTAAATAGTAAAAGTCATTGCTGCAGGATGCTGTAGAAACTGAAAGCATAAGCAGATTCAGAAAAGGATGTGCGAGTCTCTGGTAGACAGACATGGTAAAAACAGTGGGTGCTAAACACAGCGGTTTGGAGGCAGTTGCCAGCTCTCAGTCCTTAAGGAGACAATTGCTGGGAACCAGAAAAAGCTGACTTGAATCATGCTCTCCTTGTTACATCTGTAAGCATCACCTATTGGCCTCTAGCACAGAGAGGATCTGGGTTAGACCTTTATTCTGGCCATTTTGACACCCTCATCATCCTTCTAATGTTTTTCTTCCACCAGCTAACTGTAAGAAAATCTAGCTTCACCACCCTTCTTCCACCTCCTCCCCTCATCAAACCACTCTCCCCTCCATAATGTGCTCCCAACCCAGCTGTGCTGGCACTCCTGCTGCCCACCGCGTTTCCCATACCCAGGCTCCTGGTCACCCTGCAATCACAGGCACCGTGTCCTCAGCCTAATGCAGCGCTGGCTCCGTCCCCACAGGGCGAGGATCCATCACAGGACCAACCATGTCGCTAACTCAAGCGGGACCTGGAACGATAAACCACAGAGGCTCCCGAAAGAGCAAAGGGAGCATGAACGAGAGCTGATCCTTATGTTAGAATAAGCAGTAATGAATTTATCCAGGCTACCCTGATGATGCTTTTGGGGCAGCAGCTTGGTTGTAGCTTGTTAGCTGCAGCAGTTTTCCTTTTCACATAGATCTTGACCCACAGCCTTCTGCTTTCTGCATGTATTTCTCCACTGGTGTCCCCCCCACTCCTGACATGAAGAGCACTCTGCTATTTACATCCAGCTCCAACGATGTAGCTCAGGTTCTGCACCTCAGTCCTAACCCACGGGGCCTCAGTGGATCCACATGACAGGCACATAAGGAGAACTGGCAGATGGGATGGTGGCTCTCTATCGACATGGTTTAGGGGGATATCTGAAATGTTGCAGCATTCAAAGAAAGCCTCCTCTGCTTTCTGCTGCCCTCCCATAAGGCTGAGCTAATCGAAGTGAAGAACATGATAAACTCTCTGCCCCGAGTCAGCTCTACACTGACAGTTCACCAGAGATACAAGATCGCTCAGTGACATTAAAAATGTCAGCAAACACCGATCAGGCTTGACAGAAGGGATGCATTAGCAGGCCGGGGGGGCATAGGGCAAGGTAAAACTTCAGCAAATGCGGTCAAGTGCACAGGCAGCTTTTCTCCTTTTGTCCTCCACAGAAGGCTTTTTCACAGATCCCAAGACACTGTGGCCACCATTGCAGCAGTCAGGTGTGGAGCTCACCACCACCTGCGTGGCCGAATCAATCCAAAAAGGTTTGCCTGGGGCAACACAAGCGTGGCACCTAGCAGGGGCTTATTCCCATCTTCAGCTTGGCTGAGAGGCAAGTCTTGGATATTCTGAACAAGGCCTGGAGGCACAGGGTGCTCACCTCAACTGCTGCAGCAGCACAGAAGTGACAAAGAAGGAGTTTATTGGAGAATGAACCCTGGGAAAGACCATCTCACCACCTGAGGAAGAGGGACTGCTGAGCTCTGGAGCATCCCGCACTTTGGCAGAGGCAGCACCGACAATGGCTGTTTCTTCAGATGATACAAAACGGAGACAAAGAGGAGCCAACGCTGTGTGTGCATGGGCAGAGGGAATCTGGAACATACTTTGTTGCTATCACGTTACACAATGGTACACAAACAGGTCTGCCTCATTCACACACTTCTCACGTAATCCCACCCTTCTGCGTTGACTTGTATTTGCAGCAGCAGTTCCCTAACTCAGTAGGGTCCTCTTCGTATCACTGCTCACAAGCAGAGACCCAAATGACAGACAGCAGAAGCAGGTGGGACTATCCTGCAGGAAACGGCTCTCAGTCACACATCCCATTTACACTCACATGAACTGTTTTCTTAACATCTGAAACATCCAAGTCTTTGTGTTATCCATGACCTAGAAATTAGCAGTTTCACACCACCACCCCCAGCACCTTCACTTCATGGATCAAGTCAGAGGCAGACTCAGCCTAGGAGGTATTTATGTCAGGAATGTGCCAGAGAGAGCAGAAAAGGGGCCACCTGAGCTACGCAGCGAAGAGCAGGGAGGCTAGATACCTGTCTGTCCTTATTTGTCTCATACTGGGAGACCACTCAAAGGAGACTGAGGTCCCATTAGGTCCAGCTGCTTGGCCAGAATTATTTTTCTAGGCTCAAAGTCCTCTCTCATGAAATCACACGGGCGGTTCCCCCACAAGCACCCCCAGAGTGGAGCTGTGAGTGGCATGGAAAGATCCTTACCTTCGGGTAAGAGCAGGCCCCAAGGGAGGCAGCTCTTTAGCCTCAGGACAGGAGAGGTCCTTGCTTTGCTCCCTCTACAACCTGGGTCACTTCCCAGAGGGGCACAGGGACCCTGGAACCACCCTGTGTATCACAGGGCATCAGATATTAAAGAGTCAGAAAAACTTCAGATTTTTAAGAGATTAGAGGGGTTGGAGGAAGGTAAACATTTCTCCCACACATTCCCTCCCCGTGTGATCTGAGGGAGCTCAGAGCCTTACTTTCTGAGTAACTCATCTGTAGAGGAGGACAACCCCAACCCACGTGCTCCCATTCTACATGCTCAACCTGCTACCCTACAGAGAGCTGGGCAGGGGAACACCTCACTGCAGCAGCTTCCCTCCTCCTCCTGCCTTCAGCTTTGTGCTGGTACTTCACAGATGCTCACCAGCCCTCAACCTAGTACCAGTATTTGCTGAAGCCCAACACATGAACGTCCATCCTGAAGAGCAGCCACTTGCCTGCATGTCCCCGTTACGACGAATCCCAACTCGTAACATGCTAAATCCAGGCGCCTAGAACTATGGGAAAGAGATATATTCATCCTGAGGCCCAGAGGAGGAGCACGGCTGGATCAACCTTCTTCTTAGTGAGCATCATGGTACATAGGGGATTATTTTTTTTTAAATATTATTATTCTGCAGCCATCAACCTGCTGGTTATATAGCTGCTATCCATTCACCGGAAGTTTAGTGAACTTCAAATGGCGATCATTAATGGTCACTGAACTGCAGAATGCCCCAACGTGCTTTCAGATTTCATTTACCAAGGACCAGCAATCAGCCAAAAGATTTGCTCTGACAGCAGGGAAATACAAGACCCTTTGACAAGTTCAGCCAGGAATGTGCTGCCAGCATCCCTTGTTAAGTTCATGTTCTACCCTATTTGATGGAACAGATCATGCAAATTGTCCTTCTGCGGTCGCTCAGCCTGTCACTCATGCTTCCATTTAAAACAATAAATAAATAAAAGAACAAAAGAAAAGCCCACAAGTACTACAAGCTGTTTACAAGCAAATTCCACTTACTGAGACCCCTAATTACTAGGAAAAGGTGCAGAAACCCAAATAAAACATTAAATTGGATGGAGAAAGGGGATCTTACTCATCCAAAGATTTAACCAGGAGGGCTACCTCAGCTTCTCTTGTGCACAGATCCCAGCCTCCCCCTGACCCTGCTATGGCTTGTAATCACACTTGTTCTTTTCTTCCCGCTTTGATTTGTGGGTTATGGCATCACCACTTTTTTCTGTGCAGACAGAGCAGCTGTGCCAGGAGACCCTGTGGATGAACAGCAGGCTGCTCTTTAACCACCCAGAGAAGGCGTGGAACAACACAAGGCATCAGACAGTAAAGTCCAAGGTATTTTGCTTTGCAAAGTGATCACTGGTTTCTTAGGTGGACGTGCTGCTGCGACAGCTCCCCTTCCCCACAGCACAAAAGGGAAATACTGATTTTTATTCGGGAATATTTCCACAGATCAGCCAGAATTTGATCTGAAGGGAACTGAGCTCCTAGGAGCCTTACACAGCTGCAAAACAAAACAGAGTCAGCAACACTGGGGCCAACACAACCTTTGCTGAAGAGGGGCCTCGCAGTGTCCCACTATTATGCAGAGACACCGCACTGTGCCTGCCACAATGGGATTCTCCCCAGCTGCAGAGCACATCCCATCAAGTACAGTAAGACTCTATTAGAGGAGATAAAATAGGGAGCCGGAGGACTCGCTCAGCCCAGCTCCTGAGAAAATAACTCATTTCAATGCAAAACAGCAGTAGTTATTAGATACCTCCTTAAAGAGGAAAGGAGAAGGACAAGGGGAGGGGGGAGAGAGGAAGACGGGGACCATGGCAGTTTGCACAAAAGTACCTTTTTCAGATTAATCCACTGTTTGAAGTAATCAGCAACCGGCAGCCCTAAGTACTGGCATTGTCCTGGTAACCTGTAAGAGAGAAGAGAGAGCAGGTTTGATTCAATCAGTGTCCTGACAAGACAAACTCTGTTTTCTTAAGTGCATTTTGTTCGGAGATGGAAGAGACCCTCAAGTCTGCTGTAACACGCTGCACATCAGGACTGTAGCTCTTGGCAAAAAAAAAAAGAAAATCTCATGAGAGCGCAGTTTGGCTGAAGACTTATATACATCCAGCCACATCCCAGCTGCTGACACCTTTCAGACTGAATATTTTGAACAGGAGCTGTGTGCAAGTGCGGCATGCAGCTCTCCTCCACAGTGGCTAATAAACACAACTGGAGCATCCAGGTTGTCCCTAGCTAAGTGACCTCATCACAAATCCCTGCAAAACCATCCCACTCAGCCAGCAGCTTACAGGGCAGACAGAAGGACTGACAATTCACCTGTCATGCCCTGGTGCTTTTCCATTTGGCCTTTACGGTTAAAACACTGAATGAGATGTGAGGGAGGGAAGGAGGCACCAATGCATTCATTTTTTGGGTAGTAACAGAGCAGGACCAATACTTTAGGGCTAGAAAACAGAGGCTGTTTTCCAAGCAGGTGCTTGGAAGAATAGAGCAGTCGCTACTCTGAAGATGCAAGGTGCTGCACAGTCTCACTAGGGGTTTGAGCACCAGAAGCCAGAGCTGCGAGCACATGTATTTAACCTCTCCCTTCCTACAGCAAGCTGCCAGAATAGGGCTCACAAAAACGGCACCGGTAAGGGACAGCAGGACCCCAGGATTTGGAAAGCTGCTTCTCCCACACTGTGCCGACCCCAGTGTGTTCGCAGAGGAGCTATGACATGCCCCTCAGATGGGGAAGGCTGAGTTGCAAAGCCATGCTGCTCCAGCCAAGCCTGTGCAGGGAAATGAGTTATGTGAGTTTTCCCTGGCCGGTTTGATCTGATCAAGAGTAATTGATGGATCTTGTTCATTCACGTACTGCTGAGCACGCCTGGGGCACTGGTCACAGGATCTTTAACTGAAGCAAAGGAACATCCCAAATAAATATGTCAACTAAATAAATGACTAAATTAGAGACGTTTGTGCATGTTAAAAGCCACAACCCCAGAAATTGTCTTTTGTGAATAGAGGGGGGTGGGGAATCTCACAACTTCCTCAGGCACTTGGGGGCTGTAGTGGGAGGTTGTAGAGGAGGGAAGAGCTGAGAGTGCCAGCATCAGCTGTTCAAACACCCCATGACAGACCACGTCCAGGGCAAAATCTTCTCCCACTCTCCATAGAGGAAAGAGGGAATAATCCAGACTGGACTTCAGACTCCAAGCTGAAATTCAGGAACAAGCACTGGTCAGATGTGGATATACAAGCTAGATACACTGCCTTGAGCTGGCGTGCACCGTCAGCACCTCATGCAGTACCTGAGTGCTCAGCCAAGCTCCAAACCCTCTGGTGACCAGGGCAGCATCTCTTCAGACCTACAAGCAGTTTCCCAAGTATGGAGATGAAGGAGGGACACAGATAATACACTTGCAGATAACACAAGACTCAGGGTAGTGCAGTACCAGAGTGGTTTGGTCTCAGTGCTGCCTCCATTTCTATGAGAAGAAAAGGAAGGAAGCTGGCAAACATACCCAGGGGAATCTCCCGGGAATATGTGGCCAATGGAGCAAGCACACACTCAGCCCCACCAGCATACTGGCTTTGTGAGCCCTGCTTAGGTTAAGAAGGGAATAGACTGCCTGTGCCAAAACCAAATGCCTGGTCCTGAAAAGATGCATGTGTCATCATTTAGGAGCAATAATTTAAGTCATACAAACACATTTGAATGAGAAGGTCCAGAGAAATTTCTCTGAAAGCAGGAAGCCTGTCAAAAGAACAAGCTTGCAAGCAGCAAGGCTACGGCGATTTGCTGGGTAAGCAATGTGACTTGACAGCACGGTCTCATCTCCGGGCACGGCTCATCTGATGCTAGCACCATCGTGCTGAAATAAACCACCTGGAGTCACTCCTTGCAATTGCATAGCCGTCACATAAATAGCAGCCTGGTCCATGCATTTTACAGCCATTACACATATGTCCATGACATCCCATAGTTGAACAGACCCCACCAGCCCCAAGCAGCATGTTAAGAAACCTCTTTCTTCAGGAAAGCTGCTTTCTACTGGTGCCCAAATCGAAAAATATCACAAGAAAGGAACCATTTAAAACAAATGATCGGTCTAAAGACAGACACAT
Source organism: Phalacrocorax carbo (assembly GCF_963921805.1). Taxonomy (NCBI): domain Eukaryota; kingdom Metazoa; phylum Chordata; class Aves; order Suliformes; family Phalacrocoracidae; genus Phalacrocorax; species Phalacrocorax carbo. Next base: position 51,259,943 of record NC_087518.1, on the reverse strand, counting down.
GATCAGCTCAACCTCTCTTAGACTGCTCACATTTAGCTAGAGAGGATGACAGCAGTTCGCAAAAGGTGTATTACTAAAAGCTAAATTTCTCCTCCCAACCCAAGAGGTTTTCATTAATACAGGTCTCAGCCTAGCTCCAGTTAGAGGAATAATTGTCTCAGCCTAGCTCCAGTTAGAGGAATAATTATCAATACACCTAATATTTGGATAGGGCCCAGAAGAAGCAAGTACAGCATTGTTCTCGTTAGCCACGGGAATTGACAGCTAACCACCTTGTGCAATGAATGGCATCTAAAGCATTTCCATCCCTGTGGGACCAAAAGGCCCAGCAAACTGGACAGTCTGGTTCTACTTCCACCCTGAGACTGATGGCAGTATGCCCTGGGCACTTGACAGTGGGTCTTTAATTGGAGAAAATAAATGCTCCAAATAAATATGTCAACTAAATAAATGACCCATTTTTACAAACAAGTAACAACCCCAGAAACTGCCTGCAAAGCCCTGTGACCTAAGGACATTCTCCCTCCCCCTCTGTGCTTGTGCTCCCCTCATTTCACGTTAGCACCAGAGAGACTTCACCAAGTTTTTCAAGCACTAGAAGACCTACGCTCATGCTGTAACCTGGGCAGGCTGTCAGCAGCGTGAGCCAAAGCATCAGTCTGCTCCCCGACCTGCAAGACGCAGGCCTGGTGGCTCTAGGGATACAGCCACTCAATGCACTTGCCTTTAGCGAAGGATTGCCACATGGGTCTGGTCTAATCTGGGTACACAGTGCTCCCAGCACAGGGAACCAGGGGCTCTCACAGCACAGAAAACAGGTGCCCAGACAGCTATGAGATATCTTTTCCCCAGCTCCAAGCTCACCGGCTGCCATGGTCCCCCAGTCCTTAGCCCAGTGACCAGGCGGGAGTTTCTCCAGCACCTTCTCCGGGTTGGAGTGCATGAGGCACACCTGTGGCTCTCCGGGGAACAGAAGTCCCAGGACCTGTACAGAAGTACCTCCATTTATTAGGGCCACCATCCACTTGATCAGCTCACTTAGTAAACACACTCATGCTCAGTATGGCTTCTTGCTCTTTCAGGAGTCAACCTTGCTTACTGGGGGCAGTTTTGCTTGAGCAAAGAGCTGGGGATTCAGCTCTCCCAGTGATAAGGGAGAAAAAACCTGATGGCACATTTCACTGCATTCAACATCCCATGGTCCTTCCAGCTTTTGAATGAGGTTTTGCTGCCTCGCCCAACACTGAAGCTCTCACTTCCTGGGAAGGAAGCTGCCTCTCAAAACCACCCCATCAGCCAACCACCATGGCTTCAGGTATGACTGCACTTGACAGAGACTTGAGAATGGCTGTGGGATTTTCCAGCCTCTGATGCAGCTCTGGTAAAGTCTGTCCTCCCAGCAGCAGAGAAGGGAGCGTACAATCTCTGCCCGCTCCAAAAATGCAGGTCCCCTTTGGGCAGAAGAAGAGCAAGTAACATCAGGTTGCACACTCTCCTCCACCAGCCAAGTAAGTCCAAGTCCTCCTTGGACTGTGGTCAGCTGTGGAAGCTCTGCACTATCTTCAGAGAGCTTTCATCACCCCAGGCTCTGATGTCCATCCAGCCCTGCTCCTCCACTCTGCAGGGTAAATGGGGCCTGGAGATGAAGGGGATGCAAACAGGAGGCGAGGTGACATGGCTGCATTTCTCCTGTTGAAGCCGGCTCTCTCCGAGGCAGCAAGAAGCGCACAGCTCGGCGGTGATAAACGGCCTTGCTTTAGTTATCACTTTCCTTAAGTTAAGGAGAGCAGCCTAGTGATGGATGGGCTGGAATTCGGTTATCAGGGAAGGCTGTCAGCCAGAGTTGCCTATCTCCACACACATTTAGCAGGGCGTCATTATGCGATGGCATGGAGTTAAAATATGACCAAGGGTATTGAAAGAAAAAGAACAGGATTAAAAAAAAAAAAAAAGGCAAATTGAGCAACAATAAAGGAGCGTGAGGCAAGAACGTTATCGTACTAGTGACACCTTTTATCTCGGTCTGGTTAGCTAGAGCAGGGCACAAATTGGTCCTTCCTCCACTATTGTATCCTCTTGTACAAACAGAGGCAGATAAAATGTGTCACCAGTGCGATAGCATATCAATTTAACCCTAATTATCTAGGGGGTCAAACTAAGAAATAGGGGTTTCTCATTTCAACAGGTTCCTCCGTCTCTGCTCGGAGCCACCACATTAATATGGAAGGGGGAGGGGCAGCCATAATTGATTTCCGTCACTCAGGTGGTCCTGGCGTATAAAAAATTAATGCTTGATTCTCCCAGCTAATCAGAGCTGGTTAACGTCCATCTGCTTCTGGGTTCAGGATGTCAGGAGACAAAGAAATTGGGCCACTTTCTACACACTGGGTATATTGATATTGAGCCAGTTAAAAGAACAAGTCCCGCTATAGGAAAGATAAAGGGACATTAAATCCTGGTTTTTATAGACCTGGTCTCAGCCTTCCAAAAAATCCATGCCCTGGAGACCTTTAGTTGTAAGAGATGCAGAACATTTTAATTGTGTCCCAGCCAATGCCACTGCACCGGGCTGCAAAGGAGAGGGCAGGCAGGCTCCTGCCCTGGAAATCCTTCACCGAAGGAGGGCTGGAAAGCCTGAATGAAGCTGCTTGGATGCAACAGCACACAACAGCAACAAGGTGATAGCCAAAGAGAGGAGCTGTCAAACTATCCCAGCCTTGCACCCTAGCTCAAAGCACGGCTGGTCAAGGCATTGCTCTGGACCATGTAGTGCAGAGATGCTGCTCTGTTTTGATGTAGGGTGGAATGTCTGGCAGGCCAAGAGGAAAGCTTGGGTGCCCTCTCCTCACACAGAAAGCTAGTAAAGGAATAACGTCCTGTGCTAAGGCACCTGAGATGTTTTAGCAGAGAAACAGCACCATGACAGGCAGAGCCACACCTGTCTGCACTGAATCTCACATGAACTGGAGCCAAGCTAGAAATTTAAAGCAGTCTAGGTAAACCTGCACCCTCCCAAACAGGCAGCCTTAGGTTGATTCAAACTTGGTTAAAACAGTTAAGTGTCAGCCAGCAGGGTTCAACGGCCTGGGGACACAAAGGGGGGAGACCCTGCTCCAAAGTGCTGAGGCTGCAGAAGCATCCCACAAAGGGGCAGAAAGCCTGGCTGGGCTTTGCCAAAACCACCGTGCTGGGCCAGGAGGGCTCCCACAGCACGCCACAGTACCCACATGCGAGCAGAGTGCCTCGGGCACAAACACAGCCCAAGCCATGCCACAGCCTGAGGAAATTGAAGCATGATGACACATACCTCCAAAAAAATAAACCAAACCCCCCAAACCTCAACTCCCCCATCCCACTAATTTAAGTTAGACTGGAGCAGCTTTCCTGTGTAATCCAAGGCTTTGGCAGGGAGACATCTCCTCCCCAGTGTTGGAGTCTCTATGCCACTCAGTGCACAGACGCAAGAGCTGAGCCAGTCTCCCCTCATGCTTCTGTCCAAAGAGAAGGATGGAGGGATGAACCTCCCTGCCAGACCTCTGGCACCCTGCTCATACACTCCTCAGCCCCACAGACCAGCCATGGGGTTGGAAGAGCCCACCTGCCCCTGCTTCCCACTGGATGAGCCCTTGCCAGATGACTGCACCCCACTCTCACCAAGCACACCCATGGCACCGTCCCTCTCTGCCCTCCACCAGTGCAGGTCAAACCACCCCAGCACAGCTGTACTTAAAATTCACAAGCAGTAGCTGTGGAAAGACAATACATTTGGAGAGGGTCTGAAAAGCCCATGGCTTTCACAGAAACCCTGAGACAGGTCCCATCTCCCTCCCTCTCTGCTTTCCTTCCATCCCCCTCAGTTCTCTCAACCACCCCCAAACTTGTCACAGTGCAACAAGCCTACGAGCCGCATATCAGCTTTAAATATCAGCATGCGTGAAGCAGGGACATGAGAGCAGGGAAGTGGGAACAGACAGAGCAAGCCTCCATCGCCTGTCAGGAAACACTAATGAATTTCAATACCAGCAGCCATTGCCTCAGACGGGCTGGCAAGAGGAGGAGACGGAGTTAGAGTGAGGAGCCTTTGCAGGAGCAGCCTGCCTTTTTTCAAAGCCCCCTCTGTTAATAAATGTCATTGCCAAGCAGGCTGTAGCAGTCCTCAAGCCGGGATGGGGTGGGCTGGGGGAGAAACGGGCGACTGACAGTGCTCAGGATGCCAGGGCAGTGCAGCCTTGTCTTCTGCATCCCCAGGCAGGAGCCAGGAAAAGGAAGCAGATGGGACGTTACCGTTGGCATGAAGCCGTCTTCCATTAAGGACCCAATACCTAAATAAGAACCATTACAAGCAGCTATGAGTGCAACCCCAACACCCCCGGTCCCATTCACTGGGATGGATGGAGGCTCTACAGGAAACAGTCCTTGGGATGGGTAGAGGGGTGGAGAGACATCCAGACACGCTGCCTGTGTTCCAGCAGCAGCAAAGGGTTACAGAGCAGCCTGTCCCTTTGCTAACACAAATGCATTCCTGAGGCAGCGCAGAAAGAAGCATCCAGCACAGGGCACCGCATGGCAATCGCACCGATGCACAACATGAAGGTCAATGCAAGTCTTCTTTACAAATGTCAACCTGTCATCTCTGGATATTAATGAGGGCTGACCAGCAGCTAAAATGCATCCATGCTCCATTAGTAATAAGAGAGACACGATGCAGGAGAAGAGCACACGCCACAGCATGTGGAGGCACCAGTGAGTCTGAAGGGCCCGAGGAAGTGTGGTGATGCACAAGATAACTACGGCCACCCCAGCTGCCCAGGAAGGAAAGCAGTCGCCACACAAACTCTTTCACCGGAGTGTGTGTTATCTTTTTCCATCAATCTTTAATTGCATTAGTGTAGTGAGGCCAAAAAACCCAGGCTAAGCAGCGAGGCTAATACCTAGCACTTTCAGACCTTCCTTTCTTTTCCTGCGATACCCATTCTGGACAGCATTACTTTCTCCCTCTACCAGGCATATTCCTGCCTAGGAAGCTTGAAATGTAAGCTGCAAGCTTTGGGACTCACAGCAGCACTGGCTGAAATGGCTGAACACCCACCACCCATGCTAACAGCCAGATCCCTCTTCTCTACATTTTTGTTGGGCAGTAAGAAATTTGGGAGAATGTCAACACCCATGCTTTCCAATCGGCTAGTCTGCAAATGGAAAAGGCTGTTACCCCAGATTGCAACCAGAGCAATGTATACACTACGAAAATAATTCTGCCATAAAAAGCACACAGGGCAAGCGGCTTGTCGTGAGTCGCTCGTCCTGCAAAGCACTGTGTGCCTTCCACTGCCATCAACCTTAATGAAACATGAAGGCATTTAACACCATGCGAGATCTGGCCCTTTTATGGGTATCTGTCTGTGCGTCAGCTAGATGCTGGCAGAGATGCTATCTCAACATTAAAAGCCAGGCTGTAACACAGCAGGTATTCAGCCTCCAACAGAAGATGTTCATCAACAATTGCACACACATGATGCTACAATAAATCTATGTGCTACCGCTTAACAGCTTCTCTTAAAAAGATTCATAGCTCTATTTACTGGGCCTGATTCTGCTGCTCTGCATGCAGGAGTAAATCTGGAGTAACTCTACCTGGAGTTAGTAAGTAGCCAGTGAAAGTAGGATCAGAATTGAGCCTTTTTATTTTTAAATAACTACTTAAATTACCATGCAGGAACCAGAGCTTGCTGGCTCCACAGTTCAGCTGAGGTTAGGAGTGCAGCAGGCAGAAGCTTTGCACTTCTCCATACTGAGTCCTCCAGATGGGTGAAGGGGTAGCGCAAATGCTCTCACCAGCCCTTCCAGACAGGGAGGACGACTGGGTGGACTTCCCTTTGACATCAGAAATGCATCACACTGCTCCCAAGGAAAGAGAAACTGGAAAGTCTCCAAGGCTGAGGTTGCCCACTGTGAAAAGTCCTGAAAAACAGATTTCTACACACAAGCTTGCTGTGACAGTCCATCTGCTTACTAAATATGGCATTATACAGCATCTTATGAATAGGAGTATACAAAATTGGATACTGTGTACATCTACCATACAGGCATGTTCCCAGTGAAAGTCACCCATCATGACCACAGGCTGCCGCAGGTGAGCCTCCAATTTGTCATCAGGAAAAACTATTCACCATGCAGGTAATAAAGCACTGGAACAGATTGGTGGGGGAATCTCCTCCCCTGGAGACATTCAAACTCATCTGGAGAAGACCCTGAGCAACCTGATCTAAGTCTGAAGTTAGTTCTGCTTTGAGCAGGGGGCTGGATTAGAGATCTCTAAATTATTCTGTGATTCACGCTGCAGTGGAGTCTGATTACAAAAGCAGAGCGTGTCCTTTCTCCATCTATATGGTCTCTTATGAAGTCTTTCATACAGACACTAATTTAGGAATTGCCTGGTTCTCTGCATACTAGCTGTTTTAAGAGGGAGCGCTCAGACTCCTGCTGCAGAATACTGTAATTACACACTGAGTAAGGGAGTGTATCTGATGCAATGGATGCACCCATAACGTATCGTGTCTAAGCCCCCTCAAACACAAAACATGCACAAAAAGTAAGCTAAAATTAAATGTGCTTCTCCCACTGCACAATTCCCATTGCAGAAGTATTTCTCCCCAGGAAACTGGAGCATGCAAGACGTAGAGCAAGGTACTGCTCTAGGACTTAGAAGACACGTCCTGTCCCAGTCCCTCCCTAGACCTGCTCGACAACAGGCAGGAGGAAGCCTTGCCTCTTCCATGCCTTGCCTGTCCAGACCATTTAGCGTATAAACTCTTCAGGAAAGGGCTTCTCTGCTATGAGTCATAAACTGCTTAGCGCCTAATGGTAAAGCCTATAGACGCTTAACGTAATACAATCATGTCACTTAAAGGCCATTAGTCTGCAGTCTAAACAGCACTTTTCCAGTCGCAAAGGGGACCTGCCAACTCAGGAAGGCAGGATAAGAGACGTGGGTGGCCAGTCGGGTCACCGGACTCGCAGACACCAGACGTGAAGCCCCAAGCAGGACGGAGCCCAGCCAAGCGGCACGGGGGAAAGTCATGGCAACTCTAGCAATCAAAGAGCTTTATCTTTTGGGCTTTCTTGAACCACTTGAATCAACTGAAAGCCCCTGCCAGCCCAGCCAGGTGAAAACCCCCTCCACCTCCAGCCACAGCTGTACTGCTTGCAGGGTGGGCAGGAGCCCCTCACTCACACAGGGGGCCTCCAGCCTTCTTCGTCACCTCTCTACCCACCCACTGAAGCAGATCATTTATCTACAAGAAAATATGCCATTCTGTCTTGTGATGCTCTTTGAACCCCTCTTCTTTCCTGGCACCATCTCTGCTGCCCTCTGGCACTACATCATCCAGGTCTACTCAACTGACTCCTGTGACTTCCCTCTCCCCACTAAGGGGAATCCTGTAATGAGTCAGTGGGATGGGGTAAACCCCCTCCTCCCTTTCCCCTCTGATGACACCTGACCCAAAATTACATGCACAACAGCTCCAAGGGCTCTTGGCACAGCCTCCAGGCTGGCAACAGCAGGAAGCCTGGCACACTGTGTAACAGGGTCTGAGCACAGGTTTCTGTGCAGCTGCAAATTACATCTGCATGAGGGGAAACAAGTTCATCTTCTCCTTGTGGGGAAAAGACCGCTCCCCACCTCCAAGCACAAGCTGCCATTAGTATTTGCTTCGCCGGAGAGAAGGAGCAGCGAATCCTCCAGAGCAAAGGACAAGTGCAGCAATTAGGATGCAGGGGCTGCGGGAGCTGTTTAACAGCACGACCCGGAGGTCAGTGCCGCAGACTCCCAGCCCTGCATAAATATTGTATGAGTCGGGGAGAGGGGCTGTTACAGCCACCCTCAGTGCCGGCCCTCCCCCCTCCATCGCCACTCTGCATCTAGCTAGATACGCCAGCAACATTATTTACAGATGTGACAGTCAGGAAAATCACTTGAGTAACTAGGGGAATGGGAAAGAGGGCTGCTTGGTAGAGCAGGCTCCTGGGAGTGGGCTCCTACCCGCATCTTCTGCTTCCCCTTGCAGGGCGCTCCTCTGCACGAGTAATTGCCAGACAGCACAGCCCGTTCTCAAACCGGAGGGTGAAACACCACCAAGAGCAAGGAGGGGAGGCTATGAGCTCCCCATTCTAAGGTAGCCCAGGGGTTTGATTATCAATGCTGCTCAATGACACTTCAGCCAGCAGTCGTTTTCCAGTTTCCTATCAGTATCTCTGCTAGACCCTCCCTTTGGATGGAGCTTTATAGCAATATGAGAGGCTTTATAGCGAGCTTCCCCCCAGACCCTGTCCGTGTAGCTCTGCAGAAGGTTCTCTACTCCAACACAGCCACAGCAGCCTCACCCCTGCTGAGGCTCCTCCAGCTACTCTGTTTGGCACCAACCACCCTCCTCACCTGTGACCTGCCTGCTGTTTATTCTCTGAAGGATCATCTTCACCTGCAGCTTCAGCCACACTGATCAACATCATCCCTACTGCATCCTGGAAGGACAATTTTTTTTCTGCAGATACCAGTCACCTGCACGTTTGCCATGATGCTCTACACAAATACAAAACTACTTTAAGGTTCACTGAGACTGGAGGCTCTCAAGGGCAAGGACACAGGCCATTCTCCAACTTTACCAGCAGCCCATGAACTCCTTGGGGCACAGAGCTAATAAACATTACTGCCCTGGGCAGCACACAAGGGCTGCAAGATAGAATACACAGCTTGGATGTGCTTCTGCCCACGACACCGCTCCAGAAATTCCTTTGCTGCTTTGTGGCTAGTTGCTGAATCCAGGGAAGGCAGAAGCCCAGTCTTACCATTCTCAGCTTTCCTGAACTCACTGTGCAATTAATGGGCTTAATTATTGATGGCAAAGGCAGAGAAGGGAGGAAAGAAAGAAAAAGCCAACAAGAAGGAAATGATGTGGGGGTGGCGGGCGCCAAAGGTCTCCGAAGATCTTCCCTCAGCCTAGAGCAGAGAAAGAACCCCTAGCCGCTCTGCCGCTCCCACGGCCCTGCTCTAATGCTCCCTGACATGCCTCTGAAGACAGCGAGCTGTTTGCAGTCACCACCGTGATTTGTTAGTAATTATTTTCACGGTGTCACATTGCTGTCACTCTCTTAACAAAGAGACAGGCAGCCTGAGGCTGCCTGCTAGAAAGAACCAGCAGAGAAAAGGAATTGTCAGGCACCTAGGGATCCTCTTTGCTTCCTGGGTTTCACAACCAGAGTCCTTACCAGCTTCTGAAGAAACTTCTGAGAAGTGGCAAGTCAGAATTATCTCCCATGCTGGTCACAGCTAGAGGAATTAATTACTTAGCCTCTTCTTAATTTCACCTTACCTGTAAACCCAGTGCAAGACCCAGGTGCTTAGAGCCCCTTAAGCCAGAGATTTGCTTCAGGCCTGCAGCAAACAAAAACACTTTGGCAATTGATGACTTTTAGCATTCTCCTTGCAAGCTCCAGTCTCTTTTCATGTGGTCTTGCCATCAGACCGTGCTTCCCAAGCATAGCAACCCTGATGACAAAACCATGACTAAGCCTATCACCCTTGCACACATTAACCCTCCACACCAGACATGAGTGCTTTCCCCACACCACACTCAGTAATTCCAGCACACTGCTGTGCTCCACATGGCAGTAACATTTCACTTGGCATTTTGCAAAGCCAGGAGACCTCAGCAGCTTCCTCACACCTGAAATACACAGCCTAATGTCTTGACGTCTCCATTTTCTCATACGCAGCGTGGTGACTTGACAAGAACCTCTCCTTGAACCACCTCCCATCCATCCATCTCACACCTGCTGTGCAACCACAACCATCCATCCTTCGGCTGACTTGTCAGTCCAAGGTAATCACTCCTTTCCCAGTAAGCGTGGAGCTTGCTTGGGCCTCCAAGGAACGGAAGCTATTTTGTCACCTGAAGTGTGACACAATATAAGGATATAGAGATGAAAGACCGAGACACCTGGCCAGCCAGCCCTTAAAGCACCCACCCTTGATCTATATGTAGAAAGCAAGTGGACTTCCTCCAGAGCAATTCAAAGTTTGGCAGAAGAGTTCTTCCCCCTCCTGCTTACTGACGGTGCACAAGGGTCAGTCCCTGCAGCTGCAGGGGGACTTGGGTATTAATTCACCCTCTTAGCACAGGGAGAGTTTGGAATTACTAAGCTTCACAGTCTAAGCAAAACCCTCCTGCAATTAACTGCATGGAAGAGCACTGACTCAGAGGGCAGCTCCTTTTCAGGGGTCCTTTTAATAACCAAGAAATGGCACATACATGCTGTGAAGAATTAGGATCACCATTGGGAAGCTAAATGGTCCATAAAATGTAACAGTTCTCTTCAGAGCTGGGAGCACAGCGAGCTGGAGGAGAGGTCTTGGCAACCTCCCACCAGTCTCCTCCCTCCACCCGGTTTGCAGGGGACACACGTGACTCCAGGCAGGGACGAGGAGCTGAACTCAGCCGGTGCCCAGACACCTCCGGCATGCTGGCTGACGGTCAGCACCGAGACCTGGCTCAACACCCAGATGGAAAAACTGAAGAAGGTAAATTAGAGATGACCAAGAGGTACCTACAGAGGGAAGACAAAGGGTCTCCCAGAGTGTAGGTGCTGGGCTGAGGGGAGGAGAAAGCCCCGCTCAAAGAGAAGCGGACAAAGCTGATGGCACCAAGAAAGGACAAAGTTCTGGGTAGCATGAGCTTCCTGCACACAGCCTTGACAGCATATCACACTGCTTCCTCAGCTTTCTTCCCCCAAACTCCTCTATTCTGCTCTTACCTCTAGTACCACCTCCACATGCCTCACATCATTGCTAACACCTGGTCCAGAGCAATCTCTGAGCACAAGACACTGTCTTTGGGGCGCCAGGCTGAGGACAGCACCCTGGCCAAACACACAGAAAAGGGTGACTCCAGTGTGGAATGGACTCAGCTCAAAAAGTTAGTCTGCAGCTCTGGCATCCTCCTGAGAGTCCTGCACGCACCCTGATATCCGCTCCTCAGGATAAGGAGAGTCGCTGGACAAGGCTCATGAGAATATGCTGGAGGGAAAATACCAGGGATGACCTCAAGATGGCCCAGTAGATCTTTGCCAGCCAGGAGCTTCAGGAGGAAAGGGACTGAAGCCATCCAGGAAAATGGCTCCCAACAGGAAACAAATATGCAAACAAAATAAAATGCTTTTAAGAAAGCAACCGATTTACACAAAGCTTGAATAGAGCCAGTGAAAGGGGAAGGATGCTGCTTCTGGGCTGGCAGTATTTTTCAGGCAGAGCTCTCCAAGCAGAGAAGCCATGAGAGCATCACTCCCAGCCAAGCCACTGGGAGGGCAGCACTGGAGCCAACACACAACTGCTTTGCTTCAGCTGGGAAGTAAGAAGAGCTGGGATCCAAAGGGAGACGGCTGACATTTTGGCCCCGGCATGAAACACTACAGCTGTCTAATGCTAGAAAAATTAAACTTTTTGAAGTAATAAAGAAAATTCACACTTTGTGAAGCTAATCCCATTTTTCGCACATGCTGCAGACAACAAAACTCAGATGGCAACCAGCCCTCCAGTGGCTTATTGTCTGCAGTCCCCAAGCCAACCAGCTTTTTAGCTCCCCAGGACAGAGGATAACCACGATGTTGAGTTGCTATAAGAGGGCTCTCTCACACAGAGACCAGGGTGTGCTTTTTACCAAATATCCATTATAGATCCATTGATTTTGAAAGCATTTTGCCTGAATTCTGTATAACACTGGACACAGAATTCACGTTAGCCATTCCTGCTGCAGAGGGAATTATGGTTCCTTACTGTATGAGCAGATGAGACTGAGACCAATGGCTTCCATTCAGTTCAGTGTGACTGTCTCCAAACACAGCTTGAGCTAAGTTACCCAGTGATGGAAAATCTGCCTTCTCCATTCATTACCCCATCCCAATGGTTCAGTGCTGAAATAAAGTACTTGATGCAATGCCTGTCTTATTCTCCCCTAACTATAAATTTATTTCAAGTTTCTCCACCATCTTTCACACTGTTTCCAATTCCTTTGGTCCTAATTCCCAGGCAGCAGAGTCCGTACTCCCCAGAGTGCGTTGGGCATCACAGATCAATAAATCTGTGGCCACTGCAGCCCTGACTATGACAGATGTCTTTGCTATGACGTGCCAGACAAGTAGCAGACCTGAAGGTGATAGTCCATTGCATGATGATCCCTATGCAAAGATTTCATGTCCAAAGCTTAACCCAAAGGCATTCCCAGAGCCACACATCTCAGACAACATAACTTGCAGAAGGCTCATGGAACCAATGGATTTCAAACAAAGGCAAAAACAGGAGACAGCCAGGGGAACTGCTGCAGAAGGATAACAAAAGTGCTATATTAATTTTACATAAGAGTGAACAGAGTGGGAACCTTAAGATCCAAAATTTGTTTTGCATAAATGATATTATTTCCTTTAAAAACAAAAAGCTGGACTGCAGGGTCGCAGAAGTGAATGGGGTCAGTGCTACTCCCTGTAAGTGCTACAGAATAGCATGCTCACAAGGCTGCCTTGCTTAGCTCTGGCAAAGCACTTTAGGATGTAATTACATGAATGACTCCATCAGCAAAGCTGATTCAAAAGGTTCCTGACCCTGGATACTCAGTCCCGTCCCTGCACTGTAGTTCACACCACCCTCTTCCTTCAGCCAGTGTAACCGTGTGGAGAGATACACCATAGGCTTGGTCAGCAAAATGATCCCCACTAAAAACAACAACAAGCTAATCCAAAGATCGTAGCTGGAAAGCAATTGGTTTAGTATTTTTAAATGCAGATTACCATGTTATCTTTCTGTTACCAGCTCTTTCTTACTACCCTTAAAGCCACCCCCTGACCACACCCCCTGCCCTGCTGCCACCCAACCAGCCCACCCCACACCTTCTCCTGCCTCTCCCCTCGGCTACCCCAGCGGTCCCACTCACTCTATTAAGTGGCTGTCTGCAAATTTCTCCCTCAGGCAGAGAGGCCAAGCCCCTCCCAGTCTTGTGACAAAGAACAGCATGCACAAGGGACACCAGCACCATCAATCCTTCTTCATTCATGACCTAAGGCTGATCTCAAGCCAAGCCTCCAGGACACAAGGTTGGAAAGACCAACCCATTGCCATAGTCAGAGCTGGTCTAAGAGGGCAGGCATCATCCCAGCCTGTGCAACTTGCAAAGAAAGAATTAAAACAGTAAGATAAAATTAAGCAATGGTATAATTTACTGCTTAAAATTTACTAATATGCAACCTAGGAAGAGCACCAAGGGCTATAAACATTTCAAGACACTTCACTGTTTTATCACTATATTAGAGAGTACTTGCCTTTTAACACTTATTAAAGAAAATAAAAAACTTCTGAGCAGTAGTTTCCTGTAAAGATATAAATTAGCATGTTCTGATTGGCCACAGTAAGTGCAGTAAAAGCACCTTCATGTTGGAGGTATACAGACCAAAGCCTATATGTGTGTTTACCGATGTTCAGTGTGTTTGCAGAATGATCCAAAACTGGAAGGAGAAGGATTAACTGATGTTCTTGACATTAAGATGCAGGTCTGAGATTCAGCACATGTGGCTTCAGCTCCTTTCTCTGCCTCTGCCTGTTTGCACAACCATAGGCATATCACTTAACCTCACCATATCTCAGCTCTTTACCTATGAACACACAGCAAAAATGCTTCTACGGTTGCCAAGATTAATTCACATTGTGCTTAAGAGCAGATAAGCCAGTTCCATACATGGAGGCAGGCATTTTGACATTTCAGAGGAGATAAACCACACTAAAGAGCTTACATTACAAGGACTCAACCCTGGCAGACACTGACTACCCTCTTTCCACTAAAACCGTCTCCTACAGTCAGTGGCTCCCTCAGCCCTTCAGAGGCATGTTACCCTCACCACCCAATGCTGCATCGGTACAGTTTGCTTAATCACTAGTGACAGTTCCATCCTAGGTGCAGGATGAGGTCCAAGCACTAACGCAGATTACACCAGGTGTCTGAATCCGGCCCTGGTGCTGTTAAACTTGGAGGATAGCTCCTTGCAACAGGCTAAAGGAATCCTCCCGCTGAGCACCCGGAGGCCCGAGGACCGTGTGCTTAACGAGGCTGTATCCCCACTCATATTTTAGCTTGGCAGCTCTGGTGCTCCTTTCATCTTTTGCTTCAGGTAGCTCTCTTTAATTAATAACATTTCTGTGTCGACACAGGGAACTTTCCACCCAGAATGAATGGCCCTCTCTCATTAGAACCACGGCTTGTCATGATGTATTCAAGAGCAGGAGTGTGATTCATTCCCTTGTCTGGGAACGAGGGGTGTTGCTGGCGGGTGGGGGGGGAGAAGAGTCTCTGTAATGAGTGACTGATATTTGCTGAAGTTGATATGCGACTCTGTCGGCTTGAACTGCCTTGTCAGGACAAGCCTTCAGAAAGGTGATGTTCCTACTCAAGAGGTTTTCCTCATTAAAGAAATTGCATCTTAACAAGAGGGAAGGGGAGGGGTGGCAGGAGAGCTGCCGTCTCCCCGACTCCATGCTGGTTCACACACACCGAGCGCTGAAAGCCAGTTGATCCAAGCGCAGCCAGCAGAGGTTCAGTGCTCCATTTCTGAGCCCTCTCGTGCAATGGGCTCTCTCTGGCAGCAACCAAATCCCTCCAACAGGGACTCTCCTTCTGGTGGTGCACCATGCCCATGACAAAGCCTTTGGTAGCACGGCTGAGGAGACTGACTCATGCTGAACCTTCATAAGCCCTTCCCAGATGTTTGGTGTCCTCTCCTGGGCACACAGTCCTTGTGACTACTGCTCTCTGTTGTCAGAAGGAAGCCAGACAAACAGCTCTGTGATCTTCCAAGCAAGCTCCAATGTTCAAGAGAAATCAAGTCTGCAGCCACACAGTACCTGATTCCCTGAAGATCCCTGAGCCAAGCAGGCGCTTCACAGGTCCTTTAGCAGCTGAGTTTCCTTCCTGAATCATGCAGACTCAGTGCTAGACACCATCAACAGAGAGAAGGACCTTGACAACTGCTACTCCTCTGGTGCATTTCTTTGAGCTAAGAGTGCTACACATACTGCAACTCCTGGATTTGACAGGGCTATCTGCTCACCCTACCCCGTATCCACCACTGACAGGCTTGTATGTTCCTCCTCTTTGTCCCAGCTACTGCCTCCCGTGCAGGCTGCTCACCCCGCTGTGCCTTCCAGTGCCCTGGTACCTACCAGTGGCACCCGCTGGAAGCACTCACAGTAGACAGGCCTGCCCAGAAGATACCATGCCTCACCTCTTCAACAGCACATGCAGACAGAAGCCAAACTAAATGCCCGGGTCACTGCTGGAGAAGCCAGGAACAAGGCTGCATGGTTTCCCACCAACAAACGAGCTAAAGAGAACTGGGGACAGGAACTCTAAACTACATGAGACACTGGGTAAGAGGACTGCACCCTGCTTCACGGGCAGCTGTGCAGGCAGCTCTCATTGCTAAGGAAGCTGAGAAAAGGAGCAGCAGAGCTAGGAATGGACCTGCCCCAAGTTGTTGCTCCCTAAGCCAGGGAGTGCTGTGCTCACCTCATTGTCCTGAATTCCTCTGGAACCCAGTGCAGTTTCTACCATGCAACGCTTCCACAAACACACTCCTCCAAATGTGGACAAGCAGCATCACCTCCCTTCCCATTGCCCCAGTGCCTGCTGTGCCCAGTGCGTGTTCTCCACACCGTAGCAAAGGGTACCAGCTACACCACAAGTCTTGTAGGGAAGCATGGGGTGATTCCCTGGAATACATTCTGGATGTTCCACATCTCTGAGGCTCTATCTCCCTGTCAGAGTGGCCTTGTTTCAGCTTTCTGCCTTCCCTCTTTAAAAAGAGATGCTCAGTTCTGCTTTGCTAAACCCTATTTGGCAATGTGTCTAAACACACGCAAACTTAATTAGTTCAGGAGGGAGACTCGGCATTTGTGGTGACGGATAAAAGTAATGGGAAATGAGACAAGTCAGAGCTGGCAGGGAGTCCTCACTCAAGCCTCATTCACTGGCACGGCGCTAATCAGATGTGACGCTACATGCTGCTGCACCCAATTGGTGACGGAGCGGCGTGATGTGCTACTCACCAAGCAGCTGCAGCCAGACTCCCGCTATCCATGTGGTTGGAAACATGAAATGTATTTTCTGCTTTGCCCTGGAGATGCTTCAGGATTGAATTCTGAAGTTAATGGTTTAAAAAAAATTTTTAAAAGGAAGAGGGAGAAATGAACCACTCACTGCAACCTCATGGCCAGGAGTGGAGTCTTCTTTTCCAGCTGACTAGTAAGGCACAATCCATGCGAGAGACCACTGCAAATGGTGAATCAAGTATCTCTGCTCCAGAACTGCAGGTCCTGCTGAGCCAGCTCACCCCACAACCCCTATGACTCACCAGAAACGGGGCTCATCTTTACCTCTATTTGCCCACCGTAGAACTCTGAAGCAAAAAAAGAACAATCAAAAACATCCAGAAGGTTGACCACTCCATACAGACACCAAGTTAGGTTGTCATTATCTGGAAACCTTGCTATTCCACCACAAAAACGATGGAAAGATGGGCTTTGAGCACAGATAACTCTGTTCCTCACAGCCATCACCAAAAGCAGTAAACTGGAGTCTCAGAACAGCAGTAAAGAACTGAGAAAAGAGAACAGATGAGAAACAGAAGTTTAGCACATCCCTGCAGCTGTCTTGGTCTGGTCTCTAATAAAAGTTTAAAAATGATATATAAAGAAAAATAAGCCTCACTCTTAATTTAAACCAGTAACACAGGAATTGGCAATATATACCAGCTCTGGACAAGGCCCCAGCAGAGTCCCGGATTTTGACACAAAAGCTCTCATACCACACTCCTGTCTGGAGCATGGCAAATTTCTCATCTCCACTTGCGCTTGTGCTGATGCTTCAATCCTCATGTCTCATGTCTCGCTAATCACACCAAGAAGAGGCAAAGAGCTGCCACTCTACAAAGACCACTCTGCAGGGAAGAACTGGTGCTGACTGCTCCCAAGCTGTGTGCAGTTTATTTAGGCTTCCGAGTTGGGGAAACCAATGTCATGTGGAAAACCAAGTAACACTACTAACGAGTTGTGGATGTCAGTTTAGCATTGGATGTGTCAAGCCCATGCTTTACCAGTGTGATAACAACAGTAGCCTTTACCCAGTGCTCTGAGAAAATGAAAAGCTGAAGTGAGATTACAGGAAACCGAGTGAATTCAGCAAAATATGACACTGCAAACTCCTTTCAGATTAGACTAATCTAATTCTTAGACATTTAACTCTGCTTTTTTTACCATAACATTTTTAGGTTGGTGTTCTAGCTATTTTCATAACAAAACATGCACATACACTGACACTTGCAGATCCCAGTGCAGGTCTCCACCTGGTACTCTCCAGACACAGTCACCCAGCTGATGAAGATGACCTTAATGATAAAAATACCGATGAAGTGTGCCAGACTTGGCTTGCACTCTCTTTCTGAAGTCTACTCTGTGATTCACATCCAGTTGGTGTGCCAAGATGACAGAGAGAAAGCTTTGCACATGGAGGTCAGGTAAGGACCACTGCTTGATTTGGGTGTACAGAAACAGAGTTCCACATATGCGCTCAGAAATATCCATCCCTTTGGAAAGTATATTGGATAAAAGGGAAGACATCACAAAGCTCCACTTTAAACCTTTCTTGGGGTTCTGACAGGATTCATTCGCCATAGGGAATATCCTAGGCAGTGATCTTGCACTATGCCCAGCACCTATCTGTCTTCTTAAACAACCCTCCACTCTCAATTATGCACAGCACACGATTTCCCTAAGAAACAAAGACTGGGGACAGTCGGAGGCTTTTAAGGACAAAGAGGCACGCACTACAGGCAAGCATGGAGCAATAAAGCACAGAAAAATCTCCCTCCCCTTCCATACTCACATCACTTTCAAATCCCAGTCTCCACAGGTCACAAAAATCGACTTGACGCTGGGATCTAAGAGGCCTTCCTTCGCCATCCACTCGTCAACCCTCTGAAAGGAAGGCAAGAAAAAGGGATGAGTTTTTCAGAGACAGGCCGAGCCACAACAGTTAAACTCAGATAAGCTGCCTGCAATCAAGAGAGAAGAAAATTGTGATCTTATCCACCCTCTCCCTCTCTCTCTTCTCTCTTTGCTTGCCATCTCAACAACAGCACGTTTGGACCTTTGAAGATTTCCGATAGGAGACATCAGGCAACCAGAGCAGAGCAGAGCAGAGTGATCTTATCAGACAGCACAGCAGCTCTGCTCATGGAGGGATGGAAGTTGTGCAGTGTTAACGGGACGATACAACTGCACTGCTACCTGGCACTCCTCCTCCACTTTTCCTTTCCCTCCACCAAATGGGCTTGCAGTGAGTGTAACTTGTGTCCCCTCCTGTGAGGAGAAAACACAGGCATCCTGGGATAGCATCCCTCACATGCTCCAATTCATACAGCTCCAAGGGGATATGGGAGACTGGGAGAAATGGAGAGGCTGAGCACCCACAGGCAGTGTGCAGCAGTAACAAGCAAAGCCACATGTCCTCTTCCTCTCCAGGATGGGTCTCTCTTTCTTCCTTACAGTTCTGAGGAGGTGCTTGTTCAGGCTACAGTGTGGATTTAAAGTGAATCTACTATTCCTGATAAACTTCCCACAGGGACAGATGTTCTGGATCCACTTCAGAAATGGGGCATGTTAATCTGGAGGATGCACATCCACCTTGGGGATTAACCAGGAGGAACTAACCTAGACTAAAACCCCTGCACAGACACTGTTTCCAGCTAGAACTAGCAAATGACGCGCCCAAAATCTTCCAGTGGCAGGTGACAGACAATCAGCTGCTATTATACAGCCTCACTAGCAGCAGTTCCGGTGCTTCAGCAAGAGAAATCCACACTCTTTTCCCTCACTCAAGACTTTCTGCTCCTGAATAAACTCACATGCCCCAGAAGCTGCCTGACCCGAATCTCATTTTAACCTAGAAACATGTTGCTGTATGAACACCTTCTCAGTCCAAATAAAAAAAATATATCTACAGAAATGTTTCCACACTCTAAGAAGCTCCCATAGAAACAGAATGAACCATTTTCTGTAATACTCCAGCAGTGATGTACGTTCACTCATCCAGGCAAAGAGGGGTCTCCCACCCAGGGAAGCAGGCACAGGCATCCGTATGCTTACAGACATGCACCGCTGCTACGTGTTCTCCGGAAAGCACCAGGGACCTGGGAGAGCTGGGAGTTTGCATGGATGCGAGACACCATCTCCACAGAGCACCGTCTTCAGCCTCATGTCAATGCTACAGCCCTTCCAGCCACAGCCTTTCCAGCCAAGGACAGCATTTCTTTCTGCGACCGACCGTGCAACGTCCCTTTGAAGTAAAGCTTGCCGCAAAGCAGCACCCAGCCTCTCAGCCCCATTTCTGCCTCCCGTGAGCTGCTGGGATCTTACAGCCAGCCCTGCACAAGGCTTCCTGCAGCAAGGGACAGCAGCAGTAACCTTTCTAAACTCCCTGATGTGAGCGCCCATGAAGTGCTGTCTCCATGGAGGATTTTAAAGCCTTTAATTTGATTTCCTCACATAAGCAATTGTTGCAATTATTCTGATTAGGAACAATTAGGTAACACAGCAGTGGAAATCCTGACAGACAATATGCATCGAACAGCAACCTGCAGCCCGAGCGGGCTCTGCTTGAGGAGGTTTCCTTCACTATTTGACTACCAACAAAAGCTATTGATGGAGAAATACTTCCAAGCTAATTAAGCCCTAAATGCTGTAGGAATTCAACATTAAGCAGATGGCATTATTAGGGCTATATCTGCATTCGCACATCCTCCAGATTAGATTTTAGAGACATTTTCTTTCTATACTACATGTATTATTGAGCATTTAAATAGGTAGAAAAAAATAATTTAATAAATTGCTGAGTGAGGGGAAAGAAAATGAAGGCAGAAGCTCCCAGAGCAGTGGTCTTGAGCAGTGTCTTGGTGCTTTAAAACTGGCTCAAGCAAGAATCGCCTCTTCTATCTACTGGCAGGAGTTTGGATATCTTGTCAGCACCCCTGACATGAACAGCTGGAGATGACAGATCAATGGTTCAATACTCTCAGCAGCGTGTCACCAATGTGACAGCAAATGTTATTCTAATGAAGCTGTAATCATAGTCAAATTACGCGGTTCGATTCTCAGCAAGGGGAGGGTGCAGGGAAAGAGATGAAGAGGGGACTATAGGACCAGAGGTCAGAGTTCAGGAACTAAAGGTTACTCTGCTTACCTCAAGCACTTGCTGGAGGCTCGGCTGCCCATCCACCATGCCTTGAATAATCCCAGTCAGCTGAAACAAGAGACAAACAGAAAGCAGGCGTCAGAGCAGCACTCAAAAGATCATTAGAGAGGTCTCCTCTCCTGTCCATTTCGCTGCTACCAAAACATCCTCCGGTGACCCATGTGGACATTGCTGAGGAACCAGCCACAGCGAAGTGACCCTGGCAGCTCTACAGCCATGAGCAAGGGCACAGCTTCATCCCAAACACAGAAACTTGGGGGGGGCTCCTACCCACACCATAAAACAGCAAACTCTCAGCAGGGCAGGACCCACCTGGGGAGCAGTGTGCGCTCTGCTTACTGCACCAGCCCAACGCCCAAAATTCTGCCCTTTTTCAACATGCATTTCACCAGTTTTGCTGTTGCTCTGACTTACACAGGCAGCGGTAACTACTGGGGTCTCTGGTCATTCCCCTGCTACCACGGTGACACCAAAATTGCACAGCGTTAGATGAACAGAACAGACCACTATTGGTAAGTCAGCCCCAGAGTGGACCCAGTCATCTTCCCCTGCACTGGGCAGCCGGCACGTGCGCTTTCCCATAGTCCATCACAGCATCCCCCTGCATTTCAAAATTGTATTTAAAACAACTGAATGAAATCTGAAGAGAATCACTTTCTTCCAGAACCCTGGTATACTCTTGTTTTTCAGGTTCCTTAGGAACAGGTCCTGCCAACAGATAGTCCTACTGACTGTACCTGGACTGCTTGGCCGTTTAAAGCCAGACACATGCATAAAAAAAATGCAGTCTCATGGGCCTCTGCCTGTGTCTGCCCAGGATAGCTTGAGGCACATGGAAAACAGATAATTTTTCTGTCTGCCTTCCAACTGACAAAACTGTCTTTTAACATATTGAATATCGGAGGTCAGTAGCTGGCCATCAATGCACCCAAGTAATTAAAAAAATCATTATTAAAACAAGTGCACACTACAGGATTTCACTTCATATGGCACTTTCCTGAAGCTACACATCTCACACGTTTTCATAAAATAAAGGTCAAACACAGCCTAGGAGCATGCCCTGCTGCCTGCACATGCATCCAAGCCTCCAGAAGTCATAGCGTCCAGTTGAGAGGTGTTGACAGCCCCACCACCACCCTGGAGTAACTCTTCCACAAAGACCAGCTCAACCTACTCGTAAAACATAAGCCCTCTCACAAACCACAGGGCTCTGCTTTATTAAATGTGTGGCAACTGAAAGAAGCTCAATGGTTTCTACCTCTCTCTTTCTTTGGCTGCTTGGCTTACAGCACTGAACCCAGAGGAAGAGAAGAGAAAAAAAAAAAAAGAGATTAAACTCCAATTAAACTGTAATTACATTTAATGAATACCAAATACCTGACTCACTGAATAAGCTGTAAGTGGAAAGATTATTTTCTCATAGTGACTTCCATGGAATGGTAATATATAGCTTTTAGGGAAAGTATTTTAATTTTAAGAATGCAGAGTTCCTCTAGGTGGGTTTCTCGAGTTCATCAAGCCATTATGAGGTGGAATTTTAAGGAAGTGGAGGGACACACACACTGTTTTATATTCCAGAAACTGTTTTTATATTAATCTGTATTTTAATTGGGCAACAGCTGCTACCTACAGACTTTCCATACTCTGAGACACAAATAGATTTGAGAGATTAACACACAGCTCTTTAGAGCAGTTTTTAAAACTCACTGGCTTGTTTTTCGCTTTTCTTGCTGTCCTCTCCATGCATTTGCCTGGCAGAGGTAGACAGTTCACCTACTGCAAAGTGCTGGCTCTGCCTCTCAGAGGGCAGCTCAAATCAAACCTCTGGAAGTGGCTGAAAGATGAGCTTTTGGGAAAGGATCATAGAATCATAGAACAGTTTGGGTTGGAAGGGACCTTTAGAGGCCATCTAGTCCAACCCCCCTGCAGTGAGCAGGGACATCTTCAAGCAGATGAGGTTGCTCACAGCCCCGTCCAGCCTGACCTTGAATGTTTCTAGGGATGGGGCATCGACCACTTCTCTGGGCAACACATTCCAATGTTTTCACCACCTTCATAGTAAAAAATTTCTTCTTTATACTTAGTCTTAATCTACTTTCTTTTAGTCTAAAACCATTATCCCTTGTCCTGTCATGACAGGCCTTACTAAAACATCTGGCCCCATCTTTCTTAAAAAGCCCCCTGAAGTACTGCAAGGCTGCAATAACATCTCCCCAGAGTCTTCTCTTCTCCAGGCTGAACAACCCCAACTCTTTCAGCCTTTCCTCATAGGAGAGGTGTTCCATCCCTCTGATCATTTTTGTGGCCCTCCTCTGAACCTGCTCCAACAGGTCCATGTCTCCCCTATACTAAGGATGACAGGCAACTGTTCGGTAACACAGCCAGCACTGATGTAAATGCTTCTATCGCTCGGGCACCTTCAGGAGTGCATCTGTTCAGTGCCGCACCCCTGATGGCCATGGAAGGACAGCGTGAAATGGCCTCATCCAGACATTTCCCATCAGGAGGGACGGAGGGACAGAATGGCGGATGCAGAGGTCCTACCAAAGAGTCACTGCTTTATCTTGCCCAGGACTCTTTCCCTCCTTCCCTGCCAGGCCAAGCAAAGTATCAACTTACCAGTACAAGAACACACTGCAAAGAACATATGCATGCAAGGTTCGTGCTGCAGAAATCGTACATACGAATACAAAAGGATATACCTGCTCCATGGGTACATTTCAATACAGGTCAGAGTGTGCTCAAAGCAGACCAGATCTCTACTCTCTCACCCCTTCTGATCCTTTCTGTTGTCAGTTATGTCCATCTGTAACACTCAGCCTAGTGTGGATTGGGTCTCTGCAGCATTATCTAGTCTTGCAGCTTTGATAAAGTATAAAAACGTAAAACTGCACAATTGTAAAGTTTCACTGGCAATCCCAAGAAGCATATGGTACTTGGGAACATAAACAAGCTATAAGGCATTTATCTTTTTGTACTTTTATTGTCTGTTCCTTCTGGAAAAAAAATCAATAAAAATTAATCACAAAAAGAGAGCAAAGTACCATGAAAAATCCTGTACAAGCACCTTCTGTTTAGAGGGAACCTTTCACTTAAGCTCTTGGCATGAACTTTCTTGGGCATCAGACAAACCACCTGCAACTTCCAAAAGGGCACAACAAGCTTTATACACCTCAGAGCAGCTTTTAACCACTTGCAAGCACTTTCCACCTTCTCTGCCTAAACGTTCAGCACACCCCTCATCATAACCAAGCCTCCTGACCTATTGTTTTATAAGAAGCAAGTCAAGAGAAAGGGGACCAAATGAGGGCTACAGAGTGAGCCAGCACTGGAAGACGTGCTCCTGGCCATTAGTGTGGGGGGTCAGAGGAACCTCCTGTAGCCAGGGCAGAGCACAGACACACCAAAAGCTAAGCAAGGGGATGCCTTGAAGGTGACCATGAGCTCTCCACCCTTGCAGACACCCTTCCCATGCTGTGCTGTCTTCTTCAAGAGGGAAGAGGGATGAGAGAGGTACTCCAGACCCAAGGAGTAACATCGAGCAATCCCAGTAATCCTCCCACACACAGTCTATACCAAGCAGTCCTATTGCTTCCCGGCAAAGGCAGCGAGTGGAGGGGAAAGGCGAAAGCAGCAGCACAGCAGACAGGCTCCCGTATAATGTCAACACCACTGCTTTTCCTACAGAGTTTATCTGGGAAACCATCGTATTTCTACTCTGAGACAGTTTGCTGATTATCTAAGCACTTGTCTCTTGTGTACAATCTGATAATCAGGTCTGGTCTTTCTTTGTAGAGAAAGAAGCCAATAAATCTCACCCTTTTAAGGTAGAGGTGCCTAGACAAAGCCCTTTACTGGCATTTAGCAAAATGGGTATTTTTCAGAAAACATAAACCAGCTGAAAGTCAATGGCAAACACTGGAGCTGTGCAGGCAGTGGCTCTGCAGGAGCTGGACACACAGCATGCCCCGGCGTGTCCCTGGGGTCTCAGGGGAACCTACACCAGCGGCACCGGGCTGACCTCTGTGCCTGCCTAGCAGGAGCCACCAACTCCACAGGTCTCTACACAGCCACTACAGCCTCTGCAAAAAAAAAATCACTGCAGATACAAAAGGATATTTTTGCAACTGTTTAGTAAGGTCCTCAGTAGGATCAAGCTCACGTGTGGCTCCTTAGGGCAGGGTTTCAAAGTCAGCCCCAGATGCGGGGCCCAGGGACAAGCTCCGTTACCCCTCCAGCACAATCCCACCCCCTGGACCTCACAGCAGCCTGCAACAGGCAGGGAAGACTGCCAAGCCAGGGCGGGCAGGGGCCATGCTGTGCGCTGAGCAGCATGGGCGTAATGGGGGTTGCCCAGGAACTGGTGGCTTCCCGGCTAGAATTAAAAACAGCTCCCTAACCCAAGCTGTTAATTACAGAGAACTTGCCAAACCTGGCGAGTTGGACAATTTTGTGCCACCAGGACAGACCTGTGGGGGTCCTGTGATCATTTTGCCTGCTGGCCTCAGGACTGCCCATTTTTATCCAGTCCTGGACACAAGACACCAGAGTGAAGTCAGCGGCAGAATCTGCAGCACAATGCTGCAACTGGGACACAACCATGCCCATCCTGAGGACTCCAGCAAATGCATGGCCAGCACACACACATGGGCTCCATGCAGGAGACACAGACAGCTGCTCCAGGCTCCCAAGAGCAAGAGAAGGCAGAGAAACCAGCACCACGTTGAGGGAGGATTAGATGGGCTGAATGTCTCTGTCACAAGCTTGGTGTCTAGAGAACCTCTCAATGTCCTCAGGCTGGAGGCTCTGTTCAGCTCAGACAGCCACACCAAGCAAGTCATGCAGACTCTCATGCAACAACAGAGCTGCAACCTTTAGCCACAGGGGGAAGGACACAACAGAGGAATTTCCAGAAAAAGGAATTTTGGCTGTCCTTATCCCCATGAGACTTTGCTGGACTACATGCTTGTAGCAAATGAGAAAAGGAATCTCGGCAGCTTGCACCTGATCTTTGTTAACAAAGATCAGGTGCAAGCTGCGAGATTTTTCTCATTTGTACAAGCATGTGTCCAGCAAGTCTCATGGGGATAAGGACAGCCAAAGTAGTTGTCCAGCCTTCCAGTATTAAGGTTGCAAAACTGTTTCCATTATAGCCCTCTGTTTTCACACATTTATAGCTTTCTGAAAGCCCCTCTCCTGGGAATAATGTTTTCTGTGCTTAGTTGTTTTTTTTTTTTAAAGTTTAAATAAAATACCTTCAGCTGGTTTTTAGTTACAAGAGAATGAAAAAAAAAAGGTATTTGTTTTTACAATGTGGAAATATGGAAGGGCTGGTTGGTCCTGAAGGGAACTCCACCTAACGCAGAGGAGTCATTTTTCATGAGTTAGTACAGCCGGGACAAGCACTTCAAGGACCTAAACGTGCAGCCACAGAGGTCAGGGAAAACACACCATGGTGTGTCCCGGACAGGACCAGGACAGAACGAAGGCCTTGGATACCCTGGTTCCCATAGTCAGTATTTCAGTCACTGAGCTGGCCAATATTGAAACTACTTAGAGTAACAGAAAAAAAGCCTGGACCAAAAGGAACTTAGAAAATTTGTTTTAATGGCTACAGCAGGGAGGAAGAACACACTTGCAGAACAGTTAACTTTGTGTTGAATGAAGAAAATATAATAAAAACCCTAAATCAAAAAACAGCCTCTGCCCCCTATTCCTTTGATCCATCAGGGATCGCACTTACCACCTTCATCCTCTCATCTGTATCTGGAGAAAGGTGGCCGCAGCTCAAGAGCATCTGTCCTCAGCAATGAGAGCAACCACATAACAAGAGGCCACTTCTCCAGCAATCATTTCAAGTGTCCCACAAGCATGACATCAAAAAGAAAGTCTTAAAAATACAGATGTGGGTTACCCTACCACTCTGAAGGATTCATCAAATCCCCACAGGCAGGCCCATAGAAGAGTCATTTAAAGCCTCTGGACCATGCGGCAGTACAACACTCTTCCCTCAGACTATGTCCTCTCTGACCTTCCCCACCACAGACTAGCACAGCAGAATCACGAAGACCTCACAGGGAAGCTACAGGATTTTGAGCACCAGCTATCATGAGTGCTTTTATTTTGTGGTCATACAGGAAGACATTTGTTACTTGTAAATACAACTGATCTCAGTTAGCAGATCAGAGAGTTGTTTATGAATCTCAATTGAGGTCTTCACTGCTGTGACAAAAAAATTATTCCCCTTGTCCTTAATTTGAGGCTGGCGTGACACACTGCCTTTCAGCTGCACCATGAAGAGGCGACCCCAACCCCTGGTGCAATGGAAACCTGCTTCCCAAGGAGACTCTTGGAGCACCGGGGAACCTTTGCACTTTACCTCTGTACAGAAGGGCGTAAGCTGGGGATGCACCACAGGCTGAACATACATGTGAAAGGTGGATTCAATCTCCATTGTCCTGCCATTCAGCTTCAGGATAGGGAATTCGATGATTTCCTGAATAGGGCAAAAAGAAAAGCAGCTGTTCATTTAAAGCAAACAAAAAATGAAGCTGGAAACAATCCTACCTAGCAAGCTGGGAAGGGCCTGACAGTCCCAAACAAAAACAAGCCTGACATGAAGCTCTGCACTATGAAGGGGAAAGTGGTGCCGGAGCACAGAGCACATCCAACACCGTGGGCACGGAGGGCGATGGTGCTGATGTTCATCACAGCTGGGACGGGCAGCAGAGATGTCCCTGGGCTCAGCGCTGCAACCACACACATCGCTGCCTAAGTCGAACCCAAGGCAGGCGGTCTGGCACCACTCGCACGTGCTGGCACCACCCAGGGTACATGGGGACGCACTTGCAATGGGCTCATTACTGTTTAGCAAGGACACCCCAGGGGCTGCGCCCTCCCCAAGACCAGTCCCAGCCTCTCCACCTTGCGTCCTTTTGGAGGATACCACCAGACAGACAACAGGAGCTACTGCATGAAGCACCTCCTTGCCAGGTGAAGCTGAGGAGCACTGCTCTCCTCGAACAGAGTGAGGACAGGAGCTGGAAACCCCCCCCCAAATCCATCCCTATGGGATACGGCACAGTAGCAAGCCCTGCTTAATCCTCCTCTTTGTAGCCAATTTATGCTGATACAGAAATAAAAACATTCCTTCATCAGAAGAATGTTCAATTATTTGAATAATCAGCAATCAAAAATTTACATGGATCTGTTAATAAAAAGTTTAAATAAATCCAGTTGCGATGGATTTCTCAATTATTAAAAAATATACATGAAATTAAAAAAAGCCGACCACTGAATAAAAGCGATAAAATCCTTTGTGTTCACCCCCCTCCTTCTCTGCTCCCTCTCCTCCTTCCAGTTTAATGTAAGAGGAGAAGTGACAATTTGTTTGGTGTCTTTAAAGAATAATTTGTCTATGTTATTTAATAGAGATGCATGGCACCAAGGTTCTGGAGTGCAAATGAGCCGGCTGAGTGATATCCATGCAACAAGCCTCTCAAATCACTTCTGGAGAGAAACAGAGAGAGGGAGAGAGAATAAAAAAAATATTGCTTTTTAATATTCAAAAACAGTTTGCAAAATTTAATCAAAGCAGAGCAAAAGCTAACATTTTTACCACTTTGACATTTTTATTAGCGCTTTCATAAATTTTTAAAACATGAATGGAATTAGTTTAACAACAAAAAAAAAAAACTGCCTGAAAACATCTGGAAGAGACAAATAAGAAATAATAAAAAATAAAAAAAACCAAACAACTCCTGTGAGTAAAATTAGCATGTGGAAAATGCAGCCGCTGCAGAGGAACTAACACAGTTTTTGGACCCTGGCTGCAACCCTCACGACCCACAGGCGGAAATTATCGTGAGGTCATACGTATGAGCTGATGACATCACCACCCCGGCAGGCAGAGGGAGGGCAAGAAGCTGGGTGGGTAAATGGAAATAACAAATAATTTAAAAAGCCAGGAGAAACACCCAAGTTCCATGGTGGACAGAGCCGGCGGCTGCAGCAAAGCAGCTCCCCAGAGCGACAGGCACACAGCCCAGACCAGGGCACGCGGGGAGCACGTGCCACTGAGATGGAGTTAGGAGTGAAAAAAACCCCACAACAACAACAACAAAAAAAGCCCAAGCGTTAACAGCACTGAAGTGCCCAAGTGTAGACACCAAGCAGTCAAGCTGCAGCTGACGCAGTGCTTAACCATTTCCCCATGGTCAGCTGTGCCACACTCGCTGTGTGCCAAACAGGCTAGGCAGAGCAGAGGTTTGGGCGCATCCTTCCCCACGGCCACACCACCCCACCAGGAGCCACCAACCAAGGTTCCCTGGGAAAGACAAAATGCCTGTGGGCTGAAAGGGGAGGAGGACAGAGGAAAAAGACCTGAGTATCGCCTGGATTGCCTGCTGTGGTGCAGATAAACTCACCAGCCTCAGCTACACAGCAGGACCCGTGAAACACGAGAAACTCGATCTGAGTAAGAAACACTGGACACAGCTGATCCTCCCTTCAAAAGAGCTACCACAGACAGGCTCCAAATGCGAGTTTCTTTTCAGAAGGAAAATGGACTGCAAAGTTTGAAGCCAATGGACAGGATGTCATAACAGAGCCAGGCTTAATCCCAGGATAACAACACCCCATCTTTCAAACCAGGATGGGGCGGCTCGTTGTCCCTTCGGTCTGCACCCTGCTCAGGGGGTGACCGTGGAAGCGGGCGAGCCCACGGCAGGTCAAGATGAGCGTTCCCCCTCCTGAAGAGGGACACACATCGGCTGGATTTCACAGCAGGGCTGCGTTGCCACGCTGAGATCGGTCCTGAGGGACCAGAAGCATCCTCAGGGGCCATCAAGTGGCTGGACGCAAAGCAAGACTGAAAGACAGCCCTGCCGCTGATCTGATACACAAAGGCGTCGCTCGCCTTCCAGAACCAAAGGCAAAAAGCACTTCCAATAGGGTCAGATTAAGACAGACGGAAGAAATAAAAAGTCGTACTAAAAAAAATGTGGAAAATTTAACGATATCCAGAATTACGGCAGGTCTGTGGGAAGCACACAGCCAGGAATGGGGGTGGAACCCCAGGAGCGACTTGAGCGTCTCAGGAGAAAGCACAGCCACTCTTTTGGGCTTATTTGGTCAGTTTTTGAAGCAAGTGGTAAAGGACCTTTCCCAAAAGGCTGTTTATCTGCACGCTTCCTATAGCAGAGATTTTTTCCAGTCTCTGGCAGTGTTTGCTCCACTGGTATCTAAGGCAACAGATACCAGCCCCATGAAATCAGCCCCACTCCTCACTAACGACGTTAGCCAGTCCTGCAATGAAATTTAACCTGTGACACTGCTGTACTTTTCATTTAAACTTTCATTTGGAGAGAAGCAGTGTTTGGAGACCCTGCAGTTTGTCCTGCTAATAAAGACAAGTGTTGGGACCTTTAAAGGTGCCATTCATCTTTTGCCTTTATTAAATTCAATTTTCTTAAGCCCATGATACATCATGAAATTAAGAGTTGACATTCCTGCAGAAACAAAAATATCTATCAAACATAAACAGAAAGGGGGGGAGGAAAAAAAAAAAAAGGCCTCTACTACCAAGAATTTATGGCTTAAAGTTGATCTGTTTCCACTTTTTTTCTCTTTTTTTTTTTTTTTTTTTACAAGCATATGGTTTGTTTTAGATATCCAAAATGTTATTACAGATCTAGAATTTCATTAGTAATTATTATGAAATGGTGAGCACTTAGACACACACACACACACAACCCCGCGACAGACCGTGATGCAGGAAGGCAGCCGGGCGCTCTCTCATGTTTCACAGCAGCCCGGTGAGCTCAACACGCTCAGCTCCATCTCCAGCATCAAGGACCTTCACTTCTTCTTCCCGGGTGGGGAAGGTGGAGGTGAGTGGCACAGGGGAATGAAAAGGAAGAGGTTCACTGACACTTCCTTTTCTTTATCAGTCTGATGACCCATAAGTGCTACCTTGAGATCCTCACCCATTTCCATTTCCAACACTGAGTTCCAACTTCAGCGGTGATTTGTGCCAGCAGCATTTGGGGCTTCTCCGTCTTCCTCCCCCCACCCCGCTTTTCCTTACAGCGCAACCAGAAGTTATGGATGTGCTGAAATAATGCTGAGGGTGTCCAGAGGCTGCAAATAGCTGCAAGCTACCAGAAGAACAAATGCACCCATTTGAATTTTGTGAGCACTGCAATTAGGTATTTTATTTAGCACTGCAAAGTAACTTGAAAGGAAATCCAGGATTCAAACTACCAGCAATAAATAAGCGGCTTTTTATTTTCCTTTCATTGTCATGAAAAGTTGAACATGTTTTCTGTTGAGAAATTCTGCACGCAGCTCCCAATTACAAGGCATTTGCATTTATATTGTTGGAACACAGAGCTTCTAAAATCAATATTAACACGCTTAAAGAAAAAGACATCGGCACCCTGTCCCTCCCCTCAGCTGCGCCCCCAAACATGGTAACAATAGGAACCTACAGAGCCGGAGGCTTATACATATCCATTAGCAGGTCCACTCTCTTTACAACAATCTCTCATTTTTGATTTCATGGTACTTCAAGCAAATCTGTATGACAGCTTGCTCAGAATTCTTGCCTTTAAAAAAACCAAAATGCTCCCCCCAAAAAAGAGGTGCCAGGTGGCAGCATCCCATGCAACCTGGCTGTCCCAGGCCAGTGGGCTGAGCAGCAGCAGGAGGCTGCAGGGTAACTGCAGAATGGCTAGGGATTTCCTTTTAAGAGGGATTTGAAAAATTCATAAGGGCATGTGAAAGCACTGTTATAAACCCAGCCTTTCCCTACCCAGCCATCCTAAATGAAACTCTCCACCCTTTATCACCAGAGCAAGGATACACGAATTCAGCTGTCTTGACCTTCTTGCTAATAAATGAACAAGCACACAACTATATTCACTAAATAATTTTCTGTAACAGACAGATCTCGAGTTCAGAGAAGAAAGCACCTGAAGTTACACTAATTCCCACAGAGGAATCTTTTTTGCTTATCATTTTAGATCTTGGGAGCACTAACATCATTAGATGAAAACAATACAGTGCCCAGCAAGAACTTCCCGGCTCTCAAAGCCTTTTAATCCAGAAGCCCACGTGCAAAGCGGACAGGGCACGCTTCAGGACACTGATTTATGTATTTGAGGAAGACCGTGTGGCCTGTTCAGTTCAAAAGCTACCAGAGAATAATTTATCCCTTACACCCACCCCCACGTAAAGAAGTTTAATAAACACAAGAATAAAAGATGCCCATAAAAATCAGAGCTGACTGTTCAAAATGCAATAAAAACAAGCAGAGGCCGTTGAGAAAAAGGGATTTTTTTCTGATAAGAAAAAGCATAAAACTTCCTACCAAAGACCCTTTTACACCTTTGAAAAAAGGTAAGGGTGGAAGAGGGAAGGGAGTCTCCATGGAAAGGGGACAGACTCAACACCAGCTGTTTTTGTTGAGGGATGTTTCCCCCCGCCCCAACCTTTAAAGAAAAAAAGTCATTTTATGCACAAGGAGCTTATTTCTTAAACAAACACTCGTGGTTTTGATTTACACCACGGGCTGCTCCTAAATAATTTATGGCGGGTTAAATTTATTGCACAGCCCTGGCCGGCTGCAAATTCGAATTGCCAAATAATTAGATTTTAGGGCAATGCTTATAAATTATCCGCCGATTTGTCCGGACTTGTTTGTCAGTTGCTTTGTGCTTCGGGTCATCTTTGGCATTTCGCTGTTTGTGTTTTAATTGCTGATTTACACTTTGACAGATGAGAGTTGATGCCTCCAAGATTGGGGGGGGGGTGGCGGAGGGGCGGGGTGAAGAGCAGGAAGAATCAGAGCTTTTAAAGCCTTCTGATTTTCCTTTTTTTCCAAGGCAATTAAAATTGAAAAGGGACATAGTAAGGACAGCACTGGCCTAACAGATCTGCCTCTCCAGTTTCCATCCTCTGCCTTAATTATTATTTTAACTAAAGCCGTTTCCAAGTGAGCAGCCTTGTGCTGGCCCTCAGGGGCATTAACCAAGATGACCTCATAGGTCTTTTCCCCACTTCTAAGTTTTTATTAAACTAACCAAAACAAGAGCCATAAAGGCAACACCTCTGCAGTGGGGGACAGCAGGACTTCTGCTGAGCCAGGGCTACGCTGACTTCCAAGGGATGCTTACCTGCACACACAGCTAGGAGTTTCTCAGCACTTCTGTCCCAGGTAAGTTACTCTGTGTACTGATTAACCCTGCCAAAAGGTCTTTGGGGAAGCAGTTGACCCCAAATTTCTTTTTCTATCACTACCTAGCTTAAAGTGCACATTTAAACAACTGTTATATTCTGGGAAAGCGTGAAGATGAAAATCAAAACATGAGAAAACAGGCAGAAATACAGAAAGATCATGTAACACTGGGATAAGATCATGTCAAGACAAGTTCTGCTGCCCCATCATTGAATATCCAAGGTTTCTTCCTCCCCCTGCTCTT
Source organism: Phalacrocorax carbo (assembly GCF_963921805.1). Taxonomy (NCBI): domain Eukaryota; kingdom Metazoa; phylum Chordata; class Aves; order Suliformes; family Phalacrocoracidae; genus Phalacrocorax; species Phalacrocorax carbo. The sequence continues at coordinate 51,227,122 of NC_087518.1, read as the reverse complement.
AGGTGAACCTCACTGCCTACCTCAACGTCAACAGCTGGATTTCCTCAAAGATAAATTCTGAGTTGCATTTTGGGTTCTGCACTGGCATCAAACCTGGCTCTTATTTTCAGGTGCTTCCTTACAACTGTGAGGGCGAGGGACCATTTCTCTTTCTTTAATAGAAGCTGAAATTCCCATCTAATCACATGCCTCCAGGAGCTTGAGCTTTAAGAGAGACATCTAGTCCATGCACCTGCCTGAGGGCAGCATCACCTCCCCCTATATCATTTCTGACTTTGTCTAGGCTGTTTTTACAGACTCCAATAAAAGAGACTCACGTACTCCCCAGGCACTCTATCCTCCCGTTTCATTAGTCTTATCATTGGAAAGTTTTTCCTAATCAGAATTTCCCTTGCTGTTGTTTAAATTCATGACTGTTCTTCCTACCCACTGCAGACAAGCCAGAACATTGCCTTTCTCGTTTCTGTAACAGCAGACCTTGTCACACATACCTTTCTCTTCACTGCACTAAACAACCCCAGTGCCATCCAGCCTGCACTCACAGGTTGTGTTTTGCAGACCCCCGGTCACACTCACTGTTTCTCTTTTGGATGCTCTGGAAATGGTCTCAATTGTCTTTCTGAAGTATGGAGTCCAAAGTGAAACACTTCCCCAGCTGAGGTCCCTTCTTACAGAGCCTATCCTTTTCTTAGAGGAGGATCCACGTGCCTCAGAAATGACATTTTCCCCTAAACTTATCACTGAGTCTTTGGGACTTTTTTCATACCTGCTATTGTACCTGAAATCTCGACAGCCGGCTCACAACCCTTGTCCTCCCATCCCAAACAAAACTTTTGGTAGTCATTTGCTCCCAGGCTGGTTCCTGCCTCTCAAGATCAGCATCAGCTCACCTGCCAAAACCCACAAAGCTATTTTGATCTTTCCAGCAGTGCTCAGACATCATGAATAAGGCAGAACCTCCCTCCTTCCACACCTGGGATGAGAAATATAGACTAACAGGCATCAACATTTCAACTTGTTTCTTCGAGCACTACCGACGCATATCTAACCACACAGAAAATCTCCACCAATACAGCCAACAAGCTTGACAGTTTGGGGGATGTTTAGTGCTCAAACCAGGTTACAAACAGCACACACACCCCTCCAGATATCACCTTTCCATTGCAAGACGATAACTATACTACATCCTTTTTCATGTCTGCTCCTTTCTAATGCGGGCAACCAGCATGTGCAGTCCTTGTTGCGGAATTATAAAATAATTTCAAGACCCAACCTCTTCACCTGATATTGAGCAGCACACATGATCAATGTTCCCAGCAACACTAAAACATCTGGGATGGGTAGAAAGGGCACGCTAGAGCATGTAAATGAACACCCACGGTCTTACAAACATCACAGCTAGCTGCTGGTGACAGTACATTTCTGCCTGGCAGAGAGGAACTAGATAACACAATCAAGAGCTATTTTGCCAGCTAACAAGTGCAGATTAACAAAGAGAACACAGGGATGGTTGCACAGCCAGCTTGGCCCAAAGGGGAAGAAAACACAAGACGTAGGCATGTCCTGTGCCCTTCTCGCCAAAAATTGCTGAGCTGCACCTTCTCTCTACCAGGAAGGTTTTGTTCAAACCTAAGAGAAGATCACCTTAGTGCAGCAAACACCATTCCCCAGGAACTACAGCGGCCTGAGAAGAGGCATCCCCATGCAGCACTCTAGACAGATGCCATGCCATGGAAGAATACTGCCTGTTTTTAAAACATCATGCTGGGAGGGATGCAAAATACCCCCCGTGCCTCAGAGGCTGTGAAACAGCTGCAGCCACGCACCAACCATTGGCAACCATACTGGGCCATGCACACAGCGGGACAAGCACAGCGAACGTACAAACCTGTGGCACCCGTTCCCTTCACTTCAGAAATGAACGTGGTGTGAACGTTTCCAGCAGCACACGTTACCCTCAGCAGCAGCTTTACGGAGAGTCGAGGAAACCTTTAAACACAATACAGCGGACTTGCACATTCCTGAGCTAGCCTGGATCTTTTCTTTTCAGGGTGACTGCCGCTCAACTACTTTCTGCTGTAACAACAAGTCTACTTAACTTTGCAACTTGTCACCTAAACGATGTGTAATGTTTGCACAGCTAAGGATACAGTGTTCAAACAGCACAGGTGGGGAATTGCACGCCGGGATGCATAACTGATGTGGGGTCTCCGCACGCTGCGAGGGAAAGGGCAACATGACTGATTGCTTTAAAGTAGTCATCTCATCGGCCTGTCAATAACCAGCCGAAAGCTAAGCAGGTTGGGTCAGGTTAGGACTGCAGCAATTGGCCACCTGAGCGCCTTGGTATTTTAGGCTTGTTGCTATAAAAACGCTGGGTTTATATCTTTAAGTAAGAAATGGCTTTGAATTTTTTTTCATACGTCAGATGTCTTGCCTGGTGGTCTCGTGGTTGTGCTCTCCAGGAGATTTGGGTTCAGTAACTGTTCATGTTCTCTAGCTCATCGGGTTTTAAATAAATACAGCTAATTCTGTTGCCTGAAGCCATAACCCACCCTGTCAGATTCATATGGGTCACAGCAAGGTTGTCCCCACTTACTGGGAGAATGAAGGAGGTCTCCAAGGCAAAATGACTGCCACGGAGAAGGCAGCTTCTGAGGGCTACACCACACCTGGTGTCTCAGACCCTGCAGAAGCCTCCCCGAAACACTGGCCTTTTCTCTACATCTTCTAAGTTAAAGAGATTATTCTCCATATTCATCAAAAAAAGAGTTCACAATGGAATTGCAACAAGGCACACAACATATGGAAAACAGGATTAAAAGAGAATGACATCTCTTTAATTTCAGAAGCACCTTGTAGGATGTTGAGCTATGGATATTCATGTGCTCCTCACAAAATTTTTAACTGTTCAGAGAAACTAGCTACAAGGCCTCAAAAAGTTTTTTCAAAAGACTGTCCAAAAAATTATCTCAAACAGAAAAACCAATCTGAAACTTATACGAACTTCTTCCTGCCACTCTAGGAACTTAAAGCATTCCGACATAAGAATGGCATAACAACAGCCATAACTGGCAAAGAGATGCGATATATATACTTTTTTTTAAACTTACTTTTAGTAAAAAGAAAAAAAAGACTAAGTCACCGCATTACGTGCATTTTTAATGGTGTTCCTCTAGAAACAACACTGTAAGGAGCTGAATTGAGAGCTAGGTATTTAAAACTACACCCAAGCCTAAGCTGCATGAAGGCAGGTAATTGTAGATTAATATTCCACCGTGATACATATGCACAAGAGTGTCGAGTTAAAGTTGCCATGGGAAACAAGCCTGAATTTCTTCACTTTTCAGCAATTCACAATCATCCTTAATAAAGGTTTTGGCAGGTGATTTCTAATGCACTGAGCTTAACAGCCACACAAAAACTGTGCAAGAAGAAAGCTGCTACGCGGGGATGTCGAGATAGAATAGGTAGACACGGGCACATCTCCATTATCCGCCTCTGGGTAGGATCATGACAATCTCCGCTGCTGTGTGAGCCACCTTCTGCATTCCCACCCTGGCCTTCAGCTAGGATTGCCTGGATACAGGCTCCACAGAGCACTGCTTGAAAAGCACACAGAAGATACCATGCAGCCTGCTTCCCAGCAGACCAGTGGTCCCTCCATAACCTTCCGCAGCAGGTTTGTGATTTCAGGAACACATTCCTCCTAGAAAGTCCTCTGAGGCTAGGCTACAGTTCCCAATGTGGCTTGCCTATCCCCTACCTACTCACGCTGAGCAGGGAGCTTGTCAGGGACTGCACATCTGTTGCTATGGCCTGAGTTTGGTGGAAATCAACATCCATTCCCATTATGAGGTCAGTCTATAAATCACAGCGGCTCAGGAGCAGAGACACATCATTTAGTTGTCCCTGCCATGGGAACAAGACCACGGGTAGAGCAGTACGGGCAGCGGAGAGGCAGCAATCATTGCAGCCACTCCAGCTGCACCTGCCCGCGACTGCCAACCAGAACCACAAGACAAATATGCAGGGGAAAATGCCTTTAATGCTCTTTTACACCAGCAATCAAGGAAACACAGCCTGAGCCCAATTTAACCTTGTCGTGCATTTGTACTTAATTTTATCTTACAGGACTGGCTCCCATTTGTTAATATGTTTTTGCCAATCAGGAAATGTATTGTGAATATCCTGATTTGTTTGTACACTTAAAAATAAATCAGTAACTGAACATATGCCTATTCATACTCTCAGTGTTTACCGTTCTGCGTTGAAATGATGAGTGATGTTCTGTATTTATTAGTATGTCCAGTTTCATCTGGAGGCAATTATAATCAAAAATTCCCCCAAAATAACAATCAAAATGCATGCTAACCAAGCTCAAAATATGTAGGACACACTAAAGAAAAATATAAAGATGTTTCTGTATTTAAAATGTGCAGCTTAAGAGAGCAAGGGAAGTATTGCCCGTAAACAATTTATCCTTCTGCCTCTGGTCACAACCTTCTTCAGCAATTAGAAGACCTGAACTTTTCATGCTTTCCTCTTACAGAGAGTTTGAAAGAGTAAAATTTTTAATTCCCAAATGATTATCAAATTTGAGTAAATCTGCCTGAAAAAAAGTACCTGAAGAAACTGACATTAAAAAAAAGCAACTTCATCATTACCAAAAGCCCATTTAGCAGCTTAGCAACTCCTAGGTCCAGCTCCTTCTGCCAGGTCAGGGGTCTGATAGTCTTTTACACTTCTAGTCAGCAGACATAGAAGTTTGAATTTTATTTGGTTTTAATTTAAGTGGCTTTAATAGATCACAGTTGAGATTAACAACCTATGCAGAAGCCTAATTTCAAATTCAGCTTTGACCAGATCTGATTTCTATCTTCAGACTTTCTACATTCAAAAAAAAAAAAAATCATTGCTTTTCACCCACTCTGCTGAAGGTGAAGGCCAGATATTTGGCTTGCTGACTGAAAGAGGCACACCCACTCCCTGCGCTAATAAAATAAGGCTACAGGCAGCCATGGATCCAAGCCTGGGGAGCTTCTTAACAGAGTCACTGAAAGGATCAACCAACATAAACACTGGTGTATACAAGGACAAAGGAGCGAGAGTCTCACTTATTAATGCATCTTCCCTTGTGTAGCTAAAGCACCACATGTACCCAGCTCTACAGGCTGACAGCATATAAAAGCAGCAGGTACTTATAAACTCTTAGCAGACAGTAAAGGAAAGAGTCAGAGTTAGAGCTGAAAAATGAAGCATACTACCACTGTCGTGGTCCGAGGTCCACCGACCTCCGCAGAATGACAGCTCCCACCTGACCCCACTGAGCTTTGGATCAAATTCCAAACGCACAAGGTAAGCTTTAAAGAGATGTGAGGGGCCAGCCATAAACATCCCTTACTGCCAACCCCTACTGACCTTTGGCTGGCTAAAACACTACACGACACAGACTGTGCCTCTATTCTTTCAGGTTTTCCCATCTATCCGTCAGGGACAATACATTTTTTTTCTCTCTGGGATGGTCTCATTATTCATAAATATGTCCAAAAAAGACATAAAGCTAAGCTGCTGCTTTGTGCGTATAAACATGCTCTTTGATTTAGGGGCGTATCTGTTGAAAGCCATCAGAAGTCAGACTGCAAGGACGTTACTGTTCCTCTGCGGGTGTAGGCTGGGGAACACGAAGGACCCTCTGTGCCCGACCCAGAAGTGGTAAAGCAAAGGGCAGCAGCCCCGAGGCACTCAGCCAGTGGTCACAGCCACTGGAGCCATGATGCAGACAGCATCCCAGGGGAAAACCACTGTCCTTGACCCTCCTTGATCCCCATTACGGAGGCCATACCACAAGACCTCAGAGAGAGATCAGACAGCATGAAAGGGAATGGAAATGAAGGAGTTTTCAGGGCTCCCGAATGAGCATGAAGGACTTCCCCAGAGATAAAACCAGCGAGGCAGCTGGTTGCAGAAGAGCACAAGTAAATACAGTGGGAGGGGGAGCAGATGTGGCAGTCACACACCTTAGTGTAGATAAAAAGATAGCTCTTTCAGTAGCTTCTGATAAGAAGCCAGAATATGTTGAAGAGCAGTTAGCAAGAAATGTGAAGTGTGCTGCACGGTGGCAAGTGCACGGTGCAAGACTTCTAGGCTGAGCTGGCTAAATTTACAGCTATGCCTACCCACTTAAAGTAACCTGGATCACAGTTTAGCTCTGTATATGCAGCCTCCTCATCAAATCCCAATGCATTTGAATTTCATTGTAGCGAGACTTCTATTTTGCACGTATTAAAAAAAGGCAGAAAAAGGATCAGGATCACAGTGGAGATGGGCACCTGACCATTCCTAGCTCCTGCGTCTGTCCTCAGACCAAACCTCCAAAACCTGCCTGCCACTGATACAGTGAAAGATCCTGCCACTGAAACATTGCATAAAACATCACTCAAATACACGGCACAGTTTGCTCACCATGACATACAGCCCAGCCATGAAGAGGACAAAAACCACGCTGGTCAGCCAAAAGGTAAGACGTAGGTAGGAGTGTCAACTAAAGCCTCATTTTGTACAGTTGCCTGATTCTGGCAGGCACCTTCAGCTTTTCCAGCTACACTGATTCCCATGTAGCAAAAGCCATTTCTTGATTTGTCAAACTAATTTGTTGGTGAGGATGTGAGGGAGTGACAGCCCTTTCCACATACAAGATGATACAGAGAGGCACTGAACACAGCAGACTAGAGAAACAACACTGAAGAGCATCTCCACCTTAAAGGTGCTATCTCACCAACAAAATATATAGCAGATCTGCATTGGCCCAGACCATTACTTTCCCTGGCAAGGACTTGGGGACAAAGCTCCTTAAAACTGTAGTAATCATATTCCACTCATGCTCCTTTTTACTGCCAGCTGTAAACTAGCTCCACATGCATCATGGTTTTGCATCAAAATGTGCACAGACCAAACCCCTATTCAAAGGGACAAGGTAGATCCAATTTACAGCTTTGACAGGTCTGTGCACCCGAGGCGGAGCGTGCAGGAAATAGCCTGACATCTCACTTGGAGAGCGGTAAGACCTTGCTAGTAGAACTAGATGCAGAGCCACGACAGCCTCCCACAAAGACCCAGCAAAAGAGCAGGGAATTCAATGTCCATTTTTCAAGAAACACAAGAGGCAGGTGGCACTCATGAAGGCACTACTGGGGAAGAGAGGAGTCAAGTTTGATCCCAACTTGCAGGATCCCTTTGACAGGGCAAGCCCAAGGGAAACCACAGCTGCACTGGGAAACAACCACACTGTATTGAGTCACTTCAGTCATGAGATACCACACTGGAAACCACTTAGCCTTTAGTATATTTGAAACAAAGCAAACAGAAGTTATTCTGACCCAATGCATATATTATGGGCAATACCTGTAAGAGGCCAATTGCTTGGCAGAGAAGGGTGAGAAGTCCAAGTTCTTCCTGGACTTTTGCCTGTTTGTTACAAGCTTTTGCTTGTTTGTTACCAACCCAATATTAGTGGTTTTTTTTTTCTTTTTAGCACAGTTTTCTAATTTCAATAGAAATCTTAGGCCCATCCTGCTGACAACTGAAAATTTATTTACTAATATGCTCTAAACTACTATGGAAGAACTGTCTGGGAAAACCTCTGTACTTCATCTGGATCTCTGTGTGTCTCAAATGGTAGGGCACTGGAAAATCTCTCTGATGCTGAACTCCGTCTCATTACACTCCAGAGTTAACACCCAGGCACGATAACTTCAGCAAGTTCAGAGAGCTCCAAACTATTGTTCTCTACTTAGAAACACCATTATGTTGCCGACATTCATATGATCAAACGATTATTTTCCTAAAGCTGTTGGCTACCAACAGCCTTTTTCCTTGCAGAATCAAACAAGGCAGCCATAAGTACTCTCTTAACGCAGGTTCCCAGCCAAAAATTTTTGGACCCTCCCCAGTTCAGGCAGATGATAAGCATACATGACTTAAAGATATTTTCAATACACATAAATTGTCCCTTTCTTGACGGACATCAGACTCCGTTTCATTCCCACCGAATAGTCCTGGCATTGCTCCTGACAGCATGTGACTGGCACCTGGAGGACCAGGACCAGAAAGGAGGTGTGACAAACCAGAGAAAATGAGCAAGCCAGCACTGTGCTTTTTCCTTCCACCTTTCAGAACAGCAGCAGCAACTTGCAAGGGGACAATTAACAGGACTGACTATTTACCTGAGGATGAATCTGTGGTTTATCACATGTAGCCTCAAAATCCAGCACTAAGAAGTAGTGATATCTCTGTGGAGGGAAGGATGACATTGCTGCCATGGAAGCTCCAAAGCCGTGGGACGCCAGTTTCTTGCTTACGATGGAGCCGTACCCTTTGAGAACACCAGCCGTGAGGAGGGAGCACACAGCTTGTCTTGCCCTTGGAAGTAAGTTTTGGGGAAACTTTGCTGCTCCAGTATGGAGGAGTGCTATCATTGAACATCCAGAGGCATCTGAAACTGAAGACAGACTGGCGTTACTCATGCACACATACATCTCATCTCTGCTAGTATCTCTTCGCTGGCCTCCTCCGTCAGGGATTTTCTCTGTGCTTCCCGGTGGAGGCTGCAGCATCACAAACCTGAAATAACACAGTAACCCACTCTAAGCATGACAGATGACATTTGGGCTGAGCTCAAGGTGTCCAGAATCATGGGCAACTGGAAATTAACCTCTGCAAATGGCTTTAAATTAAGACCTATGAGACACACAACAGTCATGGCTCCAGGCACCGTATCACACCCCCCTGCTGAACCTTATCATAGCAGAACACAACACAAACCACTTAAACATAGAAAATCTGATCTAAACCCCATTGAAATTTCTGAGGAGGCCTTTCATCTTTTCATATACAATGCAACTTCTGATACGTTGCAGGAATTAAATATAGCAATACACACATCAACACTACAACCCATCCAAACCGCTTGGCCCTGAAATGCCTGTTAGTCGCACCTGAATCTCCCACTTCCATTACAAAACCACACATCCGGCAGCTAGAAGGCTCCTCCCCAGGGAAATTCTCATTTGCTCTGTGTATGAGGTTTCTCAGAGACGTGATTTTAGTGCTACACTTGATTTCTTACTTCAGGTATTTCTCAGAGGAGGATATTGGTTCAACAAACACACACATGAACTGCAGGGACTGACGGAACTGTAAAATGCAAGTGGGGTTCTATAGGTTACAGTCTCCCTCCCAAAGAAATACCTCACCCAGCCATCACCTTCTGATGCTTCTATTTAACAAATGCAATTTAATCATAGAATCATTAAGGTTAGAAAAGACCTCCAAGATCATCAAGTCCAACTGTCAACCCAACACCACCACAAATAACAAATAAATTATGTTATCCACGTGAGACTGCCTGGATATTCCCCCTACCATTTTTCTTTTATAACATTGCGTGAAACACTTGACAGGACCGTCACTATGCCAGGTTGGCCAGCCTTGGGCTGTTAATAGATTTACTGGGATCAGAGTTCAAGCCCAGCTCATGGAGGTGTTACATCGCTGGGTTACAGTGACGGACAGCAAAACAGGCAAACTGCAACAACCCAGTCCTCTTGAACAACAATACAAGCGCCCCCTCTAACTACATATATACACACATCTCACTACATATTTAAAATCCATCCCCACGGTTGGTCCCACTGCTCTTGGCTCTGGGCAAGAGCTCCATCGCACCATGTGCCACCCACCTGCCAGGTTTCTGAGCCTGGCCTCCCCAGGCCTGCACCTGCATTTTGCCCCACGATGAGGGGCCCACTGTAAGAAACGGAGCCGAAACGGGCAAGGCGAAATGGAGGACTCGCTGCCCGTGAACAAAGTCGCTGTTTGCACAAAAGACAGCGTTTGCTCTCTCCCATCCATTAGTCCGTCAGGTAAATAATGCACGTGCCAAAACACACACTTAATGAGGTAAATAATATGCCTTGAATAACGGCTAAATCTGTATTTACCTGCGAGACCAGAGAAACTCGGAAGGACCAGATTAGGAGATAATTGCAGCTGAGCAGGTTGTGTGCTTCGAGTAAACACGCATTTGGTAACCTTCCCTTTCCAAGGTTTTGAGTGAAAGGCAAAAATCAAAGTAGCTGAGATGTTTAAGACACAGCCAGTGCCCATGCTGCCAATTCCATGGCATAAATGCATCCCCACCTTGTGGCTTTCACGTTTTGAGGGGCTGCTTGCTTTATTAAAGCAGCGTGCCAGGCAGCAGGTACCCGGAAAACTGAAACTCAAGTTACATAACAAAGAGCTCAACATTGCATTTATCCTAAAGTGGCTCAGTTCTACCCATTGGTTTTCCATCTACAACTTTTACTGTCATTAATAAATGCATTACAGCCAAACAGAGGTTAGTTATATTCACTTCTAACCTGCCCCAGATAAGAGATATTGAAGGTACACATGGTTTAAATCTTCAAGCTACTGGCTACGAATCTGAAGGCCTATCACAGCAAATATAATATCTCAGATATAAAGCAGCTAACTCCCAAGTTAGTTGTGGTAAAACCTGGTTTTAGCCGACTGCATAAAGTAAAATATACAGTTGGAGTGGGGGAGGCAGGCAGGCTCCAACCCCTGTATCAAACACAGGCAATAAAACATACATTATCTATCCCCACACAGCAAGATCAGTACTCCTCTAATGCATCTTAGCCGGCAAGACTAGGGCATCAGACATGAACCCCACGCATCTTCAGGCCGGCCTGCACCGTGCACAGCAGCGCGGAGGCTCCCGAGCCACTGAGTCCCCACAGCAAAGATAAACCGGCCATCTCGGCAGGAGTCAGGCACATCACCACGCGGACACAGCAGCACCACTCCAGACCCCAGCCAGTCTGTGTCACACAGGTACCATGGGTTAACAGCTACCATCCAGCGCCTGCTCACACTAACAACTTCAGCAGGTGGTCCATGTCTAACGACAGGATCAGGTTCCCCATCCAAAAAGCAGCCACCCTTCCCACCCTCCTGTAGAACAGTGGGAGCAATGGTCTGAACAAAGGTGTGTGAGTGGGTTATGGCATGCTGGTTCCCCTACACAGACAGCATACAAATAAGAGCAACCCCACTGCAAACTCTGCACTTCCAGCCAAATGAAGTTTTAACTGCATGTTTACCCAGCCACTGCTCTAGGTGCCCTGGGAAGACCTCACATCATCTTCTTTGGCAAGGTCAGACTGCCTCAGAGCACAAGATAGCTGGTGAGCAAACACACTTTATTAGAAGTCATGTAAAGCATTTACAACAGCTAGGACAATGCAAAGCACTAGTAATTATCCCATACTTTTTTTCCAACAGACAACAATGCAAGCAACGCAGCTTCAAAAATTGTAAACCTGGCTCTATCCATATAAATCCACATGTTCAACAATTCCATTTCCAAACCTACGTAAAACACCACGTATATATTTCTTAGCACATTGGGTCAGATTATAATCTCAGCGCAAACTGTCCCATCTGGCATTCAACCCTACTAGGTTAATATTTCACATCACACAGCTCCAGTTCCTTACACAGATACACAGGAAATGTAACGGGACCATGAACTGAGGCTGGACTGTTTTGACTGATTTGACAGATTCTACACGGACCTGGGAAAACGTGACAGCACTTTATACCTGCAACACCCAATAAGATGGGAAATGACCGCATGTGGTAGGTTTCAGCTGGAAGATAAAGTTCACATTCTATGCTGTTTAACAGTGTGTGCCACACATTACATCACTGGCTATAATCAGCAACTGTCTTTTAAAAGTAATTTTAAAAATTTAATCTCTGGACATCAGCCACAAGTAGCAGGACAAGCTCAGGCTGACCACAGCTCCTGCCTGTTAGTGGTCCAAGCACACGATAATAAAGCACAGCAGTTTGGGCACCAGCAAGTAAGGAAAGCCAGAAGAAAGGCATGTGCCAGCTGTAGCTGCCGGCTTGCCAGGGGCCCCACCAAGCGAGACGTGGAGAATCTGCACCAGCGGCTGTCGCGCTCCGGGCTTCCCACCGGGAAAGCCCCTTAGCAGCAACCCCAAGCGGCAAGGATCAGGATAGGGAACTCCTGTCATGTGAAGGACCCTGGTGACAAAAGCCAGCAGGGCATGGCAAGCGCTCTCCCCAACCTGTGGGACAGCCCCAAAGCCACATAGAGATGCACAACACACAAGCTGCGGAGGATTCAAATTCATCAGTGGCAAGACAAATTAGCCTACGAACTTGAGCTTAATGGGTTCTTTGCACATAACATTAATATTTACTTTTTACAACTACATCTCATTAAGATCTGGCGGCAAGAGAAACCATAACTTTAACAGTTTGCCTTTAACTCAAAAATTTTCCCCTTCACTGTCCAGTTTGATAAGCTGATGCAGGGAGGGGGCAAGAAGACAAACACTGAAGTTCATGTTAGAGGGGTGACCCAAGAAATGTTTTATGAGAGCATCTGTTTAAACGTTAAATTACTTTGTTACAGCAATATAGCCTTTCACCATATTAAAAATTAAGTAACACACACACACACACACACACACACACCTGAAGGACAAAACAAACTAAAATTAAAAAATACAAACAAGCAAGTTTTGGGAGTCCTACGCTTCAGTTTATTCCCCGTGCAAAGCCTGGATAGGGGAAGACAACTGAACTCAATGCTAGAGCAACCAAAACCAATCCAAAATGTAAGTCAGGTTTGTCTTATTTTATTAAATTAGAGTGTCTTGCTTTATTAAATTGTAAGGAGGAAAAAAATAGGGTAATAAAGATGCTTTTTGTAGAACAAAATTGCATACATTTAGCAACACCTGGAACAGAGTATAACAAAAAATGCAGGACTTCCATTTTGGTAGCTGTTCAAATGCATACTCAGAGGTCAAATGTGAGCCCATATTTCAGCTGTGTGAAGATATAACTGAAGAACAATAGAGATAACTCCATTTTTTTAAAATCAATCTTAACCTAAACCCAAATATTTCATTCGACAAGCTACAGTCCAAAAATCACAGCACCTGGCTAGCCTGTGAGGCAGGAAACAAAAGACTATGAACAAAACCAGCTTATCCACTGTCACTGTCCAAACTTAAAAAAAATAAAATACATAAAGTAAAACAAACAACAAAACACAAAGCTTTTAGAACTGTTTTAATAATGTAACATGATTTTAGACAGGTAAATTTGCTTCTTTTATTTGTTAACCTCACAGTATCGTCCCTTGAACGTGAATCCCGTATGCTTCCATGGTTGCACTCCCTTCACTTTTTGCTGGGTTTGTCTCCAGCACTGCTAGACAACCAAGGCCATGTTTTGAAAAATTTGTAATTTAACTTTCCCAAAGCATGGCCATGGCATGTCTATATGCTGTCCCATCATTGCTCAGCTCAGATACAACTTAGCATCAATCTTTTTTTTTTTACAGCACTCCACAATCGCACCCAGCCTCTTCCCACTACAGTCGAAGAGGTCCCTGTTCTCAAGAACTTACAGTCTAAAATTAGATGTAATACAACAAGTGAGGGTAACAACAGAGAAGAATGAGGGTTACAGGAGCAAAGTCAGGCAACTGCTCATCAGAGAGATACGTGCACCTTAGCAGTTCAATTAAAAAAATAATTCACTCTATATAGGCACCGGCTTCCCTCTAGATGGGCATTATGGAAGAGGTAAGTGAACACGGAAAGGGTTGACTAAAGGACGGAGGGCACTCTCAGGTTAAGGAAGGTGTCTCTCGTTTCTTGAGCATATTCTTCCCGCTGCGTTCCTTGGCTGATATGTCAAAGGCACCACCAGATATGTCAGAGCACCAGAATCTCTTCCATTGTGACATCACAGACGCGATGGCTTGTGAGATCACAATGAGCAAGGCCGAAGGCGCTGATTACTTAGGAAAGCGCTTGCTGGGGCTATCACACCCTACGAGGCTGGGAAACAAACACATCTCAGTTCACTTGACAACACAGTGAAACCCACACAAGACTCCATGCCAGCAGGAACTCATCTGAACAGACCACCCAGAAGCCGTCCCAAAGATGCACATACTATTCCACTCCAATTTTATTAGGCCACCTCTGCTAGGCAACCCACTTTCATCAGCTCCTTGACTGGTCTCCTAAGACAAGCTTTGCTGTGTATTTTTAAACCTTCTACGAGAGTAACTGCAGATAGGCAAACGGGTCTAAGCTGAAGTCTGAAGAAGTTCCACAAAGTAAAGGACTGGTCACTTAGAAGAAATGTAGAGGAAGGAAATGACAAAAATTAGAAGAAGCAACAGCAGAGATACGTACAGCAAGAGGGTGGAAAGCCACAGTGGAAGACTGGGTTTGGTATTAAGGAAGACAACAGTTGCTAAGGATCAGACCAAGAACCCTCCAGTCCAGTCTCCTACCTCTGCATGGAAGCCATAAGAAAATGCACCAGGGTGAAGCTAGACAAAAGGGGTTAACCAAGCCAATAGTTCCAGGAGGCCAAAAGGAGGCAGGCCTACCGTTCCCTCTTGGTCTTACTCTCCTGCTGGTTACCTTACACCAGCTCCCGAGCTTCTCTAGCCCCTCTGTGAGCTGATTCAACCACAGGAACATAATAAAAGTGCTAATGCAGCCCAAATAAAACCCAATTAAAACAAGTTGGTTTCCTGATGGTTTAGTGAGATTAATCAGCTTGGGGCCAGGCTGCATAAATGCCAAAGCTCAAAGGAGGGGATGAGCCTGCACTGGCAGAAGCAGGAGGGAGATGAGCCACTGGGAGCTGTTGGTCAGCTCAGCCACTCACCAAACCATGTACTCAGACCAGGATACACACACCTGGGATGGGATGGCACTTTGCAGGAAAGAGAGAGGCTATCTTGGCTCTAGCAGCATAAACACATAAAACTTGAAGTCAGAAAGCCCATCGGACCATCCTGTCTGAACCTCATGTAATGCTGGCCATAAAGTTTCCACTTCATTACTCCTTAATTGAGCCCAAAGGCTTGAGCATCTTTCAGAAAAGGTTTCTGGCCTTGAATTGCAGCATCAAGTATGGAGGCTCCCCACTACCTTCAGACAGCTCATTCCAATGGTCAGTCCATTCGCTGCCAAAAAATAACACATCTTAGTTTTCATTCAAACTTTCCCAGCCCTGGTCTTTGGAGCAAGTTCTGAAATTTACGGCATTTCAGTGCTCTCAATCCAGAACAGAGGTCCTGAAGCCCAGAGTAAGTAATTTGTAGTTACTACACTTCTAGTCAGTAAAAACTACTATTGCATATTGGCCTAATTTAGTGGAAAGGAGACATAGCAGGCCACCCTTTGTTTAATGGAATCTAGCACGCATAATTACTTGATTTTCATACACGTGAATGCCACAGTTGTTTAAACCACTTATAAAGCTGCACACCTTCATTATCTGAAAAATGAACTTGAAAGTTAACACTGGAGAGTTCCAAATGAATCTCGGTCTGGATTCAGGGAGACAACACTTGCACTGCTCAATACACTGTTCACTTTTGATCTTCATAGATGAACTCCAGAAGTGTTAAAAGAGAGTCTATACTCTGCCGAAGCTCTGTCCTGGTAGACAGGCAAATGCTCCAAGCAGGGCAGCAGCTACAACGGGGCATGGTTTCTACAACCCAATCTCAGTGAGCCCACAAAACCAGCCAGGGAAGATGTTGACCCAAATATTCAACCACAGAAAAAATAACAACTGTGACAAATACAGCTGAAAATAAAATTAAAAAATTAAATTTTCCTGTTGGGAGTGAAGTATCTTTACCTGCCTAACGTATCTAGAGAGATTACAACTTTTCAGCTGGCATTTGGCCAGCACAGGTAACTTCTCTTTGAGGAAAGAAAAGTTGCCAAATGGTGTCTAGCAGCAACAGCCAGCACCTCTGCTCTAGGTTAAGCTTCTACAGTCACATTTTGTCCTCTTCCCTCATTCCCCTGCTTGTCATTGCACCGCGCTGGTATATTAGCTCAGCACTACTAGAGTAAACTCAGGATGACCATTTCTAGCAATAACATGTGCTTTAGATCCAAGGACAGACTTGTGACAAATGCATAGTTGCTTAATAGCCTTCAGTGTTCTCCTGTAAGTACAGCCACTGTTCACCTGAGCTTCACCAGACCTACACTCTACAGTCTTGTTGCCCTTTACTGGAGATGGCGACTGGATTGACATAGGGGCAGAGCCAAGCGCAAAAAACTTCACACATTTAAGTCTCTTTCAGAACTCCATTTCCAAAATTTAAGGAGGAAAAAACAATATTAATAAAAATAAAATCGACCTATCAAAGTTAACAGAGCCAAAACAAGATAAGCAGTGAAACAGCTGTAGTCAGGCCTCCTAAAGGAATAAACCTGAAGTTCAGTATCTCTCAACCACAGAGCAGAAACTTCAGGTCACTATCAGTGTATACACTGTCCAAGGACGACTTTATTTAGCATCAAGCACAGAAGCATTTTCTTTTTAATGCTTTAATGGGTTTCTTCTTTTGGATTTTGGTAACACTCAAATCTGCCTGGCTATACACTCTAACTTAAAAAAAACAAAACAAACAAACCCAACTGAACAAAAAAAACCACCCCACCCCAAAACAACCCAAAAAACAACACACCATTCCTGTAGAGCAACCCAAAGTCTGAGGAACAAGAACCATAAAAGGGCCACTCTGAAACAAGACAAGAATTAAGTCCACACTATAAATTAACATGAAAATTCAGTTGCAGAGGCCAGAATTCAGTACTTGAAAAAGGGAAACAAAAATATCTGAAATCAAATTTCCCAAGCCCACAAAATGGAGAGTAACCAACTGGACTTCTAATAGATTACTTATTTTAATTACTCATTCTTGGAAATAAGAGTTCCAATGCCAACTTTAGCATGAAATGATATGAGATGCTGCAATGTTGCAAAGAACCGAAGCATAAAATAAATTCAAGTTACCAGTATCCTCAAACAACTTTCTAACAGCATCTGATCGGACAAGCACCTTTGAGATGTACCTGCCCAGAGCCCTGCATATCTCATCCTTCCCAAGGCACAGTGCAAACATTAACGTATTAGAAAACTTGCTGGCCAACTTGCATTGCAGCTGAAAGAATATTAAGAGTTCAGACTAAGCAGCAGCTGTCAATCCACCCATTTCTGAACCCAAAAGCTCAATAAGGAAAAGAGGTAAGTAAAGAAGTAGCAAAACAAATGTCAGACTTATTAGCAAACAGGCCAGCAATGACAACGTAAATCCACCAGACATAGGACTTGTAAAAGACAGATGTAAGGAGTAAATGACAACACCTCTTCATACATCTCAGTTTAGAGGAAACACCTGTAACAGTGCAGCAGCGAGAAAAGAACAGAAGAAATTCCTACTGGCAGTCAGGAAACAAGTAAACAGACACTGCGCTTTTAAGCCTTCTCGAGTTTACTTCGGTCTCGAGATCTGAGATAAGTGACCAGTTCAAGCTCATAGGATTAAAAGAATAGAAAAAAAAAAAAAGTCAAACCTCCTACTCCCCCATCTCCTCCACCTAGGAGCCTCCGCATCCCAAAAGGAACACCAAAAACCCTCGCTGCTGCTGCCGCCCCCTGCCCACCCCCGCGCCCCGGGCAGGCGGGGATTCCCCCCTTCCTAAAGCCTCAAGAGCGCCCGGTCCCGCTGCGGCATGACCCGGGGCCCCGCCGCCACCCTCTGGACGCCGGCCGAGCCCCGGGACGCGGGGGGCGCCGCAGCCCAGCGCCCCAGCACCGGGGCTCGGCGTCGAGCGGCCGAGGCGCCCCCACGCCCGCCCCGCCGCCGTCGCCCCTCGGGGCCGGGGCCGCCCCCCGCCTCCCCGCCGGCCTCCCCGCCGCCCCGGCTCCGCAGACCCGCCCGGCACCCCCGGCTGTCGCCCCGGCAGGGAGACCAGGCCGCGCCCCCCCGCTCCGGGACAGGCCTCCACCCCCCGCCCCGGGCCACGGCGGCCCCACGCCTCCGCCAGGCCTGTCGGGCCCCCGCGTCGGCCGGGCCCCGCTGCGGCCGTGCCGCCGCCGCCGCGCCCCCCCCCGCCCCGCCCCCCCCGCCCGCCGCAGCGGGGCCGCCCCGTCCCGGCCCTCCCCTCCCCCCCCGCCCCGCACACACTCCGCACCACGAGTCCCCAACACCGCCACTCACCTCCGCGCACTCTGACCCCCGACCTCTCTCTGAGCGGCAGCGCCAACCGGCCAACCGCAGCGCCGCCTGCGGCCGCCGGGGGCGGGGCTTCCTCCCCGCCGCGCCCCTCCGCGCAGGCGCACACCGCACGCCGCGCCGCGGGGCACGCTGGGGGTTGTAGTTCGGCTGTGGCGCCGCGCCGCCCCCTCGCCCTGCCACGCCGCGTGGCCGCGCCTCGACGGCCCCGCCGCGTCCCCGGGCGCCGGCCCAGGGCGGCAGCGTCCCCACCGGCCACCCCTTCCCCTCCCCACCGGCGCGCCTCCTCGTGTCCCCGGGGGCCACCTCTTACCCTCAACGTGTGTCTCAGGGGCCACCCGTAATGTCCCCCAGTGCCACCTACCCCTGTCCCCTGATGCTGAGCTTGGGCAACTCCAGCCTTCAGCAAACCCAGCGTCAGCTGTAAATGCAATACAACATAGGCGTGGGGTTCACATCGGCTGCAGCAGAGAAAGCCCGTGTCCCCCGTGCCAGGGTGGTGCTGCCCCCGGGTGTGGGTCTCACAGGGGACCCATCTGCAGGGGTCTCCCCTAGCCCCCACTGCTGCTGGGCTCACGGCGCTGCTTCACTTCGTTCTGGATTGGGCCAATGCTGCTGGCACTGGTAACTCTTTGTCGGTCTTCAGGGTGCCTGGTGGGCTGCACCAGTAACTGCAGCTGATGCTGGCCAGCGTTTCCTCCCTCTGATTTGGATTAAGTCTAAGTCAGGTCCCACAGCAAGCCTGGGGCTGTCTTTCCTCCCCTTCACTTGGACATCAGTCACCAGCTTCCAGTTCTTCTGTGTTCATGCAGCTCTGTGATCCTAAACCTGCGTCCGAACCTTGCCCAGTCTCCGCTAGACACCCCTAAGCTGTGGCATCTCCTCCCCATGCAAGTGGCTGGCACCCTCAGCCAGGACACTCCATCTTATCTGCAGCGATACCTAAGCTTTAGCCAACTGCCGCGTCCATAACCCTTGGAAAGGGCGGCTGCAATGACAAGTGTATTAGCTGGGGCCGTTCACCATTTTGCTCCCTTCCTTGCCCCCTACATTAACACATGCCTCCACATTTCAAGCCAGCAGCCCCTTTGCACAGTCCCTGACACTCCACAGGTGTGCAAAGAGCAAACTCAGAGTCACTTACACAAATAGGACTGCAAGAGATCCCAGAGGTCACCTCACCCATCCTCTACCCACAGGCAGGAGCAGTCATACCTCTCTGTCATCTTGCTGTCCTCTTCAAATCATCCCTTAAGCCTTTCCCTTGCTCTGTGCCTAAAAATATTGGATAAAGGTAAGCACCAGGGTGCAGAGATCACTGACTGCCGCTCCATGCGAGGCAAGCTGCTCGCACTTTCCTGGCTGCCTGGCCGGATCTGCCTGATGCCCCTGCCTTTAATTGTGTTGCTGACTTTTCAAGCTGGATTTATCTTTTTGCACTGTTTGCATGCAGCCTTGAACCTGGGAGGCCTGAATCATGGAAGTTGCATGTCAGAACTATAAAAATACCAACAGCAAACCATTTAATAATAGAAAGAGTTCCTGTAAGCCTTCTTACATTTGGCACCTCTCAGCCTCCCACCCACATAAGCAAGGATAATGTGAAGTTTTACTTTTAAGCTTCTAAGCTTAGTTGTATCACTGTGATTTGTCAAGCCTTTGGTGACTGATGTATGGTTTGCCAGGAGACCAGGAGAGTGAATTGAGGGCCTTTGTGCTGCGGCATTCCTTGAGCGATCTGTCCCTGCCCCTCCTTATCAGGGATAGAAACTGGGTGAGGTGTGCTTGAAATTATGCTGCAACCCCGGAGCTTGAAATTTAGGACCCACAGCCTGTCTGTGTTTCTAGGAGGATGAGAGAGAGGAGGCCTTTTCACTGCTGACCTCTGCATCTAGCAGTAAAAAATATTTTTTTTTCTCAGTCTAGACAAACAGTGAATGGCTCATAGATGCGTGCATGTCCTTTCTTCATCAGCCAAGTCTCGTGCTGTTTCCCAGGTTTGTCAGGCAGCACAGCAGGCAGATTTCCATTTTTTTGGGGGGACCCCTCTTCCCAGCTGAGCATCTGCAATAACCAGAGGCCACATCCTGGCTTCTGCCATCCTCAGTGACCCTTGTCAAATCCGTACAAGTTGTCCTCCAAAGACTGCAGGACAGCAATATGATTCCCTTCAGCAACTGCACTTTGAAAGAGGTCCTTTTTACTGACACAGCTATCAGGTGCCAAAGAAGACACCCAAACCGGTCTGAGGAGAGTTGTGTTTTATTAAATATTGTCACTGTTTCTTCGGTGTTCATATCTGAGCCTCTCTTATGTGAGCGTGTATGTCTCAAATGAACACTGCAGGCCACTGAAAATGTCACCTACAGATTAATCTGGCTCACTCCAGGCTTCTGGAAAAATGAGCAAGGGTGATCAATAGATATCCTGTGGCCTCCCCATCAATGCACACGGCCTCTGTAGCACCCTCGCTGGGAGCAGCTGCCCTCCCCAAGGGACTCAGTCAGTGGCAGGGCTATGAAATGCAAAAGTAGTCAACGGCCATGGGGCTCTGGGCTAGCGATGCTGAGAAACCGGGTCATGCAGTTGGGCAAAAGTGGGCAAAAGGACTGATAGTTGCTGATCAGGGTCACCTTATTGATTCCTGGTAGCACCTTATTTATTTCCAATAGCACAGCCCATGCCAGTCCCGCTACCTCAGTGCCTCAGGAGCAACAGAATCAGCCTTCTGTCAGTCCGAGAGTGAGTGAGCTTGTTTCAGGAGCAGCTCTGGTGTCTTAATTGCTTGTCCTACTTTAGAGATTTTGGGATGGCTAGAAGCAGCCTGGAGAAAATAGGGTCCATGCTGGGGCAGTGTTTGGGCTGTCCTGATTTACACTAAGGTCTGTCTGGGTGGAAAGGGCAGCTCAAAACTTCCAGCTGTGCCCCCTCTCCTATGGCGGGATCCCCTGTGCTGCCGCCAGCAGATGCAGCAGCCTGGTCTACAGTTACCTGTAAGTTTTATTTGTTTTAAAACCCCAACAGTTTCTTAACAAAGCATCATTTCATTCAGCACAGATGTGCAGCCACCTCTGGGCTGACAGATGGAAAGGGCTTTATGAGAAGGCAGCAAACTGGTGGGGCAGGGTAAGGCAGAAAATATGGAATAAACCACCTCAACCCTGTGTGGCAGCTCCAGGGGTTCCTCCACGTGAATAAAGGGCTGAGCCCATCCTAGCCCAAGACGAAATATCAGGTCATTGCCTGCTGCTGGGTCAGCAGAGAGGAGGAGGGAGGGTCCCACCGACTGCCTCCCCAGCCCTGCTCCCAGTGCCTCCTTCCCGAGGGCCTGTGGAGCACAGCTCCTTTAAAAGCAATGGGATTTTACATGATTACAGCACAAAGAAACATCACCTCATTTTAAAGGCGTCTCCTTTCTTTCTGTTCAGCTGCTTACGCTGAATGCAACTTTTAAATGTCTTATAATACACATGACAAGTAGTCTTGTATCACTGTTTTCTACTTAACAAGTTAATAACGTGCCAACCCAAATCCTTCAGTTACTAATGCCACCGGTGGGACTCATTAACCAACATGAACACATATTTAAGGGAATACTAATATTCACAACGTACATTTTTATATTCATGTTGTCATTCTTGAAACCACAGCTCAGTTCATGCATTCTGTTGAAACATTTGTTTGCAGAGGATTTCTCTCTCCCTTTTCCTCTAAACACATATACTATCACTGGAGTATCATTCTGGTGAATGATATTAATGACAGCTTGTCATCACGGAAAGCTATTCCTAGCTGTCAATTAAAGGGTGTTTTGAAAGAAAGCAGCTCATTCAACCCCGGTGGGAGCAAGTGTGTCTCATTGTTTGACAGTGACCCCCTTGATGAATTTGGGAACAGCAGCAACAGCAGCTCTGTGGGGCCAGGAGGTTTGCAGATGCAGCACAGGGCTCTTGGGTGATAATCACAGGAGATTTTAAAGGTGCTGATGTCCTTAGCAAAGGAAAGGAAAAAGAGGATTTCAGACCCTAAAAGCAATCCATGTGTAGGAGTATAGGCCAGGAAAGGAGTCCCGGGGATACTGAGCCATTCCCCACCATCTCGTAATATAATTGCCCATCCAACATCCCAGTAAATTTATCAACCTCCATCTTCAAATATGTTCATTTACTTGCCCATGCTAACCCAAGTAGAAGGCTTCTTCAGGTGTTCTCTGCCTGATAGATGGGGAACTTCCCCTAATTCCCAGGTTAAATATGTTCACAGCTAGTTTACACTCTGACAAAATGGTCCTTTGCTTTAACTTGGTGGGTTTTCTCCCTCCCCTGGTGTATCTATAAGCAGCTGTCAGATCCCTATCATCTTTGTCATCTTTGTTTTGTTGGGCTAAACAAACCACATTATTCTCATGTGTCCTCACCACCTTGTCTTCCCATTTCCCACACCATCTTAGTGGACCTCCTCTGCACCTGCTCCAGTTTCAATTAAATTTTCTTGAGCACGAGTGCCCAGACTGGTACGTGGTATTCGTGAGCAGGGCTCCAAGGCCTCGTACAGTATTTGTCACTTGACTCTATAAATATCACTCATATAAACATGCTCAATTTCTGTATTTCCCCCCTCAACAGGGTGGTCCACTCTCAGGGCTTTCTTGTTCCTTTTATTTTCCTAAGCACTCCTTGCACAGTAATAAAAATGTACAGACTCAGTGGGGATCTGTTTTAACTTCAAATGTGCTGATTCAGTTCAAAAACCATTAATTCAGCCGGAATCAGGGCCATGGGGTGGAAATCCTTTTCCAGTTAAAACAGAGGTGAGAGGGACAGCCTTGGCAGGCTAGGAAATAAAGTGCATTAGAAAAACATAGCGGGACACCAGAAAGTGGCTGTTGACTGGGCTATGTTAACGGAGGACCAGGGAGTCTTGGACACTTCAGATCAGGATGGGATGTCTCTGTAAGAGATCTGCTGTAGCTTGGATTAGGGCAAAGCTCTGGCTTTTGATGCATGGGAGCATTATATTTCTCTAGCCTGTGCTTTGCTGGGTTGGACTCAATGGTCCCTGCCAGACCTTACATTGACTGAACACGCAAGGCACTGTACAAAGCTGACCAGATGGGCTGGTCCTGCATCCAGAAACCCCCCCATTATTCAAGAGCACAAAGGGATGCAATAAATTGCAAAGCAAACACAAACAAGCATGTAGCTTGGGCTGCACACCACCGTGGTTCCCCTCTGCACAGGTCTGGTGCGACTGCCCCGTGCACACAGTGCTTGGTGCTGGATGTGAAACTACCACCAACGTACGTGCTTCGGAAAGCAGGAATGCAGCCGACTATGTGGCTTGGGTAAGGAGGGAGGATGAAAAGTGCCCCGTGAAATCTGGGTTTTGCCCCTTAGCCCCACTTTGTGGAATGAGCAGAAAAACTACCTACGTGTGTCAGGAAGGCATCAGCACCAAAGCACAAAATAAAATGACCCCTCAGCAGTGCATTTCCACAAGATGTTTTACCAAAGGAAAGCGCAGGCTGAACATCAGGAGAAATTTCCTGAGGCTATGATGCATTAAATTGTGGGATCACCTCCCAAGAGGAGCGATGGGAACCATGAAACCAGCCACTTACAGCACTGTAAAATGTCCCGTTGGTGCCAACCCGATTCTGGTTCAAGGGAGCTGCACTGAATCATCTACCATGCCTTTTCCAACTCTCACTCCTAAAAAACAGACCCAAGAAGTACAAAGAAAGAAGGACAAACAGTGATGTCAATTTGCTAATGAAATACAACCTTTTTTACATTATTGTATGTCATAAAACCCTTATGCTTGCACTGTATACTTAATCTTGATATTCCAATGCCATCCACAAAAAATTCAGGCTTAACCCTCACAGTTTATATTGTCACTATAAATGCTGGTAAAAAAATATTGTACAGTTGGGTGCAGTTTATTCTTTATATTTTAATGGCTATAGCAAAACTCCATTGCTAACTAGTAAAAAAAAATTAAAAAAATAAAAAGTTGAATGTGTTTTACAGCTATGTCGTCATGGGAAAGCTGTATTTCAAAGTGAGGGCATCAAGAGCAGTGAAATGGGACATTTTTAAACATTTTAAACATTTTTAATGGGACATTAAAAAAACCCACTTCACCAAAATCTCTTTGCCAGTATTTTAGCTAATAGGGTTGCAGTGTATAAAGGAAGGTTCTGACGCCTGCACAGGCCACCCAATACTGAGCCGCTGCTCAAGTGTCTTGAACTCTAAGTGTAAATGGAAAAAACATCTAAAATTAAGCGTTTCTCCTGGAGGAACAAATTGCTGATAAAGCAAATCTTCCCATAGGACAAGCACACCTGCTGGAAGGTAGAGAGACATTTTTATGTGTGGGATTTTAACTCAAGATAAAATACTTTTCACGGGCAGTCATATGGAAGACAGCTGGCCAAAAATAATAATAAAGGAATTTGTATCCCTTGGGAAATTCTGAGGTTTCAAAAAATATGATTTTTGACCTAAGCTGGGACAAAACGTTTAGCGCTCTGATTTTTTTTGTTTAATGGCATATTCCCCCCCCCAAATATTATCTTTCTTTTTCCTTTACCACTTTGACATTTCTTTTCTTTTATTATTACATAATTCTAGAAGTCCAAACCATCCATTACACCACACTGTTACGTTTCCTTACACCATATATTACATCAACAGGCATAATCTCCACCCTTTTCTAAGATCCCTGTTAAACCAGCTAAGTTTCTTCATGAAACCTAATATCAGGAACAACAAGGATCCCTGCCCCAAGCTGGGGGGAACAATGGGTTTTTGACTACTATTTTTCAAATGTGATTTTAGAAGATGAACATAAGAGACTAGGGCAGCCGGGAAGGAGAGAAGCGCCCAGCGCAATCCGAGCGAGCACAGGGAACACAATTGTTGAAAAAAACTGAACTAGCTCTCGGGCTGATGGCTGGCAGGAAAATGGCCTGGCACAAGCCCATCATCACTGGTGGTTTGATTCTTGCTGTGAGCAGGGAAGCGAAGCTTTGCAAAGGAACACTATTGTACCCAGAGAGTGCCTGGCTCCTCCTCAGCTCAGGAGACCCCACATTTTTGGCCAAGCGCTTGGGCTGAAAGGGGTATAAATGTATAACACAGGAGTAAAACAATACTGTGAGAAGCAGATGAGAAAAAGCCATATGAACATTTTGGATAATTTCTCAGCAAAAGCTTGGATAGTGTTGATACATCCTAGGAAATGCTTCCAGTTACTCCAATCAGTGTTTTCTGGTAGAAAACTGGTCTGCTGGAAAAAAATTGACCTGCTCTACCATGAAATCTCTTATGTTTATTACTTGTTTGGGCACAGCCATGATGTTCAGTGCTATACAAAACTTCTTGGATCCAAAAATCCTCTGAACTGCCCCGTAGAATCTAAATAATTACCTGGCTAGGACTCGCCACTGCTGCTCCACGTGTCCAGAGGCCAGGTCTTTAGAGTATTTCCTAAATTCCTGGCCAAAGCAGCTCCTTTCACCAAACTTAAGGTCTAGCCTGTCTGTCCAGAAACATGCACCTCCAAGGACAGCTAAATTCACTGGCAGGGAGATGCGTAAGGGGTTACTCCCTGATGTAAGGGGCGGAGGGTCAGACCCTGGTTCTCACATACCTTCTGTCTACACTGCTTTATTTTCCCCATCGTCTCCCCTTCTGTTTATTCTATTTTCTGCCTCTTTGTCTTTCCTCTCCAGTGTTTGGAGACCCTCTTTCCTTTTCCAGCTTCTCTCTTGCTCCCATCATTTCCCCCAGCTTGCTCCTTCCTTCCTTTCTTTCTTCTTTCCTTCCTTCTCAGCGCTCTCCCTGGAGTTTCTATTCTCTCTTCCCTCCTCCCTCTCTTCCACCAGGACTTCCCCTTCTGCCACCGGAGGCACTTATTCTGCCAGGGGTAGGGAGGAGAAGGACATGCCATGTCCAAACAAGCCTTACACACTGACATCGCAGTTTCCCCTTGGCCAGGGACCAGTCACAGCTCCTGCATCTTCTGCTGCTTTCAGTCCGCAAGTACCAGCTGTGTGTATTGCCACGTCGGGATGGGAACATGTAAGGGGTCCTGGGAGGCAGTGTAGAGAGGTCCAAAGGCTGGAGACCTTGGCCTCTGTGTTTGCAAGTGTCCTTTGAAATCCAAGAGAAAGAGCCTGTGAGAGTGAGTAGTACTTCCTTGCTCGGACCTCCTCCTTTGTTACAGCCCTGAAGCAGCTGAGCTTTGAAATGTCAAAATTCCCTTTCCCTCCCCCAAATATTCTCACTTATGTTGGCTGCCATCAAAAAGCACAGCTGAGACCACTGAAATTCATCACACCTGTAACCCACGTTGGAGGTAAGAGACAGCTGCTCGCTGCTGAAGAGGCCAGTGTAGTAATGTGCTACCTTATCTCTACTGCCACCGACTTCGGTCTATTTAATTTTCCCTTTGATTTTAATATAGATTTATTGAAAACAACAGTTATCAAAACAAACTGCACTGGCAAATTGGTGTTCGTCTGTAGCTGTACAAGCACCTATAAAGCTGCCAGCGTATGAAATAAATGGTGCTATATGGGAGGTCAGTTATTGCAATAGAAGTTCCCCAAGGATTTGCACTGGGCAGTTTAATATTTTTCTTATTACCCTCTTTTCTTTTCTACTATTTATGCCTCTCTGTTTAAATTTAAAACATACAGCCATCTGCCAAGACAAGCCTTTCTGATAAAATCATCTCTGGTAAATCTTTCCATGAGTGGGCTTCCCTCAGAGTACTGGCAAATACTGATGTGCCCCATTCAAAAGGCAGGCAAATGGGGACAGGGAGGCAAGTTTTCTTCCCAAAAGACTTCACTGCCTAGGCCAGCTCTTTTTCTTTCCACCTGCTTTTGAAAGGGTTTGTCCTCAGCTCCTGTTCCTTGAAAAAACCCACTGATTAAAACGCTGCTTCTTGCCATGTTATTTAACCTCCATTCAAATTCTGTGGCTGTATCCCACCTTACACAAATCGCACCTGGTATCTGTGGGCTCCTCCCTACACACAGTTCTAAAAAAGTCAAATCCAATCATAGTCTAAACTCGTTCATCAGAAGAGATAAAAAGGTTTCTGTACTGATCTCCACATCAGGAGAACACAAATCAAATAACATAACTGTCAAATGAGGAGACGAGGTGTTTAAATGCCTATAGAAACAGGAACTCTAATTACGGAAACATCTATAATGTAACTAATATTATTTACATTAGAGTGATGCTAATCCAGACGAGGGTTAATGTCCCTGCTCCTAAAACATTACAGTTTAAATAGACAAGAGACAGTGAGAGGATGGAGGAGACCATCGGCATGCTCATGCCTGCTGGAAGGTGAAGGATGGAGGCAAACTCCTCACGATAGGAGAGGATGAAAGTGAGCCAAAATGTGCAATAATGAAGATGAGTTTAGATGCAGCCAGAGAGAGCAAGTGACTTGCTCAGCTTCACACAGCTGCCTGGGGGGGTTGGTGGAAAATGCACAGAAACTGTGGGTGGCTTATATGAGTCTCCTATTCACAAAAACATTACTTGGAAGTGGGCAGCGCTTGGATCTCACCGAGTCACTGGACAGTCTTGCACTTCACTCTGCAAACCTCCAGTTCACTCGGAACGAGCTCCTACTGCCACTCCTTAAAGCCAGGCTGGTAGGTTTTCAGACCAGGCTGCTCCACGTGGCCCTTTGTCTCCATGTGAGAGGCACCAGCCATCATTTTGGGGCTCCAGGGAACAAGGCATCTTGCTTTGGTTGACAGAGAAATGGATGAGCTGATGGGGAGCAAGCAAAGCCCTCCGTCCTCTGGACCTCTGGACTCATTCACTGCTCAGTCCATCAACACACGGACAGCCCACCCCATGCTCAGAATTGAACCTTCTGACCTTAAAGTCTAGCGTCTAGAGGACCTTACTCAGCTTCATCGGGCCAAAGGCCTCCTCCTCTTTCTAAGTCTCTACAAATTGAGGGCAAAACATCAATGCAAGTGCTTTGCCCTTTATCCACTGTGGTCTCCAGCTCTGGCAGCTGTTTCCCAACTTCACAGTGTACTGATGGGAGGACATACTCTCCTTCTCCTCCGTCCTGACCCTTCATGCTCTCTTCTCAGTGAAAAAGTTCAGCACTTGCAGCTACCAGTCCTTGAGAGACCACTTAAGGTCCTTCATGTCTGGGCCAAGCTACCCCAATACAACCTGTTTAGACCATATTCCATTTGATGTGAATTGCTGAAGTGGAGAGAGAAAGAGCAAGTATGACCTTCTATAGATAAAGCTATTGCAATATTTAATAAAACACTGATCTCTTATTAAGGGATCTCAAACACTTCTCATCCCCTTCAGAAACGTGCTGTAAAGAATAACAGTCCCACATACCTAAACTGAGATTAAAATCATCTGCATTTGGAGGGAAAGGACGCACATAATTTGGCACTGGACCCAGCAGATTTTCCAAGGCTCTAGTAACAGTTCAGC
Source organism: Phalacrocorax carbo (assembly GCF_963921805.1). Taxonomy (NCBI): domain Eukaryota; kingdom Metazoa; phylum Chordata; class Aves; order Suliformes; family Phalacrocoracidae; genus Phalacrocorax; species Phalacrocorax carbo. The sequence continues at coordinate 51,198,433 of NC_087518.1, read as the reverse complement.
ACAAAAGGGAAAGACAGCAGATGAGAAGCAGAGCATTAACAAGCCTGAATGGCACGTGCAGCCAGATTGTCTGCTTCGCTGACAATTGATGCCATCCCCATTACTGGGAAAATATTGTAAGCATGCTTCCATAGCGCTCTGCAGCTTATTGCTACAGCTAGCCAGTGTTTCTTCTCATGGTTTACGGCTTTTGTGAGCTGGTGTAAAATAGCTTGCTGTTCCCATGCCCAAATTTACTGGTGGAGGCAGCTGATGCACAGCCAGAGCGTGCCTCTCCAAGTGTCTTGTATGCTTTGGGATTCTGCAAAGTAGCAACTGTATTATAAATACTCCTCTGGCACAGCAAAAGAGACAGTCTTCACTAGAGAAGCTCTCTGTTAAGTCTCACTGTTAAGAATCAAATACAGGACAATGGAAAGGGAGTCCCACAAACAAGGCCTTCTGAACTTGTGCAAGGAGTGTGCAAGGCTCTCTGCAGATGCTCCTCTAAATGGGACCATTTGGGAGCCCAAGGCTGAGGTATTTATTTTAGACAGTTTTTTCTCACCATCTCAACAGCGCTGGAAGAAGGGCGAGCGGTATGGAGGGCAAGGCCAGGGGACAGGAGCCCCTGGGCAGTGGGAGGGCGCAGGTGAGCACCCCATGGCAACTTCGGGGCAGGCAGTGGAGGGCTGAAGGAGTGGATCCAGGCAGGCAGGGACCACTGGCAATTCCCTCAAGTAAGACTCTGCTAGAAAAAAAAGTTGAGAAACAGAGTGCTAAAGCAGTCCCCCTGTTCCTGTTAGTATTGCCTCTTCACTCTTGCTCTCTATTTCTTTTTCTTTCACTCCTGAAGCAGGTCAGAAGGAAAGACAAGCAGTTTGCCTCTCCTGGCAGTGGAGATGTGACACAAGCCTGTGGTTTCACATCTTCACATCCCTCTTACATCCTCTACCTACAGTCAAAAGTACCCTGTAAGGAAAAGAGCTGTGGTAGGTAGGCAGAGCAGGGTATGGGGGGAGAAGAAGAAACAAGAACAATTGGAGGCTGAGGGAGAGCATCACTGTGAATCATAGCAATTTCCTCTGATTCTGTTTTATCATTGGGGGTGGGAATGTAAAAGATGCAGAACCTGTGTGAACAAGGTCAAATTAAATCACATTTCCAGGCTGGGGAAATTACTTTTGCCTGCAGCAAGAGAGGTGCACAACACGAATGAAGGAGGGGAGGTTCATGCCACCAGGCATGCTGTATCCAGCTAATGCAAGACAGAGGGAATTTATAATTAGCCCATTGACATATATCCCTGCAGGATTTCAGTGGAGGGGGGTCACACCAATTGAACATGTAAGAGAAAAACTGAGATCTGATTTCAAACCTATTGCTTCTTATGGAAGACAGCTCATCCTTATCTCAATGGATGTGTGTTTCTGTCTAATGAGATGACATGACTCAACAGGGTCAACGACCCACACACTCTGAAGACATAAGAGAGAGACCCTGAACATCTCCAGGACAATTCAGACCTACTCAGCTTCAAGAACATCAATGGGAGAAAGACCCAGATACTACTGAAGCTCAAGATTTCCTACAAGAGCCGATAAATTGTCAGGTCTATTTAACATCTCTTGGTCAAGACCTACGACTTTTTCTCAGCCTTGGCACAGCCTTAAGGGAGGGAGAACAATGCTGTGCATAGGAGGCTTGATGGACTGGATGGAAGGATGGATGGAAAGGAGTCTCCTGAAAGCCAGCCCAAAAACACCTGACTGGGAGAAGTGGCCTTTCACATACTTCACATACAAGAGGGAGAAGTTAATCCAGACTCCCGTGCACCTCACTAGCTATGTGTGATGCATTGCAGGCACATGGGAATCGCTGTGTCTGCCTTGGCTAACTCACTGTCTCAGTGCTAGCAAAAGAAAGTGGGTGAGATGGTGTGCGCAGGTGATGGCTCTCAACTCTGAAGTGCTTAATTTGGGGTACTGTAGCAGAATTTTTGAATCCTGAGTATCCCTTATTCCCTTCAATTTTAACTAGAGTTGTAGGAAGAAATACAGGAGTTTGGAGATGGACCAGACCTAGAGCTCACCTAATCCATGTCTTGCCTCTGCTGGTAGTGGCACTGCCAAAAGACACAGCAGGTGTGCAAGGAACCTTGCAAGGGAAAACTACACTGGCAGGACAAGCCATTCCCTGGGCCAGTTTCCGCTCCAAGCGGTTTATTGGTTTTATTTGCTGTTAAAATTCAAGCTGTTTTTGTTATCTGAATAATTTTGTGAATTCCAGGAAACTCTGCCTTACTGGTTCCTTGGTGGGGTTGAGGTCCACAGGAAAACTGAAGATGCAATGAGATGCTCCTCCCACAATCAAGGCAGGCATCTGAAGCGTTGTGAGATATGGGGCATTGGGACTGGGTGGCAGAAAAAGCTAGCTAAAGAGAAAGCTGGGCCAAGATAAAGACATTTTGAGTGTATCAGCTTCTGAACAGGCTCATGTCTGACAGAAAGCTAGCTTGTTGCACGTATTTGCCTGCTTTAAATAATTTACTGCTACAGTAATGTGAGCTGGATTAAAGGACAAGAGAGGGGGCAAGAAAAAGGGGTTGGAAATGCAGGTGAGAAGTGACTCGTGAAAAAGACTGGTAGAAAGAAGACATGTGCTTCTTGGGAGAAGAAGGGTAATTTCCCAGGAGGGAAACAGTGAGAACGAGGCACAAAGTCCTGGAAATCAGCAGCAGGAGTCTATCTCAATATGAAACCAAAAATTACCCGAAGTTGTACAAAGAGATTGCAAAAATGGTCTCTAAAGCCAGGCTTGGTGACTGAGCAAAGGAAGAGCTGGAGCTCTGGAGCACATCGCCCTCAGAAAGGGAAGGGAAGATCCCAAGGAGAAGCGAGATTCAGACGGGTCTGTAGCAGCACCCTCCCTCCTGCGAGTACCCCGCAGGGTACGCCAGAGTTGAAAATCTCTGCTGGGGCAGCAGACGGGCTAAGGCTGAGCAGAAGGCAGGCTAGGTAGGCTGCTGGGCACTCATGCACAGCGTGGCAGCAATAGGGACAGGCTTTCCTAGTGCCGTGACTCTGCTGGAGCCACGCTGCTGTGTGACCACAATATGGGGGTTCTGTGTGGGAGTCCCCGGCCTGACCCAAATCCCCAGGGAGGGACTGATGAGGCAGAAATTCCCCCTCCCATTATACATATGCATATATACCCCCGCTGCAGGAAAGGTTTGCTTCACTGGAGAGGAGGTTTTGCACAGTGTGTTCTGCAAAGGGCAGGGGGGACGGAGAGGGCGAAAGACGTTTCACTCTGCTCTCATCTGAACAGAGGCTTGTTTGTTATTTCAGCCTGGATTTTTCCCCCTTCAGATTTAACCTCCAACTCCTATTAAACAGACAGAGCAGTCTAGGGAAAGAAAGTATTTATTTATTTGGTTATTATTATTTTTTCTAGGGAGGAATACCATCTGGTTGGCATGACAACAGTGCTGTGGGCCACCATAAACACTGGATCATTAGCACCAATGCATTGGGCTATTATGTAGGCTTGGCCATCAGCGCGGCTAAGGTGTGTGGGTTTATGGTGCAATCCCATTCGTATCGCAGCATGGGAATTATCACAGCAGTCACAGTAGTGAGCACTACCGCTGATGCTGAGGTCCAGCCTTACGCAGGACTAACTGCATCGGCATAAAGCATTTTACTTCTAAAGCAGGCAGGCACAAAGCACAGGCTTGTCTTAAGTCACCTATGGTGCATGAGCTGGCTAGTATCTAAAGCAATTCCTGGGCAGGACCACAAACATCATAATAGTCAGCACTTTGAACTCCTGAACAGCATCCCTCTGTGTTAGGTAGTATCATGAGAAATGCACATAAAGCACCGGTGTTATTTCCTCCTAAGAACAGCCAGTTCCTATTACTACAGATGTGCGGGGTGCTCAGCACAGCTCTGAATTAGATCCACAACCTGTATGTTCTTGGGAAAGAGCAACTTGTCTTTCTTTTTACTGTAAAGCACCATTTCTGCTTATATATCTGTAGCAGATATTAATAACAATCATGCTGCACTTGGCTGCTGCAAACTCTGACTGATGAGAGCAGCCCTAACTCACACAAGTTTCCAATTGATTTTATCTCATGTTAGGCTCTAACTAATCACAGCAGAGAGCTGCCTTAAAAGCTCACTAGATCTGTCCTGCTTGGGTTTGCTTGCCTGGCTAAAAGGAAAGGTGGGGGTTGTTTCCAGTTCCCTGCTGAACTGGGGTTCCCCACTAAACTGGGAGCGCCATATTTCACGTAGGTGCAGCCCCGTGTCCTTCCAGGCTTTGCCCCTGCATCAGGCTGTGCAGCCTGTTTGGGCCCCAAAAGCAAACCCAACATATTCCCTGAAGTGCAGTCACAGCAAACAGCAAGAAATAAATAAGAAGTGCAAAGCCTTGCTCACCCCGGGCGCTTTCCATGGGCCAAAGCAGGAGCCGCTGCTCTGAGCTGCTCTTGGACATGGCTCCAGCTTCCCCCAGGTTCCGAGGCACAGTTCAATAGCTTTGCCTTAGTTTTACTTGATCCCATTAATGACAAAAGTGACAAACACATATGCTTTGCCTTTATAGCTATTTCACGCTTTGACATGATCCCGGGCAAGTTACCTATGCTGTCAGAGTGATGGATGGTGCACAGAAGGGGGGTTGGACAGGTGTAGCTCTTGTCACAGGGAAATATTTTTCCACACCATTAGCCTGTGGAACTCATAGCAACAGGATATTGCTCAGCGAGGGATTCAAAAAAGCCCTGAAAAAAGAGTGGATGCTTGTACAGAAAGCAAGTGTCCAGTGCTGTAACGGCAAACGCTAGAAATAATCGATAGGAAACGATGCTGCATACTGCATGTGTTTGAATCACACAACTTTGGGTACTGAAGGAGAAGAGAGTCCCAGAAGTGCCTCGTTTAGGGCTCTGGACATCTTATCCTAAGTGTCTGGGTTGGGCCTCAGCTTTGGAAATGATAATATGGCTGATGTCCACTTGTGAGCGGTGTTCCTGAAATGGTTGATATGGTTACTTGTCAGTCGTCTGCCACCCAGCCTGCAACTGCTTTTTTGGAGAAGGAATTTTCCAAGGGGAAGGTCCTCTAGGAAATAGTACTGCAGGGCAGTGGTTTATATAGAACACCTAACATTCATCTGCGAAATCCTGGGCATGGCCTCCACCCTTGCTGTCGAGATTTGGTGATGAGGAAGATTTAAAAGAAAAGTGGCACCTTGAGCACGGCCTGAGAAGCAGAACCGGGAGGTTCTCCTTGCTATCCTATGTTACTCAGCAGATTTTGGAAGAGAACCAAGTGATGGTGGTGATGAAAAAGGGACATGTGTACCTGTTGGCCATTGAAAATTTTTCTAGGCTGAAGGAAATTTTCTCACTACCAGTCCTACTAGTCAACAAGACATTTAAAGACATTAAAATGTTTTCTCATTCTGGGAGGACTAGTCACTGATTGTACGCCAGCTCTGAATTTCAAACTTCTGGCAGATAGTATGATTTCAACCCTGCCTCTGCCAGATTCTTCCTTTGCAAGACAGAGGGGACTGGCGGAGGGCAGTCACAGATGGCTCAGAAGATGAAGAGATCCCATATTAGCTCTCCTGAGCTATGGGACAATCCTTGCACCAATCATTAGAGTAAAGCTCAGATCAGCTGCTAAGACCAAAATAATGCTCCTAAACTCATAGGTCCATCTTTATCTCAGACGTCCTTGCTAACAGCATCAGAGAGTGAGACATGGCTAACGGCAGAGACTTCAAGCTCCCGTCCTCCTGGAGTGCAGCCACCAGCTTTCCCATGCTTAAACCAGGGCCATGGCTCTGATAAAACCAGGGAACAAAAACATTTGGACAGTGGGGACCACAGCCACTGGTGGCACTTCCCGGCATCTTCTCCCAGGAGGGGACGAGTGGCCCTTCTCCCAGCTGTGAGGGCAGGGTGGTGGTGGCACGTTGCTGAGACACGCTGGCTGTAGCCAGCAGAGGGCATGGAGATTACACTCGCCAGCCAGCCACCCACACCTCGCCGGAAGCGATAGCCTCGTTGAAGCCTAATTGTGATACAAAGTTTGTTTTTAATTGATTAATTAATTAACTGATTAATTTGCCATTTCCCCTTCCTCCACCCATACTGCAGATGAAAAGATGCAAGGGGTGGCCTGGGTCTAGCGGAGGAGACAGCACCACCAATGACTTCAGGACATGATCCCATACCTGCGTAATTTTGGTGCTTTTTCGGGGTGTCTCTTTTTGGGGGACCCACAGCATCACAGCAGCGCAGTTCCCAACAAATACACCGTCATGGGATCCCAACGCGCTGCTGGTACACGTGCAATACAGTTTTCCCCTGTGCCTTCTGTAGTTGCTGCTATAATTTGTCGTATTTCTTAATATTATTTTATGAAACAGCAGCCACAGGACGAGTGAGGAGTCTCATGTTTTAAGACTTGTATGTTGGTATTTAGGAATCCAGCAGGCTTACAGTCAGCACCACTACTCTTGGTGGAATTTACATGTGCCCTTGACTTTATGTATTATTGGTAATCCTACTGAAATCTGTATGCATAAAGTTAAGTGCATCTAATCACCTCTGTAGGTTCAGGATTGTATATATTAATTTAATTTAGACTTCAGTATTTAGAACAGCGTTTGCAATGAGAAGGTACAGCACTGTAATAGCCCATAACAATCTCAAATTTTGTTTTACTATTAAATGCAAAAAAAAAAAAAAAAAAAAAAAAGAAATTGAGGTGCCCCCTATTAGTCTTAGAGATGAGCAATACACACAAAGTTAAATCAGATGTTCAAAGTTATTTTAGGGTCCAAATTACCAGTGTAGAATATATTTCAGTGGAAATTTTTCCTATGGGCCTCTGTGCATATCACAGCTCTATAGTGGTGCAGGAGTCCATGTTTATGGATCCATTTTCAGGATCAAAACCCTCATTAGTAATACAGATTAATGGTAATTACAAATATAAATAACTTGAGTGTATCTTCTCATTTTCCTCTGAAGACATTGCTCACAGAAGCTAGCTAAATGCCAGACTTGTTCCCTGAATCCAAACTGTATTAAGTTCTTGTGTAACGGTGCAGTAACATAAAGTTAAATAAAGCTGCATAATTTTTTTTCAAGCCTCAAAACACAGCACTTGATTCTCAGCTAGCATAAATTGGGCACCGGCGCAGGATTCAGATCCCTTTTTCCATACTAAGGAACTCAAGAAGAAAAATAAAAAAAAAATTGCTTTTTGGCTAAGAACAAAAGAAAAGTTTAAATCTGAGGGATCATTTTTCATGATGTTGTAAGTACTGAAAATACGGCTTTATAATAAGAGCACTTTTTTAACCAGAATTCTTTAGTTGCGACTGTGAAGCTGCAGCGCAAGCTGGGCTGTGGCTGGATGTTTTCCCCAAGATCCCTGAGAGATAAGGACTGGTTTTAATGTGGTTTCCTGAAGTGTGTCAAAGCTCTGACATTATTTAAAATGTGGCTCCTCTATACTACCCTGTGGAATATTTACCAAAGTCCTCAGCTGGCTGGTCCCCTTGGTGTGGAGCACGCTGCAGGATGAGTGCCTTGCAAGTGTGCGTGGTGCCAATTAATTCAGCGTCCCCACACAAATCGGCAGGGCTCGTGTGTTGGGGCATGGCTCTATGCGCATCCTGAGGGGCAGCTCTTTCCAAAGAGGTGTCAGAAATAACCAGCCCAACAAAATGGCAACTTTGGTTAATCACAGGGTAGCCGCAAGATGTTATTCATGAGCAGAATATGTGCACAGGAATGTTTGCTCACAATTGTGAGAGATTTTTACCCGGAATATCTAAATGCCAATTTTTACACGAAGCAGAAAAGGAGCTCAGGAGTCTGAACCATCATTCCACGGCCAATCCATGGAAGAAAGCCGCACTTGCTGCCTGCCCTGCCAGCCTCCTCACTCCTGTGCATGGTGTGCAGGGAAGCACCTGTGGAGCAGATGCTTTGAAGGGCAGCATGCTCTTTTTGTTGAGTATCATCAGCCTCTGTATGGCTGAGCCGCAGGTCAGAGCGCAGAACAGAGCTACTGGTGGTTACGGAAAGAAAGAACATGGAGCTCCTTCACCCAGGTGCTTTCCCGAGTTGAGGAGCTTGAAATGACACATTGTTTTATTTTGAAATTCAAGTGTGAAAATAAGAAAACTTTTTTTTTTCTATATTTACTACCATTTCCAAAGATTTTGCCATGCATGAGGCATGCAAGCACTCTGACCATGTAAGACTTGTCTCTAAAGCATTGTAGAAAGGATGGGTGAGCTTCAGCCCAGTGGAGGAGGAAACCATTATGGTCTGCACAACGCACCCAGTTCAGGCCTGGGGTCACATCTCTCACTGTGCCTGTGGACACTTCCGTAGGGGTTGGTGCACTCAGTGATCCCATGGAGTAACAGGCAAAACCCTTCAGCGATGGGTCACAGCTAACACAAAAGTTGTTGGATGACATGAGCACGTAATCCCTCTTACTCTCTCTCACACACAGGGCAAAGCCCAAGTGGTTGATGGTGATGCTAATGGAGAGGACTTCTTTTTTCACCATATGTCGTATAGCACGGTCATATTTTGAGAATGCCAGTGCAGAGTTAGGTAAGAGCCAAAAAATGCTGCCCATACTCTGTATTTAAGAATAACCTGAAATTATTTAGCAGCTGAAGAAAAAACCAAAACCATTCCCTCCTGGGTGGAATAAATGAGTCTCTCGGATCAAGCCCTGGTGTACTTCACAAGAAACAATGAGACACATGTTTCACCTGAGCCCCCATCTAAAACTGGCTCTTCCATTACCTACGACAGGCAGTTTTTGCTTGGGCTGATCCAAGGGCTGGCAGGAGAGTCGCCTGCGGCCGAGGTGGAGCGCATGGGGGGGGGGGGTCGTGCAGAGCTGCACCGTGCATCCAGGAAACATTAAAATAGCAACGTGCGTGCTGTGTGTGCGTGCTGCAGTTGGAGAAACACTGGGAGTGTGAAGTCCCTAATTCGCTCTCTGGCTCTGCTGTGGCTGTCCAAGGCAAATTTGGGGATGTTGTTAGATCTGCCCATCCCTGGGTGCCCCTGAGGGCCAGGAGACGCAGCAGGGTGCTTGGGAGAAGGCTGTATGCCCATGGGCATCCCGAGGGGTGACGGCTGCCCCAGGACTGGAGGCGTACGGGGCTGCCCCGGGGGGGGATGCTGCCGCCCGGGGGACCCTGCTGTGTCCCACTGCAATTTGGGAGGGAGCTGCACGGTGGAAAATCTGACGGGTGCCGGGAACTGATGGCGGGTGGGCGACGCGGGTGCGGAGGGGCTGGGGGGGGAGGGGGGAAGAAGCGGCGCCCTTGGGACGGGAGCTGCCCCCCGATTCCCCATTTGGGCAACTCCGGGGGCTGTGCCTGGCGGCCGGCTGGCGGGTGGGCGCCCGGTCCTGGACTGCATTTCCCATACTGCCCGAGTGCCCTAATGTATGCAGTGCTCAGCCTGGCTCCGTGTGCGAGTGTGTGTGTGTGTGTGTGCGTGTGCGTGTGCGCCCGTGTGTCTGTGTGTGTGTGTGTGCATGTGTGTGTGCAGGCAGGAGTCCCTCGGAGAGTGGAGCCTCATTCACTGATGAGAGCCGGCACTGAGAGGCAGCACTGCTCCTTCCCTCGCACCCCCGCCGCCTCCCGCTCTGCTACATGCGAGCCGCGGGCGCGCAGCGGGGCCAGCACGCCCGGGACTCCCCAGCTCCCCGCACGCCGCCAGCTCCGCGCAGCGCCCGCCGGCAGCCCCACCGTGAGTACCGGCCACCGGGGCCGCCCGGCCACACGCAAACTTTGCAGGGCAAGTTTCTAACCGCCCCCCCCCCCCTTCCCTCCCCAACCCCCTCCCCAATCCCACCCCAACCCCCCGCGCCCTTTCCCCCTTCTCCCTCCCCAGCTCCGGGGAAGCCGGCCGGCTCGGTGGCGGCGGCGGCGGCGGGGGAGCCGCGCCGGCCGCGGGGAGGGCCGGGTGGGTGGGGATCGGCATGGTAATGCCGAGGGGAAAGGCAGATAAAAGCCCCCCCTCCGCCCCCCCCCCCCTTCCCCCGCACCCTCCGCGACCCCCGTGCTGCCCGGACCCTCCCCCGCGGAGGCTCTCGGGGGGGACCGGCACCCACCGGGGGGATCAGGTGCCGGGGGCCGCCGCGGCCGGGGACGGCGCGGGGCGGGGGGGGGGGGGGGGGACACGGCCGGACCCGGGGCGCGGCACAGATCCCTCCCTCCCAGATACACATTATATTTTTTTAAACTCTTCCCCCCCTCCCCCCCAATTTTTTTCCTGGTGGGGCGTCCCGGGGAGTTATTTCCTCGCTTCCCGCCGCTGCGCCCGGGAGCCGGCTCTCCCCGCGGTCGCTCCGGGCAGCGACAATTTCATTTCCCAGCGGCTGCAAAACAAAAACTTTTTTCAAAGGAAATAAGCAGATCCACGCACGCACCAACCCGGGCTTGTTGGTTTGGGGGTTTTGTTGTTTTTGTTTTTGTTTTGTTTTGTTTTTTTTAAAATACACAAACTAAGGCTTTTATTTTGCAATAAAAGTATCTGCAAAAAAAAAAACCCACCAGGGTTTCTGTGCGCTCAGGCAACACCGAACAGCCGGTAATTTTATTTACTCCGAAGCTTTCATTTTTGCAACCGTGCGGTCCCCGTGTGAACTTTAGTTTTAAGCCGTACCAAAAATGCGCGATCCCCGCTGGAAGACCGAATTATTTTTTTAAAACGCGCGTTGTTAAGTCGTCCATTTAGCTTAATTTTGGACGAGGCTGAAGTTTGTCCAACGTCCTCGCCCCTCCTCGGGTCCTTCATCCCTAAACGATTGCCGCCCTTGCCCCCCGACTGCCTTCAGGTAGGAACCGAGCGCCTGGATCTCACATGCGGTGTTGTTCTGGTTTTATTATTGCAGATAAAACAAAGGTAGAGAGGCGGTTTAAATTGTCAGCGTTATTCAACGAATGAGCTAAAATTACTCCGCATGTGAATTGCGTAGCTTGGAAGGCAGAAGAGGTGAAAGGAATTATCCGTGTTTTCGCTTTAGGTCCTTTAGAAAACTTTCTGGATCATCCAGCGATGCAATCGAGAAATCGCAGCATTTTTCTTTCTTTTAAACAACAACCCCTGCTCTAGACCAGGGAAGTCTGTAAATAGGTTGGAAGCATGGAAAATAATTCTTCACCTTCAGATCTAAATACATAAAAACCATCTGGTTGACCACAATGAAATCATTAGGAACTGTCTACTTAAAGAGTTGTATTGAATGCTTATCCTTCCACACAGGAAATGTGTATGGTAAGTGATTGTTGCAATAAATCCAAACAACTCTGGTCATCTTCGCGTTTGATGATCTTTGTGACTTGGGGTTGAAGGAGGAGGAAAAAGCGGGGGGGTGGGGGGGAAGGCGACTTACCGGGCTGTACGGACCGGACCGGACCGGCGGGGCCCCCCACGCCGCCCTCCCCGGAGGGAAGGAAGGATTCCCGGGCCGGCTGGAGAGGAGCAGCCCCGATCGCCGCTTCCCGGCGGGGCGTGCGGGGCCGGGCGGGACCGCGGGGCCGTACCGGGCCGTACCGAGCCGTACCGAGCCGTGCCCGCAGCCCCGGCCCCGCCAAACACCTGTTTAATTTGCCGGCGGGGAGAGCGGGGCGGCGGGGCTTGGCGGCGTCGGTAGGCTCCAGCCCGGGGCTCGCCCCCTTCTCGTTTTATTTTATTTGGGTTTATTTAACACACTCACACACCCCCGCGCCCCGGGCGGGGAGGAAAAAAAGGGAGCGGGAGGTGGAGGGGGCGGCCGCCGGTGCCAGCCCGGTTGTCTTCCTGCCCCGAGGCGGGCGCTGCCCGGTAGCCGGTGCCCGCTGCCCGCTGCCCGGTACCCGGTGCCCGCCGGAGCGGGGCTTTCCCCCGGGCGACGGATTTCGGATTTTCGCTCGGATTTCGCCAAGTTGGGAGCGGGGCCGGGGGGCGCAGGCCGGGGGCGAAGCCGCCAGCGAACCCCGGGGTAGGTCGTGGGCTTATGGGTTTTTTTTTTAATTTTTTTTCCTTCTTTCCCTCTTTTTTTTTTTTTTTTTCCCCTCCTGCAAAACCCCCGGCGCTTCCTCCCTCCCTCCCTGCAGCCCGCCGCCGCGGGGAGCACCCTCTCCGCCCGCGGGCTTTTTTCCCCCCTTTTTTCTTAAAAACAATTTTTTGGTTTTTTTTGGAGTGGGGGGAGAAGAAGTTTGCAGCAAAACAAAAGCGGGCGGGCAGCGCGGGGCGAGGGGCAGGGACCGGGCTGCCCTGCCCGCTGGAGCCGCCCGGGACCGGCACCGGCAGCGGGGCCGGGGCCGGGGCCGGGGCCGGGCCGGGTCTGGCCGTCCCCGCCGCCGGCTCCTCCGCTCCCCGCTCTCCTATTTTCTTTCTTTCTTTTTTTTTTTCTTTTAGCCTTAAACCGGTTTTCACAGCAGCTGCCCGGGTGTGCGGCTGCAGTTGGCATATTTCACGCGTTGGAAAAAAATTAACTGTTTTTCCTTTGTATCTTAATCCAGTGATGAGAGCTCTCCTTTGTTGGCTTTCGAGCTTGCATTTGTTTTATTTATTATAAGGAAATCCAGTTTGGTTCAAATATATAATCCATTTGAGCACTTAAATCCCCAAACAGCTGGCATTATTTTGTTTTATAATCTTTGGCTTTTCTGCGCAGAGCATATTTCTAAATTCCTACTTGACATTTATGGGGAAAAAACTTTTTAATGTAAATGGATATTGTGATTTTTTCCTGGGTCTTTCCTAATTTACATGCATCATCAATTTTCCTGGGTTTCCTATTGTTTTAATCTTTTTTTTTCCCCCGTAGCTTGTTAATTAATTTTTTTTCCCCTAGAAAACTTTGTTTCAGGAGGGAGAAAAAATGTTAATTTGCCCCATTATTTTAATCTCTGGCATTTGGAAATGGTTGAGAGACCACAAAAATGCAACCTGTTGTAGAAACCAGAGTGGTGTGTTTTATTTATTTTAATCGATAGCAGAGAGGTGATTTCGTAATAGGAACTCTGAGCAACGTTTTAGTAAAAGATTTGCAGATCTGGTGGCTGCGTATGGGGTGTGCATGTGCTTGCATATGTGTGTGTTTCTTTGCAGGCTGATTAGCAAGTGGGTTTTACGCTTATAACCAGTGGTCACTCCTGTGTTCTCCACTTGCTGGGTGTTTGTGATGCCTGCTAAATCCAGCTCTGTCGTGCTTCTCCTACTTTTATCAGACTTTCCTCCTAACTAAGTCAGCACAGTGCTACAACCTTCGTAAGCAGAGGAACCAAAACTGAGCCACAGAAAACTGATTACAACTTGTTCCTCGGTGAGAGAATTTTTTTTATGGTTCAGAGCTAAAGGCTGTTGATTCAATTTGTCTTGGTTGCCTTGTTATTAGTAACATACACGATTACACAGGTACATGATTACACAGGTAATTTGTGTACACCTTAAACAGGGTAGCTCTAAAACCCAATAACTGTGCATGTAGGTAGCCATGAAAAAAAAAAGTAATAAAAAAATTAGACTTTGTTTTCAGTCTGTCCGTCTAACCTTCATACTCGGTAGACAGTTTACGCAGCTTCATAGATTGATCTCCACCCCCCTTCCCTCTACTCCTTGTTTAGTTAATTCAACAAAGACTTTTTGCAATCTGTTTGGAGTTTGTCTGATGCCATGGAAAAGTAGCTGCTGATTTATTTGGTTGCTTTTCGATTTCTGTCTCTAGCCCGTCTTTTCTCCTCCTTTCAGCGGGGATGTCAGCTGTTATTACTTCCTATTGATCCCTTTGCAAAGTGAGAAGTGAACTAAAATTAATGTCAATTCCACTGCTCGGATCAATAGCTGGAGTTATTTTAATCTGGATTTGCGCGAGGTGCTAAATTAAAAAAAATCAGCATAGAGGCAGAAAAGTAGCAGTTCCTCGCTCCGCCTGTGCCCACTGCCTTCCCGGCACCCAAATGTTCCCTCCAGCTGATTACCCTGCAATCCATATTTTTTTAATTAAGAAGGTCAGTTAGTTTTCTTATTTTTGGGTTCTGTATTTAAACCTATGACATTTTGACATTGGGAGTGTATTAACCATAGATTTTCATAATGACTGGTCCGCCGCAGTCTAATCTGTCCGTGCTGCTGGGGGTGGGGAGGTGCTGGGTGAGAAGGGAGCAAGAGAGAACGAAAAAGGAAGTGGGAGCTGAAAAAAAATTAAATTTAGCTGGCTGAGATATTGTAATGCGTTGATTTATTCCCAGTGTAATGAAGTTTGCAAACGAATAAACGCCCGTAGTGATTCACAGTATCCTACAGGAGTGTCAAGTGTTGCGGCCAGATTACTAATTTATGAAATACATTTAACGTAATGGGGTGATAGCACAAGTAAAAATAGAAGAGGAGGCAGAGGTGGCTGCCTTTTTTTTTTCTTCCCTGGAAATCCGTGTTTTCCCATGATTGCTCAGCTTCTCTTCCATGTTAATGATTGTTTATTTCTGAGAACGGTGGCTTATTTGCATGCATCTTTTTAGATATATAATCATGTGTGTATATATATGCATTTACATGGTTGCATAAGCCCCCCAGCAACTCCGTATTTGCCAGTGGCTGCAGTTTCTTGACCTCCAGTTTATGATCAGCCTCGTGTGAAGCAGCGGAGTGAGTGTACCCAGGACTGCAGTGCTGACCAGGATGCCCTTGGCATCCCTTGCTCTCCCTCTCCCCTTCGCGCTCTGTGCTGAGAACTCGACGGGAAAGTTATTTAAAATTTGGAAGAGAGCAAATCCGTTAATGCGAGATACATAATCTGGTAATTTAGCAATGATGTCTGTAAGGATGGGTGCCAAATGAGGAAGCGGAGAGATGATGTCCACTCATCTTCACAATTAATAACAGTCAGTGAAGCGGCTGGATACAGGATGGGAGAGAGGAAATGTTATCACTGAACTGCATTAAAGCCACAGACTGGATTTCATACACTTTGTTAACCTAGGCTCCCTCATTCATGGAGTACAAAAGGCACTCCATTAGGGAGACACTCTTTCACTAAGTTTTATTTGAGATGTTTGACCCTCTGGATTTAAGAGGCACAATTTGTAACAGCTTTTTATTATTATATGATTTTTCTGGCCCTTTGAGCTCCAGTGGCTAGTATGTTGTTTCAAAGTTATAGTCCTTGTATTTTAAGCTGGGCTGTGGGGCCTGAATGGCAGGCGGCGGAAGCTTAAAAGAAAAGACACGAGATTGATTGGGGGAGAAAACAACAACACAAAAAGCCGGAGTGAACTGGGGGAGATACAGAAAGGAACGTTTTCCCTTCTTTCACCCTGGGGGGGGGTTTGTGGCTGGCTGGGTGGCTGCAGCCAACCTGGGAGGCTCAGCAAGATGCGAGGCAGAAATTTTGTTAACATTTTCCTCTAAATGTTAATGGCACATTCAGGGCAGTTTACAAATCTACTTAAGAGTGAGTGCATTAGGAACTAAAATTACTGATCCATTCTCTCTTGTCCCCGACCCGAAAGGCAGCCGCTTGCAGAGATCAGATGGCAGAAGCACCCATTATGATTTTAAATATTGTCAGAGACGCCAGGCATTTTACTGGGGAAGTCTCTTCTCCTTTGGCTGACAGGGACCGTGTGTGTGCGCATGGGTGTTGGTGTGTCACACACACGCACCCATAGACAGTCACATTCCTACCTTCCGACGTTATATAAATATATATGATGATATCAACTGCTGTGTGTGCAAGTACTTACCTACACATATATACTGTGAGAGTGAGGGAAAATACATGTGTTGTGTATGTCTTAGGCACTGTGTACAGTATAACCATATATGCTGGGTTATTTGGGTAACTATGTGCAATAGATATTTCTATATCAGTTCCACCCCCCTCCCCGCAGCAAATGAGTGTGTGTGTACGTGTGGGCATTCTCAGGTTTATTGCAATTATATGTACATGCCTCTTTGGCCATATAAAATTCTAATTATAATTTGGAGTTACTATCTTAATTTTAGACCGAACCTTGTTTATTAGTAGGTTATTAAATCAGCGTGTTATTATGTTTGGTTTGCCTTTCATTCATCTGCACTGGATGATACCCTTTAACCTGGAGGGCCAGAGATGATTCCACTAGTGTGTGAAGTTGTCTATTGATTTTCTTGAATGAGAACAGTGGTGCGTTGCCGGCCAGTGGGTTGTAACACATGTGGCCACCCTTCTGCTGGAGTGTCCCTGGGAGATGAGTGCAGAAACCTAACCAGTTGTGTTTTCTTTTCTTTTCTGTTTCCTTGCAGCGTTTGGAGGGAGATGATGCTCCAGTAATTTTCCCCGCTCCTTTCCCAGGCATCGCTTTGCTTTCCTTCCAGGGAAGACCATTCCACTTGTGATCTTGCTGAGGAAAGAGACTCCGATGGACTTACACCGGGCAGCGTTCAAGATGGAGAACTCACCCTACCTCCCCAACCCACTGGCCTCCCCAGCACTGATGGTTCTCGCGTCCACTGCTGAAGCCAGCCGTGATGCTTCCATTCCCTGCCAGCAGCCAAGGCCTTTTGGGGTCCCTGTGTCAGCAGATAAGGACGTGCATATTCCCTTTACCAATGGCTCATATACTTTTGCCTCCATGTATCACCGGCAAGGTGGGGTGCCAGGAGCATTTGCGAACCGTGACTTTCCTCCATCCTTGCTTCACCTCCACCCTCAGTTTGCACCCCCCAACCTGGACTGCACCCCGATCAGTATGTTGAACCACAGTGGTGTTGGGGCTTTCCGCCCCTTTGCATCTACCGAAGACCGGGAGAGCTACCAGTCAGCCTTTACGCCGGCCAAGCGCCTGAAAAACTGCCATGACACTGACTCACCCCATCTGCGCTTCTCGGACGCTGATGGGAAGGAGTACGAGTTTGGCACACAGCTACCCTCCAGCTCCCCCGGCTCCCTCAAAGTTGATGAGACGGGGAAGAAGATCTTTGCTGTTTCGGGCCTCATTTCTGACCGGGAGACCTCCTCCAGTCCCGAAGACCGAAGTGACAGATGTAAGTACCTCCGTTGACTTGTTGGTTCTTCTTCAGCTGCGCCTTGTTGAGATACTCAACAGGTGATTGTCCCACAGTGCTGTGGTTCTTGCTGATGGCAGAGGAAAACCAGCCTTTCCTGTCTGCCAAGCTCAGCCACATGGTATTGCCTTGTCTCTTCTAAATGGACATTGACAGATTTTAAGGTGACATGCTCTTGAAGGAAACTTGTCTTCCAGCACACAGCTGGAGAGACGATGTTGACCATGCAGAAAGCTGTCTGTGCCCCAGTGCGAGGCTATAGGTGCTGCTACATATGTATGTGTAAACAGGGATTATATGTGTGTAATGAGTGATACAGCTGGAGTGTGTAGCCAGAAACTTTTCCAGAGCTTGCAGCAAACATGTACCCCCTGCTTCTTCAAGTATTCCTTTCTGACCTTTTCTTCATGCACACCATTCTTAGAGCAAATGCATCACCTTCAGGATTTGTGCCTCAGGTTAGGACAAAAGTGCCTTTTCCTCTGGTTAACTTAAGACTATTTCTGGCCACCAAGCTGCTTCTTTGAGACACAAACCCAAATGCATTCTTACAATTCAGTAATCTGTTTCCTGACATATGCAGTGTGCTTTCTCGGAGTGTTTCCCCCCTTTGGTGCCTGTTGAAAGGCAATGTGCCCTTTGGCAGATTGGTGGTAGGACTGAAGGAAACCAGTCCACATGTTCATGACTGTAACTCCCTGCTCCCCCATCACCTTGTCCCTTGCAGCATTGCCGACACAGAGGGGCAGAGCCGTTCTCCGGGAAGGGCAGGCTTCCAGGTTAGCAGAGCTGGGAGGTGACCCACGATGGGGAGTGGTCTGGGGGCAGCTGTGTGGTACCCCAAAGAAGAGCGCTAACTTATGATTAGAGTTTTCCTGTAAACCTAGACGTGTAGACCAAGAAGCAAGTGGTTTCCTTTTCACGTGGGTTCCTTTGTTCTGTTGAATTTTCTTCCTAGTGAAGAATTTTATTATTGTTGTTGTTATTATTACTATATTTTTTGCAAGGAAAACCTGCTGCCCTGCTTCTTCCTCTCCCTTTCAGACGTGGTTTTTTCTTCTCCCCTTTATGATGCCGAGGAGAGTAATAGAGACATTGTGGCTCTCTCTCCCCTGTCGGCGCTGCTTCCTCAGGCTGTCTCCTTGAATTAGGCACTGTGCTAACTTACCGGCGCTAAAAGGCATCTGCCTAAACCCAGCGTACCTTTTCAATAGAAGTCATCATAAAATCAACCTGCCTTGTAAATCCATTGCTCTTTGGTTTTGAAATATGCTGCGAGTGTGTCTTTTATGTCGCCGTTTGCGAGGGCAGGACGATTGCCACTGAAGGCAGAAGCCGTGTACTCCTCGCACTACAAATGCGATCTCTTATCTGTCTCCCCCCCGCTCCTTCTGATCCACCCCTGACTGTGCTACTTTTTGTGCCGTAAGCTCCTTTCATTGCTCAGCATCTCCTCTCCCTCCTTTTGGGTCCATAGGGGAAGCAGCTGTAGGTGGGAGCACGTATGGATGTGTATGTGTGTAAACCAGCAATATAATTATCCTGGGGGGTGGCAGGTGAGATGGCAAGGCTTGGAGACATCTTTGTCAATGCTCTTTCCCTTATCGATATAACCTGGCTGTGGAAATGAAGCTTGCTCAAAAGAATACTCTGGGAGATAGCAGCGGAGGAGCGAGTCCGCTAGCTAAATGAATTTAGAGCACATCAGCCGCTATGGATCTTGCTAGGAAAATCCTGTCAGATACCCCATTTAAAGAAGTAAATCTGCTAAATGAATTAGACCACATGGAGCGCAGCTGCGGACAGACGGACACATCCGCATCCACTGCTGTGCCTTGCCTTTGCCAACAGCGTGTGACCAACACGGGTCCTCTCCTTCCTGGGAGCAGTCAGGGCTTTGCACAGGCGCGTGCGAGAGGCGGGCATGGTGACACCTGGCTCCCCCACCGCCAGCGCTGCGGCAAGGGGTTTCTGGGGGAAGGCAGCAGAATAAAAACTTTGCAGGCAGCTTTGAAAACTTGGGCAGAAGTAGAAGGTGTTTTGTTTTGTTGATTTTCTTGCCCGTATTGTTAAATTTCTTGAAGATGCTTTGCTGCATGGCAGAGCCAAGCAAAAGCAACATTCCTGATATTTCATCAACACTAAATTCTTCTGTAACTACCAGGGCAGTGTACACTAAATACGTCTGTTGGCTCTGTATCATATTCCCATCACATATAGATACTGCACCATGGAAACTTCACTCCATTAACACAGCGAGTTTATTCGGTGTGTGCGTACACATGTATGGGTGTGTTTGCTGGAGGCCAAGAGAGTGAGTGGCGGAGCTTTGCAGAGGATCCTAATGATCTTTGATGTCGACCATCAGAAAATAAAAACTTCTGCAATGAGGAATTGCAGATATAATTGTGATCCTGCTTCATACTGACATTTGCATACATATTTTTGGAGTTTCTATATAAATGCATACTTTGGGGGGGTTGTTGTCTCTGAGAAGTTTTGTGGCGTCCTTGTGTAATTGTTACATATAACCCTTTGTAAAAACTGCCTACTTGTGCTACTGGTGGAGACTGTGTTGCAGGTAAGTAGCTGTAGGTTCTAGGTGGAAATGTAATATGGCTTTTCTACAACAGCAAGCAAGAAGTGTAAAATTTTCTTAGATCAGCAACACCTTTATGTGTCTAACGGGTGCTTTTCAGATTCGCAGAGCTCAATCCTTTAGCTGTATTTTTCAGATTCCTGAAAAGGTTTGTGTTACATGGAAAGTGAATGACTGTGATTGCACTGCATAGTCTTCTGTACCATTGCACAAAAGAACTGTTTTTGAGTAGCTCATTAAAATGTTTGGTTTACCCCATAGCTTCAATGGTGATTTTCTAAGAAACTTTCGTGGGGTTTTTTGGGTTGGTTTTTGTGTTTTGTTTTGTTTTTTAAAGAAAGGAATTCAATGCACTGAGTTTTAATTTTCCTGAAAAATAGGTTTATGCCTGAGATACTTTGTAGCAAAATGAGAATCCAAAGTCAGGCATTTTCTTCTCAAGGAGTGTTTGGAAGTTGCTGCATTTAGTCCTCTGCATCATGGGAGCAAAGTCTCATCTTCTTTTCACCAGTGGAGGAAATTTGCAGAATTCAGTAAAATTATTTGGGATATGTGCTGGTGTAACCCAGATTAGCACCTGGCCCTGTAAGATATGTATTTGTGCAGTAGACATTCCTCAGCCTTTTGGGTGAACTTTTCCTTGCTTTTAAAGCAGGGTGTTGCTTGCCAGCAGTACCCATACCCGTGCATCCCGGGAAGGGACAGCATCTCCTCTGGGGTGCATCTGGGTGGGAGTACGCTCCTTCTTACTCAGCAGATTGGTCTGAGATATCTGCATTTGGCCAAATTGTCTCTTGCTGTAAAATGCAGGTGCTCGGGAGATCCGGAGCGACGGAGCGTACAGGGAGCACATAGAAAAGCGGAGCCTTTCCAGGGAGCAGATGTAATGTGTGCTGGATGGGCCTGTTCTCTTAGGTGCTTACTGAGAAAAATAATGCCATTTGTTAGAGTTTAGGGGCTTCTTGTAAAGCATGTGTTAAAGACACTGGGAGACATATTTTATGGGTTTCCTTTAATAAGCGTACAATAGTTGAGATTCCTAGAAGGAGTGGAAATAAATGGCATGTTCCTTTCTGCAAAAGAGATCTATAGCCCTGTTTTAAAATCAGAAAAAAGAAAAAAGATCCCTGGTTTTATTCTTTGCTTCTAATAAAATCTGTCCTAATGGCCTGCTGTACCCTGTCACCATGGCATCGCTTTCGCACAAAGTGACAGGCAGGGGTCCATGCCGAAGCCCGGATCTCTTGCAAAGAGCTGGACCTTGTCAGAGTGGACACCTCTGCCATCCCCACGAGGCTGCCTGTGTCCCCAGCCTCCCTGGTCCACAGAAGATGGTTCCCTGTTGCTCCTTGGCCTTCATCATGTGTTGCCCGTGACTTCTTGTGGAGCACAGCCTGATGTGTCAAGGTGACCTTCTACATTCCAGCCACTGGCTCTTCTAGCCTCAGTTTCCCTGCTACTGCTGGTGGCTCTCACCTAGCTCCTGGTGTGCCCTGGGGACGCATGATGGAGGTGGTGAGCACGCTCCAGTCCTCGCTCCTCTCTTGGGACTGGTGGGTAAAGTGGGGGTGGTTTTATTAACGTTATTTTTATTATTATTTTTTATAATCATATTTAACCTTGGTTATCTGGGTACGGTCAGTTTGTCCTGCAATCAGCCTCTCCCCTACAAGAGAGTTTGTGCTCCATGTTAGTGAGCTCTTTGTTCCACTTCAGGGTTTTGAAGAACATCTCTAGCACGGACTTAGTTTTCCTTTTGAAACAACCATTTTTTTACTGATCAAATGTAAATCTCACTTCAGGTGATGAACATCAGGGCTATGATGACCACGGCTTGACTTCCTGAATAACATAGTGCTTTGAAAATCAGGCCGAGGACTGTCTCTACAGTCACCGACCCCATCAGACATGTGTGCATTGGGTTTTGTGTTTATGGGCTGGGACCTGTGTGGACCAGAGATGTATGTGTGTACATATGTACATGTGCTGCAGGGGAAGAAGGTTTTTCTTCTTATATTTGGTGGTAGAACAACAGGTTGGAGGGGTATGCACACATACACGTGTGCACACGTCTATTGCTTGCTCTCACAACTCTTCCTGCTGGGATGCACCATTTAGGAGGCCGGCAAAATTTGGGGTCTAATGGGAAGTGATGCTTTGTTGCTAATAATAATCAGCCGTGACCATGGGAAATTGCAAGCTTAACATTGCTTATGGAATGATGAAATAAATCAAGTGGAACGTTTGCTTTCTGCCATGCAGTGCCCTGCGTGGTGTAGGAGGAGTGAAGGAACAACAGTGGATTTTCTGAAGGGGTGGGCAGGCAGATGGGCAGTAGCAGAGATGAGGGCCGCGCATCCCTCCCTGTCTGACCACCGAAAACGCGCCGTCCTTGTGGAGCTAGGTGCACTGTGTGGAAGGAGGTCTTGGAGTATGCAGCAACTGCCTCCTTTTTTTTGCTTTTCTGGCAACAACCTTTCCACTCCCTCTGCAAACTGTTGCCGAGACTCCTTTCCATGCTGTTCGGCTTAATTGTCTTGTCGGGATAAAGAAATGTTTGAACAGTTAAAGTGGGGAAGGGCTGGTTGGGAGCAGCCCCTGCCGGCTGCGGGGCCATCTGGCCTGCCTTGGATCTGCCGGTCTCCAGTTTATATTTCTCTTTCTGTTATTTGGGGCTATCTGGCGCACTCGGAATACCTAATCACCATGGTGAGAGGAGGGATGGGGCTGCCTCCCCCGCCACCCCCTCCAGCCTCCCCTTCCCATCAATTGTCATGCAGAGCCCGGCCGGGGGGCTGTTCTGCTCGCAGCCCTCATTTGCTGTCCGCACTGGGCTCTCGGCAGAAGGATGGCTTTTAATTGATCGTTTGAGGGGGAGGGCTGGGGCTGTTTTCTCCTCCAAAATGTTTCCCCATGCAGCCGCTGCCATCCGGCCAGCTTTCGTGTCATCTCAGCCATGCCAGCGATGCCTTGTGCCCTTTCTCCTCCTTTTTGGACTCCCCAAGAGTTGGTGTCAGGGCTCCTAACTGCCGTCCTCAGAGCACCGAGCAACACCTAAATGCCATATTCATCCGTCTCCTGCTAGCGAGATGGGCACAGGCGCAGTAAATAATTATCACTCCTCTTTTGCCCCGTGTGTCTGAATGCTTGTGTGAGGATATTTATCGTACAATTGCAGGGCAAACTCCCCGTTTCGCTCGGTGTTTCGCATCAAAACCACAGCCCCCAAACCACTGGCCAAACCCTGTTTTTTCGAGAAAGATTTAATCACATTAAATCTTCAGTCCCATCGATCAGACTCGAATGCTGTCACAAAACTACGGCAGGAGGAGCGAAGGCAGACTTGGCGGCTGCCGTGCTGGGCTGGGGACCGGGAATTCCGACCTCGGGCCCGGCTCGGAGTCACGGTTTCCCAATCCCTAATGGGGATACAGCGATACCTCCCTCACGGCAGCGTGTGCCGCTTTGATATCTTCTGACAGAAGACACCAGGCAAGGGCAAAGTATTAGTATTATTAATATAGTACAGTTAGTAGAATATTATGAACTATTATAAATCATTACCGCTAAACTACAGTTATTAAAGGAAATGACCAAAGTGCACTTTGCGAGCCAGGATCTCTGACAGTTAAAACATTGTTTTATTATTTTACCTGCTAACTTGCAAAATTCAAGAGTTAGCAACAGTTTCCTGGTTGATCTGTGTCGATTGCATAAGGAATTGGGAGAAGTGGGGGGGAATGGACATACGTTTCAGGAGGGAGAGAATAAGCATTAGTACCGCTGTGATTTTTTTTTTTTAAATTTTCTTCGATAATTCGGAGGTCTCGAAGGAAAGAGACGTACTCAGACATGGGCCTAATCCTGCTCTGTAGGAGTGAAAGTCTTCAAGGCAATTATGTTTTTGTTTCTGGAATTCCCCTATGATAAAAATAAAAGTGAAGGTGTTTGTGAATTGTTGCTGGTTGTTTTTTGTTTGATATCATTTAGACAAGTCCCATTAAATGCTAGCAGCAGATTCATTTTCCCTCTTTGTTTGCCTTCCAAGGAATAGAAAACAGACATAATTATATTTTACATGAGACTGTAAGATTTCCTCTCATCTCCTTTTCTGGCTAATATCTGCAGCTATAAAATAAATTCCATTTGTGCATACATGGTGTTAGTCTGAGGTAAATAACTGTCATCTAAAATCTGCCTAACCTTAATCTGCATCAGGAGCACTATAGAGAACTGTACTCATTTGTATAATATTAAGCTTTATTTTTATTATGGATTTCTAATGCAAATTCATAGTGGAAGCAAAGTTGTTTTCTTTTAATACCATATTCCAAGAAAAGCAGCCATTGAAAGCAAATTGTGACAATTTTTATCCTGCGGTTCATGTCACTGGTGGTCTTCGATCACGTCAGTTTGCTTGATGGCCTATGAATTTTTCACCTCTCTTCTTCAGGCTGCAACAGCAGATTTGGGGACTTCTGAGGACATTTTTCAGCTATGCAAAGCCATTAAAATTCTTCAGGAATAATGGACATCTATTTGGGAAATTTAATGTGGGATCAAATTCCTATACAGCACCTCTGAAAAAGGGCAATGTGTATTTTTCTGTAGATTTACACATGTACGCTGTATATGTGCCTTTCTCCCCTTTCATGCAACCTCATTGTTTGCCCGCTTGGCTCTGCTGGCCTGTGTGATCCCTCTAAACTCACAGGTTACAGATATTTGGGGCAAATTCATTGCCCTGAATTAAGTTTTCTTTACATCTTAGTGCTGAAGTATTTTCCTGTTGCTGTTAGGGTATTTGTTGGGGCCAAACTGGCGGTCCTTCTCTGGGACCTAGCCCTCAAGTCAATGAAGGCTCCGCCTGAAGAAGGACCGTGGATTTTGGTACTATCTGTGTCTGTCCTCTTCTTTGTCTTGTCTTTTTAAGACATGGATGGTGGTTCTCATAAGCTTGGCGTTCTTCTTTAGCCATCACTTTCTCCTCTCCTTCAACTATTTGCTGGTGTCTTGAATTGTAGCAGTACCCAGAACAACAAGAAAGGGGGAAAAGCGATGCTGCGAAAGAATGGGGCAAAGAGAGATTTATTGTCTTAAATGTGGTTAACATGGGGAGGGAGTCCTGGTGACAGTAAAACTGCCCTTTGACTCCAGGTGTGGGACACCTATGCATTATTTCTCCTCACTTGGGACACTGTTCCTAATCAGTATTGTTTTAAAACCTTCCTTTTTTGGTAACTTGAAGCTGAGATCTGCTTTCTCACCAAATTGCAGAGCAAGAATGGTTTTATAACTTTTTCTTCTGAACACCAGGCTCTTCTGTAGTGGGAAAAGGAAGGCACTAAGTGTCTCTGGATACCCCTAAAAGGAAGAGCTGGAAACTGTGTCCTTGCTTTCCCCCAGCAGCACTGATTCTTAGTAACTGGCTCTTGCCAGAGTAGCAATATCAAATTTTTAATTTGGAAAGACCCAAGAGCATTTACGTGTGAGGTTTTTGCTCGTACAGTCCTACAGCCTTGCCTGTGCTTTGCAAATTCGCAATGCCGCAGCCCCGAGCAGGGTGAGGGCGGCAGGACGCGTCCGGCTGCAGGTGCTGGGCTTGCTGGCACGGCTGGTTTCCTGAGCGTGGGCTCGTTCCTTGGAAGGAAGGTGGAGCACTTTGCAGCTCTTTTATGAAAACTAAAGCAGAAAGCACTGGGGCGTCAGTCAGCAGGCAAGCAGCGTGCTGGCTCACCAAATGCAATAGGTTTTGTAACCAGAGCAAAAAGTGGAACTCGAGGAACTGCATTGACACACCCATTTCTTTCTATTGGGATTTTTGCTACTTTTGTTTCAAATTAAGATATTTTAAATTAAATTACTCAACCTTTTACTGTGATTTTGACATTGATTCCCTGCACTTGAAGAAACAACTTGCAAAGCCATTTAGTATGTGAAATTGTCTGTCTGTAACATCCCTCACTATAAGGAGGCATAGGATAATAATCCCTCCTCACAGAGAGCCTGTTTTGGCAGTTGTACCAGAATGGGAAAAGACCTGGTACCAGATTACAGCTCTGCCTTCTCCTCCAAACTTGCTTCCAATAATGAAGATGTCTTTAGGAGTTTTCTGTCCCAGTTCTGTTTGGGAGGACACTCTGCAAAATTCCCTATCAGGGGCCCCTGCTCAAGCCCCCCGTGCTGTGCCGGAGGCGATGTGAGGGTGTTTGTAAGCACGTGGGGAGGTAGGCTCGCAGGGGTGACTGGCGTCCTGGGTGCTGCACCACGGGCGGGGTGAGCGAAAGCCTTATCAGGGTGGCCTGGCTGTGCCGTAGCAGAGCCACCCTGCACCCGGGCCAACCTTTGGCCCGCGCAGGCTAGAGGGAACCTTGTCACCTTGTTGCTGTTTGCAGTGTGCAGGATCCTGCAAGGTCCTGGTGGCTGTGGATGGGTGGCAAGTGCCATCTTAGGTACCAGGTATCAGGGCAGGTCAGAGGTACCTGAGGGACCAAAGGCAAAGCACTGCAGCACCGTTGATGGTGCTGCAGAAGCCCGCTTCCTTCTCTTCCTTATTCTTCTCCTTGCAAATCAGTTTCATTTCCTATTACCAGTACTGTAGATTGGAGGTGAGCCTCCAGCAAAGTCCTTAGGCAGGGTGACAGCTTTTCCCTCCTGAGCTCTTGCCTTCAGCCTCCCCAAGGAGGCAGTTTGACCACTGGCCTTTCCTCACTGGGGAGATGAAGGAGCAATCAGTGACCTGGGTAGCCCTGCATGGAGCATGAGCAGAGGAACTTAATGGTCACAATCAAACAGTTGCCAGCCTGAGTGGATTCATACATCAGGAGGTGCCCCTTAGAACGGATAAGAGGAGAACGAGCAGCTAAACTCTTATAACCCTGCTTCTTTGCCTTCGGTTGTGCACTTTGCTCGGTGCACAGCCCTGTACAGAGCTGCTGGTGTTGCTCCTGTGGTGTCTGCTCGTGGGGCTGGGTGCCACTGCCTATGCAGCTCCCTCCTTTCTGCATATTTGGGTTCATGCACAAAAATGTTGCTCTCCAGGAGTCGTTTTGGTTGCTGAAGAGACATGGTGATCAGCAGCCTGCCTTTGCTCAGGATTTGGAGCTAATGTGTTCAGGGAAGTTGTACTGAAGGCACCTGGAGATATAGTAGTGGGGGAAGCAGGGAGTCTGCAGACCAGAAATGTAACG
Organism: Phalacrocorax carbo; assembly: GCF_963921805.1. NCBI lineage: Eukaryota > Metazoa > Chordata > Aves > Suliformes > Phalacrocoracidae > Phalacrocorax > Phalacrocorax carbo. Next base: position 51,171,558 of record NC_087518.1, on the reverse strand, counting down.
TCAGCAAGAGGTCCCTGAAAGAGTGTGAAGTAAAAAGGTGCTACAAGTTATTTCTGTCTTAATTTGGCCAATGTGTTGTGTCCAGTCCCATGTTGGGTCCAGGACTGAAATAACTATGATGATATTTGGATCGGGACTGGGATATACTGGAAAAAGTAAGCCGTGACAGTTTGCAGACCTCTGTCTCCATTAGCCAGAAGTAATGTTCCCACCATCTCATTATTTTCCCCTCTTAAAACGAAAACAACACGTTAACTGTGGAAACAGGGGAGGATTGTATTAGAGCAAGACAGAGCTGGGCAGAGAGAAATTGAACTGGCCTCACTTGCATGTAACTCAGATGCTGTGGGTGTTGTAGCCTGGGGAAGCTGTGCATGGAGTGGTCTGGATCAGGCCTTGGGTTTCACGGCACATCTCAAGGAAGAAGGGGCCTTAAGCTAAAAAATGCTTCACCTTTGGTCATCTCTTCAGGCACACTGCGCCCTCGAGCATGTGCGTCTCCCGCCTGGGCGCCCACCCTGGCGAGTGGGCACACCCTGGCGAAGGCGGGGGAAGGTTACCATGTCAATGAGAAACATCTGGGTCTGTGTCCTCCCACGTGTTGCCAGTTGTGTCTGCGTTGTTAGCTGCACCTGGGCAAAGAAGAAAAGGAAATCCCCAGCTGGTGTGATGGATTTTGCAAACCCTGCGAGGAGAAGGCAGTTAGACACCACTTGCTGATAGTCCCTCTGCTATGTACTCAGCTGGCTTACTGATGGTCAGGTGACCCAGGGCCCACGTTTTTTGCAGCTAAGGCAATGTGTGATCAACTCCTCACAAACCAATTATTTTGCTTCTGTTGCATGTTTCTAGCTTGACTGGTGTGGGGGTACTGAAGAGGAAGGGCATATCTATTGGCAGAGCTAAGCGTGCCTTCTCCTCGCAGCCACGCAGGGCAGGAAGAGGGAACGGCTGCCTGGGCAAAGCCCTGAGCGTAGCCTGTGCTTGTGCCGTGGACTCTATTGACCTTGGACAAGCAGAGCCATTTCTCATCACCCGTCTTTACAGCAGGGGTTACAATATTCTTGTAGCACAGCTGAATGCCGAGGGTGGTTGCGTTCACATTTTAGAGGTGCTCAGGTCCTAGGGCAGTGGTTATAGCCATGGTACCCGCATGGTTTGCAATCCTGCAGGACTGAAAAGGCTGTGTGGGGGGAGGGATGGAGGCTGGTTTAATAAACATTGCCATTGGGATTTATTCTGAAGAAACAGTTGTCAGATTTTTTTTTTTTTTTGGTGAAACTTGGATGAACAGCTGAAAACAGTGGCTAGGAACACTAGAGAAAGAACCAGAGGGAAAAATTTGGAGTAAGGTAGATAAAAGTGAGAGATAAAAGAAATAATGCAGGGAAGGATGAGTAATCGACATTCTTGGAGTCGAAGCACAGGCTCTGGCTTCCTTCCTGAGCAGTAAAATAAAATTAAAAAAAAAAAGTCTTTAGAACAACAAAACTCTGGACGCGCTGGTTTCCTTCCTGACAGGCCCAGCCTCGTGGTGTTTCGATGAGTCCTCATTGGCAACCAGGGCCGATCTAAAGGCCAAAGGCAGAAAGATCGAGGGGGAGGGAGAGGGATTTAACTCTTTGAGCTCTGCTGGAAAACCAGAGATGATCTGCTTTGTGTGGGTTCCTTTTGCCATCACTGGAGCACAGCAGTGTTCATTGTGGCTCAGAGGTCTGAGGCGTGATTGGTGCATCCATCCGGGTGCCTGGTCATAGTCAGATGTTATAAAACAAAAGTGAGTATTTTTAATACTTGAGGATAAAATTGCTTGGACTGTGCATGGTATGGCATGAAACAACAGCACCAATGAGCAGCGTGGGAGTGGACCGGCAACTCTTCGTAGGAAGACCCGACATGCTGCTGTTGCTGTCTCAGGGATGCTCATTTTACTCATAGCATCCAGTTTATAGCACAGTGCTTCTCCAGTGTCTTTCATTAGCACACTTCCCAGCTGGGAAGGAGCTGCTGGGTGGACAGGAGCCTGTTGTGCCCCAGAAGGCTCTGGGCAGCTTGCAAGGAGCCGGGAGTGCGGGAGGGGAGGCTGTGTGTGTGCTAGGCAGGTTGAATGGCTTGGGCAAAGCTTGTTTTGCAACTAACTCTCTGAGGCTCGCCGCTCTCCGCAGGGTTCCCCTCTCTGAAAGGTCGAAGCTACTTCTTAATTCTCAGCAGCTGACAAAATATTTATTTTCAGGTACTTAAAATATTATAATTTGAAGCGGAGTCCAGGGCCCTGGCTGGAGCTGAGCTTTTGTACTAACAGCTTCAGTGAAATGCCTTTTTCCTCCTACAACCTGCCAACAAATGCTTGGAAAATAATTGTGGGACAGTCATCCCTTTAGTGAGCAGATCAAGTAGATTTGAGACTTGCCAGAGACTTTCAAAGGACAGGCCAAAGGTTCAAGTTGTTGCCAGTTCTATTTGTCTTAGCCTTTATACTTACTTTTGTGTCATTAATTTCATCAAATGTCTGTGGGTAAAAGGCACCCAGCGGGCTGCTGCTTTTGCTGAGCTCTCTGGGTGTACTTGGACACCTCTCGGGAAATGAGCCCACCTTTTTGTCTGGGGAGAGAGATTAAACCCACCACAGCTGTAGCAGAAAGAGGCTTATCCACCCGCACGCTTGTGATAACCTGACATGGAGATGGCTGCCCTGGGGGAGCAGTAGTCATGAACTACTGGTGTCCTTTCTGCAGCCCTTTTTAAGCAGGTTTTGCAGGGAGATGTGTGTATGAATGATGCTCCCTCAGTGGCACTGTACCTATAGGACCTATAGAGACCTGCAGAAATAATGTGCCACACTTGGATTCTGTGGAAGTTACTGAAGTGAGGGCTCAGCAAGTAGAAAAGGTGAGCAGAGGCCGACCAGAGGGGAGCCCAGCGCCCCAGGTACTTTTTGGGATGCTGGCAGCTCATTCTGTTGGTTTGGGTAGGCAGGGCATCTCTGTTGAGCTGTCTGCAAGGGGTGCCCTTGCTAGAGTAACAACTCTGCTGGCACTGTCCTCTCCTGGGGGCCGTGCAGCAAAAAAACAGCAGGGAGGAGGCTGTTTTCTCAGCAGGATCCCTGCAGGCAGAGCTTCCCTGCCCTTCTCTTGTGTTCTTGTGCGGCAAGCCTCTTTTCTTGGTGCTCCCATTGCTGCCTACATCCTGACAGCTGCTTTCCTACCCTTTCTGCCCCAGTGCAGCCGGCCAAGCACGTTAATTTTTCGGCAGAAGTGTTGTAATAATTAGGCGGCTCGTCGGAGGGTTTAGCAGTACTTAACCAGATGTGAAAAGACTTGTCCCATGGTCCCTGCTCTCTCACTGGGCTCCAGCCAGCTGCCTTTTCCCGCCTGCTCAGGTTGCCTAGAAAGGGCTGCAGGAGATCTCCCTGCTGCCCTGGCTCCTCTTGCCTCTCTTCTTATGCTAAACACTCATTTGTAAAGGAGAAGGAGGGAGGGTGGAAATCCTTGGGCTGTTTGGGAGAAGAGCAGCGAAGAATTAAAAGCAGACACCTGCAGCGCTCACAGTTGAGACCTGCACCATTAACTCTTCCTAGGGCAGCATCCCCTGGGCTTGTGGCCCGTCTTTTGGTCCCTGGCTGGGCTGCGCGGCAGGATGCAATGGCTAGGGTGGGTGGTGGTGCTATTCAGGGCCCCTGATGGCTTCTCGCTATATATCATCTCTATCAAGTTATATGTATATATTTTTTTTATTTATTTATACATATGTTTTATTTATACATATATAAAAATAATCTCCATCTCCCCTGCCTCAGTTTCCCTCCCTGTGGGGACAATGCTGTTTCCCTGTCCACCGTGCTCTCTAAGCATTTACACACAAGGCAGTATTATTATCACTAACGTGGTCATAAAATGAGGTTGTAGTAAACTGTATTGTCTGCCTAATCCATATTAATGGGAAAAACTGTTGGAGACAGGATATTGGCCTGGATGGCCCTTGGACTGAGTCATTCTGACAATTCTTACATTTCTATGGTAAAGTTTTATAAATACACACAGGCACCGTATATTACCTTTAAAAAAAAATCTATATACAACCTATAGGTTTACGGTTATAGAGAGAAAAGACGTATTAAATCAGCAAGACCAAGGGAGCAGACAAGATATAAAAATGATACTGTATTATGCCAGAACTTATTGAAAATCCCAATGCATCTTTTTTTTTGTGTAAATGGTAAATTCTTTTCTACATTCTGAATTTGTTTCTTAATGTGTGTCACGTACCAGAATAGTAGCATGGACACAGTTGCAAATACGGTATGTGTTTTATTGTGAGTATTATACTGCAGAGCAGAGTAAGGGTGTTGAATATTGCAGTCAGTTATATACAGCTGTAAATGGGAGCTACCTGCTGTTCTGTATACAGCGAGCTGCATATTTATTAGTAAATACCAGACTAGGTAAAATAAAAATAAAGCAGGAAGTTGTATTAAAGACTTCAAGGTTTAAAACTAGTTTGAACAAAGCTCTTGGGATCCCACTGCAGTGAACGGTCTTGCATTTTCCGACATTAAGCCTTTTTCATCTGATTTTTCTAGTTCTGTGAATTCGAAAGCCTCTGCTGAACTCCCTCGCTCATCAGTTTGTGGAATAATTCATACATGTTTCAAAGCAGGGTAAAGATTGGGTTTGGGGCTGGAGAAATTGCGTGTCAGCTCCTTCCCTGGTGTAGCTCCAGCTGAACACATCAGAGTAGCTCTGATGGGTGAAATACTGAGGACCTGTGGTTTGGGGGAACACGCGAGAGCATGTGTGTCACACGTGTGTGTGCACGTAACACACAGAGCCACAGGCACTTTGTGCCTGCAGCAGGAAGGCCAGTTTGTGGGAGGAAAGCAAACCCCACGTTTTCTGGGGTGCTTGCAGGCTTTCTGACTGACAGACACCTCTCCGGAGATAAAGGCATCAGGGCAGAGCGTGGACTCCAAAATGAGCAATGGCTTCTGAAATACCCGAGTGTTTAACCTAGAGGGAGCTCTCTTACATGAAGAATGAGGCTATTGGCACAGCTTGCCTGAACAGCTTTTAGCGTGCGTATCTTTAGCAAACTTCTGTCTCCTGCATCCTTGGCTTGCGCTTCTGGGTACCACATTTCCCTGGGCTGATGTACGGAAGGTTGGAGAAGTCCTGTGGGTAACTTCTGCTATGCAGGGACCAGAGTGGGAGCCTCGCTCAGTTTCCAGAGGTTGCTCCCCTTGGAAGTTGATGGAGATTTCTTCTGGCAATAGCGTTTCTTCTACTTTTTCTGCTCCTGGTAGTGCCGTTGCACCTCGTGGATTAGTCACGGCTGTCGGGGTGCCAGGCACCTGCTCCCTGCTCTGCCGGGAGGAGGAAGAGCTCCTCAGTGGGGTAGAGTGTTTTGTTGGCTGCTGAGGGTGCTGTTAGCGGGCTGATTCACCAGAGAGATATTTATATGCTGGTCTGGGGTGGCTTAGTTGCTCTCTTTGTGTCTTTCCTTTTAAATGGCTTTATATACCTCCATCCTCCTCGGGGTAGGTCCAGCTGCCTAAATACAAAGCCATGATGTTTTGGAGTTAGATGAACTGGTATTTCCTTTCCTGGAAGCTGTGTGGTGCTGGAGGTGACACAGATGGATGATACAATGATGCTTGCCCTTTGCAGGGACAGATCCAGCTCTGACCTGGTGTGAGTCTTTCAAATTAGGGGGGTCCTTCTCCCGCGGGTGGGTGCGGGAGCTCGCAGTCGGGGCCCCTGGGCAGCCTGTCTCCAGACACCGCAACACATCAGGGAGAGGTGTGAATGGGCTGACAGGGAGCTTGTAGCCTTGTGTACCCACCACAGCAGGGCAGGGGGGATGTGGCTCTCCAGAGGCAGCAATTGTAGCTCTGCACCTCCAGGCCACCCACTGATTTAACAGAGTGAAAGAGAAACTTGCTGAAGTACTGGGGCAGAGGTCTTAGAGAGCTGACAGTGCCTGAGATGTCATTTAAAAGGAGGGCTGAATAAAAGCAGGCCTGTGCAATTCTTTCCTGGTTCCAGAAAGCTCCTACCTGGGAGCGGTGGGCCCAAAGGAACAGCTTGATGGTGCTGGGGTCAAGGTGGAGGTATTGAGGGTGATGATGCTGCCCTGTTCCTCCATCCCGTCCCCTGGCAGTCTGGGTCCCCATGGTGGCTGCATTTGCCCCAGCAAGCAGCAGGAGGGTGACACTCGCAATGCTGGGGGCCCCGTGGCGTCCTTGCTGGAGACCTCTCTCCCCAGGGCAGTCTCCCTGCCTCTGGCACTGTGCTGGTCTTGAGTGAAAAAAGAACCACCCCAAAAAGCAGAAAGGGGAGGTTCATCCAGCCTGGGTATGCCTGTGGGGAGCATGGCCGGGAGAAGCTGGGAGCTGAAATCCAGCCTGCCAGCCAGAGCAGGCTTTCCCAGCCACAGCCCAGTATCTTTCTGGGGCCAGTCTAAGCTGCTTGGCACGGTCTGTCTGTCTTCTTCCCATTCTCACTTCTAAGAGGCTTAAGAGTCCAGAGGACTGAGGGGGCTCCTCTCTCTTTTGCAGCCCCTGCCTTAAGGAGTTTACTTTATTAAGCTGGGCAGGGGGCAGAGGAGGAGGGCAGGGGTCCTTTCCCCTCCAGCACACCGCTCGCCAAGAGCCACAGCATTGTCAGCTCCTCACATAGGCATCCCCGGAAGCACAGGAAAGATGCGGTGTGGTGGTGCTGGTGGCGGCACTGGGGGCAGCTGCTGCTCCTCGGATGCTTCCCTGCTCTCCTGGTCTCTCTAGGCAAGGGCTGGATGTTGTTTAATTAGCTTATTGTCTCACTCGTGCCCCTGCTGACCTACCCTGCTCCTCCCCAGCTCTGTGGATGTACTGACTAACATCTTGAAAGGAGGATGAGGGAGCCTAGATGCAGAAAAGAGAAAGGCCAGAGTTTCCGCAGGAGAAAGCAGAGATGCTGCTGGAGTCTTTCTGGAGAGTTTTTATAGCAGAGTTCATGGAGAGCTGAATTCAGCCTTTCAAATACCTTGACCCTGGTGTGCAGGGTTGGGGTGATCCCCACTGTCTGGCAGTTGGGCTGCATTAAAAAAGTGGTGCAGAGAGGCAAATCTGGGGGGGGGAGGGGGAAATTAAGGACAGATGGAGTAGGACAGCACATATTTTCCTGAGGGTGCTTCTCATTTTGTTGTTTTTTTTGTTGTTGTTGAACGAAGGAGTTTGGGGAAGGAAAGGGCATGTGTGAGGGTAAGGAGTTGAATGGGGAAGGTGGTTGGAGGGAAGAAATGGAGAACTAAAGCACCTTTTAAATTTAATTTTTAAAGAAAGGCTTTGCACTAACTTTTCGTGTCTTCAGTTCGTAGCGCAGTCTGTGTTTTTCCAGAGAGGGCAAGGAGAAGTGTGAGCAGCAGAGGCAGAAGTTACTTTGATTCAAGCCATCAATTTGGCTTGAAAAATGCTGGAGGAAAATAGGTGAGATTGGAATAAACACTTTTCCCGGGCGTGACTTCTTCTCTCTGTGTCTCAAATGATGCCCATTCGTTCCCCATTCTCACTGTCTTTGCTTTGCTAGCTAGCAAATCATACCTGAGCCTCCCTGTCCATCCTTCCCTTTTCCACGTTGGCATGAGGAGATTCTGGGAAGCAGCTAATTGCAAGCATATTTTCCCTGGACTTCTAACGAGGTTAGGGGATGCTGCAGGAGGGAGAGCAGGATGAGTAGGCACAGCTGGCTTTGGGGTCTCGGCAAATTTATCTGGACGTTAATAGGGCCCAGGCTCCACCCCATCCCGTTTCTGTCTTTGACAGGAGGAAGCTGCACAGCTGAGTACAACTCTCATGAAATTCAACTCCATGAGGGCTTGTCCAAGTGTGGTTAGAAAAAAACCCCTGTTACTCTAATGGTTAGCTTTAAAGAAATCTGTTAACTCTAGGAAGCAATGAGAGAGCTCAAAGCGCTGTCCTTCAGGGCTGCTTCAAGTATTAGAGTGGCAGACCAGTCCTTGCGAATCCTGAAGTAGCAGCTATTAGACGTAAACTCTTGCAGCGATGGGTCTACCCAAGATGCCCAAATTGTGCCTTTAAAAATGATGCCAGGGTTGGTTTGGTGCTTGTCCTGTGGCTGTGGACGCAGACTGTGTTGTGGCTGTTGACTGAAGTGCATTATCTCACCTCAGTTGTCCTGTGTGCTGGATGAAGATGCATTGCATGGGAGCAGTGAGGGCAAAAAGAGTCCTGCTCCCCAAGCTGTGCTGCAGCTGAGGGTGCTGCTCGGCAAGGGTGGTCCCAGCCCTGCCTTCCTCACCTGGCCTGGGCAGCCCGGGCACTTGCAGTGCAAACACAATCCAGATTGTCTCTGCTGCTGATGAGGTGACTGTAGTGTCATGATGTTGCTCGCACAGGCACCTTGGTGAAATGCCTGTGATAGGGACTGTGAATGTCCCTGTGCAGCAGAAATGCTGCACCTCCTCTTCCTCTCTCCCTCGTGGTCCCAAGTCCATGGCCCAGCTGACACCTGCTGTTTGATTGTCTAGCTACAGCAGCCTTTTTATTCTACATCCAAGTTTCTTGAGAGTGAGTTCCCTGCGGGTCTCTGCTCTTTGCCCGACACAAGCAGCCCTCCTTGTGTGTTTGACCTTGTACAGAACATTAGTTTTACATTTATGAGCCCCAAGGGAGGTGGGTGGCTTCCCCGGAGCAGAGCAGGTCCTGTGTCCTGTGCAGGGTGGCGTGGAGGCAGCTTTAGGGGGTGCTGGTTTCTCATCACTAATTCCCACCAGTCGTTGGCTGTTTGGAGTGAAATGCTTTGGCTCCTGAGGAATTCCTGGAAATCTCAAAGGGTTAAAAAAACCCGGCACTACTGAGTTGTATCTAGCATGATCTTCCCCTTCTCTTTACCCCCTTCCCCTCTTTCACCAGTCAAGGGAGAGCATTAGCCCAAGATGCTGTAGGTGCATGAAAACAGGCTGATTTATGTTAAATGAATTCTCAGTGCTCCATGTTGTCACCAGTGACTGTCTCACTGTTCATGACATGGGGATGAGAAACAAACTGCTCTTCTGTCCCATGAGACACTGCCTTTATACCTAAAGATATTAACAGTGCAGAGAAAACCAGGAGCAGCAGCCTGCAGGGAAAATGGAAAGGACTTAATATCCACAGCTTGCAAAACGAGAGCAGCTCAGGACATCAGTGTCGGCTGCTGGAGCCTCAGAAGTGGTGGGAGTCTCTGTAGGAAATGTGTCCAGGGATGAAAAGGCTAGGACTGGGGGGATGGCTGTTGTAGCCTGAGACTGCTTTCAGAGACAATCTGGGACCTTCAGTGGCTCAAAGTAACTATTAAGAGTCCTACACATATCTGTTGTGTGTCCCTAATAAAAACGTACCCCCCAAATGAGGAGGCGGGCAGGCGATGGTGAGTGTGTCCTGAAGGCACTGAGCAAGGCAAGCAGAAGAAAGGCTGTCTTCTCCTCGTGGCCTGGAACAGGTTATCATGTGGTTGCAGGTGCAGGAGAGGCTGTGGAGAGGTTGTCCCCAGGTGACGTGCCAGGGCTGGGGGGTGATAGAGTGCTGTGGCCGGCATAAGCCAGTCTCACGCCATCTCTCCATGGCTAATCTGACCTGGGACAGATCTCTGAGTTAGCGTCATCTCTCTTCTGCGGGACAGAGGGGTGACGATCAGCTGCATAGCTATGCTCTGCCCCAGGCAGAAGGGTCTGGCTTGGTGCTGGTGACTGATGGAAGTTTGCAGATCCCTGCATGAACGTGGGTGTCACTGGCTTCGTCGCCCTTGTCTTCCCGCACTCTGCCCAGGGGGCCAGGCAGCTGCGAGCAGAGGAGTGAGGATGCTGTCGGCTGCTGCCCGCTACCCGGTGGCCCCTTTGGGCCCTTTTGTGACCCTCAGTAGGTTGCGACCTGCACTCAGAAAAGCGCTGCTTTAGATCCAGTGTGGCTGGTGAGCAAACGGGTGACGAAACCCTGCCCAGCAGTGTCCAGCTGGGAGGGGAGGACCAAGGCTCAGGCATCCCCAGCAAACAGACTTTGAAAAGGCCTCCTTTTCTTTCCATAGATGTGTTTTCAGCTCTCCCCTAGACTTTAAATTTAAAAGGTCTTTGCCTGGTAAGTCAGGAGAGATGTAACTTTGGCTTGCAAACTTTGGGCTTGATTTAAATGAGGGCAGAGCTTTAAAAATAAATCCTTCTTCCCCTGCTTCCCTAAGATACATCCAGGTAGGATGTGCTCCACACTGGCTTAATGCTCCAGTTTAAAGAGATAATTTTGTCCAAAGCCACCCTTCTGTAGGAGCCTATAATTAGCAATTAAAGCACAAAAAATATTTCCATCGAGTGACTCCTAAATAAATGCTTGTCACTGCTGATCAGAGTTGGTTTATTTCCATGTGTGTTTTCCTTCCTTCTTTTTTTGTATAACTTACGGCCCTGTAAATGCTCAGCAGCTGTTAATATGATTCTGTCGATACGTTTACCATGGTGATTTGGCTATATTTGGCGAGCGTGTGAAGAAATCACTCACTGGTTAGAAGGAGGAAAGACAAGCTGTCGATATCAAGGGAGAAATGCTAATAACCCCGGTGACAAATCATTCCCGGGAATCTCAAAGGGTTAAAAAAAAAAGCACCAGCACTTCCCGGAGAGAGGGGCCTTGGCAAGTGAAGGTGACTCATCAGGAGCTGCAGACACCAGCTGTCATCTCTAGCTTCTCCTGTGCTTAATCACTTCACTTTTCTAAAGAAATATTTTGTTCTAATTCAAACAGACCTGGGGTTATTTGTTTTTTATGAATTATTTACTGGTGAGGAGAACCTCTTGAGGTATCCATCTTCACTCAGAAATAAGTGGACTCTCAGAGCCGGCTGCAGCACTTTAAACCATGCAGTCCCCTCTGTGATGAGCCTTTTTTTTTTTAAACACCCACTGAAATCCAGAGCAAGCCCCAGAAAATAAGCTCTGTCACATGGGGCCATACTGGAGGGAACACACACAGACTTTGGTCTTACCTAGTTGCACTTTGAAAAACCTCCCTGCTTGTAGGTGTGGGGCGGTGATGCTCCAGGTGACCCTGTGACTGCCACCGGTTTCCCAGCGTGGAGGTGGAGGTGCGTCTCCGTACCTGACATGCTCCTGGGTGGGTTTCTGTAGCAAGTACCTGCTCACCATGCACAAACCAAGCGCACAAAGGGGCTTGTGTGTGCCACTGACCCCCGCTCTGGGCATTGACACCCTTCAGCTCCGGGTGATGTTTCTGTTACTTAATAAGCCCATGACCAAATTGCACCTGGCAGTTCTTGGCTTCTGCTCTTTGCACATTTATAGCTCTTCTAGTGGCAACAGGAGCTCATACGACATTTTGCAGTCCCAAAAGGTCTGATCCAGCAGCCATGGAAGTAAATAAATGGAAAAATTTGCACTGACTGGATTGGGTATCAGATTAGTCCCTAAATGTTAGCTGATCTGCTTTGGGGTTATGACAGACAAATATTGCCCCACAGTTACTGCTACAGAAATAATCGATCTGCCTGTCTTGGATATGTCTAGGCTGCCTATCATCACTGTAATATCTAAGTGAGTGTTACCTCCCAGGAAGGCTGTGCCTGACCAAATAAGTTGCCTTTTCTTTGTATGGTCTGAGACCAGAGAGTTCAGTTTTCAGCGTATTTAAGATCATTTCTATTTGGCACTTATCTGCTCCACAGGATATTGCTACTTGACTGCAATGTCCTTATTACCTACTTCTTATATTTCATTTAGAATTCTTTTTTTTTTTAATTTATTTTTTACTGAATAAATAACATGATCTTTAAATAAATGACTTGGTCCTTAAAACAATTTAGACAGGCAAAGTGCCTTGAGTGTGATTTAGCTTGAGTGGTGTAAGTCGCGTGCTTATACAAGCTGCAAAAATGACAGGAAAGATAATCCCATCAGGCAGTCTGTAAAACAGAACAAGCCTTGAGAAGGGTTTTCTTGTATACAATTACACTTAGAGAGAAAGGTTTTCTTGTATACAATTACACTTAAAGACATGGGATGAGGAGGAAGGGGATTCAGGACTTGGGGAGGCTGAAAGAGGCAGCTGGTTGTGTCCTAGACGCTTATATGCACTAAGGCCCCTTCATGCGAGTCACCGCAGCCTATGGAGGCTGGAAAGGAGATGGGCACAGCGTTGCAGAAAGTAGCTCTGGTGTCCCACCAGTGCAGGTTTGGCTACATGGCTTTGCACTGGTGCCGGCTGCAGCTGTTGGTGTATTGCAGACCTGCTGGGAATGCGATAGGAGCATGCTGCATGGTGCAGCCTTTCCTCCGTCCCATCCGTTATGTGCAATGAGGCATATTTTAGCCTCATTTCAGGGCTACTCTTGTTTGAACCAGAAGCCTGCAGCCTGCCAGCTGCCCCTGTGCACAAGGAACAGAAGTGCCCAAAAGTCTCCTTTGTGCCCCATTTCTGTTCAGAGAATAGAAACATCCCCTGGAAAATAGGATGCATGAAAGCGATGGCTTTACTGAAGTCAACAATATATTTGCTTTTGATTTCTCAGTTGTTTTTTTTTTTTCCTTTCAGAAGACCCTTTAAACAACACTTTTTTTAAGGGGCAGTTTTGACACCCAAGCCTCTTCTTCCTGCCTCCTTCCACCCCCTCCTCTCTCCAGTCCACACAATATGCCAGGTTCTCTCTCTGCTCCCCTCCCGGTGCAAAGATAAGATGTTTGGAGTAAGAGTTTTGTGCCATATTCATTAGTGATGTGTAAGTTAGCAGAACTGAGGACTTCTTTGGGATTTTTGCCACTTACTGTGAACTCTGGCATCCTGCTGTTTACCAAGCAGAGGCTGCTGGAAGGAATGAGATACAACTGAGGTTCACTTCTGAGCCAGTTTCTTGCCTTTTTTCTTATGTGAGAAGTTCTTGACTCCGTGTTGATTTTCTTGAGATCGTGTTTATTTAAATCAGGATAATAATCTTCCAAATATACCCTAAAATTATATAGCCATATAAATCCTGTCATAATATGTTCAGTAAAACTGTCAGGTGATCATTCTTAATGTAAAATGAGACCTTTTCATTTTCATCCAGTCAGTTAGCACTAAATTAACTCCTTGGAACAGGCTCAGAGTCATTCATTTGAGTAAATACCCCAGTTATTTATTGAATATACAGCATTGCTGTCTGTGTTGGGGCTGGGAGCGAGAGGCTCCTGTCCTTATCCCAGCTCCAACAGTGGTCAGTCAGGATGCTTCAAAAGCTCAGTAACACCCACACAAACATTCGTTTTGCTCTTTATCTCAGTGCAGCCGATTCCCAATGATGGGTTCAAGCCGTGGACTAGGCTGCAAGCAGGACTCCTGATCGGCTGCCCTGGCAGCAGCCCAGGAGCAGGAATTGTCCCCTGCTGGCTCTAGTGCTCAGGGACATGGGCAGGAACCATGTCTTGGCATGCAGCTGAGGATGCTCTGCTCCTTGGAGGAGGGCTCTGACCTGTTGGAGTGGATCTGTACTCCTCAGTCACCTCATCTCAGAGCACCTTTTCTAAATGATCATTTTCCCCAACCTTTTCGATTCCTAACCATGATAGGTCTTCTAAACCTCCAGCCAGGAGCTGGTCTTGGCACATCAGGACCTCTGTCTCCTCCACTTGGGATGGAAAGGTGCCAGCCAGTGTGGGAGAAGTTTGCTGGGGGGTTCACCATGCATGCCTGTTTGGAAGAAGCATTCAGTCTACTGCTGGAGTCCTAGAAGGGCTGTCACTGAGATAAAGACCCTGAAAGAGCTTCAGCTTGTCCTTCAATAGGGTGATTTTGCAGAGTGCCTGGTCTGTTACAGCCCATTCTCTGTCCCCAGAGAGGCTAGGGCCCCTCCTTTACTCCTCTTCATCCCTCTTCTGGCTGCCCGGCCAGTGGGGAGCATGAATGGTCAGCAGATGTCTGTCCCAGAGCCTGCCACAAAACAAAATGGAAATTGAAGCGCTGCCTGCAGGGGATTCCCTGGAGGACTCAGATATCTTATCAGCATGCACTGTTTAGATGTCTAGTCCCATGATAGAGCAGGAGGGAGATGTGAGCTTCTTTCCCTGCATCTCTGAGAAGATCGTAGAAATGCCTCCAGAGATGCCCTGGCATCCAGCCCACAGCCTGGGAAGCACGGACTCAGCCAGGTTTAGGGAAACACCTTCCTTCTCCTGGACCTAAAGAAAGAATTTTGTTTGCAGCCCCATATTCAGCTTGCCAAACAAAAAAGCCAAATAAAAATAAACGAATCAATGAATCAAATACTGACTGTCCGGAACCGGGCTGCAAGGAGACACACTCATCCTGCTCTTCTGGGAGATCAAATTCACTACACAGATCAAAGAAGGAAGAGGAAAAGCTCTTCAAAAGTCAGGAAACAAAATCACCTCGGCCTTCCTTTAAAGAAGGAAAGTTACTGGACCGCAGCCTAAAAGGACCAGAGGAGAAAGCATCAAAGGGAAGCTCTTAGTCACATGTGACTTTGTGAAAGGTGAGGTCTGCCAGGTACTAGATGTCCAGTTTGAACTGAAAAACTTCAGCTCCCAGAAAGATGTCTCTTACCCTGCCTTCAGGAGCTCTGCATCCCCCTGCCCTAGAAAACAATGGGAAGATTAGAGTAAGGGAAAAAAGAAATTAAAAGGCTCGCCAGGTTTATTAATAAATTCTTCATAGTCCTGTAGAAAATGGAGGCCCTTCCCTTTCTTATTTCTTCTTGTTGATGCCCATTTCAGCTACAGCCTTCCTAAAACAAAGACGGTGAGGGTGGTTGGATTGTTCTCTCCTTAGGAGGGTAGAAAAGAAATCTACCCTCATTTGAGGATGGTGTGTCAGGTGGGTGTTGCAGGTTGAGTAGTAGGAAGACGTGCTAACTGCAGATAAGGCAAGGAGTTTGGAGCTTAAGCTGAAGCCTTTCTGTCAGCTGTTATTTTCTAGCATAGGGGTGACAAAGCAATGCAACAGGCTGTCTAGGGAGTGGGGAGCACTGATAGGTTTCAGGAGCAAATTAAGCAGAATTATTTCAGGAATGCGTTAAATTTAGCTGTTTCTGCTTTTGGACAGAAAGAAGCAGATAACCTCTCGTTCACCCTTCCACTTCTGCATGATTTTATGATTCTCCAGGTATCAGGTTCCCACTGTTGTGCAGACACAAGCTGTGGAGATCTGGGTGCTCTTCTAGAAAAGCACTCCGGTTTCTGTGGGAGCTCAATACTGAGATAACCTGTTGGGTGGGGAGATGCTTTAATAAACAAGAGGCACAGCAGATTAAAGTGCAGGATCAGTAGCTGGCAGCAAAAATGGTTCCATGTAAGTTTATCAGCACATGCTCAACTGGAAGAAGGGAGAAATCAGTCCCCCCTCCACCCCAGCAGAAAAGGAAAGAAGATGCAAAGGGGAAAGGCATGAACAAATTGTGCAGGGATTGGAAGCGGGGGGTGCAGCTAGAGAGATGGCCCTTATAGCTTTCAAGCCAAGGGGCTGCAGCCATCTAGTGAGGTCACGTGTCCAGAGGACTCGCAAAATCAAAGCTGTGGTGTGTGTCTGCCCGAGGAGGACCACCCGTTCGTAGGTACCCAGGTCTCAGCAGAGAGGATGCCGGGGCTCAGCACGGCAGGATGCCGAAGCTTTTTATCTCTGTTTTCTTAGTCTGGCTGACCCAGGGTGATTTTGATGCCTAACTGGGATTTCATGTAGTTTGTTTTAGTTTGGTATGGCATTGTTTAGTGTTTAAAGGTTACCTGGGTTACAAATTTTACTGCTGTATTGATTGACTGCTCTTTTCTGCCTTGTTGCTGAAGATGAGAAGGAATTGAGAAAAATGCTCCCGATTCCCCCACCAAACTGGAATACTCTTCCCTACAGACAGCTGGCAGTTGCCTTCCAGCATGTTCCTCTGCTACCATCTTGCTATGTGCAAGCATGCACACAAGGCACAGGCTTCTTCCAGTATTACATGATATGCATGAAACTCACATTTGCACACTGCTTTATGTATCTGCCGGTGCAGCTTCTGCTTCTGGATACGTGCAGCAAGGTTTTAAAAAAGCCAGCCATAACAAGTGTGATTCTTTTGAGCAAGCTGTTTGTGCAGAAAAGCAGGTCACAGGCCACAGGAGGATGCTCTGCTTTACTGTAGCCTAAGTAGAGCCTTGCCAGCACTGCTTCTGCGGCAGAGATCAGAGTTGGGAGCAAATGCGTCAGTAGACAGACCATGAACATTCATCCACTGGAAGGTGTTGTGCTTTGGGGGACTGCTACATACTGAATCTGTGACAGCAGCAGCTGCAGATTTAGTCCTTTTCTACTCTGAAGAGTTCCTCACTGCCCCAAGTAATTTCCAGTAGCAGTGGACATGTGTGATCCTCCCAAGGAGGATGTGTTGACCCCACAAAGCGTGGCTGGGATGCTGCTGTCATATCTCCACTGGCCCCTCTGCCGTGTTTATTGATATCTGCGTTGCTCCATTTTAGTGTTTTAGCAACTGTGGTGATAAACAGCACCATAACAGTGCCCTGTGGGCACCTCTATCCCTCTGCTGTAAGGTCCTGGTTAAGTACCTTGCTGAGGAGCATCTCCGGATGGGAGCTGGTTTGAGGGCTTGCAGTCACACCCTGGTGCACAGCATCTCTGGAGGTCGTGGTCCAAGGAGGCAGGTGGGCAGCAGGCACGAAGTTCTGCCTCTTGTCTGTCACTCTATCCACAGAGTGCTGGAAAGCAGAAATTCTGTTGAGATTAAGTTATAATTTAAGGCAGTGAACATGTGCTCTGCTGGCGGCTATAAAGATTCAAATCATAAAGTTTTACAGTGGAACGGTTTCTGTAAAAGCATCGTTAGAAAGGGGGAATCATGCCTTTAATTCTTATGGCTTATGGGGCTGCCTGGTTTGTTCTGGTTTTAGTGGTGCTTGGTGTGACATGGGGTGGGGTCCCAACCCCATCTTTCCATTTAAAGTCAAGCCTTTCTTCCCCAGGGCCCTGTTGTTCCAGTGCCTTGAGAAGGACTGGAGATGGTGCAGAATTTTGTGTGTTCACCCCATCAATGGGCGAGTTTTAGGACCCCTAACATGCACAGAGCTATTGGCCTTTTGGATTAGCAGGGAGAAAGATGATCTGGTGTGTGCTGTGTAGTAATGGTATGGAGTCTGAGGAAATTCAGGCTAAGATACAAGTATCATGAGCATTTTATAAATGCTTAGCCAAACAGTCAGTGTAGGGTTAGGGTTGGGTTGGCCATCCTGAGGTCTGTTAAGCCTTTGGATATTCTTCCAAAGGATGGATTAACTTCTCATTCTTTCAGACTTTGAAACAAAGATAGGCTTAGTCATGTCCCGTAACACTGGTTAGTGTCCAAAAGGAAGCACCACCACATGTTTCTTCAGGATTTGCACCGTGCGTGGTGGTGTTCTCCATCTATAATGTCTTTGCTCTGGTAGCATTGGCGTGGCGACCCGATTGCTTTCAGCAAGCAAGGGCTCCCAGGTCTGGGCTTTGGAAGCGGTCTGACACAGCTGGTGAAAATCTGCAGCTGCTGCGTGAGAGGGAAATGAATTAAAACATAATATGAATAATACAGTCAATACAGCAGCCATGAGTTGTTTATTTTTATGTTAAATTCAATGCATTTTTGTCGCCCTCATATTTTGAGTGATCAATAGGCCAAAGATTTTCATATTAACAATACTCAGCTGCATTGAAGAAGCAGGGGGAAGTGGGAAGTTTTGGCAGCTGGGTAGACACATAAGGTTTTTGTCACCTCTTTGGGACACGTGGAGAGCAGTTTGAGATTATGAGTAAGCATCATAGATACATATATTTGCCGAAAGATC
The DNA here is from genome assembly GCF_963921805.1 of Phalacrocorax carbo. Taxonomy (NCBI): domain Eukaryota; kingdom Metazoa; phylum Chordata; class Aves; order Suliformes; family Phalacrocoracidae; genus Phalacrocorax; species Phalacrocorax carbo. The sequence continues at coordinate 51,153,723 of NC_087518.1, read as the reverse complement.
AGCAGAGAAATTGTTAACAGTATTCCCCTTTCAATGGTTATCTCCAGCTCCCAGAATTAGCACCCCACTGGGGTGAGTTGACTACAGCAGACCTCGCCGTGCATGTGGTTATAGCAAGATCTTTACAGGGGGAGGAACACACCGCTGGTGTCATTACACTTGCTTCATCTTTCAGTTTTATTCATAAATTAAAACACAGGAACCTATTCTTAATGAAAATTAAGTTTGGTGGTGCAGGTGGTGTGTGCGTAATATTTAGGGCTTTGACCCTAGGTGGAGGGCTGTGTTCTGCTGAGCTTTGCAGCTGGACTGCTGTTGCAGGGCTTGCCTGAGTGAAACTGAGAGGGGAATTTAGCTCAGCTGTTAAGTCAGCTGGCTTTGAAAAGGGGTTGTTTTACAGTCTGAGTCCTGGGATTTTGTGTGATTCTGGCAAAGAGCTTGTATACGGCATGGAGAGATAGGCACTTTCCAGCCTTCATCTGCAAAATGGAGGAGCAGACGGTTGGCTGAGGTGCTGTCGGTATCTTAGGGATGGAAAGAAGGCATTTAATCTGTTCCACTGGGTGGTGGAAGTGACTTCCCAGCCTTGGCTGGCAGCTGGTGGCTGGCAATATTGCCTTTAAAGCTGAGCGTTGTGGGATTAGATTGAGTCCTGTGGCATTATGGCCAAGTCTTGTTCTGTTTTTGAATCCTCCTTTTGCCGAGCCCATAGATCAGCTCGGCTCAGGCTGTGCGGTGGCAGTAACCCAGCATTATTGAACCTGTCCTCTTCGCTCTCCCAGGCAGTCACACGTGCGTCTGGCCAGATTTGCAGGACTCAGCAACGGACAGCCCGGGCCCCACTTACTCAGAGGAGCAGATCGATAACAGAGGCGGGTGATAGATGAGGAGAGTTAGGGATGGATAATCTGCTGAATTTACATGACCCAGGGTGGTCCAGGGAAGGCTGCGGCTTTGCTGGGAGACTTTCAATAGGAGACAGAAGTTGCCTTAGTTTCCAGCTGCTGACTGTATTTTAAAAAACATTGCAGGGTCTGTTTGGGTGGGTGGAGGAAGCTGCCAATTGTGAGCAGAAAATAAAAAGCAGCATGTCCGCTGCCTGCCTTTAGGGCTGCATCCCCCCAGTTCTGCTCGCCGGCAGCCGAGCCGGCGCTGCGGGAAGGGGAGCGTGTGGTGCCATCCACTCATCTGCCCATGCCGGCAGGCTCCATCCCACGATGGAGTTTCAGGGAAGAAGGAAGCACTGGCAGGATATGCTTTGAGCTATTATCTAGATACATATTTGGTATATGTGTTAAATCGGCTGTGCTGGCTCACTCAGTAGGAACCAGAGGGTTTCAGTCCGAAAGCTCAGTATTTCCAGGACCTGGTTAGCAAACACATCATAAAAACAAAAACCAGCAGGTAGAAAAAAGAAACCAAAAGCTGTGCTTTTAAATAATAATAATAATAAAAAAGCTTCCAGCTTTCCAGTCCCATTGATACTGGAGAGGGGAGTTTTAGGGCTTAATCCTATAAGATGTTGCTAAATGCCTTCTGCCATGAGAACAGAGCATATGCCAGTGGCTGGCTTTTGGGGAGTAAACTTCCCCTGATTTGAGGCTGCCCTGTAACTGTTTACAGTGGTGTCTTCCTTTTGTCTTCTTTCGTTTGATCTTTCACAGAAGCATCTGGTCTGGCCTTTGCTGGAGACATCACACTGGGCTGGAAGGACCACAGGTCACTTCTTCTGCCCACAAGTAACAGCTCTGGTGCCTATAAAACTATAACCTTCCTGCTGGCTGGAGTGTGCTGCTGACAGACCGGCATGCTTTGATTTAAGTGGTTTAGCTTTTTCTATAATGTATCTACGTCATTTGGTCTCAGATTCAGTTTTTTGTAAGAAACAATGTTTATAAAACCTAAAAAGAAAAAAACCGACCCAACCCAAACCAACAGACTTTGAAATAAATATGTACAGCAATCTTTTTAAAACCAACCTTCCTCCTTCCCTTTCATCTGTTCGTCTCGGGACTCCGGCCTTGCAGTATTCAGCTTTTGCACAAAACTGAAAGATAAGGTACTGCAGAGCAACTGGAAGCAAAAGTGAGGACAGGAGAGCTGTTTTCAATATGCAGACTGATAGAGGTGACCAAATTCCCGATTGGGGAAAGTAAAAAAGATTTTCATGTTTCTTTCTAAAAAAAAAAAAAAAGAAAAAAAAAGATTTTTTAAAAAATACATATGATTTTCATCAAAGTATGTTTCTTTATTATTTTACTGAATTAGACCCCGATCCTACAGTTAGATCTATTTTGGATGCAGCTGATGATTGAGAATCATCTTACTCCCTCTGATTCCAGGAGGCCTTTGCTGTCTGTAGAGTATTTTCCTCTGTACATGTAGCTGCAGAGTTGATGTCTTGGGATGAAATGGTCCTCCTCTTCTTCAAGATGCCCAGGTGGAGCAAGCATTGCAGGGTCTGGGACCTTCTGGGGACAGTAGCGCTGGGAAAAAAGCAGGGCACTGTGAGCTGCCTTGTGCAGGAGTGCATGGGGCTGGCGCGGACGTAAAGTCGTTCATCAGCTTTGTTTGTTTGCTGTTTTGCTGGATATTGTAAGTAATCAGCAATAGACCGTGGCTAAAGAGGGCTGGTTTTCATGCCAAACATCAGTTGCTGCCAGGAGGGGCTCTGACAACGAGGGCATTGGAAAGTCTTCGCACCAACCAAAAATTGCTCTTCTAATGCAAGAAGATCTTAAAGGGACTGATTTTAAAGGCTTTTCCCCTTCCTGCCTCCCTCTCTTGCTCTATATTAGTACTGAGTAAATGGGTTAGGCCTAAGGCCGGCTGTCCTACTGGGAAGGGACCCAGTGGCGAGGGGATGCATGCGCTGATGGGCTGCAAGGATGGCTGCCGGGACGGGAAGCTCCTGGCTAGAGGTGCCCCGCAGCTCTGTAAATCTTCTGTTTGGGTAGCTGTGCTGGGCACCGCAGCATCCTCAGCGAGGCCACGGCTCAGTGACTGAAAGGATCATCCTGGAGGGGAAAAAATTAGCTGTGCAAGTGTAAGGGAGTTCACAGGAGGGCAGTGGTACCCAGGGGTCTTGGTAAAACATGTGCCATCTAAACAAAGCAGTGGTATTGCTATCAAAGCTGTCTGTAGGCAAGGTCTATATCTGAATTCTCTTCAGCACCTTTGGTTGCCTCAGCCTTCTTCCAAGGACGAAGGAGGAGCAGTGCGAGGAGCCCAGCATGGGTGTGTAAGGCCATAGCAGTGATCATGGATGCGGGGAGCAAGGATAGCCTTGCAGTGGCAGATGTGCTTGTGTTGCAGCAAACCCGTCTTCTATTGCTGCTGGAGGCAGCTTCAAAGAGGGACGGGCAGTTCTACTGGACAAGCTGCATTTAAATCAGAGAAGTTTTGAAAAGGCAAAACTTTATGTTTCAAACAATTGCGTGTAGCGGTGAACACGAGAGGCTGTTGTACATCTACCTGTTTTCTGTGCATGTAATGTACGTACACATTGGCATATCCGTATACAAGCACAGCGTGCACGTCTTCCGTAAAATCGCAGGCATGTACATATCTAGACACATGTACATGCACCCAGACTGGGGCCTTTGTACATTTGTGTTTATTGAATGGGCTTAATACAGGGCAAAGTTCCCTTTGCTTTCTACTTCCTGACATTTCAGGGAGAAAAATGTCCTGCTGTAGCCTCAGTAAAATAACTGAGTGAATAACTTAAAGGGAAAAAAATATATCCAGGATTGCTCCAGTTAAGGAATTAGCCTGCCTAGCCTCTGCAATAAAGCTCTTCTCCCTCTCTCCCTGACAGTCCTGTGGCACCCTCCCTGCTCTGCGTTTTAATTCTAGTCTCTAATCTCAGCCGCTCCTGTGATAAATTAATTGTAATGATAGAGGCCCCAGTTACGAGGTCTGCACCGTTTGCTTGTAATCTGAGCGACAGGTTTAGGGCCTGCTTTATTTAAGATGCGAGGGTAATTACATGGGAGTTAGCATATGCAGGCAGGGAGATATGATTCATTCTCCCAGCGACGGCCATGACACAGCTGTTTGTCGGATAAAATAGAGGAACCGTGTTGTTACAAAATGTTCCCCTTATTATACCTCATTAAAAACAAGGCTGCGATAAGTCAGACCTGGCAATGAATAAAATGTATTGCCCCCTGTAAAAGCTGATAGGAGAGAAAGAGGGTCTTCCGAGCAGCCTCAGGTCATTTATTTGTGTTTTGTTCTCTTTCACGCTTTTTTGTTCTTTCTTTCCCTCTGGTTTTCTGCCTTGCGCTGGCTGCTGGAGGAAGAAAAGGAATGTTTTCTCTTGCTTTCTCTTCCTCCTTTTCTTCTTTCTTCCTTTCTTTGAACCTGCCTGTGCCCTCCCCTTCTGGGAGCAATCCCCGATAAGGCAGAGTCGGGCCAACGGCAATTAGCAAAGCCTTTTGCAGGGAACAAAAGGGGAGATTTGTTCCCATCGGCCTAACACGAGTTGTGCCTCTTCACCTTGCCTGAATGCAACAGGCTGAGGGAGATGGGAAGCTCCCTCTCCAGCCCAGGAGGCCGGGGCCCCGGCAGGATATTAAAAAAAAAAATTTAAAAGTTCAAAATAATACAAAAGCGTTCCTTTCAGGAGAGAAAAAATATTTTTCTTTTTATTTCCCTTTCTTTCTAAGTCACCTGAGAAGTGTAAGGTGATTCTTTCCCCTTTTCATCTGCAGGAAAACAGTGAAAGTTTAAACAATAAAAGCCAAAAGTGGGGGAGAAGGCCACAAGTGACTTCTGAGAGCCCCATCAGGGTGAGATGTATAGAAAGGGTCTCTCTGAACTGGCGTGCCGGAGCAGATGCATAAATCCATCGCCTCTGAGAGCGCTTGGGCGCGGGAGTTCAAAGGATGGCTTTCACTCTTTCACCAGCATCTTTTTCTTTGCGCACACTTTAAGCTGTCAGACTTTGTGGGTTGCAGGCATTCCTGCTTATTTATTTATTATTTTGGTGCCCTAAAGATACAATGTTGACTTTTGTTTTAATTTTTTTTTTTTTTTTTTATTATTCCAGGGAAGATAGAGTAGATTTAAAGTAGCAGGAGCAGTAAGAGGTCTTGCCCGCTCTGGAGGGCTGTCATTTGGGCAAGAGGCACCAACCAACTTGAGCAAAGCTCGAGACGGGCAGCTGTGGCCTTTTGGAGCTGTTTGTATGGGCTGCATTAAACCAAATGACGTGTGTCTTGGTTTTTCTAACTTTTTTTTTTTTTGAACTCTGATCAATACGCTCAGCTGCCTCTTCTCAGACCATTTGCTTCTCTCTTGCGTATGTTGCTCTTTTCTTCCCACAATAGCTGAGATGAATGAATAAGGCTGATTGATAGATTGGCTAGTTTATTTTTAACTTAAGCTATTGAGGGAGATTTATAAAAGCATCATAATTTCTCTCTGGGTGGATATTTAACTTATAAACACTGTAACATTTAACTAACAAGATATTGAGCTGCGTTCGATTTAAAAATTAGATTCAATATCTTAGAAATAACTTTTTGAAGTGCCAGTCACAGCAAATTAGTCACTTTTTAGGTCTGTTCCACTGGGAGTAGGTCCTGTTTGTAAAACTGCATACCTGGTTTGCATCCAAACCACCAGATTTTTGGAAGGGTAGGTCATTTCTTGCCCGGGTTATTGTCTTCCGTGCCGTACCCAAGCCCTGTGCTGCCACGTGGCTGATGTTGGGGGTTAGTGGTGGGCTCAGGAGTAATGGTGACAGCCAAAGGTGTTGCAGTACCATGGGGTATCACCATGCTATTAAACCAATGAGGGACTTGCAAAAGTAGAGACGGGGTCCTGGGCAAAGAGCGGATCCCAGTGTGGAATCTGTGTTCGTGTCCCATTGCTGCTCATGGCTTCTCCCATGCCAGCCAGAACCGGCACAGGTACTGCCAGGTCTTGCCTCCGTCTGGTGGCAGTATTTTAGTGGAAAAGTGGTTTTTGGGTCAGAGGTAGTATCAGCTCACGACTGTTATGAAAGCACTGGTGGTGTGGACCTGCTGGGCTTTATGAGCTGCTTGTGTTGCTTTCGAATACTGGGTGGTCACTGTGGGGAGATCAGTGCTGTGCACTTGCAAAGAGTGTATCCTGTTCACATCATCTTGCTCCAAGGACATGGGGTGTAAGGATGAGGAAGTCTCCCAAGACAAAATGTCCCAGGCAGATGTGCCCTCATGCAAGGGTCTACAGTATTGCTGTGGCCAGCAATGGTGTTGCAAGTTTCAGGATGAGACTAGTGCATTTTGAAGGCTGATGTTGGAAGGTCAAGTGCAGCATAGGCAGCCCTTGGACAGTTTTTCCTGAATCTCTGGGTTAATTGCACTTTCCCAGGCTGGCTTTCTTGTCCTCTCACCTCCTCTTCCCATTTCTGTATTGATCTTCTGCACCAGTTCTCCTTTCTGAGTAGATCTTGTTTACAGAGATGTAATGAAGTATCTTATTTCCAAATAAAATCCAAAACAAGCAGGAGTAATGATTCGCAGGTTCAACCACTCCCACACTGGTAATTTACTAAAATTAAAACTTAATTAAGCCAGGCTCACTCAAAGGTTTTGCATAATTTAGTAGTCTGTCTTGGATAGCCAAGGAGCTGTGCAGGCAGGCAGCTGAGTCAGGAGCTGGGTCTGTCATCCAGCTCTGGAGTCAGGGCTCTTACTTGGCACTTCGTATACCTACTTCTTTTCATTTGTAAGTTCTCAGAGCAGTTTAAAGGATTGAGCTGGAATCACTGCCTCCCTTTTACTGATGGGGAAGTGAGACCCAGAGAAAAGCATCAACTGTCCAGGCTGGTACTGTGAGTAGTAGTAGAAGAGAACCTGATGTCTGCAATCCCTCATTGCTGCTTATGCATCACATCAGCTGTTCTCAAGATTTTAAAAAATGGCTTATCACACAGTAGCAGCACCTGGATTAGGTGAAGGATGCAACTTGCATTTTAAGGTCATATCTTGGGGGAGTATGTCATCTTTGAGCACAGGACCCCTTAGCATCACTTAGGGGTGACAGCTTGGGAGTGTGTCCAGCCAGGTCATGGTGATGGTACCTGTATGACTTGCTGCTAGGACTAGGGCTCCTTTGCAGGAGAGCATGGAGAAGGGGGGAGTGCTACTTCTAAAGATCTTACGGTCTAGGGAGGGAAGACAGGCAGCAGGAGCTGTATTGAACGGAAAATGGAACAGTCGAGGTGTCGCAATGGAGCAGCAGCAGAGGTGCTGGGGAGCATGAAGGAGCAAAGACTGAATCAATGGGCTGCTGTCAGCATGTATTGGGCTGTACCATCTCCCCTTCCCAAGAGATGCCCTGTGAGACCCTGCTGTTGGACTGGGAAGAAAGCTTTGTGCCCACAGTTATTTTGTCTCTTTTCTTTATTCCTTAAAGGGAAGGGACACATTTTGTCAGTGTATCTTCTGCTGCCTCTGAGAAAGCTTTGGAGAGACTTGGTGGTAGCAATGCCAAGCCCTCTTTCTGCTCCTGTGAAATGGCATTGTTAGAAGCACCGCTGTGGGAGGTTATCCCAGAAAAGCTGGTGGCTAATGCTGGGAAATCACAGCTTAGTCAGTGCAGTTTTGCTCTTCTACCGGGTGCAGGTCCCCAACTGCATCAGGCACACCTGAGCAGCCCTGCGGAGCAGTTTGGGCATTAAAGCATGTCCATCTCAGTTGTCCCACTCACCACATGGGGACAGCTGATGGGGACTGCCCAGGTGGGTCAGCAGCATGAGGCTTTGAAGCCCATCAGGGCTGTAACAGTGTTGTTGCCTTTCCAAAGCCTTTGAGAGATGCTGCTTTGGCTGCAAGGGATGGATGAGCTAGTGGAGTTGGCTTCTCACACAACCAGGCATGAGCAGAGCTTACCGAGAAGACATGTCTCGCTGTGAGGGAATACAGAACTGGGGAGGGCACTTGAGAGGGAAACAGAGAGCAACCGTTCAGCAGAAGATGTATAGAGGGGAGCTCACCTCAAAAGGAGGATCCTGATATGTCTCCCTTGAAGGGAAGGGAGCTGCAGGACTCAGTGTCTGGACCATCAGCACTGAACAGGACACACAGCACTGGTGTGGAGGGGAAGAACATCAGCTAGTGGCGAGGTTAAGGATCATCCAGAAGAGTGAAGGGGGAACAGCAACAAAAGCCAGGGCGGGGGGGTATAAAACCAAAGGCCAGCCCTCCCTTCCCCCTCAGCCCATATAAATCCAGGGGGGGCTGGAGAAGCAGGTGAGTAAATCACGCCGCCCAGCTCCATCACCACCGGGCTCTTCTTTGTGCACCGCACAAAGGCTGGGAGTGTTTTATTTTTGGTGCGTGTGGGTGTGTTTTGGCGTGCGAGGCCCCCCTGGCCGAGGGCGAGCAGCGGCCGGGAGCAGGGCCCCCACAGGGCTGGGTGCCCCTTGTCGCTGGCCCGAACCCGCCCTGGCCAGACAATGCGGAGGGTGGGCTGGGGGAGGCTTTTGTCTCCCTGTTTTATACACTCTCTTTTCAAGGTGGGGAGGAGGGAAAGGGGCTGAAAAACTTTTTGAATTTCAATCAGGTTTGGCTTTGAAAGCCTTTGGCTTTTGTTACCAGGAGAGGAGGGGAGGTTTACATTTCAGCTGAGCCTGGTGGATGGGCGCTGGGGAGGCGAGGGGGTGAGGGGGGGCAGTCATTTTAATGACATCAGTTTGGCTTTGGGGCTAGGCATCCAAAAATGTGTCATCCCAGAGCCTGCTTATTTGGCAGGCACATGGAGAGGGTGTCGATGGGACAGTGCTGTGGCTGCTTTCTCAGTACCTCTGAGATGGGCATGTCTATCTGAAGTGCCGGGTGTGAAATACAAGCCTGCCTGAATGGCTTGTCCCTGCGAGGCACTGGCCACCCCCCACCTAGCTTGCCCCCCTCACCTCGGGTGGCAGCTTTGACTTGTGTAAGCTGGTGAAGAATGGACCCACCCATGCCTAGAAATCCGCCTCCTCCCTCCCTTCCCACCCCTTCTGCCCTTTTCTGAGAGGTGTAATGGAGCAGATCTTACAGGGAGCAGCTGCCCCTGCCCCTGTGCCTGCCTGCCCCACGCTCTGCTTTATAACCTCAGGGTGAAAGGGGGGCATGGGATGCCTGGTGCCCCCCAGGATGCAGGGCTCAGGTCTGCTCTTCCCATGCAGTGCCACAGCTGCCACCATAATGCAGGCCTGGGAAAATCTTGTTTGGCCGCATGCTGTGGCGCCCCTCGACCGGGTGCCATGCAGTTTCCAGTCTTGTAGCACCACGACAGGGTGAGGGTAGTACACCGAGGCCTCCATGAGCCGGTTCACCTCCCTCCGCACCCTGCTCACCCCCTTCCCAGCACACAGTGACAGGGGATTACCCTCTTTGCATGGCCAGCCTTGGCTGGGGGAGAGGATCATCACTCATTCCAGCTTGTCATCACCTCCAGTAATGTGTCCTCCTTGCACGTGGCAATGCTGCATGGCTCTTGTCCCCCATCTGCCCGGTGGTAGGGAGGACCTGTACCAGCTTCCTTGGTTGAATCAGATGGTGCAGATGGTCCTTCCTCTTTTGTGCGTGGCTGCATTTGACTCTCCCATTCAGCTGCAGAAGAGCTTATTTTCCTTTGTTTTGAGTAGACTTAAGAAAAACACAAACCCTCACTTCCAAGAGCAGATCTTAGCTCTCTTATCACGGGCCGTTCTGATGCACACCTCCGATATTAAAAATCAATCTGCCCTCTTCTCCTGGTTGCTGTAGTTCTGTGTGGGACAACCTTAGAGAAAAAAATGTGGACGAGGTCATGGAAAGAGAAATAATATGGTTTCATGTTATTATTTTGCATTTTTGAGACAAATCCTGAATTTTGGATCATAGGTCCCGATTCTCATGCCATAGAAAGAATGGAACATTCCTGGTTTAAAGAAAAATAAAAAAACCTTTGGGTTTTGATCAGAAATATTTTATGTCCCAGAGGTGTGTGTGCTGCCAAACCAGTGTGCCCTTGGCACCGAAATAAGTTCTTCCTCTTGTGCATCCTTCAGAAGCAGCAAAACAAGGGGATGAGAGGGTGTCAGGAGTAGGTCTTAGCTCTTATCAACGGAGATGTCTCATATTCTAAAAATATAAAGAACCCATCTCTGTTCCTCAAAAGTCAGAACATCCAGAATTTCAGTCCTGCCCCGGGGGCAACACCTTTTCCCAAGCCTCATTTCAGTATAAGTTGGAGGAATTTCCACAACAAAAAGAAGGTCTGAAATGAGCCTCATTTCATCCTGAATTTTTGTTTTAAAGTTATTTGAGTCTGTTAACAAATATGGGCAGCTAAATGAAACCCCAGGAGAGATGATCCCAGGAGAGCTCACCAGCACCATTGCCAGTCTGTGTGGGGCGAGGTGTCTTTCTATCTTTCCATATTGTGTTTGTACATTTCTAGGAATACTTCAGCTTTGCCCCTGTATGGTACTTACTAGGTAAAACCACGCAATATAAATCACATTTCTTAGAGTAGCCTTGTCATGTGCCCTTTCTACCTGGTGTGGAGTTTTTTCTTCTTTAAAACAGTACCAAAATTCACATTGATTGCCTTGAGAGATATAAAGTGGCTGTGGCTTCTCAGAGTCACTGTGGTGCTTGGTGCAGAAGGACATGACTGAATTTTTCTTGTTTTCAGTCTCTGATATAAGCCCAGCACCTTCAGCTGGTGTCTGGTATGGAGGTGCCCATGTTCACCATGTCCATACTGAGCTCTAAGGGTCTGTTTTAGAAATCAGTCAGAAGAAAATGTTGGTGGCCAGGGAAGACTTGCCATCGCTTTCAGGAACTTCACTGTAACCCAAAAGCATGCCTGCAAAGAAAGAAGTTTGCTCCTACACTGGGTCGGCGTTGCTGGTGGCTGCAGGTGCTTTGTATCCCTCACCACAAGGAACTTTGGAAATGACCCAAAGTTCTGAGGAAGATAGCATACAGTGCCCTGCTTTCCATCTGTGTGTCCATCACCACCTGTAGGACCACCAGACGCAGGGTAGGAGCTGCTGCACCACTGTGGAGCAAGTCCCCAGGGGTGTTGGCACAAGGCTGGTGTGGCTCTGGGGGGCAAAGGAGGTGCCTGCACCAGCCCAGGCTGCTGAGGGTGGGCAGGATGGCCTGGCCAAACCCGCTCTCACCCAGAGCATGACCTAGTGTTGCTCAGAACATGGAGATTGTCAAAAGAGGCAGGGGTTCAAAAGAGCAACAGGTGTGGGGAAAACAGACCTTGAGAATGGAGATGCTGAGATGTTTGAGTATGAAGCTAGTCATCAGAGCTTTGAGGGCAGATGTTGGCTGCTGGTGGGGCAGTGTGGACGCAGTGTGAGAGGTGGAGGTCAAGGAGGGCATATTCCCTTAGTTTGTACATTAACCAGAACCACAGCTGTGGGAACTCCTGCTGTGACCCATATTTACGTTCATATTTGATTTTTATCTATTTACCTCTCAATTTAAGAGAGATGGGAGTGGATGTCTCCTTGTAGGGGACTCACTTCTGGCCTCAGTCGTGCCCTGTGAGCCTGCAGGAGCTCCTGGCTCTCCAGCAGCATTATGCCTGGATTTACGCCAGCCTGGTGGAGGTCAGAATCTGGCCCTGCCACCCCTCCTTCTTGTAGGAACGTTTTTGGTTTGTGGCTTGCCCATGAGTCCCATGCAACTACATTTTGCTTTTCTCTTCTTTAAAAAAAAAGCCCACAATCTAGTTTTTACTCTCTGATGGATTCCAGGACCTGAGGTGCCACTCCAAAATAAAAATGCATCCCCCCTTCCCCGGGTCCAGCGAAGTCGTTTTTCTCTGCCTCCTGCAGCGCAGGTTAAGCCAGTGCCAGCTCTGGTCTCGGGAGATTCCCTGCAACCCCCACTTGCCTCGCTCCGTCGCCGGCAGCTTTTTCATTATTTATTTAATGTCTTGTACCGTAAATAATGGTGACTTTATGGTTATTAGGAACGGGTTAAGGTACATGCGGGCAGCACCAGGCTGCCTTCAAAAGGAACAGGCCCGGCATAAAATGTTGCGATAATTGCTTTACTGCTGAGTGCTTGGTCTTTATTTTGTGTCCGATTTGTCTCTTAAGCCAGCGTAACATTCTCCCCGCTGCAGGAGAATGCAGAGAGCAAATTGAAGGTCTGAGCGTGAACAATGCAACATGGTGCACTGCTGGGTTTTTCTTTTCTTTCCTCTTTCTTCGTTCCTCTCTCGACCTCCCTCCAGTCATCTCTGCTCCCCCTCCCCCTCCAGCCTCCTCTCCCTCTCGGCCGCTCGGGCTCTTCCACCTCTCGGCACCCTGTTTATGGCAGGTGAGATGGGAGGTGGGAAGCCAGCCGGTCCTCTTCAAAAGCAAAGAAAAAAAATATAATGGTGGAAAGTACCTTCTTATATGAAGCCAGGCATGTCCTTCAGCCTGAAATCCCAAGCACGTGTCCCAACCCAAGAATAATGATGGCTTTTCTGTAGCATTAACGATACCCACGCATGCAGCAGCTAAGGATGCTCCTGGATGCCCGCGCCTGCTGGCAGTGGCACAGCAGCTGCCCGCACACCACACGTGCCGAGGAGGAGGCAGCAGGGAGCAGCTCGTGGAGGCAGGTGTGCTTTTAAAACACAGCTCCCAAGGTGCCGGGGCCTGGGGAGTGTTTGTGTTGTCCTGACGTACAGGATAATTACCTTGTTAGGAGTAATTAAATGTGGATTTGTGATCCTTCTAAGGTGGAGCTTTCCTTTCCCTCTTCTTAATCATGAAAGGCAGCGGCGGTTGCACTGCAGACAATGGGAGCATCCCAGAGCAGGGTGGCCGCGGTGGGTGCATGAGTCATCCCAGGGCCCTGGTAGTAGACCCAGCTCTTTCTCACCCATATGCTCCTCCCCGGCATGAAACCATTGGAATTTCTTTCTTCTGAGACTTATTTTTGGTGGGTGGAGGGAAAGCCAAGTGCCAACCTGGCTCCCACATCACACTACAAGTGCGCTGGGCTGCTCCTGTGACCCTGACAAAGCTGCTTTGTTTTCCTGCACCTCTGATCTGGGCTGTGAAATGGCACCATTGCACCTGACCTGCCTGATTATGAGTCTCTGTTTAATAACTATCCAGAAAGTGCTATACCAGAGGGACAGAAACCTGCTACAGAGCCTCCTGTCTCTCCTCTGTCTAGAGGCAGTGGAAAAGAAGGTTGCGTTTTCTCATCTAATCTCTGGTTGTAGAAAAATCATTGCTTATTGACACAGCCCTGTGGAGTCTTCTGGAGTGCGTGGGTCTCCTTTCTGTTGGAGAAACCCCCTCTGGTTGGAAAGTCGAAAGTTTCCAGGTTGTGCAGTGTGTGCTGGCGTGATGGGATGGGGTGACAGGGAGCTGGCCTGATGCAGAGCAGCTGAACAGCCCTTTCTCCACACCTTGCTAACAGTGTTGGGGACAAGACAATATTTGTTTTACTAGGAGGAAACAGAGGAAGGGAGTTTGATTGTAAAGGACTCCACAGCCTTCGCCTGGATGCCTGGCCAGGAGTCTTCTGAGATGTTCAGAATCTCTCTCATTTGAGATCAGACCTTTCTGGTTTGGCCTTTCTATATCTTATCTACCTGGTATGGAAAATACAACTAAAAACATCCCCCAGACATGTGATCTTTGGAAAAGCTTTGGTTTGAATTTTGCTCAGGAGTTAAGATTTGGTCATTACCCCGAATGCAACAGCCACCCGGCTGAGAAATCGGTATGTGCAAACATTCAACTTTTTGCTCTGCCCCCTCTTCCCACCTTAGCTAGAGACACGATGCTTACCAGGAATTAAAAATGAGTGAGTTTTCCCTTCTCTGGGCCTCTGGAAAACAGCTTGATTAACAGAGCAAATTATTACACAAAAGAAGTTTTTTTTTTCTTTGCAAGGGTCCAGGAGTTATTTCAATCAGAAAGTGCTGATCATCAATTTAAGCTTAAGAATTATGGGTTGTAGCCGTGGCAAAAGCAAAATCAATGCTGAAAATCTGACCCATGCATAGGTTTGGTCCCCTTTCTCACACTCCCCACCTGCCTCCCTTCCCCCTCCCCTTGTCCCCTAGAGCAGTGACCGAGTAATTAATAAGGCATAAGGGGAAATATGAATGAATTGGGATGAGTGAGAGAAGGACGAGCAGGAGGAAGGATTTGCTCTGTGTATCTGAACAGCTTTAATTAGCTGTTTCTTAGTCTCTTTGGTTTGGTTGCTTGTTAGCGTAATCCAGTTAAAGAGGCTGCCTTTCATCTCCGTTAGACTTTTCTCAGCAGAGAGGGATGGGTGAGCTGCGCTGGAGCACGGGGTGGTGCAGGCGGGAGAGAGCCGAGGCCACCCCAAACCCCAAATGCGATTGTTCCTACAGGGCTGCCGCCTTTAAAAACAACTAAAACAACCCAACTCCGGTGCAGCCCTCTAGCTAGCCACGAAAGTCAGCGGTAAAATGGCCAATGTGCTTCTCTGGGCTTAATGTGTCCTGTTTTCTGACCCCGAAACGTTTTCTTTATGAAAGGATCAAGTTGGGAGCATTGTCCCAGTGCCTTGAAAAGAGCTGCACAGAATGCTCTTTTGTGTTAAGTTGCCTTTTTTTTTTCCTTTTTTTTTTTTTTTTAGCCACTGCCTGCTGTGTTTTTTTCCTCCCCCTCCCTTCTGCACGATGGGGGGAGAGGCTGGGACGGACAGTGATACAGACAGAGACTGTCTTGATGAACCATCTGTGCCACAGTGTAATCCAGTGGAGCTGAAAAATTAAACAGCATTTTCAATTAACTTTCTTTTTCTGGCTCTTTTTTCTTCTTCTTCTTCTTAGGGAGAAGTTTTATTTTAACCCCTTGGAAACCATTGGGATGGGGAGGATATCGGATGCATGGACAGTGTGGGCAGGGCACGTGCAAAAACACACACCTGGAATCAGGACGGTATCCGTGAAGCCGAGTGCGCTGTCTGGGGCAGGGCATGCTGGCTGAGCTAGGGAATGGTTCAGAAAGCCACATCATTTTGGAATAAATGGGCCACAGGGGAACTTTTTCTTACTCACTTGAAAGAGTGTGTATTCCTTTGAAAAATGACAATGGCAGTTTTTGTTTACTTTTGTTGGTATAACCTAGGATGTTTTCATTATCCTGTTTAAGTAGGGGTATTTTGCTCTTTGATTGTAGCCTCAGCGCTATCTTGTGGCAAGGAGTCCCAGGGGTTAACTCTGCATTGTCTCTAACTATTGCCTTTTTATCAGTTGTAAGGCTTTTTTGCCATTCATCTTCACTTCATCATTTAATTTCCTTCTTCCTTTACCCAAGGAAAGGCATAGTAGGTGTTATTTTATTAAAACTACTCCTCTTCCGCTCCCTGTTTTGTGAATGTCCTTTGTGACCATTTTTTGTCCTCTACAGAAAAGACATTTTCATTTTCTTTGGGGAAAAGGTTGCTGCTGACCTTGGATGGTGGCTGTGGTTCACATGAACGCTCCTGTTTGCAGCAGAGGTGTGGAGGCTGTCATGGGACGCAGCATCCCTGCTGCTGGCTGCTGATGCATGCGCGTCTCCCAAATTGTGGTTATTGTGGCTTTTTGGGGGAGAATCCTGCCTTTTTCCTGTTGATGACTCTAGCTGTCCTAGGCGCTTACTTGGGAGCTCCTCTGTCAAAGGCATTTAGAAAGCCCAAAAAACTTGCCAGCCAGTCGTTGAGCTGAGGCACTCCAACAATTCCCATGAAGAAGAGAGTGTTCACCTTTGCAGGAGGCTCTCTGTGTGGGGTGTGTTAAATCGTGGCTATCTGAACGCAGTCTTTAATTCTGGAACTGTTCCCAGCAATTTGCCTGATCCTGAAGCAGGGCTTTGCTCATCTGTAATCTTCATGACCATCTTTCGGCCTTTTTGAGAAACTGTACCAACGTTTTGCCCTCCAGCCCTCAGCTTAGTGGTTGCAATAATCCTCATACTTTTTTGCTCTTATAAGCTCCTTTTACACCTGTAGCATTTCACAAGGGAGATGAACCTCATTAGTACTTTATTTTGAAGGAGAAACAAAGCATGAGGAAGCAAAGGGACTCACCAGAGGTATTACCAGGTGACCGGCATCATGGCTGAGTCTGGTCCATGAGCTGGAAATTCAGGCTGCTCCCTGTTTCTAGTGGAGTTGAGCTGCTGGTGTTGAGGAGGATATCAAGCCCTGTCATTCCCACAACCCCTTGTTGTATCTTCCCAAGACACGCACACAGGCAGAGACACCCAGGCTCTTGCTCCTCCAGCTCATCTCTTGCCTCCCCGCTCAAGCAATTCAGCAACTTTCCTGAGCCCTCCCAGCTCCACATCCTCCTCCTCCTCAGCCTTCCTCCTCAGTAAGTTCTCTTCTCCGACACTTGCAGCACAGCAGCAGCAACTTTTCCCCAGCAGTGACCTTAGGGAAAGACCCATGAGGATGTCCCAATGCCTGTCTCCCCTTCCAGTGCTTGTACTGGGGGCATAGAGCTGACAGAGGGGTGGGTGCAGAGCCTGGGCCCAGTCTTTGTCCTCAGCTGTTGAACACTCCAGGTCTCCATCCACAGCCGTGTCGGTTGGAGGCTGGGAAAGGAGGACCTTTGCCCCCCATCAGAGCAAATCCAGGCAGTCCCTGGACCCAGGCTACCCTGTCCCGCTCTGCAGAACCTGGGACGAGAGGGATGTCAGCAACAGCACAGCCATAGCTTCACTGCAGCCTTTGCATCTCTGCTTCAGACCTGTTTCACCCAGCCGGATAAGACCAGGCAAAGCAAAAATATGGCCCCCCTTAACTGATGTCCCCAAGCCACTGACTTCTGCAGCCAGGAGGGGAGGTCACTGGGGTGCTCAGATCCCTCCAAGCCCTCCACTGCAGCTTGAGCTTGTCACTCTTAGGCTAGCAGACAAGCAGGGAGAGTTGCCGCTTGCAGCAGCATCCCAGTGCCCACTTGCCCTCCGGTCACGATACCCCCTCGGCAGGGCTCTCTCCCCAGCCCGCAGGTCCCTGGGGAGAGCAGCCAGCGGGTCTCCCCCTCCACAGGGGCAGCCTCCCAGTTACCAGGGGCTGCTGCTGGCATGACGGGGGGAAGAATACTCAGCAAATTGCTTTGCTGCACATCTTAAAGCAGCCCTTGATTTGATTTAAACAAAAACAAAAGGGGGCTTGGTAGAAAGCGGGGCGATTGGCGGGCGCAGGCCCTCTTCTGTGTCTTGCACACACAGGCTGCATAAGTGACAGCTCAGTGGGCCGCTGTTGAGCGCTTTCATTGCATTGGCTCAGCCTTTCGCTCGGGAAAGCCAAAGTGTCTGTCACTGTGTGTCTCCCCCCGGCCCCCCCACGCCTTTTCTTTTGCTGTTCCCTTTCTTTCCCTCCCACTCTCTGCAGAGGAATGGGTGAGACCTTTGCATTCAAAGGGAGGATGGCTCTGTGAGGTCTCACTGAGGGTGGAAATCGCTTTAGCAGAGATGATGTTTCTTTGTTTAGGGGCAAATTGTGCCCCTTCTCTATGGCTCCAGAGTTGCCAGATGCTGTCATCTGCAGGGGGTCCCCAGAGAGGGGTGAGGGAGCCATGAGGGGAGAGGAAGGACTCTGGGAGGGGAGCTGCTGGTTTTAGCACTTTTAAATGGGAGGCAAGGATACAAGGGGGAACAGAGAAAGGTTTGGAAGATTTGTAGTCAATGTCTAGGGAACTGCCTGTGAGCAAGGGCACAGGGAAGAAATGAATCTGAGTGGAAAGGACATGGGCTCCTTCCTCACATCTTGGGGCTGTGAGCTCCATGCCGTTGCTGAGCAGTGGCTCTCCCTGTATGCTTTGGTCTGAGTTTCTGCTGTTATTTGATACCACATCAGATTCCCATGCTGCTTCCACCTCCAGTTTTGACCAAAATGGAGCCCTAGGACTGAATTAACTGGCACTGAGGGAGATTGATTGGCTACTGCATTTCAATGTCTCTAGCCATTCATTTTATTGGAGCTGTTCTGACTATATCCAGCTCTCATAGCATGCTGGGGTAGATCCATCCCTTGGCTTCCACATGAACCTCACACAAAATGCAAGATAGTGTGATCAAGAAAAAGCAGTGAACAGCATCAAAGAAGACAAAGGGTGCTTGGACATGCAGCGATGGGTGTGATTGGGCAGAGCCTCTTGCTGTCCCCGGAATTGGCAGGCACTGCACTTTGTGCCTGAGCACTGAGCATACTGCAGACAGCTGCAGATACTGCACTCCCTCTCCCAGCATCCCAGGGAGAAGCAGGACTTGAGAGCACCTGCAGAGCTTTTGAGGACATGCTTAGTAGCCCTGTTCTGATGTCCAAGCACGTGGTCTTGGCCAGCTTTGGCCAAGTGTGAATGTGTTTGGGATGATATGTTCTCCTGAGTGCCTGGACCAGGGCTGCTCTTAATTTGCGAAGTGAGCAGCTCCGCTCCCAGATGTATTCATTGGTGGGTCTTGTGGGCTCTTGTTCCTGAGGACTCAGAACATGGTCATCTCAGCCCTCCACAGCCAGTCATCCTTCCTGGGCACCATCCTGCAGTCTCTGCCTTGACAGCAGCAGATGTCAGGTCCATGTGTGTCCAAGGACGCTATCAGAACACTTCCAGGCTCAATGCCAGCACTTTGGGTGAAGAGGCTGGTTGGTATTTGGAAGCAGAGAGTGTGGCTGCTTTAGCAGCAGATTGCTGTAACCCCTGGTATGAGGAGTGTGGGGTGGAACATTAATTTCGGCATGTGTCCTGCTCCCAACAGTCATTCTCTGTTTCTCTGTTCCCAGTGGCAGGCTCAGGCTTACCACAGGTCTGCTTTGGCAGAGCAAACATCTCCCCGGTGAGGGATAAGTAAGGCAACTCCTCTGGGCGATCTGGCAGAGTCCTCCTGCCATCCCTGGTTTCATATGCCTCAGCTGTGCTGAACACTTTCTCTCGGTCCTTTTGGCAACCTCACAGTTAAAAACTTTACCAGTTTCTTTCTCTCTCTTTTTCCCTTCCTTCCTTTTCAGAGCTGACAGGGGCAAAATAAAGGCTTTATTTTTTTTTAAACAATTTTGTTCCTTCTGGGAGTGATGGAGCGAGAGTGAGTGAAGATTATAGCTCTGTGTGCCGAAGACCTTCATAATGGGGGGAGAAGCAGTGACATAATGGGAACCTAATGGCAGTAATTGGCCCTGGTTTTGACAGGGCCTATATCACGGCTCAGGAAAAAAAGAGATGTTTAAAGTAAAAATTTACACAAAATTATACGGTTTGGGGGGTGAAAACGGCTGTTTGGTTTTTATCTCTCTTTTTTCCCATTCCTCTGGGGACGTTGCCTCGCACTGTGTTTGTGTCTGTGTATGTTTTCACGTCCATCACTTAATCAAAGTCAGAATGCGGGTCCCTGAACAAGAAAGGCCTCTGCGTGGCACCCAGGTTTTTAAAGCGCTGGGTCAGATGCTGAAAGCCAGTGCTGCTGAAGTCTCTTTCAGGAAAGGTGGGACATGGGGACCCCACCGAGATTTCTCCACGGCTCAGCTGTGCCAAGGCTGGTGGCATAGGAAAGCGAGAGCACAGAAGCCAGAGCAGCAGAGAGGGGCTGTGGGCAGGTGTTTTTGTTTCTCCTTGCTGCCTGCACCACCAAGTGAGATCCTTCTACCTTTCTTCATCTCCCCTTGTAGGAGCTGTAAGAGCCCGTGCATGCAGAGGACAGTGAAAGGGATGTATGTCCAGTGAGCCAGGGAAAGGGCAGCACTGTGTCTGCAGGCTGCATGGCCATCCCGTTAGCCCTCAGCACACTGTGTTTCCTTTAACATTTGCTCTGGATTTCAGAGAGCAGGCGTCCACAATATCTAACCCATTGAACTTCCTTCCTTGAATGTAGCCACAGTTCCCCCAGCCTCGGTCAGCTCCTTGCTCTTCTCCCAGGATCTCTTGCTGCTGCGCTCCAGACTGTCTCTGCCTCTCTCCAGCGCTGCAGTCCCAGGGGACAATGTCCCTTCTTCAACACGGCCATGTCAGCATCACAGGTCTGACAATGCTTGCCCAAGCTCTGATTCGTTTGCAGGCCTGGGCCACACTGCGTGTTGTGTTGCCATGTCACAGTGCTAGCTGAGGTCCAACCTGACGTTCCCTACCATCATCCAGGTCTTCCCTGCTGCTGCAGCTTCCCCGGCGTGTTTTCTTGCTCAATACATGTTAGTCAGCTTGTTTTCCCTTGGAATAGCAGTGCATGTTAACGAAAGCCTGTATACTGTAGGATTGCACTCGGAAGGCCCTTAGCCAGAAAGTAGCCACAGGCTTGGAGGTGTGAATGCAAAGAGAAGCTTAGAAGTGTGGCACCACAAGCATTTGTGTGTGTCTGTGCTATTTTATATACATTGCTTGGGGTGGGGACTCCCCCAACTTGTACAAGACCCTGCAGGAGCCCTCAAAAAGTGTGTGCGTATTGTGGTGTGAGCATGCTTATCACATGCATGGTTGCAACAGCTCAGTGACAAATTGCTTCACTGCAGTTTGGGTCACAAAGCTATTCTAGAAGTTACTTAGATGTTTCTGAAGTGCACTGACTTACAAATTCCTCCGTCTTCAAGCTGGATTTAGTACAAAGGGCTGCTGGCCTTATGGACAAAAAGGTGTTGAACTGGGATGTGTGTCTGTGTGTTGGTTAAAAAGATCCCGATCCTTTCACTCTCCTGATGCTAGGACCTTTAAGTGTGTCTAGTAAATAAGCTCAAGGCTGCCTGTGTTCATCACCCAGTAGAAGTTGGGCAATATTCTTCAAGGACTGATCCCAAGGGGGCAGATTGGATGCACACTATATATTTATCCCACGGGAATGGTGAAAGGGGGCTTGTACAGATGTCTTGCCCCCGTTCTGACCAAGACAAAACCAGTAGATTTGCAGTAGTACAGTTTGAAAGAGGCAAGGGGCTTAAAGTGGGATCTCTCAATGAAAATGCCTGGGGGCTGTTGTTACACCTCTATGTTAAGGGATCAATAGTCATTTGGACCAGATTGAGCAGAGAAATGACTAATCTCAACAAACACCATTCCCTGTGTAGCTGAGTTGGAAGTGGTGTCCCGGTGTCCGGGAGGGTGACTGGGGCTCACTGCACACTTGGTGAGTTTGTAGACCCCAGGTGGCCCATGCTGGTGTGATATTTCATGAATAAATAAGCACATCTCTCCTCTAAGCTACGAGCAGCTGCCTGTTCTTCAACCTAGGCTTTTGAAAGTCATGACACAAGCCCACACAGATCACCTACTGCTGTAGTCTGCCTGGAGAGGGCCTTTCCTTGGCCCAGCTTCTGCAGCTGTGTCAGCCCCCCACATCTCCCAGGGGGGATAAAGAATATGCTTAACTCCAGTTTAGAGATGGGAATGTAAAGTCCCAACGCCTGTGCCGCTGGCTGGCTGTGGGGAAAGGAAGTCCTTTTAACGCTGAAGGCTGAGCATAGCCATAACTCTTCCCTTTGCTTGCTTTGCTTTACTCTGGGGTGCCTCTCTGCCCACCCCACTGTCGAGCTCGCGTGTGTGTGTGTCTGAATGTGCATGCTTGTGCGCATGCACCTGACTGACCTTAAACAAGTGTGCAAAACTCGTTTGCCTTCCCGGCTCAAAGGCAGCAGAGCTGCTGCGGACCTTGGGGGCAGGGAGGAGGCAACATCTGTTCAAAACCAAACAGTGCCTCCTGCTAAATGGCCTAGAAAGCTCCTGCGAGCAGGGTCCTGGGTGGAGACTCCAACGCTGGGAATGTTTTGTCTGGAGGAGCTGGGATCGGAGGTGGGTGTCCGTGGGGGCTCCCACATCCTGAGAATGAGCCACATCTGGGGAAGTCATTTGGCTGGTGCTGATGATTCCCCAAGCGCTCTTGGCTTTAATGACTCGTGATGCCGCAAGAAGTGGCCCTGTAATGGCCATTCCATGCTTGGCCAAGGGGCGCGTGCTCTGCCCCCACATTGGTGTGTTTCCTCATTCCCATTGGGAATGAGCACCTTCCGCTCTCCAACTGCCCCAGGCAGGGACACCTGGAGACCCCAGCACCTTTGGGAAGGGTCTGGGGGATTTGCAGGTTGCAGTAAGGCGTGCTTCTGGTGGCCATCCCTGTGTTTGTTCTGGGTCTGCTATACCCATCACCAGTACTGGGCCAGTGTGAATTCTCCCTGTAGGAGCTGGGTTCAGAGGTGCCAACTAATCTGGGCTGTGAATGCAGACCAAGGAGTGTAAGTCAGAGCATGGACCTACTGCTTGTAATGGGAGGGAGAAGCAGAGCACCCTGACCCTGGAGCAACAGTCCTAGCTGTTTCAATGCCTGTGAGCTGGGTTTTCAGTGAGGATGTTATGTTGCATTGCCTAGAGGCAGTGTGGCCAAGCCCCAGGACACAAGCACCAGGCTTGCCTGCTGGCACTTGCATGGGACCAAGCACTACAAAGCATGTTCTTGCACTCACAACTGTTCTTACTGTGCAGCTGAGAGGCAGTGATGGAATTTGTCCCCCTGTCCATGCCAGCCTGCCACAGATCTCCTTTCAGAAATATCCTTGCTTTGGACCTTGCACCCTTCGCAAAGCTTGTAGAGACTGAGGCCATCCTGTCAGCCCAGCATGCCTGCCCCTTTGGCCATTTTCAGCTCCGTTTAGAAAGGTGAATTGCCGTGGGACTTGTCCTGCTGGGAAGCAAACCAGCGATCTCTTTAATCCATCACCTTCCCTACAGTGAGTGGACCTCTGTACTCCAGGAATAGTTTAAGTACTCTGCAGTTGGCAGTTTGGGGTTAATTCTCCTCCAGCCCTTGTCCCACTTGCTAATAGACTTTGCTTTATATCCCGTGGCTGCATGGCAAATCTAAGCCAATGTTTCCTTGACTGAAAGTTGCCTCCTGCTGACTTGGTAGTGTCCAGTAGTCATGATGCTCGTGTGGCTCTTCTACTGGCCAAATACCATCATTAATTCTCCATGGGAGGGTTTTGGTGAGCCTCAACGTAGCTTCTGGTGCCATGTGCACATAGTCGCAGGGACTCTGTTTTCTTCGCTGTTGTCAACCCTGATACAGAAGCTGAAGCCCAAGAGTGGCTGAGAAGAATGTAGGTGGCACCATGCAGTGTGTGTACCCTGGCTCTCCTGCAGCCTCTGAGACAGCTGCTGACCCCGCCAGGTACGTGGGGCTGGCAGTGACTGACCCTGCCATGCTGCTTCAGTCTCTCTTAACCCTAGGTAACAGAGAGTACCATGGCTGAGTACCCACAGAGTCATTTCGTGTGCAGGCACAATGATTTCCAGGCTCCAGCTGCAGCGAAGGGCGATAGAGAGACAGGGTAATTGCCTGGTGGCTCCTCCAGTGCCTCCACAGACTTTCTCCTTGGTTGTGCTGGTTTGAGGGGCTGCAGCAGCCTGCTCCCATCCTTGCTGTCTCAATAGTGGCCAGTTGTACACAGAACACTGGGGATCAGGAACAGATCTGACTGTTTCTAGAAGACAGAGCTGACACAGTTGACTGTCCCCCTCTTCCCCCCTCCTGACCCCAGTATGGGTCCCCTTCCTTTGGTGGGTTCTCTTGGTGCTCTCCCACTTCCCATCCAGACCCTGGCGGAAGATTTATTTTCACACCAAACCAAATGCAAAGCCCATCACAATGGCAATGAGATTCACGTACGGATTTGGGCTATTCGCAGGACCCGGTTCTTGCTCAGCTCCGGGTCGCAGCATCCGGTACCCATCCTGGCAGCAGCCTGTCCACCGTGCTGTGCCGGTGGGGAGCAGGGAATTCCCTCCCCCTGCCCGCCTTACCCAGCGAGCGCTCATAAAGCCGCAGGTGTGGGATGTTTGTTATTTAGTCTACAGCCTGGTATGTGACAGTTTCTTTTCTACTCGGAGTGGTTTCAGATAATTAGTACATTACGATTCCCCCACCTCGAGTGGGGGAGAGAGGAGGGGGCAGCCCACCCTCAGACTACTTGTAATTTCACATCCTGTGTTTTATGGACCCGAACTGTTCGGGGCGGGGAGTTGGATGGGGGGGGATCAGAGAGCAAACAGCAAGTCCTTCCCCCACCTTCACCACCAACCAAACCCTGGGGTTGTTAGGGTGGCCAAATGTTATTTTGCAGAGTTGCAAGCAACTTAATTCAGAGATGTTTGTTTGCTTTTTTCCTCTTGGTTTTTTTTTGTTTTGTTTTGTTTTGGTTTGGTTTGGTTTTTTCCTCCTTTTAAGGCTTGAATGCCTTAAAAAGAGAAGAATGAAAAACAAGATGCTCTTTCTCCGGGCCTGTCCATGCTCCCCTCTCTCCCTTTTTATTACACGCTTATCGCTTCTTTCCCTCCTGCTTTTGAAATTGATTTCCTTTCCTTTCTCCCCTATTCAGGGCCTAAACGCTGAATGTTCGATATTTCATTTGAGGCCGCTAATCGCATTACCACCCTTGACGTTTTACAGATATCATATTATGGGCGCAAATTTGGCAAATTATTAGCGTTGTAATGTATAGCTTGTCAAAGGTATTTAAGACACTAAGAGCCCTGGGCTTATCGGGGTTAGCAGAGAGCTCTCGTTGAGCTTTTGAAATGCAGAGAGCCAGTTATAAAACACACTGTGACTCTCTTTTCAGCTTGTAAAAAAAGAGAGTGAGGGAGAGAGAGAAAGGAGGGGGAAAAATATCATCCGTCTATCAGGGGCTTCCAGGGCTGATAACAAGCAAAATTCTTCTCTGTGGGTTTCACTGGAAATGTGAGAAGCTTTTAAAACATTTCACAAGCTGTCTGGGAAAGAGGAAAAAATCTTTATTGAAAGGATGTAGCAATCTTTTTACTGAAGTCTATTTATCTCCTGGGAACAAGCTGTAAGTAGGAGTTCCCCTCCCGGTCACCGGAGGGGTTTGGGGAGGGAGGCTGGAGAGGGGTCCTCCAGTGCTCCTGCTCCATCCCCTGCAGTGGCTCCTCCTGGCCCAGCCTGGGATGCTGGTGGCTGGAAATGGGTCCCATCATCCTTCCTTCACCCTGCTCGGCCGGGATGCTCATTGTCACTGCCACGTCCCGTTAGGCAGCGGAGGCGGGAGGCAGATGCTGCCGGGCCAGCCGCAGGACAGAGCGCCCAGGGAAGCCCCTTCCCGGTGCCCCAGAGCAGATCCAGGGTGGGCAGAGCAGGACAGAGCCAGAGCTGGCATTTGCTCAGCGACCCTCTCCGATCAGTTTATTAAAATGGTTTTAAGTCCTTTTAAAGCCCTGTGGGGGATTTGTGCCTTCCCTTGGTGTCGAGATGTGAGCATGTGTGTTTCCCCCTCTCTTTTCAGACCGAGGGAGGAGGGGGCATGGCAGTGCAGGGTCACATTTTGCTCCCAATATTGTGATGCTAACAAGCTGCGGAGTTCGTCAAGGCGAAGTGGGGCTCTGGCACGACCGGGGAGGGGGTGACGGGGTTGGCCTGATTCACTCCCTGCTGGCAGCAGAATGGATATCATGCGTCTTATTACGGAGTTAGACAGGCAGAGCCCCACCACTGAGAGCTGTCAGTCCTGCCTCTGCTTGACAAAAACAAGCCATAAATAAGCAAATGCTTCACAGCAAGGGGGCTTGTGAGTGAGTGAGAGTGTGTGTGTGTGAAAGAGAGGGAGAATGGCTGTGTGTGAAATACCCGGGGGGGGGGGGTGGTATTGGGGGGCCTGCATTTGTAACCCCTCTTTGCAAGAGGGGAAAATGGGTGGGATTTGTGCCGCTGGGAATCCAAGGAAGAGAACTTGTGTCTTCATATTTCCTTGCTTAAGTGTTTGGAAACATAACCTTGTGTACACCAGGCAGCGCGCAGCTGGGTGAAAGGGTGCCAGCATGGCAGGATATGCAAGCGCATTCACAGCAGTTTGTGTTTGCAGTGCTGCGTCTGCAGGAGAGGTAGCTGGGGTTGTTCCTCTTGTGGAGATATTTTGCTGGGAGGACACAGTGGGATGCTGAGGTTGGCAGAAGCTTTAACAGTACCTGTTGCATACACATGTGGGCCTGGCTGCAGTGCATGCGTGCTGGGAAGATGCAAAGTGGTGGGTTCAGGGAGGTGTCGTGCTTTTCTGAGCACAGAGCATCTCTGAAAAGAGCTGAGCACAGACACAGGTTGTGCATGGGCATGGGAGAAGTGCCCATCATACTCAGCAAGCTCTGCCAGCACTTGTGAAGGCAGGAAGACGTGCAGCCCTCAAGGGCAGGGAGTGTGTCTTGTTTGGGGCAGGAAGGGTCCATGGGCTTGTCACAGCCCTGGGAAGGCTGTGGCATGGATGTGTCACCTGTCCCTCCTGGGCTGAAGCAGGGGTTGGCACACAGTGCCCTGAGTTATTCCTGGCAGCCCCATCCAGCCCCCTTCTGCTGTGGGTGCTCTGCCATCCACATCCTCCCAGCAGCTTTCAGCCTCTCCTCATTTTGTGGCACGCCAGGGGGTTTTCCAGTAGAGGCACAGAGCCCACATGCAGAGCAGTATTTGATCCTCGGTTTGCTTTTCTCGTTCAGGATTTCTGGGTAACTGAGAAGTAATCCATGGACCATGGGCCATGGCCACGGGCTGCAAATCACTGCGCTCTTCTTACATCTGTCAAAGAGTTTTGTAACTGCCCCTGTGCCTGTCAGAGGGTAGGGGCTGGTGTCCTCTGACCAGCCAGTTAGAGCAGTGAAGCACCTGATTTTCATGATTTTCACTGCTGTACAGAACTGCTCAGCACCTCTGTGCTATGCACCAAGTTTTGGGGCAGTGCTAAGGGCTGGAAGGGCAGAAACATCAGCCACAGAGCAGGCAGCAGTGCACAGACCTGAGAGGTGCTGGGCACTGCGGTTTGTCAATGCTTGCAGGCTCCCAGAGCAGTGGTGGGGAGGAGGAGGTGCAGCAGGATTTGGGGAAGGGCTCTGGGATGGATTTGGCTCTTCTGAGGAACTTGCCTCATTGGAGGCAAACGTGGCAGGCGAGCCCTTTCCACATCAAATGGAGCTACTTTTCTATCTCCTATGACTGGCCGTGGTCTTCCTACCTTAGAAGAAGGCAGTGGGAAAAAGACACAGCCCTGTCCTCGGTTGGTTTCTGCTGGGTTGAAGTCCATCCTTAGGGCTTTGGTCCCATTTCCCTAATGGACAGAAGTTTGTTTGATTTGAGCTTGGAGCCCTGGGCTCCCTTCCCCTCTCAGCCTCCTAAGGATGCAGCATTCACCCTCTCTCTCATATGAAATGGCGCATCGGTAAGTGCTACTTAAGAAAACACATGTTCTCCCCCTTGAAAGCAGCCCCCCCCCCACTCCCCCCTCACACCAACACCTTTCTTTATTCGACCCAAACCTCACCAAGGGGAATTTGCAACAACTGCGGTGATAAATCCGCCCGCAGATAATTGGCAAGAAAACAACACTTGTGCAGTATATAACGTTTTATGGTTGTTTCATGTACTTTATTATAATACTAATGAGCAGTTATATATCAGGAGCTAACTGCACGCCGGATTAGCTTGTTAGCATGATATGAAACGGCAGAGCAAATAGTCCAGTCCCCCTCACCCGCGCGCCCTCCCCCTACCTCTCGTTCCCATTTGCACTGAGTAATTAGTATGCAAATTAGACCCCGGGACCACACAAGTTCTAGTATATTACAAGGGCTTTATTATGCTCTTGTGAGTAGATGATGGAAGCGGCCCATGACAGTGTTTATCTCACTACCTCTCTCTCTTTTTCTCTCTCACATACATTGGCAGAGAGTAAACACACACTGAGCTGGGCCCCGTACCATTATGACTCCCTGAAGATGCCACCAGCTTGCCTTTATCCCGACGACTGGAGTTAAGAGCCTCCTCTGGAAACACCATAACAATGATGTTAATAATAATAATAACCCTGATGATGATGGTGATGCTAAGAGCAGCCTTGGCTCTGGCAGTCGTGGTGATGATTGCAGGAGCAAGGAGAAGGATCAGAGTGAGCCAGAATGAGCTCTTTGTCACCTGGGTCATGCTGCGGGGGAGCAAGGGTTGGCCTCAGTTTCCAGCCCTTCAGGGATATCCTGCTTTCTTATAGCACAGGATTATGGTGTGTTAACTGCTCTCAGTGTGTGATACTCAGAGCGAAACATCTTCGTAGCCTTTGGTGATTTCCAAGCTATTGAGAGTAGATCTCAGCTGAAGTTTGCTTCTGGGTCCCTTTCCTCTTCTGTTATTTGTATGCCATAATTCGTGTCCCAATTTCTCTTTTTCCCTTTATTTCTCACTGAGGTGGTCTCTGTTGTCCAACCATTTACCTGATGATGGACAGACCTCCCTGAATATAGGCGCTTTCCATTTAAATTAGACTGTAAGACACCGGCAGCATCCTCTGTCTTTCCTGCCAGAATGACTCAGATGTGCACTGAAGCACAGACAGAAGTTGGTCTCCATGGTCTGTTGGCGCTCTGCCGGGATGTTGAACATGGTGCCATGGGGCTCTACTCCTGCCCATAGCAGCTGAACCCACCAGCTTGGGTGCCCAGCACTCTGCTAGTACATAATTTCTAGTTGTCATAACCAGGGCTGATGCCAATCCGGGTCACCTGGGTGCAAATGCATACGGTCCCATTCCCTCCCCTGACCCAGCCTGCTCTCTTCTCTCCAGGTCTGAGACCTGGTGTCTCACTTAGTTGGGGTTGCTTTTGGGTTGAAGCAGTGAGTACTGAGGAGCCAGTAGGGTTGAAGGAATCCCAGTGAAATCTCATCCCCACCTCTTGGGTCCTTGTGGCATACAGTCACCTCCACAAGTGTGCTGAGCTCCAGCTCAGAAACAAGCAGGTTTATGCCCAGAGGCTTTCCATTAGAAAGTCCTGGCTGTGAAGCTTTTGGGTCTTGACCAAAAGAAGATGTTGTAGTGGTTGGGGCCCACGCGCTCTGTGGAAATGCAACATCCTGCAGTCACCATAGTGCTTCTGGGGGTGTCTGGGACTTCATGAAGGTGCAGGGGAGTCAGCTGATGGTCATGGGGTGGGGGCAGAGAGACCTGGATGGGCACCAGGCTCTGTGCTGGGCTGCCCGTGGGGGAGGGCAAGTGTGGCAGGCATCAGGCATTAAACTGTCCCTCGGGAGCTGCCTTTTGCCAGTCTTCCTTGGGGCATTCCATGCCAGTGTTTGCTTTGGTTTGTTCCCATTTGCATCTGGCTTTTTCTCACCCGGAGAGCTGACCGTCCTGGATATTCTGGAGTACAAAGAGAAAGGGAAAAACAGAGGGATGGTTTGCTTTTCTGGGAGGCGTCTTCACAGGGCTTAATGCTGAAGAACTTTGTGCAAAAGGAGAGAGATCCTGAAATCCCAGAGCAAAAAAAAAAAAATTGGCTACATTCGTCCTGAGCATAAGCGAGGGGCGGGGGGGGGGGGGCGGAAATCTGTAGAGGCGGCAGTTTTTGTAAAGCGCTGAAGTGCCCCACACATCACGCCCTGACAGGCCCTGATGTTAGCTCCCGGAATGGATCACAGGAGACTCATTAGAAAAAACAAATATTATCACACGCTGAAATGATTTATGGAGAAAAATGAAAAATTTTGTGTTGTTGCGTCCTCGCTCTCCCGCTCTCCTCTGCTTTCGCTCAGGGAAGTTATTTATGGCAGCGGGCCCTTAACAAGAGAAAGGCGAAGTGCCGAGCCGCTCGCTCCTGCAAACTGCCTGCATTTGATTTTTATTAGCGAGTTAAAACTTCCTTCTTTTCACCTCCCCCCTTCCCCTCGCGCGCCTTTATTATCCCGGACTAACTGAAATGCATTTTAATGCCTACTACTTGTGCTTTTAATAGTGATCCTATCGCCACCCCAGCAGCAAATAAAGTGACATTGACAGGGGGAGGAAGGCCTGACAGACAGCCGGGCAGACAGGAAGGAGTTACAGGCCCGCGTGTGCTCCCTCCTCGTCTGCTCGGCGCCGCTACCTTCCCAGTAACCCGAGAGGCGTTTTATTGTCAGAGCAGCAAATGCACACGAAACCCAGTCGCAGATGTATTTGCAGCCCCGGCAGCGCGCCGCCTGCGAGGCCGGGGAGCGCGCGGCGCCCCGGGCGCGTGGGCTTCTGTTCCTGCGGAGGTGGTGGGCCCTCTGCCTCCCACCCGTGACAAGACGTGGAGCTTCCCCCAGGCTTCACAAGTGTCCCTGGGCAGGGGACTCTGCACCCTCAGCTCCGCTGGCCCGCGGGGCAAACAGCCCTACAGCTTCCCAAGGAGCAAGCCTTGCCCGGGGAGCTTCTCGCCATGCCTTGGGTGGGAGGGTGAAGCAGGGGCCGATGCCTTTCCCCTCCAGGACACAGCCTGGCATCTGAAGCAATGTTCCTGGCCCCAACCCAGCCAAATCACTGCCTTCAGCCGTGCCCAGCTGGATAACCCTGGTAGGGGGCAAAGCCACCAAGCACTCCCCAGCCTGGGCGATGGCAGACACCAGCCTCCAAGCTGATGTCTGTCCCCTCCATGGTTGCTAAGTGTCCCCAGTGCCTATGCCAGGCCTGCCCCCCCCAGAAACTCTTTGGGTGGCTGGACAGCCCCGTTCTCACCCCGGCCAAGCATCCCCTAAATGGCACGATAAGCTTTCCGGAGCGATGGTTATCGTCTGGCCTTTCCCTCCGCTCCCTCTTTGTGCGGGGTTTTCCATGTGAGCCCAGCCCGGGGACCTCCCAGCCCTGGCTGTGGCCCTCCCCGGTGGTGGCCGAGCCTTGCGGGGGAGCCGGGAGCCCCGCACGGGTTAATGCCCGCTGACACCTGCAGCTCCTCGGCGGGTGCTGGTGGCTTGGGGGGAGGCGCCCAGGGAGGGGGGATTGTTGGTGGCGTTATTATGAAGAGCTCAGCAGGCCTGGGGCCTTCCATTGTCCGGGTGGCAAATAAATAAATAGAAGAAAGCAAGTCTTCCCTATGGCTCGGCAACGGGAGGTTAACAGCTGGACATGACATGACAAATTGGACTTTTTTTTTCCTGCAGGGGCTGATCCCAGAAGCTTGGTGTGAGGGGGAGGGATGGGGGAAAGCGGCTGAAGGAGGGGAGGGAGGGATAAATCGGCCAGGCGAGGGTCCCATCGGCTTGCAGAGGGGCTTTGTCCTGGGCCGGCTGCCTCTCTCCCCACCAAGCCAGGTCCCCAGGATGAGCTGGTCTCTAGAAAACGTGTTGGGGGGGCATTATCCTCCAGGAGGGAATCGCCAACAGTGAAACGCTCTCCCTAACCCTGCGCACCTGATTCCCGTGCCGGCAGGTCCCCACAACCAGCCCCCATGGTGTGCGTCCCCCCCGGTGCTGCTCCGCTCCGAAATCAGGCAGTGCGGTGCCTTTTAACGGCCAATAAAACCCGGAATTCTCCAGCAGGAAAAGCAGGGAAATTAATCAAATCTTGGATCTGCTGTGAATTACGTGCTCACCTCCCATCTGCCTGTTCAGCCGGCTCACCTTCCCCTCCCTGCTTGCAGCCCCTTTGGCTTGCTGCGGGAGGGAGCCTTTATGGCTATGCCTGGAGCCCTCGCCATTTGTCGTGGGCTTAATAGAAAATGTGTTAAACATACAGGAAATGGCCCAAATGTTACCAATGGGTCTAGTTTGCTTGATTTGTTTCTCCTTTTCAGGGGTGGCAGGGGGTGGTTGGTTTTGTTTGGAAATTGTGGGATGTAATGGCAGCCAGCCTTGTCCCCAAGACGGTCCTTCAAGCTAGCCTTTGCTCAGGCAGTGACCCTGGCTCAACATGCTGCTGGTGGCAGTGACACCAGTCACACCGAATGCCAGACCGAGCACTTTTGTGAGAGCTGCAGTCTTTTTCAAGGCTTCTCCCCAGGCCTTTCCACCAAACCCTGCCTCCTTCCATGCTGAATGGCTGCCCCATTGCATGTCCCATGCTGGGGTCCATCACCCGCTCCCTGCGCTCTGCTGCCTGCTCCCTCTTCTGGCACACGGGTACCTTGAGCCTGGCCTGCCTCCATGGCTTTTATTCCCACCCTTGTGCCTCCCAGGACCTGCCAGGTGCGCCCAGGAGAGACTGCTGCAGCCCTTTGGAGGGCTTCCATGTGCAAGCACTGTGCTGTCCAGAATTGCTCTGCAGCCCTTTCTATATAGTCACTCTTTTCAGTATGTTGACGTGCTGAAGGCTTTGGGAGGGCTGGATTCTGCTCTGTGCAGCCTGCGAAAGCCCAGCACAGTTAAGGGACCTGATCTCACTGAGATTCAGGTTGTACTGAGTTCCCGTCACCGCACAGATGTGGCCAGGGAGGAGCTGCTTCTCTCTCCCACCATTGCCAGGAACCAAAGAAAGGTCCTCTAAAGCAGCAAGCATGACCCAGGCTACCCAGCAGATGTAGCCAGGCTGGATTTTTTTCTGTAGGGTGGACACCAGTGGAGCCATCACTGTGACTGTGGTGTGGACATGCCCAAGGGAGCCGGGCCCATGGTGGGTGGTCAGGAGGGAGACTCTATAAACCCCATCAATCTCCTCCTCTGGCTCCTATACATCTGCTTGCAAAGGGAGGGGGAGGCAATAACCTGGCTATCCGCTCGCCATTGGCGCTTTGGGAGGTGGAAGGGGGAGGAAGGGGGGAAACGCCAGCACTGATCCCTTGGCAACTGCGGGCTGAAATATTAACTGGAAGAATGTGCCCAAGACTTGGCCCCCATGCTGGCCTGCTCCAGCGCTGCCTCCTGGGGGGGCACAGGGAAGGGACAGCCTGTTTGCATAGCCTAAGTGTCAACTAATTAATAAGGAGTTTATAGGAACATTTCCAGGGCAGCTGGCTCAGGAGTGGTGGGGGAAGCACCTCACGTTTCCTGAATCCCAGTCATGACTCAGTGCTCTTTGTGTCTTGGAAGGACAGTAGCTGCTTCGATTTGCTCTGGGATCCGTGCAACCAAAGCAGCCTCAGCTGGTTACTGCACCGCTCCTGCCTGCGCTGCCACCATGCAAAGCAGTGCCTATGGCTCATTCTGGGGTCCTTTTCATTGCATGGACACACTTCCCTTCCCAGAGCTTCAAAGTGCTTGTTGAAAGACCCAGGTGTGTGGACCACTACTGTTGTTCCCTGAGTGCCCATGCCTGGTTGAGGAGCAATGAGTTTCACATCCTGTTCTCTATCCTCTGAGGTACAAGTGTGGATGAGTCCATTGCACCCCATAATTTCTCATGTTTTCTCAAATAGGAAAGATATTTCCTGGGAAGTGAATAGACTCCCAACAGTGTGTCTGCTGGATGGTCCACTTGGAGTGCGTGTACTGCTTCCCCTCGCGTTGGCATCAGATTGTGTAGACATCAGTGAGGGGTCTTGCTTGAACATCTCTCCCAATGCATAGCACGTTCCTTGGGCTCATCTCCCATCCTGTGCTTCACCTGGTCATGGTAGAGGGGTCTTACAGCCAGGGTGGGGCTGTTCTGGGGAAGGGAAGGGCACTGGGGGAGCACCCTGGGGTGCAGGTCAGTCCTGCAGACCCCACCACAGAGAGTGAGGCTGGAGAGCCCTGTTCTGAGCAGCCCTGAATTTAGGGCCTACCTGGCTGTAATCTTTGAACAAACCAATAAGCGAAGTGTAATAACCAAAACGGTGATTGTTTTCCTCGTGGTAGCTGCAGAAATCTCTCCCAGGGGAGCACAGAGCTGCCAGCCTCAGGTTTTAGATCACAATCCCACTAACCTTCCTGTCCCCTGGGCAATAGTTTACCACTGCTGCCCTCAGAGCTAGGCTCTATTTGTTATATATACTGGCCTCTGTGTGTGGTGGTGTGTTCGTAAAGCCTGATTGAGCTGTAGGGAAAAGTGCACTCGAGGGGAAGGAGGAGACAAATGCCTGCTTTGGCCTGCCCTAAATATGGGCTTATAACCCCTGTGGGTGCCACCAGAGGGTTCGAGGTGGTCATCCAGATGTAGCCCCAGCCACACAAAGCTGTT
Source organism: Phalacrocorax carbo (assembly GCF_963921805.1). Lineage (NCBI taxonomy): Eukaryota > Metazoa > Chordata > Aves > Suliformes > Phalacrocoracidae > Phalacrocorax > Phalacrocorax carbo. The sequence goes on along the minus strand of NC_087518.1, from coordinate 51,119,914 downwards.
CCTTGATAGCCATCCTCCGCAGGGGACCTCAGTCATCCTGCCCTTGTCACCACCCCTGAGGGGCTCAAAGGGCTGCAGGAGCACAGCAGGACCTGAGCAGCTCTCTCTGAGCTGGTGGCTTGCCCTTTGCATGGATCTGTGAAGTCCAGCTTGGAGAAATCAAGACCACTCACCATGCAGGTGCAGCTTGTAGCAGCTAGCAGATGGGACCTCAGCACAGCTGGGGATGCTGAGTCCAGAGCCTGCAAGTTGTTGTAGCCACTGGATGCTAACAAAGCATTTTGGGTTTGTTTGAAATGACAGTTACATGTAGCCTGGACCAAAATCATCTGCAGATGTCTGCCTTCAGATGATGGACGGACAGCCTGGTCGCTGTGGGGAGGACAGTGCTCTGATCTCCCGCCAGTGCAAGTCTTTGGCACTGGGCTTGAAGAAACCCAGTCAGAGTGGCAGAGATTAGCAGGCACCCTTGTTCCATGCTGTCCAATATTGCTTTCACGAGCTGGAGACCTTTACAGTCACTGTGCTGCAGGATCCACACCTCTCTGCAGGGGGATTAGCTGGTTGTCTGTACAAAACCTAGGCCAAATGGGGAACAGGGGTTTCTACTGGGGTGCTGTACTGGACTCTGTGTGTGCATGTGTATCTGTGCACAAGAGTACACAAACCTGCCCAGCAGCACTTTGCTGTGTGTCACAAGTCCTGTATTGCTCAACACTGGGAACAAATCTGTGCTAGTGTCAGTGGCCACCTGGTATGGATGGCTATGGGTCATGGCACTGCTGCTGCTCAATCCAGTAAGTGGCCATGGGGCCCAGCAGAATCTTGACTGGACATTCCCATTTTACATTGCCCAGTTTAGCTAGTTTGATACAAGTGTGAACTGAGGCTGTGATACAACAGGACAAGAGACAAGATATATGTGGCTCCATCACCTGCTGGGAGATGACATGGCGCAGGAAAGCCCCAAAGAACAAGCAAACCACCATCCTCAGCTCCCAAACTCTGCTCTGAGTTGAGCACTGGCCATAAATACCTCCAGGTTCTGAAAGCAGTTACCCTTGGATCAGGGCCTAGGGCGTCAGGCCCATCTTCGGACCTACATCCTGAAAGCCACCCTCCTGGTATGGCTGGCAGCAGGGATGAGCCCCAGCTCTTGGTGTGACTGGCAGCCACGGGAATTGCTCTGCATACAGCCAGTCTTGCAGTAGTTTTTACTGCGACGCCTGTGCAAGCTGAGAGCCCAGCACAGATAGATGTGGGAGCTAGCAGACCGGGAATGGCAAGCTTGCCCCAGCCACTCAAGAAGGGCCACAGTGGTGCAGCACAGGCATAGTTATTCTTCATTGGGGTAACGGAGAGCTGTAAGATCTTTCATTTTCCAGGAATCTGCTCCCTCCCCCTACTTTTAGCTTTCCTATATAATATTCCATGCTGTAGCCTATAAATGCTGCTCTGAGCCCACAGCCTGATTGAATTTGGAAGCCTTTGTTTACAGATGTCTGGCTGTACAGGGGTATTTATTGAATTTTCCATGAAATGTTGCTCCTCTAATGCTGTAAAGCACAAGCTGCCCACATCAGAGGAGCTGCGTGTTAACGGATCGGGTTACGCAAAGATGCATTGCTCTCCCTTGCCATCCTTTGCCTTCCAGGGGAGGAAGGTGGGTGCTGGAGTCCATGCACAGCGGGGCTTTTCAGGGCACTCTCACCCTTGAGAAGAGGAGGACTGGCTGTTCTGCACCCAGGGGCTGGAAGGTGAGTTTGGTCCTGCAAGGGAGCAACTCCAATCATGTGCGATGCAGCCCGGCCGGTGCTGAGGGCAGAGCAACTTGCTGCAGGACACAGCAGCAGCCAGGTCTGCTGGTGGGACTGGAGGTGGGTCTGACTTTGGGCTGTTATAATTACTGCGCTGGCTATCGGTGGATCAGAAGAGACCTTGATGGCAGGCAGATATCCTCAGGGCTTTTTTGTGCCTTCCTTTGAGGTTTGCCATGCTGGTGTATAGTCAAAATAGTGGATAATCTCCTAAGATGCCCCTTTGGTTGCTGCATAACCAGGGTCCATCTTTCCTTACTCATCTGATATACCTATCTGATCTACTGGGGCCCCACAAGCAGAAGACTGTTACCAGCAAGAGAAACAGGACTTTTTTCCTGGGGCACCTTTACGGAGCCCCTTGGAGCATCCTCTGACCGCAGTGCGTCATTTTTAACCTTTGTCTTGAGAGGGAAATGAGGGAGAGCCTGGTCTGTGAAGGACACATCCGGGACCTGCCATTCTTGCAGTGGTAGCTAGAGCAATGTGTCTTCCTTGCTCATGGGGAAAGTACAAAACCATCTTGCAAAACTCTGGGTCAGGAGCCCCAGGATCTCTGATGTAAAATAAATGATTCTCGGGAGAGAGCATGTGTTCACCATGTTAGAAAAACAAGCCCCCTGCAAACAGCACATACCAAACTCTGCCCGGAGGAAGGGACTTCAAGGGTGGATGGAGGGAGCAGTCCGAGCATCAGAGCACAGCCTGCCCCTTCTCCCAGGCTGGATCTTCACACTGGTCTGAGGAGGAGGCAGGAGGGATGGGGGCTTGTTTTCTCAGATTTGATTGGTTTATTTATCCTTAGTCCAGGCTCCCATCTGGTCCAACTTCAAACATGGGCTGCCGCGAAGTGTGGAAGCCACCAAGAGAGATTCTGCAAACAACGGTTGTGCAAAGTATATAAATATTTCTGGACATAAAAATGACTGTGTCTGAGGAGGTATCAGTTTGGGCTGGGATGGAGGGTTCCCCGTCCTGCTTGAGATAAGTCCTGGAGAGTGGCTGGGTCAAGGAGAAATATGTGCTTATCTTCAGTTTACATGTGTATGTGCAAGGGCAGAACCAGGCCTGCTGAGTGCCGCTACCACCAGAGGCTGCAAGGCAAGGAGAGGACAATGGGAAAGTCTGTCTACTCCTGGTTTAACAGTAAGCGTGCAAAAAAAGTCCACTGATTTAGAGGACCAGAACTGGATTCAGGATTTGGAACTAATTGGAAAACCCAGCATGGTCTGTCTCAACCTCCAAAACATAGCAGCTGCATTTGAAAAGTTTGGTGCAGCTGCTGGATGTGAACTTTTAACTGAAGATAGAGGGAAAATGCAGTTCTGTTAGCAGTGGCCTTTTGTGCTGTTTGAACAGCAATGAGTGCCTGGGCCAGGATCCTTGTGCATCCCAGAGTGATGCAGCCAGTGGCTTCAGAACTGGCTGATGGATTGTAAATCAGATCAGCTCACAGATTACTGTTTGGATGGCACACCTTCAGGAAAAAAGGCAGTGGCTGGCGTTGTGCCTGGCCTAAGCCAGTGTCTGCATTGGTGATGCTGAAAGGATGTGAAGGCAGAGGAATTCGTAGTTGATGCTACAATGGAGGGAACTACAAACACCACTGTGGGCAAAGAAATAGTATCAGGGTAGAGTGCATGCTAGGCAGGGGACACACAGGTGTAGGAGCACCACATGGCATTCCCAGATGTGCTTCTCAGTATTCATGTAATGGTCCTTCCTTGTGCGAGGCAATGGGTATTTCTGGCTGAGGTGAGGGACAAGGAGCACACAGCCACCTCCATTGGCTCATTGCTGCCTTGGAAAACATTTGTGGGTGCTGGGTCTTGTGGGGTTCACCAGGAGTGTTTCAGCCCCAGGCAAGGCATGCTCCATACTGCAGTTCCCACAGGGCTCAGCTGCCCGTTGACCTCTGGCCACAGGGGCTGGAGCCAAATCATGTGGAAGAAATCCCACCAGGCTAGTTGTTCTCAGATCAGACAAAGAAGAACCCAAAAGCAGGTGTTTCTTGAGTTTGGTCTTGTTCAGGCTTAAGCTCGGGAAGACAGGGCTGCTCCAGATCAGTGGATTTACATCTGAGTGGTTTACATTCCCAGCAATCAGAGGTTTTAACCTCCAACTTTGAGTATCTCTTAGCATCAGCACTCCCAGATGTTCTGTAGGCAGAGCAGCATGCCATTTCTCCCTCCCTCAGAGAGAGCCAGGTGCTCTCGGCAGTGTGTGGTATGACCCCACTGCTAACCGTGGACAGAAATGTCCTTTTGCCCGAGTGGCGTGGAGGTTGAGTGCTGTCCCTTCCTCTTCTGCAGAGCTGCCTGGTTTGTGTCCTCAGCCTTGCTTCAAGAGGAACACAGGAGCTGGAGCCTGGTGGCATGGATAGAGCCAAGGGAAGAAAAGCAACTCTACCTGGGCTTGGTTTCTATCACAGACTACACCAGGCAACAGAATTGGCAGCAAGGCAAAGCCAGAAGACCCCTTAGGAGCTGAGGCGGGATGCTGAGATTCCCCCTTTGCCTCTCTCCCTCTTGGCAGGGAGAGGATCAGCCCAGTGTGAGCTCCAAAACCTGCTGTTCTGCAGCAGGGTGCTGCCTCTCCAGGAGCCATGGCTCTGCTGCCCTGCAGTCACCAGCAGTTTCCCACCCTGGGGCTCCCCAAAACTGAGTGCTGACCTGGAGGGCAGGGGAGAAGCCCTGGGGAAGTTCACTGGGGCAATATTAGGGTCAAACTCAGCTGTCTGGGATGGAGCGTGTCTAAAATCCATCCCGCCCACGCAAAGCCCAGCCTGGGCCCTGGCCCAGCCTCCAGCAGCCGCGCTCTGCAGCGGCTCTCAGTTAAACCTGATCCCTTGCTTTAAGGGCCTGCCTGGCACTTAGTGGAGACCATAAATAGCGATTTATAAATGATCTTCACGCCGATTCCTCTGCCGCTGCTCCAACATCAAAGTCTATAATTCACGCCCTCCCGCGTCCTGAGCCTTGCAAAACCAGAGCCTTTGATGTGAGCCTCCCCCTTCGCTACCTGCGCGCGGGGGCTGAGCCTGGCTGGGCTGTGGGCATGTGCGCTGCAAGGCGCCAGGCCCGCTCTGCGAGGCATTTTATAAGGTGTCTGCTGTCATTCAGCCTGTTCCTGAGCCTGTTATCCCCTTTGGCAGGGCCGTGTGGGACAGCTGCAAAACAATGGGAATGGACCAGGGGGAGCTTGCTGGGGGCAGCGTCCAGAAAGCACCTGGCCTCTCCTTCTCCCCCTTCCCCCCAGCACCTGGACATTAATGGAAACTTCTCCTTCCAATAGTGCTGCCTGTGCTGTTTAACAAGTCCGACTGTGTGCTCTGAGGGCTAAAAACCAGCCTCGCTTCTCAGGGTGGAGTCGGCTCCCAGGACCCTTGCACCAGCCCTGCTGCACTTAGAGCAGGGGTAAACACTGGTGCAAGAGCTTTGTGGTGTAAACAGGCCATAATTATATCTAAGATGAGGCTAAGAAGGAGTTTCCTGGCTCTGCAAACAAGGAGTCTCTGAAACAGCCTCCCAGGAGGGAATAACAAGAAAGGAAACCTCTGGCTAGTTGTAAGATGAAGCTGGATCCATTGTAGGAGGTGGTGCTGGTGATGGCCCCTGAGGGCTCCTCCACATGGCTAAACTCACCATAAGCTGCTCCTGGTTTGCTGCCATCCTCAGGGTGGACTCGACATCCCCACTGGCCTCTTTAGGCATTGTGGGGCAGAGTTCAACTTCATCCCTTTTATGAGTGAAGGCTGGCCTGCGATGCTCTCCCCATTTTCCCTGGCCTCTGTCTCACCTCTCCTGAGCCAGCATTGCCCCATGTGGGTGCAGGAGCCCTTCTCCAGCACCACAGTTAGCCCCATTTTGGTCCCCTTCTAGCTCCTCACATCTCACCTCTTTTCTGTAAGATGGACAGTTTTCTATTCCTCATACATGTGAAGCTGCAAAATGAAGGTTCCATGCTGTGATTGTGCTGTCTGGGCCAGCTGCACAGGACAGGTGTCCTCACCAGCTTGGCAATCTCTTCCTCTTTCTTCTGCCGCTTTCTGCCTCTGTTTTTTTAGCCCCTAGGGCTACAGAGAGTACTTTCAAGATGTGAAACCAGTGCAGCTATGTTGGTCTGTATTCATAGGCTCTGAGGAAGGCACGCACACCCCTGGTCACATCCCTTTTAAACCAAATGATTGTTCAAGCACCATGTGTTTGACCATAATACCAAAGCGCTGCGAGAAGGGGGAGAGACAGGGCTTTGGGACCGTACCTCTGCTCACCTTCATCTCTTCCAGTTCAGCCCCTCATTCCCCACAAAAGGGCCTGCAGGGTCAGGCACCAGAGCTGGATATAAGTCACATGTAAAGCACAAATTAAACATTCTCCATAAGAAAGCTGCCTGGTGTGGTGCGAAATACTATGTCTTACAAGCCAGACACTGCAAAGCTGTTTGGGTGTTTGGGTGAGGTGTTTGGGGTGTCAGGACAATTTCAATATATTTTGCAGCTGGGATGGTGGTGGATTTATTTATTTTATTTTATTTTATTTTAGGTGATAGTCTGTAAAAATGTATTGAGAGAGTCTTGCATGTGCTACAGGCTGGCAAGTGGTGAAGAAAGGGCATGAATCATGTCACTCGCTCTGTATTTAATCATATCAAACTGGTTTGGTTCTCCAACAAGTCAACATATATTATCTCTGTAAAAAAGGCATTTTACAGGACTGGGAGTCTAAATATCATTTATAAATATTTAATTCTACAAGTGATCTTTGCAAAAGAAGGATAGCTCTTCATTATCATACCTGTGTCTATTGAAATATCACCATTATTTATCATCCACTGTTGGTGCAGTGTCCTGCCTGGGACTGGAAGAGTTATTTTGTACTTGAAGCCACTGCAGGGCCGGTCCCGTCCTCCCCACTCAAGGCACTGTATGAAGTGGGACACATGGCCCTGGCATGCGTCCCTTCTGCCCTGGCCCCTGACTGCACCAGCCCAGAGGCAGGAGGGTCACGCTGCAGAGGTGCTTGGTGACCCCTTGCCTAAGCTCAAAGGAGCCTCATGCACCAGGCTCCTTCTTAGCCTAAGCAACTAGAGCTGCTGAAATCCCATCTGTCTGTCGGAGAGCTTTTGTGGAGCACTCATCACCCATCTTGCTGTGAAAGTGCCCCGCTCTGCCATAATCCGGCTCCTCTTACAGTTGCTGAAGTGAACCATAAAAAGCCGTGGCCGCCCCGCTCATCCTGTCCCCATCCCCACCCCTGTGGCTTTCTGCCTGTTTAATCTCTCTGACATTCAGCCCAGCTTTGCCCTGCTCTGTTTTGACTCCTGACAAGCCTTTCAATTTGCTCTCCTCTCTGAAGAGCTGAGAAGCCATTGATAGCTCTCCCCCTGAATTATTGAACCTCAGCGTCGGGTTTCGGGCCCCGGGGAACAGCCCCACACGTGCAGGGCTCTGAGGCACGCCATTGATCAGCAGGGCTCAGGTTCAGCCTGCTGATGGCACACGCCTGACCCCGGGTCCCCAGGCGGCCATGGCTCCCTGTGTGCATGGCTTCTTGCACTGCCATGGAAGGAAACCCCTAGCTTTTAGGGCCAGGGCTCAAGGGGCAGCGTGCTTTCTCTGGGGTGTGCATCACACCCCATCGTCCTCCTTGTATTTGACAGGGACAGGAGTAGAGGGACTTGTTCCTGGCCAGATTCCAGTTCGTGACTGGCCTGCCTGCTCAGGAGCCTTGAGCCCCCTGTGTCTCCATATTCCTCCCATGACACAGTGGTGTGCTGTTGAGGTGGCGGAGGTGTGCGAAGCGCTAAGGTCTTCTGTTGAAGCAGAGGGCCAGGAAGGGACAAGTAATTATTCTGGTTGGAGGGCGGGAACCTCTGACTTTCCTCTTCTTGGAGAAACAAACCTCCCTGGAGAAGACACAGTGGCAGGGAATAACTCATTTAAGCCCCGTCGGCATCTTGCCGCAACTAGCTAGCACTTTCCTCTTGTCACTGCTGCATGGGCTGATCAGAAAACAGATACCCATTCGCACAACAAATATCCTTGGTGTTTTCATACACTGTTGTGAATTGTTTTCCAAAGACCATGGGAATGTTTGTTGACAGGCTACAGAAAACCAATAGCATTTTTCACCATGTTTTCAAGAGGAACATTTTTCATCCCCTTTTTTCACTGCCACCCTTACAGCCACAGCACTGTGAAAGGGAGCAGGTGTCCCTCACACACCAGCCCATGTCACCTTTCGTGTCTCCTGGCACCGCTGGACAGTGCTGGTTAGCCAGGAGAGGCCAGATGCCTTCTCCATCCCTCCCTTACCCACTTAGGGCATTTTTAGCCCCTGGCCGCTCCATGGTCCTCTCCCAGAGGCTGGCAGGATGCAGGGGCATGGCAGGAGCTGGCCTGGGAGCCGGAGTGCAAATGCATTTCAGTAGAGGGGGAAGAGGAAGGGCAAGTGTGGATTTTATTAAGTGATAACACATCTTCAAATCAGATTATGGGAAATTTTCGGGGGCACCACGGCATTGATTGGCTGGGCCAGAGTTGGCGAGGCTGTGTGGGAGCACGTCAGAGCATGTGCAATCGGATCCCTTCCATTAGCCTGATCAATAGCCACCGCGTGGGGGGAGTGGACCGGAGTGTGGACGAAACTGCATAAATATATACGCGAGAGCCAAGAAATCACATTACAGCCAAAGAATCCGAGCACAACATGGGTAACCCTTTCACCCCAGCACCCAGAGCAGGGGGAGCATTGACCCTTTCAGGGCAGCCCTCTGACTCCACTGCTGGATTGGGGGATGACTGGGTTGTGGTTTGGCATAGCAGTAGGAGGTGAGGCACCACTTCCCCATGCCCGGCTTGCTGGGTGCCAGGTGTGTCTCTTTGGCGGTGAGGGATCCGATCGCACATGCTCTCATGTGCATGAAATGTGGTCGGCCCCTGCGAGCGTGAGCAGCATATGCACAGTGTCCCCTCCAGCTGTGTCCCCACCGCCCTTCGCAGTGTGGTGCTTGTGGCACACCATGTGGGTGGGTTCACGTCAGACATTGCACCTGTGTGGTGCACAAGTAGAAGGAACTGGCAAAGGGCTGGAGAGTCACTGCAGAGCTGAGCCAAGCCCAGCCTGCAGGCCAGGTCTTCCTCCATCGCTTCTCCACCAATTATTTGCTGTGCAGCCTCAGGAGGGAAGATGCTGTGGGCTTCTCTCCTGCATCATCACATGCAGCATCCCCAGGTGCTCGCAAGCAGGCAAAGCTGGGTGCACCCAGTCTGTGGCAGCCTGAGGCCAGTGTGGGAGATGCAGGAAGGGGGAACGAACACTTCCAGTGGGACAGAGAGCAAAACTGGGGAGGGAGTATCTGAAAAGGAGAGAAATAACACATTTATAAAATCTTCTTTGCTTCTTAAAATCCTAAGAATTTGTAGGAACACGGGACATACCTTGTTGTCCTCTAAGCCCATCTTTACATCTCACATCCAGGATTTCTGGACAAAAAAAATGTCAGAGAAGCTCAAGTACCACTGCAGGGGCCTTCCTGCTCTTACCTGCAGTGTGGTCTGCAGCCCCCTGATTTCATGTCTCTCTCCACCAAGCCCTGCTTATCACATTTCTAGGCCCTCCCCAGCCATGCCTGCCTTTCCAGTACTGTTTTGATACTTCTAATTAGCAGACATTTAACACCTTGTTTTGCTTGGACTCTGCCTTCAGCCAGACAACACATCGATGGCCTTTGACTTCTCCCCTGACCCCGGCTAACCTGGCAGCGCAGAGCTCTTGGCACCGCTCTGAACACATCCTGTCCAATTTCCTCCTGCTGCCCTCTGCCCCCGGCCCCCACGGCCCTCCCAGCCGCGCCAGGGCGAAGGCACAGCGAGGTGCGGCGCTCAGCCTTTCCCTTCGTAAGCTCTTTCCTGACCATGATTTAAAGCACTGAAGCAAGAAGAGAAAAAAAAAAAGACCTGTAATAAAGTCAGCACTCTGCTTATTAAGGGGAAAAGGCTGTGCTTTACTTATACTAACATTAATTAGATAGATATATAGGGAGCGAAGAGGCCTCTAGGAGATTTATACAGAGGCCCTTAAGATGGATGTGAGGACTGACAGACAGACAGCAGCTCCTGTAGAATGCCAGGAACAGGGTATCTGGGAAGCTGTGATGGGGAGCCAAAGGGGCAGTGATCTCGGGGATGCTTCAGTGCAGAAGTATGAGGGCAGATGGAGATGTTGGGAGCTGCCAAAAACACCTGGGGGTGCCATAAAGCTGGAAGGAGGTGCAGATGGGGAGTACCAGGGAGGTGTCTGAGAGCATCCTCAGAGAGGAGCATGTCTCCCTCTTCTGTTCCCCTCTGCAGTACAGTCAGACAGGTCTAGCAGCAGAAAAGGTCTTTCAAGCAATAGTTCATCTTTCGTGCTCTGGAAACCTGTAGTCACCTGGATGCCATTATCAAATTGAGAAAACACTCAAAGCTGTTTATTTTTACTATGAGACTTTTCTCCCTCTGTTCCCTTCTTCGCTGCATCAATCAAATATTTTCCTACCGCTCCCAGTGCCAGACAAACAGCAGAGCCAAAAACTCATCATGGCTTTTTCATTATCCCACTGCAGAAGGATGCTTTGTTAGCATCTGATCAGAGCAGGTCCCCTCCTGCTCGGTGCATCACGCTGAGGTGGGAGAGCAGTCCCTGCCCCAGCTGCCCCAGCCCGCAGCCGCACGCAGTGAGGCATAACCTTGTGTATGCCACTAACACAACAGGACAGATGCCCATCTTCTTGGTCCTTCTGGGCCTGCCCTGGTAGCCATCTGGACCATCCTTTTCTTGTGTTTCTGTCTCAGGAGGTGACCACACCCTGTGGGTCCAGTAGGGATAGCTGAGCCCATGCCTTGAACATGCTCCACGTTTTTCACTATCCTCCCTCCTTCCTCATCTGTCACCCTGGGGAGAGCAGAACTCCCCATGGGTCCTTTCCCACTGATGCTTCAGCAAGGACAAGTCTGGAAGTGCCCTGTGATACCATTGCAACTGCTGAACTTTCTGCTTCAGCAAGGCAGCTGGCATCCTTGGGCTTTCTTCTCTCTCCTCTAAGCACTTCTTTTACCTGGAAGGACAAGATCTGACTTAAGCAGGAAAGGAAGTTTAGCTGTGGGTCCTTGCAGCCCCAGTGGAGGGACCTTGCTCATCCTAGGACTGCCAGGTACTCGCATGCTGGTGAGAGACTTCCCCAGCCTGGAGAGCTGGCTGCCTTGTTAAATCTCCATTCTCATGTGCTTTGTGCAGGAGGAGCTTCCATACAGGGAAGAGCCCAGGGCTGCCTGGGGAGCCTGCAACTGAGGTGGGAGTTCAGCTGAGGTCTCTTTGATCCGTAGCCTCGTGCTCCACCAGAAGCCCACCCTGCTTTTAGGTTAGGGCTTGTAAAAGGGTTGTGGCTGCTGTTGAAGGCTGAAGGCTCTGGGGTTTTTATTAGCCACTGCTGCAGCAGGCCCCTGCCTGTGTCCATGAGCTACATCAGGGCCACTCATCACCTTGTCCTCCCTTCACTTTCTGATCTTGATTTCCTCACCCTACCCAGGCAGTGCCCCCTCCCCTCTTTCCCAGAGCCTAGGTTAAATATAGGATCTAACTTTGGCGGTTATTAGTAATAAAATTTTAACAAGCATCTATATGAACATCTTTCTGTCACTTTTATGAGGCCATTTACAGCAGGGCATAAGTGCACCTTAAATCTCCCCCTAACAGGAGGGGTCACATCAGAAGGGTGAGAAGCAGAAGGCCCAGTGTCCCATGTCACCTGCCCGGTGGTGCTGTAGGTGCTCCCTGTCCCCACAATGGGATGGGTAGTTCCCCTTTGTGGAGAGGTTACTGGCTTGGTCAGTCACTTTCTGGACAGCGGGTGGAAAAGCAGAAGGGATGCTGTGGGCTGCCAGTGCCCGCAGGCGCTGCCCGTCTGCAGAGGAGCACGGCACAGGGATGGTGCTGGAGCTGGAGACAGGCACAGTGGTGTGAGGTTAGCTCAGGTCCCACAGTAGGGCAGCTGCCTCAGTGTTAAGGCGTTGCACTTAGACAAATAAACTCTGTTAGGAAAAATTGTTCACATTGAACATTTTCCATTCGCCTCCCAAACATGCTAACTGCAAAACAGGGAATGGTTCCTGTTGCTTTGCCCAAGCCTAAATTTGGGGCCTGACTACTCTGACACTGTCTACCTTATTTAAGAAAGGCTTGTAAAACCTATACACCCTTCCCTGTTTCCAACCCGTTTGGCTGCACACCAAGGGCAGGGTCTGCTCCTGCTCCCAGTGGTACAGAGCTCCCCTGCCCTCAGCTGTGTCACGCCCAGCGTAAGGGGGAACAGGATTGAGTCCCGGGTTGGCAATATATGTGCGAGCAGCCAAAGGGATCCTTTCCAGGAGTACGGTAGAAGGAATAAGCCTTTGTGTTTCCTGTGTAGTTACACGTCCCAGCTCTGCTCCTGTCTGTAGGCTTAATGTGTGAGCAGTGATACTTGAAAACTTTCTGCCTCTGGTTTGGCTCAGCATGAGGGTTGCATCAGGCTAGGACAGATCCCAGGTCCAGCCAGGCTCTGGGCTGACCACTGGGGACAAGCACATTTTCTGGAGCCAGAAAATTCAATACGTGAGACTGCACAGGATTTTGCCAGGTGGTATTTCATGGTGTGAAGGTGAGAGCTTCTTCTGCCCCAGATAAGAAGCAGCAGCAAATTCCCACACCTACTGGTGTCCCTGTGCACCCAGAGGGAGGCAGAGGGGACTAGAGACAGGGAGAGGTACAGTCCCTTCCCCAGGGTCACACGTTTTGTTGATGGCAAAGCCCAGAATAGGGCCCTTCTACAGCCAAACCGCATGGCTTCATAACTGCTCTGCGACACCCCTTTCGTGTGGGCACTCTGCTTCCTGTGCCAGGAGTGCTGGATCAAACACAGCTTCACCAAGTTTTTTTAATATTAAGAAAAACCCCAACACTGTGGTCTGAGTTTTGGGTGGAAGTTTAAGTTTGTTCCTTTTTCTAGTTTTGTTTCTTAAAAAAAAGGAAACACACCTTTGAATAGTGAAATCAGAAAATAAGGAAGCAAAATATGTCCAAAATGAGAGCTTGTTCGTTGTGAGCAGTGCCTGGTCCCTAAAAGAACAATGTGCAGCTTCTTCACAGGCAGCACAAGCTTTGCAGGAAGAGCTACTTTTACATAACTAATATACATTAGTTAAAGAGACATACATAACTAGTTTTCCAACCTCATATATGCTACCCAAGCGCTAACAGTACAAGGCAAGTATAAATATCACCCGTGCCAAGGCAGGGGAGCAGATGCGGGGAGCAGAAGCCTTGTTCTAGGTCTAGAGCTGGAATTGTAATTCACCGTTGCAAACCTGCTCCTTTCTGAGGAGGGAAGACGGAGCTGACAGCCTGCAGCAGCCTGGTAGAGCAGGCAGCAGGGGTGCTCAAACTCCTTTCAGTAAAAATATCTAGCGTGGCCAACAATAAAAGTAAGAGGAAAATATTCGTATAGATGATTTTGATTTTCTGGTGAGAAGGGCAAAAGTGAATAGGTTGGCTAAGTCAGACTGTTACTTTTTGTTCAGAAAAGGTGACTTTTCCATGTCTGAAAATTTGATTCGGGAGTCTTGTAGGATACACCGGCCCTCTGGTTTTGACCAAGCAGGAAAGTAATTCTGCAGTGTTGCTGTTTCCTATGAAAAGCAAGGGTTTTTGTGTGAGTCAGCAGCCCTAGTAGGCAGCGTCTCAAGGGCTGGTCCCTGTATGGTGCTCAGGCTGTGGGATGAAGCAGGGATAGAGCGCAGGACAGCTGTGGACAGCGTGGGGCTGAGAGGAGGTAGTGGCTGCTGCCAGGCCAAGTTCATGCTGGCACTGCCTGTGCCTGTCAGCAGCAGAGGGATGATGACTCTGTCTTGCTCCCACGCTGCTCTGTTGAGTTTCGTTTGGAGCCCAGGCTCCCCCATGGTTGGTATTTGGGTGTTTTTCCTGATTGCTTCCCTGGGTCAGATGAGGCATCTGTATCCCTGGGAGCAGGAGGGACCTGATGCTCCCTCTGTGCATCACATGTTGCTACTGAGATGTTATTCTGGGAGAGCCTTGGTACCCCAGATGAAGTAAATGGACCAGGATGTCCCTGTACATCCTTGGCATTGTAAATAACAGACTCCGTCCTCTGCTCACTTACACACTCCCATCCCATGGCCATACATTCCCTGTGCGTATCAGTGCAGTCACTGATAATGACTGGCATCCTGGGATCACCCAACTGACCTGTTCACAGAGGCAAGTTGCCCAGGCTTCGCAGAAGAAGGCATCTTGAGGCTCCTGGAAGGATGGGATGCAGGGGACAGTGCTGAGGGAAGGCGTGAGGGGAACAGAGGGCAGCGGCTGGCAGCCCCCAGGGGTGGTGGGATGCAGGGGTAGCCCTGCTTCATGGGGTTAGAGCCTGCTCTGGCAGGAGGTCAAAAAGGCAAAGTTTCTTGGAAGGTGAATTATCAGTGGGAGCAATATCAGCAGGTCAAGCACATCGGTGCTGGGGTAATACAGTTAAGGTGCAGAGCCTTGGAGGGAGCCCGACTGAGGAGTGCAGCATTAAAGCAATGAGCCCAGCTTAATCTGCCCCAAGTGAGGGCAGTGGGGTCTTTAATATTGTGTCAGGCTCGCAGGCCCTTGTTGGCGGGTTATTCTTCACGGCAGCTAATGCCACTGGGCTAACTGAATTAGCCCCTCCTTCTGCGGGGTGAGCATGGGGTTGCCGGGAGGGCGATCGTGCCTTGCAGCTGCAGGGAGAGCGAGTGATGGCCTGGAAATTCAATCAGGTGAGGAGCCGCCGCCATCCCCAAAGGACGGGGAGCAGCCAGATTGGGGAGGAAAGCCCAGGACGGGGACCCGGTGACTGGCTCCATGATGTCCCTAAGGAGGGTGCCCTCTGAAGACCGCTCCCTGCTCTGGATGGCATGAAGTGCTGCCCTGAATCCATCAGCCTTCCAGAAGTGCCTTGGTGGAGAGCCCATCTGTACCTCTGTGCTCGTTTCCATCTTGCTTACCCCTGGGTGTGGTATTCCCTCATGCATCCGTAGGGAACTGCAACTCGGGGACATGCATTGTGTCTCCTGCCAGGCTGGGTGTCCCCAAGGTCCAGCCGCCAGCACACCTGCAGTATTTCTGTTTGATCAGAGATGAAGGTTCACCAGGAGAGGCAGCCTGGCCCAAGGAATTGGCAAGTGGGTCTTTTTCCTGGCTTTGCTGTTGGAAAAAGGTGCTCCCCTAACAAGCCTCTGAGTAATTGCACTGTCCTCTTTGTAAAGCCCTGAGGGATGCACAGGCAAGGAGGATAGCTAAGGGGCTGAGTACGGCAATGGCCCATCGTTCCCAGGCATCATTATCTGTCCTTCAAGTTAAGGAAAAACGAAAACCTGAACCTTGCAGGTGTTTGCTTGTTGTCCTCCAAACCTGCCGCTGCTTTTTTTCTTTCCCAGCCTTTCTCTTTCACATCTAATTAAAAGCACACTCCTGGCAAATACTGCAGCACATCCTGAGCTGGCGACAGTATCTGTGCCTACCGTTGCCTGGATGGTGCCGAATCCAGAAGGGTTCACCTGTGTGCCAGGGGCCGGGACAGCCTGCACCTGGGCGGTGGCACTTTGTCAGCCCCAAGGGCAGGAGCGGCTGCAGGGGCCACAGAGGATGCTGTGGGGTCAGCAGACCCATGGCACAGGTCTGCCCTCCTCATGCAGGGCACAGCACCCCTCGCCTCGCCACACCAGCCCTTTCCCTAGCTGAAGCCACCATCCCTTCACCCCCACCATCAGGGGCTGATGCAGTTCCCTGTCCTTTCCCAGGAGCCCCTTTGATCTTCAAACCTGTTCTGGCTCCCTCGCCCCTTCTCCCCCCCCCGCCCCTTTTCCCTCACATTGTTATAAATGGAGGCTTTGGCTGCCTTTAAATAGTCATATCTATCAGACAAGCTCATGTCAGCCATAAATTCTACAGTAATGATGATTTTCTAAGTGGGTCGACTAGAGCTATTTCCGCTTCAGCCTCAAGTTACTGCACATGTCCCCCCCCAGGGGCCAGCAGCCTCATTTGTTGTCCCCCTAATTGTCATCTCTCCCGTATGTACTTGGGCAGAAGCTGGAAGGAAAACTGGGCCTGCCGCCAGCCGTGGGCTGGGACTCCCCTCTGCCCCCACAGGCCCCTCATCTTCACAACTGGGAGGGGGCTTCAGAGGAGGGAAGAGGGCTGCCTCGAAGGCAGGCAGGGGGAATGGTCACAGAAGCCCACCATATGGATGCCCTTACCTCTCGCTGCTCTCCCCCCCTTCCCCAGCCGCACAAAACCAGCCCCGACGTGTGAAAGCTGTAATTGCAGGTAATCCCCCCACACTGTGCATGGTTTGAATTTGGCAGAGCAGGAATGTGGAAGAGAGAAGGGGAATTACTGCCCAGACATGCTGCAGGGCCAACATCTGCACGAGTCATCAGTACACATCTGGCCGCAGCAGTCTGTGCTTGGTTGCCCAGCTGGTCACTTTTTAGCCCATTGGGTCTGACTCAGGCTCCCACTAAGGGCAGGGCATGGTCACTCCAGGACAGGGAACCTTAGGCTGATAGAGAAATTACTCCCTTCACCTGATTTTGCTGCTGATATTGGGGTGGTCATGCAGACTTTCTCTACCTTAGTGTTTCCATTTATGAAACAGAGTAATGCCGTCAGGAGCACACTTCAGGGTACCGATCACTAGCTCTTCTAGAGAGCAGACTGTCTGTATGTGGCGCTCTCTTCCAGATTTGCCTACGGCTGGCACTGCTTTGCAGCATCCTCCAGTGAGATGCTGGAGCAAAGGCGCTGATTTTTGCCTCCATGTGCAGTTGGGCTCAGTGAGGTGGGTCCCTGACTACTTTCTGTTTCACTGGAGCATGGTCCCAGAGCCAGCAAGCTTTCTGCAGAAATCCTGCCCTGAGGTTCAGTTCTGCAACGCTGAGCACTTCTCAGTGCAGAGCTCCCAGTGCAAAGTGAAGTATTTCAGATCTACCTTGAAGGTTCAGGCCTTTGCATAGAGAAGCGAGGCAGGATGGGCAGACTGGGATTCATGTGCTGTCAGTACCAGAGGGTCTTTGTTGCCTCCAGGTGCCATGAACCTCAGCTGGTCTGCTTACACTGGGTAGGGATGAAAAACCTCCATTACACAGACAAGATGTACTCTTGGTAGTTTCTTGCATTTCCCCACTGTGTCTGGCAAGCTAGTCCTGTACCCTGGGAAGGCTGCTGGGACCCAGGAGGAACTAGAAAGGGCTGGAGAAATTGGAGGCCTCAGGGCATGGAGAGGGGCTGCGGTCTTGGTGAGGGGAGGCTGTTATGTCCAATGTCTGGTTTCTGCGGCTGGGATCAATCTGATCTGCAGGTGAGAGGGTGGGATGAGAATCAGGGAGGTTAGAGAGATAAACAGGCAAATGGCTGAAGATTCACCCATTGCTGTGCTCTGGGATGAGGGCTGGCCCTGGGGATCCCTGGCAGTGCCTCGTCCCTGAGGCAGCCAACCCTGCTCTGTCTTTTTGATGGAAAAGTCCTGCTGGACCTTCTCATCCAGACCCTTTGCCTCCAACCTTTCTTTGGGAATGTGCATGATCAGGGTGTAAAACCTTGCTGCTGGTGCCTGCCCCATTCCTGGGAGGGGATGCTGGGGGGCTTTAAGCAGCTGGTGTGGGTGTTATGTCTCCTCCCAAATGTGGCTGAGCACCCGCCGTAAGGAGCCTGCTTGGGGCTGACCCAGGAGCAAAAACATCTTCTGTTCAGTCTCCTACACCGCCCCCCGCTCTTCCAGCCCCGAGGAAAGCACCCTGACCTCGCTCAGCAAGAAGGCAGATGCAACCTCCTCCCCAGGCAGGCGGCTTCCCAGATAACCCCCCAGCTTTCTGAGCGCAGTGCAGGTGTCAGAGGCATTGTCTCTTCGGAAATTAATTTTCCTGTCGATTTCCTTATTTCTCTTAATTGATGAGGGGCAAGTCTTCGGCGTGTTGCCAGCGGCACCAGCCACAGCCTCCCGTAGGTATCGGCAGAGCCAAAAGCACTAGCGCCGAGGGTTGGGGAGTGTAATGAACTCTCAGAGGTCTCGTTGCAGCTCAGCCCGTGCTCTAGATTAGCTGAGGAATCATCTGGCCCAGCTATTAACTGTCCCATTTAACATCATAAATTATTAACCTAATTTCGAGGAGGGTTGGTGACGGATCACGCTGATTTTGTCAGCCTTTCTGCAGCCTCTCGTGCAGCCTGTCGGTGCAGGGTAAGCCGTGGGCAGGGCCTGAGGGTCAGTGCCTCCAGAGAAGGAGAGAGATGGGGCAGCACAGCCCAGCTGCTGGCAGAAGGACCAGCTCTGCCTCCTCCTCCAGCCCAGTGGAGAACTCAGGGAGAGCCCAAGCAGGGGGGATCCTCCAGTGGAAATGGGGGATGCAAGAGCTGCCCCAGGGAAGGGGAAAGCCACCCACTCCACAGATTTCAGTGCAACACACCAGCACCCACGTAGGACACACCTGCACCTACGTATGGGTGCTTGAGACCTCTGCACTTTGCTTGGTGCCTGTGTGTGCCACTCACCCTTAATGCAAGCCATTACCAGAGCTGCTTTTTAGCTTGTTTAAGCAGCTATCAGGGTGCTTTTTAGTTTGTATGGCAAAGGCCTGGGGTCAGGAGGATTTTCTTCCTACGCTTGTTGTAGACTAGAACTTGTTCAAAAAGTTTACTTCCCGGGAAAAGTTTTAAGTAAAATAGGGGGAAAGTAGATTCTTTGGTATAACAGTTTTAAACCATTCAGAATTATTTTTTTCAGCTGATTGGAGTGTAATGAAAATGTAAGGGATACCATCTTTTCCCTCCCCTTTATCTTTCTTTGAGAAGAGAGATGCATGTAAGAAGGGGCTGAGAATTGCACTGAAACCAGCATTTTTTTAATTGAGTGGAAAAATTTTGAAGTCATTTGGTCTGTCAAAAACCCCATACAAACCTGAAGGAAAGCAAGCTTTGAAACCCTTGTAAAACACCTCTTTCATTCTGGTGTCACAAAAAGGGCTTTTTATTTCCCCGCGAGCAGCTGTGCTGCTCGGTGCTGCCTGTCCATGGTATGCAAGCGCGTGGCCCCGGGCTGGCCATGTGTGTCCTCCTGTGCCATGTCCCGCAATGGGGTGGCATTTGGGAGCCAGCATAACCCCCAGTCCCGCTCCCCTTTGCTTCAAGGTTGTGGAAGGTTCAGCAGCTGTAGGACCAAGCCTCACTCTGTGCCACGCGTTTCCCTGGCTGGAGGTGCTTGGGGTCAGGATCAGCAGGCTGCACTGCTGGTAGAACAAACCCCAGAAAAGCCCCAACACAAGTGCAGAGAAGTGCCTTTGGTTGTGGCGGGGACATGCAGAGCTGTCAGTGTCTGCATTAAATTGGCAAGAGCCTGTACCACTAACCTGCTCATCCTTGAGTACCCATCTACTAACCAAAAGTGCCTGTAGCTCGTAGTGTAGTTACTGCCCCTCTTTTCCTTAGAGAATGAAACAGGAAGAGGAATCCAGCATTTGCAGACCCACAGCATTGGTGCTGTCATACTCCCCTCGCCTCACACAAGGCTTTACACACGTGTAGAACAGAGAAGGTGCAAGGAAATTGCCTTCGCCAGAGGCCCAAACCTCGCAGTGCACATGCAGTACAGACCTGCGCAGGACTGATGCCCGGCACATGGATATAAAATACAGCGCCCTGCAATAAAACATGCTCTGCTAGTCTATATATTTTGCAATCCCTTTAAAGATTTTTTTTTCTTTAAACCCCTCACCCCAGCTCCCTCCCCATTCTCCCCCCAAAAAATTATTATAAAGAATTATTGCCATTAGTACGTCTTTCCCAGTGAAAGGAGAAAATCGCCTCATTCATAATTTATACCCTCAATTACTATTAATAAAGAAATATTTCAGCAGAAAATCGCCTGGGAAAATTACACGTAACATTGCATTAACATTCTATTTGAACATTTTCATCACATTTGTTATAGAGTTAATAAGAGGGATATGCTCCCCTGACTTCTTCATGAAATTATGGGCTGCCTATGATAGTTTAATCTTTTAGACTTTATATAATATATTCACTTTACTAATTGAGCTATCCAAGGAGCAGTTAGGGATGTTCTTAAACGTGGAAGACAAAGTAATCAGGGCCGTGACTTCCTGACGAGAAGATCTTCTTCCGGAGATGGGGAGCCGCACGTGTGAGGAGCACACACGTACGTGTTTGTGCGCAGATGTGCCATTCCATTAGCCCTTCCCTTAATGTCCTGCCTGTACTTGGAAATGAATGTGAACGAAGGCTGGAGGTGATTTTCAGACTGGCAAATATTCCACAAAAGCTCCGTTTGTATTTCAGAGTGAAAGGGGGCTTGGTGAGCTTGAGCAAGATATTTTTTGAAAAAGAAACGCCCAGCAAGGGGGGTTTCCTGGGAGAAGTACCTCATGTAGACAAGCCTTTATGCTCAAATTCACCCCCGCCCATAATCGTGCACAGACCATATCCAAAACTCTGGACAGGGAGTTGGGCAGGGGTGGAAAACTCTTCTTCTGCTCTCCCTGGAGCTTCTGCTTCACCAGATAGTGCAATCTGGGGCACGCAGTGCAGAAAGGCTTCCTCCCGCCCAGGGTACAAGCAAACCCCAGATTGGGCCAGAGGCAAGAAGCGAGGCAGGTGTGAGCTGTGAAGGATGATGTGGCATTTGGAAGACGGACACTGCTCTGCTGCACCATGACAGTGCCACACCACGGGCATTGCTGTGGACAGTTTGCTTGCCTCCAAAAAACTTGAGCAACAGGAAAGCCTTCGTAGCTCTCTCTCCTGCTCCTGCTGTCCTGCTCCTGCACCCGCAGCCAGGGACCTCATGCAACTACTGGAGCCTTGGTCTAGACTCAGCTGCTCTTGAACCCTTCCTTGCACAGAGGCAGTGTTGAGCACAGAGATTTGAGCCCCTTGTTCAGTTTGAGAGCTGAACACAGGTCATGGTATCTCTGGGAGATCTTTCTTTCCCCTCCATGTGCACACGAGATGCCCCTTACCACGGGATGTGATTCAGAGCTCTTAGTTTCAAGCAGGAGGCTTCCTGAGGCAACAGCAGGCAGTGGTTTGGACCAGGACCATGTGGAAGAGGGCTGCATTGTCAGCATGCCAGGAGGTTGCTCACTCATTAAGCCTAAGTACATGCAGTCACGAGCAGGTGCAAAGAGGGATCCATCACTGCTGAGCAATGGCCCTGCCACCGGAGATGAAGGCGAATCTCTGTTAGCTGCCTCTGATGAGGGAGACTGAGGGATCATGGGACCAGCTTCTTTGTTTCGTATCCACAGGGTGCTGGTGTCCCCTCTGCAGCCACTGAGACTGGGCATGGGCAGGGAAAGGGTGGCAGGGTACAAGGTGGGATGCAGGCTCATAGGTGAGGATCTGCAGTCACCCCTGAAACCACTCTTGTGATTCCCAGCCTCTGCAAACTGGTGGCCATTGCTGACAGAAAGCCAAAGGGTTAAAGAAAAGCTTACATGTGTTGGGATTCATTAGCTGGGACTCATTAAACAGCAAATAAGAGCCAGGATGTTGCAAACCGAGTCCTGCTGAAGGCAGCTCCTGCAGGTGAGGCAGCCTGGGACTGCAGGAGACCCCCATGCTGAGGGACAGGCAGGTGAGCCCCCATCACTCCCTAGCAGACTGTGTGGCTGGTGCATCCCACCAGAGATGGGAACTGGTGCAGGAAGAGTGCAAGGTGGGGTGCTGGCAGTGAGCACCCCTCCACCACCTCCCCGTTGTTTAATGTATATTCACAAAGCCATCGAGCCATAAGGCCCAGCCAGGCTCAACCATTCAGACCCCTGGTGTGACATCCAGTTCTGCCACTGGGTGGAAGAAGGGGTTGAGCTCCTGCCAGCTCTGTCCTCCCAGCCCATATGAGCCTATCAGGGGGACAAGGATAGGTGTGTGACAACCTGAGCCTTTGGCCCTCCACTGCAGTGGGAGGTGTGGGGAGCAAAGCACCCAGACGTGGTTGCATGAGCTGTGCAGCTCCATTAATGCCTTCATGGCGGAGCATGGTTGTCCCTGGCCAGTTGGTTTCTCATGGGATGTGCTGAGCTTGCAGCCAACATTTTCCTGGATGACAGCGTGCCACCAGCCAGCACTGACAGACGCTGTGGCCGCCTGGGCCATCACTGAGCCACACTAGGCAAGCAGCTGCCCATGATAGCCCACATCTCCCCATAGCCTCCCAGATGGACAGGAGGCCACAAGCTGCCCTATGTGCAAACACATGGAGAGTGTGGGGCATCAGGCATCTTTCCAGGGACCACATGGGCAGCCTGGGCATGACAGAGGATGAGAAAGGGAAGACACAGAGTGTCCACCCTGGGGATGGCCACTGCCTGGTCCTGAGCAGGATGGACCATGCTGTAAACAGGACAAGGCTTGTAAACAGGGCTCCAGCTGGGATAAATTTAGCCCATTGGGGTTGCAGCCCCGGCACGGCAGGACACGGTGTCAGGACATTGTCAAGAGGAGAGGGGGAGAAAGAAGCTGAATAAACAAACACAGCTTGTCCTTTTTTTTTTTTTTTTTTGTCCTAGAGTTGTTATTTCAGCCGGACAATTGCCCTGCAGATTGAGGGAACAGGCTGGAGTTCAAGTGAATTTGGCTTCCAGTGCCTCCCTTTTTACAGTGTGTTTTCACATGGGAATGTATCCTGGCATATATGGAGGGGGTGTCCTTACCCGTGTGTATGGAAAACTCGATGGATGCTCCATGCATATCTCTGGGATACGGCCTACAGGGATACGGGCTGTTTTGAAGCCTAGGTGAGGCTGAGTACCTTGGTATTGTCTGTCAGGTAGGAGTTTGCTTTCTCCGCATGCACAGCCTGGACTAACACCTGTGGGTGTCCGGGAGCACATGTGCAAGGTGATCTGTGCTCTCCATGCGTCTGTATGTGCCTCTGCAGGCAAAGCATCCCTGGAGGTGTCCCCCCACAGCAGAGGGGACTCTGTAGAGGTGAAAGTCTTTGCAAGACTTTAGAAATGGGGATCAGGACTCCTGAGCTCTTTTTTCTCTAGTTCTGTCATGGGATTTGGACACATCATATTCCCCTGACAAAATCATCCGTGATCTCGGGAGCAAAGGGCATGGATCGTCTCTGTCAGTCCTGCTCTGCAAGGACCTAAGACTTTTCTAAAGGCCATATTTAGAGGCAGCCTAATTTTTACGTCTTGATTTTATTTTTCTCACATCTCTCTCTGACACACACATACACACACACACTTCTATTGGAAAAACGATTTTAATACCCATGGCACACTGTCCTGGTGTGATATAAAATCCAATGACATGTGGCATTTGGAAAAGGTCACTTCCCCCATCAGGATTCATTATCCTACCTCAGCCTGGGAAGCCATGGGGTTGCCCCCTCCTCTGCGGACCCTTTGCCCCCTCCCCGGCTGCAGCAGGTGAGCAGGGAGAGGGGATGAGGTGGCTGGGTGGCCACACCAGGGACTTTGGCGGTTACAGGGACACGCTGCTGGGAAGGCTTGGGCTGCAAAGCAGGCTCTACTGGGTGCACAGGGCTTGGGCTGGCTTTTGCCTGCCTCCCCCTGCTCGCTGCTACCTCTCTATTCCCTTTCGAGCAGGAGCTGGCTCTTGCAGTGCCCTCAATCTGCATGGTTGCAGAAGGGAAACACTCCCCTTCCCTGTTTCACTTGTTCAATTTTTTGGCTGGGTTGGCTGGAAAGTGCCCTTTTGTGTTGTTGCTCACCGCTGCCTAGGCAGAACTGAGAAGAGAAAGTGGAGGGGACATGGAAAGCCCAGCTCCTCACCAGCTTCCCCACCAAGCATGGGGTCCATGGCTGCCCAGCACTCAGTGCCCCCCAGCCCCTGAGGCAGACCAGCAGCACCCAGAAGGCTGGATGCAGCAGCCCTGGGGGGGGGCCCACCCTGTCTCTTGGAGATTGCCCAAGCAGGGCAGCATCCTGGGCTAAAAAGGCTCCCCTGGTGCATGTTGCAGGTGAGGGTCAGCAGATGAGGTGTGGGGGATGCTCACAGCAGGGCAGGAGTGACAAGCTGTCCTGGGGTGCTTGCATATTTTTGCCTTTCCTTGGATTCATTCCTCTTTATGCTTCCCCAGGACCATCTTCATCCAAGTATATCCACTTTCCCAAGGTGTTTCCAGCCCAACTTGGGGCTATTCTCTGGAAAGGCAGAAGGGCACAGGAGGGCCACACCTGCTGTGGAGGCAGCCTGGGGGGCTCAGGGGATGTAGTCTCTTGTGGGGCAAAGCGTGGTCTGTTCCCCAGCAAGTTGTGCCATGGGCAGGGGCACTGGGAACCAGGACTTCTCCACTGGGAGACTGCCTTGGGGCACCTTGGGCAAGTCGTTCACATCTGTAACCCCATTTCCCACCCACAGGGGAGGAGAGACGTGAGGGTGGGTGCACTGAGCATGCAGTGGGCTCGGGGCTGCGGGAAGGGCAAGAGGCGGGGAGTGGGAGCAGTTGTTCCCGGGAGAGGAGGATTATTTTTGCAGCGGGGAGTGGGATTTGATGCCTGCTGAAGATGACTTCTCAGAGTGCTGAGGGTGATGGTGAGTGTAGCCCCTTCCTACCATATAAACACCAATGAGTTATGGGTACCCCAGCCTCTAATTATGCAGTCAGCCCCAAATAGGCTGTGTCTAACGAGGCTGACAGACTAATATCTCAAGAGCCCTTAATGCGTTATCATCTCCTGCTGAATGACCTCATATTTATAACTGCTCTGGTGGGAGGTTGAGAAATGTCCTTCTTTTCCCCCAGCCCCCTCCCCAACTTTTCCCCCACCCAGAGCAGCAGCTCTTCAGCCTCATCTGTTAGGATCAGGAGGAGAAAGGCGACTTCTCTCCATCCATCATGAGCAGAGTTCGCGCTATTAGATGATTAAAGACATTTTTTATAATATTTGGAAGAGGCTTTGAAATGTCTCTCAAACAGTGTGATTAATGCCTGCTTAACCCTCATCTGGCCGGGATGGTGCGGTAGGGAGGTGGGTGCATCTCAGGGCAGGGCTCCGCAGGCATCTCAGTGGTCTCCTGGCCGTTGGGCACCCCAAACTCTGACAAGGTGTGATTCATGAGCATGGGGCACCTGCAGGAAGCTCCGGCCTCCAGGCAGTTCCTAACGCACCGGGGACTTGGTGGTTTCTGAGGCTGCAACGGCTGGGGCAGGAGGAAGCAGCCCCTGCCCCCTCCCCAGCGCTTACACAAGAGGGCCCTGGCCTGTGCTGGTCCACAAGCTGGACGGTCCCACGCCAATGCTGTGGGTTTCAAGGGCAGGCAGGGAGAGGGGGTGAGCAGCCTGTGCCCATTCCCAGCTGGCCTGAGCTGGTGGAGTGTTTGCTTTCCCCATTTCCCCTTCTTTTTCCTCTGCCTCTCCAGATGACTCACTCTCAGAGGCAAGTCTCTCCAAAACAAATCACAGGCGTCTAGATGCTCCAGTAGGATCCATCTTTAGGATGTTGCATCCCTGCTCAGAGCTTGCCGTACAGACCTGTGGGGCTGGTGGACACATTCAGGCTAAAAATCGTGCCAGCATTACCTTGGCTGGTACCTGCCAAAGGCCAAATCGCTGATGTTCGCTGACCTTGTTTCCCGTGGGGGAGTGGAGATTTGGCCTCAGATGGGGGAAGGATACCCACCTCCTTTGATCACAGGCGCAATGTTTCATAATCTCAATTTCTTGTCAATTGATTGCCAGATAGAAGCGACAACCAAAGAGGGCCCCAGGCGTCTGCAACTGCCACTCATCGTATGATTTTAACTCTCCCCCTTTGTAAGTTTGCATTATTTTCTTCTTGTTGTTGTTGTTATCTAAAGAAACCTTCCCTCCCTCCCCCTCCAAAAAGCCTCCTAGAAATCCCAACGCCCTTGTCAGTTTGGTATTCAATGTAAAAATAGCTGAGAAGGGTTAATGCATGATTAATAGGTGTTTTATTAAAATGGTTAATCTGTCATTATAGAGTCTAAAAGATCAATAGCTTTCTTATAATCATGGCTTAAAATCATCTTTAGTGCCACTGCTTATGGACTTAAGACCCTGGGCAAGATGCTTAGGGGACCTAGGAGTCTCCTGTTAACTCATTCTAACCCTTCTGCCATCTGAAGTGTGACCCAAGATCTCCCGCAGACAGCGAAAAGGCGAGACAGGGCTGCACATAGTGGTATGCTTACCATCCACCTTATTATTTATGGGTATTAAACCTGAGTGACAGAGGAGGGAAATGGAAAGGGAGAAACTGGGAATGCAGCTGGATAAATGCTCTTTGTTACAACCATCAGCAGCGCCCGAGCAGAGCGAGGCGAGGCCATGGCTGGGCTGTCTCCGATCCATTAGTGCTGTTGCAAAGCAGCGAGCGTTGGCCAAGCATTGCCCCATCACGGCCGCTCTCCTTCACTAACGAGCGCTGCCTTGCATGCTGGGGTGAGGTGGGGGGGTTCCAGCCTTGCACAGAGGTGAAGCCAAGCACCTGGTGTGAGGCAGGGTGATGGTGGCCAGGCAGGACCAGTCCAATGCTACCTGAGCCCCATCCATGCCCTCAGCCCCAGAGGCTGCTTTCCTGGCAGTTGAGTGTTCTTGGGTCTGATTGACCCAGCCCTTTGCCATGCCTGGTCCATGCTGCTTTTTGATAACTCCGGCAATACCATGACAAATCCCAGAGACACTGAGCTGCCGACCCCCAGCGCGAGGTCTCTGCGGGAGGAGGTGCTGTTTAGACAGGCTGACACGGGAGCGGCTGAGCCAGTGCAGGCAGGGGGGAGCACAGCCCCCTCTCTGCCCCCTAACTGCCCCGCGGCATACTCTCCTCCACGGCAGAGGAAGGGATCCTGAGATCATGGAAGGGGTCTGTGGTGAAGCTTGGATGGCAATGTGGAGCACTGCAGGAGCACTGCACTCTGAGCACGAGGTAGGGCACCTGGCACTGGCGAATGGTCCCCTGAGTGATTTTGGGAGCCTCGGCTATGGATGTTGCTGTGCCACTCATGCAGTGGAAACACAGACCTGCTGCCAAGTGAGCAGAGCATATGTTGGTGTGCAGGACCAGTCCTGGTGGCCTGAAACCCCTCCCTGTGCCCCCATTTCTCCCTCTGAGATGCACGTGCGCAGCATGGACAGACTTCTGTGCAGCCCCTGGCACCACAGGCCTGCCCATGCTTGGAGACCCTTGCTCAGAGGCTGCTGGGAGATGGTGCTCTCTGATAACTTGAATATGCAGAGTGCCTCTGCTGCAGCACCCCCCCCCTCCTCCTTGTCCTGCATGGGGGCTCAGCCCTGCTTCCCACCGGGCTCTGCTCCCTGCCTGACCTCACAGCCCTTGCCAGCCAGCTGGCCTCAAACCATAGTTCAGGTGAGATGAAGGCAAGTTCATACCATTACTTTCCCCTTCTCTTCCCTGCCTGTCCTGCGCTCACCCTGCTAGGGCTGGCTTGAATAACTCCCGCCTGGCAAGAAATCCCAAGTCTGCCCTGTCCATCCAGGGGGGTGTGTGCCTGGTGCGGGGGTACCGGCCTGCCAGGAGGGTATCGCTGCCTCCACCTCCCACCCCCATCAGTGCTCAGCATGGGGCTGGGCAGAGATTTTCCAGACCCCCTGGGTCCAGCCCTCTCCATCCCTGCCTCATTGCTTATTTCTGGGCCATTACATTCGACAGGGAGAATTTGTTTCTGTCCAGAGCAGTTCCCCGGACAGTCTCAAACCTCTGAAGATTTATCATCCTGAGCTTTTGTTTGTGGGTCTTCAGGACCCTCTGCCCCACAGCCAATCCTGGATGCTTCTCTGTCTCCTCCACTGAGCCTGCTGCCCCCCAGGAGCACTGACCCCTCTCTTCCCCCATGGATGCCCAGGCATGCAGGTTTCCATGCACACACACGCCTGCAAAGGCCACTGCTGAGGGCAGGATGCTGTGGTCACAGTGGCAGGAGACATGTCCTACCTACTGGGAAGGTGATGGCTGTGGCTGCTTCTGGCGTTGCTCCCCAGGGCTGCCAAGGGTTGTGGCCATGCACAGGGCATGCTGGGCTCCCAGCACAGAAATCCCCCGGGATCCTCAGCCTGCCCTGGGAGTGGTGTCAAGGGAGCCTCCGCTCATCCCCCCGCAGCTCCCAGATTGCATCCCTGCCTCCAGCCCTGCTCCGTGGCAGCTGAGCGGTTGGGAGGGCTGGGCACAGGCGAGGCATGAGCCCCCTCGCTTGTCTCAGGGGTCAGCACTGGTGTCCCCTCATGACTAATAGAGCTGAAGCAGCGGCGGTCGCCTGTGCCTAATGACAGCAGGGTGACAGTGGGGGCAGCGCAGGTGCCAGTGCCACGAGCTGCACTCTCCATCTAAGCAGGTGTTTGGCTGCCCTGCAGCCATGGTGGTCAGGATTTAGGGTCACTTTCAGCAGGTTCAGGCCTATCAGGTTGGAGGTATCACCTGGCACAGGGAATGACTGGGGTTACCTTTCCAAATTGCCACCACTGCTACATTAGATGGGGACCCCCCTTGCCACCAGCCCCCCTGCTTGCTCTCCTCCTGTCCCAGAGGCCAGCATATCAGTGACAGAAAGCTGCTCTGGAGGCTGGTGGAGTGTGACAGAGAAGGAAAGGGGTGCAGGGCTGTTCTACAAAAGCGCCGCCCCTGCAGCTCCGTCCCCTCCCTAGCTGCCCACATTCCTCTGCAGAAGTGCCAGGAAGGGGGGAACCAACCTTTGGCACATTTATTGACACTCCCTGAGTTCATACTGTAACTCTACAATCTTTCCCTGAGATTATTAAGAATTAATTGATCACTTTTATATTTCCCCCGATACCCAGTGCTGCTTCGCGACAGGCGGCAGGAGGAGGGAAGGGAGACGGGAGGAGGGCAGGGTGTGTGTAAAAAACACACTGATAAATGTTAATTACTCTTTTACAGCCCTTGTCAAATTCCAAAGCAAGTCGTAAATTCATTAAACTCTAACGGATTAAGCACATGCAGCTTATTTAGTCACCATAAACAAGATCATTTGGATGTTGATTTTCCCCTTTTTATTGCTGCAGCAAAAAAGGGGAAAAAAATCGGATGAGGGAAGCAGTTGGTGGTTACCAGGGAGTCAGAAAAGTTTGGATTTATTTCATATCTTGTTCTCTTGCTCCATGGCAGTTCTGTAGCACACCAGTACTCAGGTTGTGCCTGGGCAGCTTCTTGCCAGGGAGTGTGGCCTTCCAAGGAGCTGTGTCCATGCCCCAAGCTGTTGAATCTGCATGGATTGACCTGGGATGGAGAAGCCATGCTGCACAAAAGGTCTCCGTATCCTCTCCATGCCCCAGTGCTGCCTGCCTTCTTAGTGCTGAGGCTTTTAAAGACCTTAAAGCAAGGTCTGGATGAACAGAGATGGGATGCTCAAAGACCTTTTGATGGTGGTTTTGGGCTGGGCTGGCTGCTCTGCACTCCGTCATGCTGGGACCTGTCCAAGGGTAGGCTGGTTGTCTTCAGTGAGGCTAAACCCAGCCCCTGAGATACAGGGGTCTGCTTTCAGCCACACTTCAAGGGATCGTGCAGGCAGTTAGCATAAAACCAGCTCTGCTCATTCTGGGGTGTTTCAGCCCATTTAAGTGCTGACCCCAAGGTGTTGACTGTGCCCAAATGAGTGGGACACATCACCAACCAAGCCCAGGCACGAGGGAGAAGAAGCAGGGAAGGAACACTGTGCTGGCAGGGAGGGACAGGGCACCTCTGGCTGCTTTGAACATGCGGGCATGGCCCAGGGTCTGTTGACCTGCACCGTGAGCTTGCCATCCTCTACATGCACATGTTACTAATCTGGGCTGACCTCCTGAGCTGTTGGAGCAGGGGAAGGAGAATGAGAGGAGGGTCATCGAGATTAATTAATACTCAGGGCTCTAATTATGAGTTTCTTCAACACTGGGCTTCTAACGAGGAACAGGTGCTGAGGCAGCCCTGAGTCCTGTTGCACCCCAGCTGGCCCTGCTGAGACATGTCCTGCCTCCTTGCAGGGATGGTTTTACTGGGAGAGGGATGGGATTTAGCCCCTGGATGCCACCGTCTCCCACTGCAGCTCTGGGGCTTTGAGCTGTGTGGCCGAGAAGTTGACAGGCTGCTGTGTAACCCTGTCCATGCCTTGGGCTAAGCACCAGAGACCTGCTGCCACCCTGAGCACCCCAGCTCCCTGCCTCAGTCCAGTACCCAGGCATGGGATGGGGGCAGGAGGTGGCCGGGGCGGGGGGCAGAGGACCTTGATGGGTGTTACAGCCTGGCCCTGCATAGTGGAGGGTGCTCCTCAGGTCTGGTGCTGGCAGGAGCCCTGGCACTGCTGATGCCAGTTACCCATCTCGAGCCAAGTGGCTCATGCCTAGTGGTGCTGGCCCTGGGGCACGGCTGTGCTTCTCCAGCATCTCCCAGCCTCTGATGAGGCTGTGCTTGTCAGGAGCTGCAGGCAGCCGTGCACTGCAGGCAGCAGAGGGAACTCTAAACACCTCACTGGAGCTCACAGCCTGGCTGCTGCCAGAAAAATTTAGGGCTTTTGCTTCAGGGTCCTCAGCAGCACTTCATCTAAAGGAGGTGGCCTGGGTCACTGCCTTCCTCCAGCCCCATCTGAGCCCATCTCTGAAATGGGTACAGCCCACAAAGATCTGAGCCATGGGTATGTATGTATCACCCTGGCCCTGCTCCCCTCTGCCTTTGCCTTTTGGGGGCACACAGAGAAAGAGGAGCCACTGAAGGTGTCAGTTAGGACAGTGAGAGGGTGCCAGCCCTCAGAGCCCCATTCCTGGCAAATGTTTCTCTCCAGCAGCCTTCATCATTTTACTTGCAGTGAATACAAAGTGCACAGATAAGTGCCAGCAGAAGCATGCCTGCACACCAGGTCCCTCTGTGCTTTCCCGCTGTGTGGAGGTGCCCTCCGGAAATATCCCTGGGCTTCTGAGCATGGACAAGGCATCCAGGGGTTAACGGAAGGAGCATGTCCCATGCTAAGCAGTAGCTAACAGCCACTAGCTAATAACTTTATGGCTTCAAAGCAGGGCATTTATCATGCTGAAGTTTGTTTATGCACTAGTTATATGGTGCATTATACCAGCACTGTGTTTGGCTGATAAATTCTCCGTGACAAGTGAGGCTACCAATGGGGACTCACTGAGTCCAAAAGACCCGTCGCTTTTTCCTGAACTCTGCTTTCCGAGATAAGGATGTTTTTTCCCTCTTTTGTTTTGTAAGGAGGAAAGAAAAAAGGTTGACAACCTGTAACTTAAAAAAAAGAGGGAGACTTTTGTTGCGGATAAGTCGCCGATGCCGTGGTCCCCTGACGGGGGCAGAGATGGTCATGGTCCTGGCAAGGACCAGGCAGGCTGTGTGTGAGGACTTCTGAGCAAATAATGCATGTGGGTCCGTGCCAGGACATTTGTGCATGTGCTGTGTGGGCACTGACAGCTCGTATGGGCTCTGGATACCTCCGAGAACAGCCTACCTCAGTCCTGTCTACCTTGAGAGGGTATTTTTTGGGTAGACCTGTTAGAGGGCACTCTGGCAACCCTCTAGTTCTGCTCGATGTTTCTGAAATGAGCCATAATCATAGCATTCGTCACTATTTTGAGGTTGTGCATGTGTGCAATTTGTTGCTGAGCACAGCACAGCTGCTATGTTCCCCTGTACCCCTTCACTGCTGGGTAAATTGCTTTAATCCTACTAATAATAATGACCTTCACATTTCTGGCTTGCTCTATCACAGGAGCCAAACCCACTTTGCAAACATTAACAAGCTTGGCCTCCCAACTCCGTGCAAACACGATGGGGCAGGATTATTTTTCCCTGCTGCTGTGGTGGGGAAACTGAGGCATAAAGCAAAGAGCCAGCTGCTCTGAGCCTACCCAGAGGGGCACCCCTTGCTTTAACCAGCAGACCTCACCCTGTTCCAGTTTGAACTAGTGTACACTTTCATGGGTCTCACCTGTGGAGCGAGACCTGGGTCTTCTTGGTTAGTGGGATGCAGCAGGACCGACCCTGATGCCAGGACGTGCCTCCGCAGTGCCACCGAGGTGGTTTGTGTGTCAGCAGCCTTTGCTCCTGCTGGGGAGCGGGACCCTCATGCAGGATGCTGGGGGGGGGGGCTGGGATGTGCCAGCTCAGCCTGGCCCCTTCCCCATGGGGCCATGTCACTCCATCCTGCTGCAAAAAGCAGAAAGCCCCTCACCATGGTCCAGTGCTTGGGGGCAAATGCCCAGCCAGCGGGCATGTGGGCACACACCTCCCCGCACGCAAACTTGCTTGTTATGTGCATCTGTGGGTGTTCCCAGGTGAAAGCATCTTAGCACATTTACCTGTACTCACCTGTGTGCGCATGTATGGCTGTGCATAAACATGGATTCATTAGTGCATTATGTGCATCTCTATCTCCGTGCGCTGCGTTAGGATCCGTCCACGGCTGCGCTCCCGTGTGGGCATCCCCAGCCACAGAGCCGTCCCAGCCTGCACATCTCTGGCTGCGTACCTGTTGCATCTTGGGCTGCGTACCTGTGCCAGCCTGCGCGGCCCGGCTGCGGATCTGCATCGGTGGCTGCGTGCAGTGGCCCCTGCAGGCTGTAAATACTGCCAGTGTGGCGGGGAGGTTGAGCGGTTTATGGCTCAAGGTCAGGCCCATGAATCATAAAAAGGTGTCGGAAGGAGCATTAACTCCTAGCCTTCACTCGGTCTCTGTGTGGTTTCAGGCGGGGCCCCGGAGGCAGTGATTAAAGGGTGCACCTTCCCCTTTCAGTTTTACGGTAAAAGGAAAGCAGTAAATTAGAAGCCCACAGGCTGGGGCAGGCCAGGTCCCACCAGTGCAACAGCTAAGCGAGTACCTGCCATGCACCCCAAGACCCCTGCCGCCAGCTCTGTGCGCCCACCACCAGCATGGCCCCTGCACAGCCCCTTCCCACAGCGGCCCCTTCCCAAGGGGCAGAGTCCGGCCGTGTGCTCGGCAGGCGGCCGTGCTTATGGCGGGTACATCCCTCCATCCTAGCCTGGCCGACAGCTCGGGATGGCTGGGGGTGCTCACCCCGCTCGCCCCATAGAGCAGCAGTGCCTATGCTCTGCACCTTTTTACAGCTCCAGCTATAATTAACTCAAGCAATAAAATTTTTAAAATTCAAATAGATATAATTAACATTTAATGCCCCTGTTTTCTTGCAAGTTGTCAGGACTATTAAGAGCTTAGTATTGATCGAAGGGGTGAGGCAGATGTTTCTGCTGCTGAGGTGGGATTGCCAGGACAGAGGCAGAAGCTCTGATAATGGTCGGGTCCCTGCCCCACATCTGGATCTCCGGACAGTGAGTTGGGGCTGGGGAGAGCTGGGGCAACATCCAGTGCTGTGGGGCTGACTCAGACCCAGGGAGGCAGGAAGGAAGGGGTGAAGAATGCTTGCAGGATCCTGCTTTTTCCTACCTTTGGCTATAGGTAGTCTCCAGCACTGCAGCCTCATGGCAAGTACTCAGGCATGGGGCATTGCTAGAGGTTTCAACCTGCTGGCACATGCTTCAACCCACCATCTCCTGAAGAAGGGCTTTCAGAGGCGAAGGTGAGAATGCACCCAGCCCCATCCTCATCTGGGCAGTGGTGTCATCCTTCTGAGCCTGACCCAGCTGGTGGCTGGCCTGGCATCCTTGGCTCGTCCCTGCTGCCTGCCAGGCTGGTGAGCAGGACATGGGACATATGCAGTAATGCCTTCCCCGGGCAGCTGCTGCAGCAGCCAGCCCGAAAAGGCACTGTGCAAATGGCCGGGCATCTTTGTCCATCACCAGGCTGATTTCCCCCAGCTCCTGCTAGCTTGGCGTGGCTGCTCACCCTCCGGACCTGCCTGCTGGACCTGTGGGCTGCAGGTCAGGCTGCCACCGCCTGCCTGGTACCTGCAATAGCAAGGGCCGGGGGGCAGGCTGGGAGCTGGAGCACATCTGCCCCGGGGACACTGCACATCTGTCCGGGTACAGCAGCCCTTCGGGCCCCTGGCAGCTGGTGAGGAGGCTGGGGCTGGGCTGAGTGAAAAGCCCAGGCATACTCTGTTCCTCTGTCCCTGGGCTGGGTTGAGCATTAGATGTCTCTGAGGAGGGGAGGGAGGGAGCCTAGCAGCTTGCCAGGAGGGAAAATACTTCTCCTTTCCCTTAAAAAAAAAAAAAAAAGTGCTTTTCCCCCCTGGGGAATGGCATCGTGAAGCCCTGGAATTGACAGGGCTGCCAGAGCTGATGGATGGCGTCGGCGGAGGGAGCAAAGCGGGTCAGCAGAGCAGAAACCAGCAGGCACAAAGAGAGAGCGTCCCTGCTAACCAAGGCAGGCGGTGACACGCTGTGCCGGGGCTGGGCCCACAACAGCCCCCTCTCTGTTGGGCTGGAGAGTTGGCACAGCTGGGGTACCTAGGGTGCCATCCTGCGATGCCCCCGGGCTCACCCCAACTGCACCCGCCAACAAGAAGGGCCTTTCTTCATCTCTGCACAAGCCCCGATTGTTTGGGTGCTTCCCCTGCCACTGCCTTGTGCTTCTGCTCTTCCCAGAGATGGTTCTGGGAGGAAAGGGAGGACTTGCAACATCTGCATGTCCAGAGCTGCTGGGGCTTCAAGGTTTCTGAAGGGGCCCGGGCTCCTCGGGCAGCTCCAGATCAGGATACCTTGGTCATCTCGGCAGCTCCGCTGTGCGGCCATGCAAGCCCGCAACCTGCCTGTGCCTCAGTTTCCTCACCAGCGACTGAGTTCCTGCTCTGCCTTTGCAGGTGTGCTGCAAAGAGTGGGTGTGTGCATTTGAGCCAAGGAACCTCCAAGAACTGGGGAGCTGCAGTGCCGACCGCTCAGGGCAGCCTCAGTGCAGGCAGCTGTGCTGCTGGATCCTCTGCCTTCCCTCCGGGGCATGCAACAGCTTGCTGGCCATCCTGGAGTAGAAACTGAAAGGTGGAAGCCTGGTCTGGTGTGGTCTCTGAGGACTGCTCCAAGCAGGGACCTGGCCATATTTTGAGGCGAATCGTGGGAGGAACTGAGTTTTTGTAAATGGTGGAGGCAGTGACTGTGGGGAAACATTGAGAGACTGGGCAGCTGTGCTAAATTAGCCCTAACCTTACTGAAACTTGTGTGTAGTTTCTGCTTCCTCATGCGAGACACCCAGACATCCTCCCGCAGGGGAGGTGGCAGCAGCTTGCAGTGACGCAGGGGGGACGCTGGCTATTGTGATTTGGCCAGGGCTCATAGACACCCACTCCAGCCTGGGAGCCCCCGGCTCTGCCAGTGGGAAATGTCTCCTGCCCAAGCACTGTCCCCATCAGGCACACGTGGGAGGGCAGGATCTGTCCCCATCAAACGTGGGTGGGCAGCATCAGTAGGAGATCAGAGTGGAGGCAGGCCACAATCAGTTGTATAAAGTGAGAGCTCTTTGGAGGGCTGGAGTAAAACAAGAGGGCAGTGAGCCCCAGGCTTTGGATCCAGGACTACAGGCTGCTCCTTCTCTCTTGTGGGGTCAGCGGGACCTTCTCCTTTCTTCTCATCCCTGTGAGCACGAGGAGAACAAGCTCCTGCCTCAGTTGGCAGGCCATAGCCCTTTGCCCAGATCCCCTGGATGGAGGCTCACAGTGCCCTCCAGGGATGCAGAGCTGCATTGCCCCTCCTGCAGCCTGGGGACATGGAACAGGTCTCCCAGCAGACCCGTGGCAGGAAGGAGCCCAGGCATTCTGGCTCCCGTCCTGTGCTGTGCCTCCAGTGGGAAGATATGCCTGAAGCTGCCAGGCTGGAGGGACGTATCTCTGGAGCGATCTGAACCCTGAACTGTCATCTTTGCTCTCCAATAAACCCTGCTGCTGAGTCCCTCTGCAGCGCCGACTGCTGCTCCAGCAGCTGTGAAGAGGAGTGCGGGAAGGGGCTCAGCTTCAAATCGATTCTCAACACTGCGATAAGAATCTCTTATCACCCTTGTCATTGTAATGGCTGGGACTGAAATGCTGGGCTGAGTAAGGGCCAGATTTCTGCACCACCAGTGGTGAGGAGGAGATGGGGTGCAGCAGGAAGGCAGCAGTGGCTTTGGGATGATGTCCCACTGGTTCTCTCCAGTGACAGCCAAAACCAGCTCTCCCTTCCCTTCCCAGCCTTGGGGCTGCCCCATCTCCTGCAAAGGAAGAGGAGCTCCCAGTGACACAGGTGAAATGCAGTGAAAGAATAAGTCCAGCAGATCCAGACCATACATGGGGGAAAAGGGCACACAGAAGAGCAGCCCAGAGGGCTGAAAGTTGCCAAGAGATGGAGTGAAAAGAAGAACAGGGAAGCTCCTGCTCCTACCTATGCAGCTGTCTTCAGCCTCTTCCCACCTCCCCCTGGGCCGGGCTCAGCCCGAGCCCTTCAGGAGGCTGCAGCACAGGAACAAGACAGGCACCCAGGAGTCAACAGGCTGTGGAGCAGATAGGGATCTGGGGGGGTTTCCAGGCCTTTGGGAATTCCTTCTGTTCCCATTAATGTCTAAAAGCAGTTTTTCCAATGGTTAAGGAAAAAGGAACCAGTAACCTTACATGCTCTGGATGGTATTAGACTAGACAGTGGCAGTATTGAGTGTCCTCAACTGTCACAGGGCTCCCCCAGAGCCCCACAGCACGATCTGCCTTTAACCCCTTATGCTTCTCCCCTATGTTTAATTAACAACTGTTGATTGGGATCCCAAGGTCATTTGGCCACACAGAGTCACAGATAAAATCTAAGGCTGCTGCAGTCCCCTGCATCTCTGGACCCACCAATCTATCTACAATATCTCACCTCCTGCTAAGCTTTCCCCTGGCAAACAAGCTCAAGAAGGTTAAATAGGGTCCTGTAGCAAGGCCACTGCTTTGTCCTCCTCTGATAACCACAGGGGCACTGGGGGATGTGTTAGCTTTCCGCCCTCTCGCCCCATTCCCCTTTGCCGTGGCTGTGCAGCATGTCCTGCTGCCAGATGGGGACGGCCAGGCAGGGACTGCGGTGCTGAGGAGCACAACACTGCTCCAAAAGGCTTGCTGAGGGTCTGCAGCTGCCTGGGAGGCTTTGCTGCTGGCTACACATGGGTGCCAAAAAAAACCCCACACTCAAAAGACTCCGTGAGCCCCCAGCACGTGGGTGCCCTGCCACTGGAGGCTGCCAGACAGGACAAGGTACCCCAAAGCACTGCAAAGCTGGGGACTTGAACAGCGGGGCTGTATCGGGCCTAACAGTTGTTCTGCTGGAGAGGACGACTCTGAAGCTACAGGCTGGTTTTTCCTATCACAGCCCAGACACAGGTTTCACGGCTGCTCCCAGCTTGGTGACCGCGGAGCCGGCGGGCAGGGGTGCTGGCGTGATGCCAAGCAACCTGCCACTCCAGAGAGGTACCTTGGGACTCAACCATTTAATTCCAGGAGGAGCACTGTCAGTTCGAGTGAAATTGGCCCTGCCAGAGGATTTATTAATTTCTCCTTCTCTCTGCCTCCTGCCAGGGGCTGCGCTAAGATCCCGTGCCGCACAGTCATCTCACTAAAGCCGAGGGGGGCTTAGCGCTTAAATGGTTTTCATGCCACTACAGAGTTTAGTGCTTGTCAACAAGTCCGAGGTCTTGCTGAAGAGCCTTGACAAACAGAACAGTGGGGAGATGAGGAAAGTGGGCATTAGTGCTGGGAAAGGGGGGAGCACATGAACCGGGTCTTCAAACCATCCTGCACACATGGGAATGTCACATATCCACCTCCACATATCCCCTCCAGCATGGAGACAAATTTGGCTGCCCCACACTCCAGCGAGAGGTATATTTGGCCCAGCGTTAAGTTCAAACCTCATGGAAACACCTTCATTAAAATTCACTAATGCAAAAAAGCAGAACTTGCCTATGGCTTTTAAGCGCTTGCTTTTGTAGGCTCTTGCAGAAATAGATGTATGCATATGAATATATTTTGTGCTCTGTATTCATCAGGCTGCTTTTACTGCTGGGGTAAGCCCAAAGCCAGCAGGACTGAGTTCTGTTGCAGTAACATGCTGGCTCTGCAGATGGGGATAGCAGAGCTCAGAAACCAAAACTGGCTCCAGATGCCACTTAAAAAGCCTGCCCTGCCTGGGGATGGTGAGGAGGGCACCCTCAGCTCCTCCTGCACCCCAGCCTGCCCCACTGGGAGAAGACCTTCAGCTCAACTTCTTTCCTTTTGAGGAGCTGGATTTGCCAGGGATTAATTTTCTTAAGCATGGGATAGTTCAGTTCAGGCTCTGGGACACAGACTAGGCATGGTATGGAACTGCAAGGCACATGGTGCAGGTGAGCCAGAAGGGCTGAGGTCTGGAGGCCACTTGTCCTGTGGTGCCCCAGGAAGCCACCCCACACCTTGGTGGCAGCATGGGGAGCAAGGAGGCACACATGGCAGGGTAGGCTGCCCCCAATCCGGGTGTGCTGCAGCAGTAGAAAAGCCCCCAAGATGCCTGCTCCTGTGGGATCTGCTGCTGCTGGGTCATCCAAGTCAAGCATTTGAGCAGGATTCCAAGGAGAGCTGGGTAGTTTTATGGGCAGTAATAGTATTTACAGCCCTGCTGGCTGAGGCACTGATCCAGGGGGAAGGGATCCCCCTCCCCGGTGAAAAACTGGATTGCAACACTATCTCACCTCCAGCCTTCCCAAGGGCAGGACTGGCCCCATCCTTTTTCTGAAGCATTCTTGGTTGACTGATGCCCCATGAACACATGGGTTGGTCCCACCTGGCATGGCCAGCATTCCTGCACTGATGAGGTCCTCACCTGCCGTAAACTCACACGTCTCCATAGATTAAGCCCTTAATTTTCACAGGAATTGCCAGAGATTTTCTTTTTTTTCCACCCCTTGGCTTTGTCCTGCCATCCACAGTAACAGACTTCCTTGGCAGCTCCTCTCCATGACAGGCAGGGATGGCAGGCAGCCCCGTGCACACCCCACATTGTTTTCCCATCACCTGCCACAGGCCCCGTATGTTTTCATTTAGCATAGGGAAAAGCTGTAAAACATATGTCTGCTTCCCAAGGAGAGAGGGGGGAAAAAAATTACTCCAACAGCTTGGTCCAGTTAATAGCTTGGGCTCTTGACTCCACTGTTGGCTTTGCAGGGACTTTGTTTCATGCTCTGCATTAGCTGGCCCCCTTCTCTAGCTGGACCAAGGTGTGTGTCTCGGGGGAAGGATATTTGGGGGCAAGGATGGGAAAAGGATGCCCCCAGCAGCTCGGGGAGCACAGTGGGGCTGTGCTGCCCCCTGAGAGCAGGCAGGCAGGAGCACTTTCCACCCCACCCTCTATGGGTTCCTCCCAGCACAGCTCCCCATCCATCCCATACATTTACCTAACGCTAATGAGACGTATTGATTGGAATGATGGGATTTGTAAAGGTCGCAGGGTTAAAGTACATAAAACCAGCCTTTCTGGAGCTGCAATATCAGGGCCGATGGGTCTGGTGGGAGAGATTAAAGGCCTCGTGCTGCAAGAATGGAGAGAGCTGACAGCAATTACATTTCAGATGTGTGCATAGTTATAACCCACCCCCCCTCCACAAGACAGGCGACCACGTCCCCACCACCACAGAACAGGTCTCCAGCCCCCTCCTCTGTCTTCCTTTCAAAAGCAGGATTTCAACCGAGCAAATCAGGGAATGAAAGAATGAGAGAAAGTGGGAAAGAGAGGGACTGGCAATCCCTTTGGGGAGGTAGTGCCCAGCCCCGTCCCTGCAGTTGCGCTCATACCCATTTCGGGATTCCCCGCTGAGCTGTTACAGTATCACTGTGCTAAAATCACATCTGTGGAATCCAGACTCCGAAAACCCTGCAGTCCCTTTTGTTAGGGCAGGACTCCCACTACTGGTAATGAGCTGGCAGGTCATCAGAGCTCTCTGTCCCCTGGAAAGGGCCTTTTTTCCCCAGTGGTTCATTCCTGAGGGCTGAAGGAGTCCAGAACCCGAGAACCACACATGCAGTTGGCCGGAGGTTTGTCCCAGGTCAGGGTTAACCAGTCTCACTGTAGGAAGCAAATGGATCTGGACATCATATTTTCTAGAGGTGTTTCTCAGCCACATCTGGGGGTGCCTGGGAACTCAGTCCTCATGCTCCAGGCTGCACCCACCAAAGGTGTCTGCTGGAGCTGCAGGGCCAGCCCAGCTCTGGTGGAGTCATCTCTCTCCATCACCCCTCCTTGTAAGCATCTCTCTGCACTATGTGTTAGTTTCTTGGTCCAAAACAGAGAAGAAAGAGCACAGCCAGGAGAGTTATAT
Source organism: Phalacrocorax carbo (assembly GCF_963921805.1). Taxonomy (NCBI): domain Eukaryota; kingdom Metazoa; phylum Chordata; class Aves; order Suliformes; family Phalacrocoracidae; genus Phalacrocorax; species Phalacrocorax carbo. The sequence goes on along the minus strand of NC_087518.1, from coordinate 51,079,818 downwards.
CACCTGCAGGTTATATACTTTTAATATCATGCAATCCTGCACTGGTGCCCAGGGATAAACATGTGCCTTGGTGGCTTTCCTGGGTCTGAGAGGGAACAAGTAGACAGAGACACAAGCTAGGCTGAGGTGTGCACTCATGTTAGGGAGGGATTAGTAACAACAATATCACTACACACAGAAACAGCTAAATTAGCTCCATAACTGAGCTTCATTAGCCCAGGCTTAAAGTTCAGCTCCAGACAGGAAGAAGCCCAGTTCAAGGGCTTTTCAGACCCAGCTCATCTTGACTTCACATCACCCGCTGTACCTCTCATGGCAGGATTAACACCAGAGGCACCTGGAACTCAGGAAACCTGGCTCCATCTGGCATTGCACTGAGCCAAGAACATGAGCAGGGACTGCACTTATCCAGGGATGAAACCCAGTAGGGTAAAAGGAGCCATTTGCCAAGCAAAGGAGGCACATTGCTCACCTGCAACTGTAGGTGTCTTAGGTTTAGAGCCTTCCCCTGGTGACAAGGCAGGGCTTTGCACATGGTGCAAAGTACCAGCAATCTAACAGCCCTTGCAGAGCTGTGTGCACAAAGGCTTCCCTCTACTGCCTAGCCACACATGCTGGAGCTTTAAATCCTCCCCCAGAGCGCTGCCAAGAGGGCTGCAGCAGTAGCATCCCCAGCACTGCATTTCACCACCAATCCCAGGCACCTATCTATGTAGCTTGGTCTTTATTTATCCCTCCCACGCACTCTCTTTCCCTCTCTCAGATGGTAATGAGTGGTTTGCACTGGGAACTAAATGAAGTTGATTGCCCACTGGTGTCTGCCATTAGTGGTAATTAGTTAAAACATCAGAGTATAAACAGTAAATTGGCTCTAATAATTAATACTAGCACTCAAGCATATGAGAGACACAGAGACTGGGAGAGAAACAGCGGCAAGCTTGTAAAATCAGCTGGGGCTGCTTTAATTAAAAAAGAAGGAATGTAAGTAACACAGTATTGGAAAAAGGACAAAAGCCATCAGGATCTTGCTCGTTAGGAGCATGGTTGTGTCTCCCCTGGAGCGTAGCAGGGCCAAGGTCTTGCCTGGAGCCTTGGGTACCTGCTACTGCAAGATGCAGAGCCCATGATATAGGCGCTGCTGCATCCTTGAGGTACTGGGATACTGCTTGTGTGATGAGTTTGAGCCTTGTTGCCATTCTCCTGGGGCAATAGGGAGGACTCTAACATGTGGATCTGCTCCTGCAGATGAGGCAAGCTGGGCAGATGGGTGAGATAATCTCGTGGGATTTTTCAGGGGAGATGTGCTTGGATAAGAGGAGCTGGCTTATTCAACTGCTCTCTGCTTAAAAAAAGCACCATCCTTTTCTCTTTCCTCCAGTAGCAGATTTGACCTGAGATTTTCTTTGGGAAGAAGGAGCCAGCAAGGGGTGGGTGGGTCCTGCTAGGAAAGGTTGGATTTACTCTTTGAATATTTTTTTTTTCTGCAGGTTTTGCCAGCCTGCCCACCTTCCCCTTCTCCTAGCCAGCATCTGCCTGGGGGTTCCCATAGCCCTGCCTCAGCAGAAAGCCCTCTGCCCCCTAGAGAGCCTTCAACACTTCATCTTAAAAAAAAAAGATAATAATATTAAAATATAGTGTACAGCAATAATAGTGTTGGTGCTGGGGTGGTGCTGAGCACCAGGAGCTCCCAAGAAGGGGGTGCGGGGCAGCTCTCCCTGCGAAGGCAGGCATGCTGGCTGCACCCCTCACAGCTCCTGGCTTGGGCTGAGGTGGCAGAGGCGTGGCGTTTGGGGAGGAGGGGGAGGCTGCATGTATATTGCTATTAATCATCCCCACGTACGTTAACCATGCTAATGTCGTAAGTGACAATAGCCCATCTCAGCTGATGATTTAGGGTCTGTGAACGGAAGCTGGGCTCCTGGGAGTAAATGCGTGAATCCTCCGCTGGTACTAAACCTTCTAATAAATCTAACACACACCAAAAAGCCCTGGGCACTAAATCCCAGAATCCGGTAATTGAAACCCTTACAGCTCTCAGAAAAAAAGGTAACTGGTAAGTGGAAGTGAGTGTATGTTTTTACAGAATATACATCCTATCTGCACTATTATTTCCAGCATAGACAAAGGAAACCTGGTGCCTCCTCATAAGGCACCTCATTTACAGACTTAAAATAATACCTTTGAAAAAAAGAACCAAGCAGCCTCGTGCTGCAGGGGCTGATTCTGTGCTCTGCAGGCCCAAGTGGGCAGGAGTGAGGAGCTGTGGCTCCTTGCTGCATCCCACTGCTGCCCCAGCTTTTGGCAAACGCCACCAGGACTGTGGTGGTCCATCCATCTGCTGCCCCAGACTGTAGTGCCTTGGTGTCCTAGAGGTATGTGAGCTGGCAGGCTTGGGGACAGTCACCGACCTAGCCTTCCTCATGGATGTCTTTGCAGCAGGCTTTTAGTACCAGCAGAGGAGCATCCCTGAGCTGTCCATGCCCTACAAGCCATAGGGGCAGTGGAAAGGAGGACATTCCCATGGGGCTCAGCATCCCGGCCGAGGTGGGGTGGTGCAGGGCAGCTGCCCAGGGCAGAGCAGGTGAAGGTGTTCCCCCACCAACTGGGCCTTCAGTGCAGGGAGCAGCTGGACAAGCAGAAGCACGTTTATGGGGCTGATCCCCACCTCTGAGAGTGGGGTGTCTACAGGCACAAATGCGTTCGTGTTGTGGCACGATGAATTTGGCATCCTTCCCATGGCTGTGTGTTTCTGGTAGCCAATGCTGAGGCTATTTATCGTTTTGTTTACTTGAAAAAATAACATTGGTGTTTTATTCTGCTTTTAATCTCTGTTACAGACCACTCTGTAATGCCTTGGCAGGGGACTTAATAAATATAGTCATTTGGATAATGAATGGTGATGATACAGGCAAGCTCGGGGGAGGGTGCAGAGGAGAGATGCTGCACAGGGCACCTGGCTGCGTTTGGAGGCAGGAGGACTGTGTCCTCCCTGGGATTACCCCTCTACAAGGTCCTACAGCCCGGCTGGTGGCCACAATGCAGGGGTTGCCCAGCCTTTTCCTAGTTCAGCATCCTTCATGATGTGAAGAGGGCTGAGACAGGCAGGGATCAATGCAGATGCCTGGTGACCTGCCTGGTGGTAACCACAAGCCTGTCACCCACTGAGACAGAGGGGTACCCTGTGCCCCTGCACCCTGGGGACCTGGGAGCTGTCCTGTGCACACCACAGCACCGTTTCGTGCAGCACTTCTGAACGATGGCTTTCTGCAGGAGATTTCTCAGAAACAAGAAAGGATTGGAGTTTTTATTCCTTCTCCCCCTACCTTTCCCTTTACCACTGCCTGACTGTCCCTCTACGTTACCGTGGATCGTCTTTGCAGCCCCTCTTGCCATCTCCCACCCGCCAGAACCCCGCATCCGTTTCCACTGTGCCGTCTGCACACCAGCACACCGGCACAGCCGCTTTTCCGTGAGCTGGTGCCAGGCTGCAAGTGAGCCATGACAGGCTCCCAGCGCGGCCAACCACCCAAGTCTCCCATCCCCTCCTGGGGGGCTGGACCGACCCCTTGGGGACAACCATGGGATTTCCATCGCCTCTCCTCTTCCTCCCCCCCCAAACCTGAGGGGAGCCTGAGCACCCTCGTTTCTCAGGTCACCGCTTGGCTAATGGTCTATTAATTTGTTCAATTGTCCCCTGTGAGGCAAACTCAATTTCTGCCCGAGATTCCTCCCTGGCTGTCGACACGGTGATGGATAGGACGAGCGGCTGTCACCGCCGGCCCCGGCGCCCGCTCGGCACGCCGGGCACCCGTGCTGGCCCTCTGCCTGCACACCGGCGCGGCTCCGGCGGGGCCAATCTGCCGCCTCACGCCCAAGGATCTGTCTCTGGCAATGAAAAATGACAGAAATATTTAAGGACAAATAAGGTTTACAAACCCAATTTAAAATTATTACGGGAGGCCTCGCTGCAGATGGGCCCAAGCTGATTCGTGGCGGCAATCAAATCGAATTTCCTTATCGTTGTATTATTTTAGGGCGTTATCTGGCCCCATAATGCAGTTATAAATTCAATTTCATCTGCGAGCGTTCATTGTTTACTGTCGCATGTTTGCTGGGGAAAATGTAAACACTTCACAGCCCTCGGCTGCAAAATTAATTTCTGGCGGAAAACAGGAAAGGGGAGAAAAAGTGGAAGGTGCCAAAAAAGAAAAAAGAGAGAGAAAACAAGAAAGGTAGTGGCGGAAGCGCTGCTGGGCATGGCACGAGGGCTGGCCAGGGCATCGGCACCAGCTGTGCTTCTTGTGCTGGTCAGCTGCTGGGGCTGTTTGCCGCTGTGGTGCCACTCTTGGGACAGCAGCGGGTGGGGATGGGTGGGGGCGGATGGGGACGGGTACCTGGGTGGCACTGGCAGCTCTCCCCTCTCCTCTCCGCTGCCACATTTCTCCCCTGCGCAAAAGGAGAGAAAAAACATCCAGTGACCTGCTGGGGCTGCCAAGGGAAAGTTGAAGGTCTCCCATTAATTCCAGACTAAAAATGACAAATTCATCTTCTACGACAATTAAATGAAGTCAGTAATTGATGCTAATTGATCTTCAGCCGAGAGGGCTCTTACTGCTTTGCCATGCTCTCCCTGATGCTCCGGCGCTTTCCCCCCTTCCCCACCCCTCCTCCCTGCAGCCCCCTGGCCACAGGGACATCCCAAGGGCCTCGACAGCCACTCCCAAGCCTGCCCAGCCCCGTGCATCTCTTTTGGCTGCTCAATTCTTGGAGTTTGCATTTCTTTTCTTTTTTTTTTTTTTCTTTTTTTTTTTTGGAGGCAGGTACCAGGCCTGGCTGTGTTAGCGACAAAGGATTTATAGCCTACAGCTGTGTAGGTTTCCACTTAATTTTTATAAGCCCAGCATAAGAGCCAGCAGGGGGTAAAGCACACTTGGATTTTCTCTACTTAAAATATTACAATGTTAGCACTTTTGCTTGAGCCCTGAAAAAGGGGCAGTGGGGGGGCTGGATGCGTGTGTGTGTTTGGGGTTTTTTTGGTGGTTTTGTTTTTTGTTTTTTTTTTTCTTTTTTATGAGAGCCCTTTAATCTCAAGCCAATATGTCAAAATCAAATTAAGCCTTGGAAGGGGAGCGGGCTCAGCGTGCCAAGCTCGCTCGCTGGGTTGTAAATGTACAATTGTTTCTGGGAGCTGTTATTAAAGCGAGGTGACTGCTGCCCATTAAGGGAACCTGACGTCACGTCCTCCGGTGCACTCAGGAAGCGGCACCGGGAGGAGGGGGACAGGGCTCGGGGCTTGGCCATGCAGTGACCACAGGGAGGGGATGGGCCCGTGGTGTCACCTGGAGTAGAGAGGAGAGAAGGTGGCACCAGCCCTGGCACGGATGGGCTGCGCGGTGGCCCCAGCAAAGGAAGCCCTAGGGACCCCTGGAGACCCTTGAGGACATGGCTTGTGTTTCCATGCAGAAGAGCAGGTTGAGACCCTTCGCAAGGAACTGTCAGAGGGTGGTGGGTTTGGGGCTTGCAGCAGGGTCTGGGTTTTGGAGGTAGGAGAGGTTGCTCAGCCAGGACTTCTCCTGGCCCTTTTGGAGAAGCAAAAGGGGGAAATCATGGGGGTTTTTCAGTTTTCTGATTAAAAAGTCCCTGTTTGCTTTGGTTGAGAAGCCCATTTCATGCCCAAGCAAAACCCTTTCAGTGGGGTGGCGGGGCCAGCTGAGAGGTGCCCTGCAGAGCCCCCTGCAAGGTGTGGGACAGCATCGCTATTTTTGGGCAGAGGGGGCTCTTTGCCAGGACCATGGTTACTGGCAGAGGGGGAAGCCCTGACCATGGCAGGTACCAAAACCCCCTGATGTGGAGGCAGGATTTGGGGTGCTCTGTTGTGGGTGCACACTCTGCAGGGGGTCCATGAGCTGTTTGCCGGGGATCTTACTGTGGCAAGATGTTGCCATCAGCACTGTGATGAGTATTTTAAATCCACATTTCTGCTAAGCTTCGCTGCAAGCAAAGTAACAGCAATGACAACACTGTAAAATATTACCATTCTTCGCTCAAGACAGTTTATATTTAATCATAGTGCTGATATCTGACGTTATATTTAGACTGTGCAGGTCTTTAAGATGGTCAGTTACCACCTTTTAATTCATGCAGTGGAAGTGAAATGGGCTGGAGAAGTGCAGGGGGCCATGGGGAGGTGTGTTGGTACGCTGAGATCTGCTTGCTGCCCTCTCCCATCCAACCGGACTTCAGCTCCTGCAGATGCCAAGGCAGGTGGTCCCTGTTCCATATCCCCAAATCCCTGATTTCCCTGATCCCTGACCAAAGGCAGCTTTGCAGCTCGCCAGGAGCCACCTGGGACTGGATGCTGCGGTCCCAGCAATGTTACCATCGGCGCTGGGGCAAGGACCTGGCACGAGAACAGTGAGGAGGCCTCATGCCTCCTCCTCTAGGCCATGCCGTGCTGGGCTGAGAGACGAACTAACAGCCAGGATAATTAGCCCTGGTGAGAGGCAGTGCTAATGAGAGGGAGCATAGTGCTGTGCTGACGGGGCTGTCTTGCTTCCAGGACACAAGATAGGAGCTCTTCATGGCACTGGGCTGTCCTGGGTGGATGTACGAGCTCATTAGGAGTGAGCTGAGAGACATCTAACATGGTGCTATGGGCAGGGTGTCAGACCCTGGGGTGGGCAGCCCATGGGGCTCTGAGGGATGTAGGTAGTGGTTCTCTGTATCTGCTGGGTGGAGAAGCCTGCATGCCAGTCGCAGGTTGGTTTCACTGATCTTGCTGGGTCACCACTGGAAGCAACGGCACGGGTAGTTCTGTTCCCTGGTCTTTATGGGTCCTACTAAATCCTGTGTAATACACTGTAAATAAAGTTTATAGCTGAAATATTTGTTTTACAGGAGCAAACCAAAGTCCAGCTGCAGAGCTACAAACAAATGCACTGTATGTAAAGGGGAGATGGCACCGGTGCCTCCTGCTGAGCCCCAACCCATTTCTTGGGCGTGTTTCACTGGGTCTTTGGGAGAGTGTAGCTTGCACCGACTGGTTGTGGCTCTGGACGTGCTTATCCCTGCACATGGCTCCTGGCTCCCAGCACCTCTTCCCCATAAGCAATTGAGACCAATAGTCATTTGCAAAGTGAAAATAAATTACTTTCTGCAAGTTGCGCAGGGAACAGGCAGTGAGGGCAGAGGTGGATGTCAGGCACGGGGAAACTGAGGCAAGGAGTTGTGCTTCAGGGTCAGGTAAGAAGGCTCTGGCACAGCCAGGAGGAAGACTGGGAGCCCTGTGTCAGCCTCCTTATGTCTCTGCTGTTGGTGCCTGACACAGTGTACAGGGACTCAACCCTGTGCACAGAGCTGTGGAAACCCCAATGTGTCAGAGGCACCCAAAATACCCCCTTTGCCCCTTTTCCCGTGGCTCCACAGCTGGAACAGCTTGTGGACAGGGCTGCGCCTGCAACAGCACTCCGGGTTGCTCAGCGATTCCCAGACGTGCTGCACTCTCTGTTTTCCGGGAACTCAGCAGCCTGAGCAGAGATAAATAAGTGATACAGACATCTCTGCACTAAACACACATGACGCGCTCCCTCCCACTCCCCCCATGCACACAGTTCTATTAATCCTGACAAATTATGACGTACAGACGTGTAATGCAAACTGATTCATCATACATTCAAATCTGCTGTGCAGGAGCAGCGGGAGGGCAGAGGCAGACAAGTGTATTACACGGATAATGTATTTGACATATTAATAAAACCAGCCGCATTGCTCAATCGGGGTGGGGGGGGGAATGCCGATACATCATGACAGATCGCATATTGATGGAATCCAGATGTTGGGAATCATAGTCTTGGGGCCTTTCTTTTATTGACTAAAGGTAAAAAATGCAGGCTGTCAGCACATTAAATCTCCACTCCACTCGTGGAGGATGGGGGAGAGATTATTTATTTCTGGAGGACAGGGAGGCTGCTCCCCACATCCCCTGTCCCGTTAGCCCAGCCATCTGCGAGGGAAGGTTGGGAAAAGAGTTTTGAACCCTCTCGTTCTTTGGTTGCCTATTGACTGCAATGATCAGCCAGAGCACACATTAATAGGGTCACATCAGCTTGAAATCCTTGGCTCAGCACCTCAGCTGATGTAAATCAGCATCAAAGTGATCCCCATTGAGCACCTGGCCTCAGATTTTTAGCCAGTGAAACGGTCAAAAACATCCCCCCCCGGCTTTACCAGCAATGCTGCTGCTTCCTGTGTTTTGCTCCTCTTGGACGGAGATGCTGCTCAGCTCCATCTCCCTTTTTATCCTTGTTCTGAGCACGTTGTGAATGGCTTGAGTGATTTTTACATATATACTTCTATGCGCACGCATGTGTGTATCCATAAGATGTTTTTAGTATTTTTCAGGGAAAGATTTTCTGTTACTCGCACTTTCACGGGTAAAGGTCATTGTGCCAATAACTCCAACTTTTACTTTACCTTATTGAGCCCTTTTAAAACGAAATAATCTTGTTTCAGATCTGTTTGGGTTGGATACTTTTTAAGGCTGCTTGCATTCTTGAAGCCTGATTGACTTTGGCTTGTGTGCAACAAGGCATTATGCACACAGTAACGTTATCTGTCGGGGTGTGCAGATATATGGATGTACCGGCATGGCTTTGTGCTCCTCCACCTTTCCCTTGAGCATCTTGTTGCAGTGGGTTAAACCTGCTGCTCAGTGCATGGCCAGCACGGCAGGATGAAATGACACTGAGAAGATGACAGAGCTTTATGCTAATGCTTTTTCCAGGGTTATTGCCATCCTGGAGAAGGCGCTGTGCTCTGTACTTTTGGGCCCTGCACCTGCAAGCTTGCATTACCTGCAGAGGGGCGAGACCAGGCGGTAGCTGGGACACAAATGGTCATTCCCTGGGAGGCCAGAGCAGCTCAAAGGAGCGGTGTGGGTTTCAAAAGTAATGAACTTGCAGCAGAGAGAGAGGGATGTTTGAGCGCTAGGAAGAGTTTAAACGATTGGGGCCCAGTTTCCTTGGATTCAGACCACTGGGACTTTTACAGAGGAGCCTATAGAACTATTATATAGGGTCAGAGAGAGAAAGAGATGCTATATAGGAACTATACAACTATATACATATATAAAACTCTATACCTATAATATGGAACTATTATATCATATAGAACTAATATATAGGAGCCTATAGAATTATTTGTGTGGCATTTTTTCCCCCCATCAGAATGGATCAAAAAGCAGGAATCAAGGAGTTTAGGGAAATACAAAGCAGACATTGACATCTTGGTGTTTTCCCCGGTGGAGCCCTGGTGGTGCACACTGTGGGTCCATGCTCAGTGGAGGGCGATGCCGGGAGGTCTCTGGTGTGCAGAGGAGCAGATGCCTGGGGACACCCTGGCACCCTGGGTCCCTTGCAGAGTACTCCTGAAATCCTCCGCTCCCAGGGAGGGTAGCCCAATCTGGAGCCACGCGGAGTAATTAGCCTCACTGAGCCTTCCAAAACACATCCCCAGGATCCCCGACCAGCTGGCAGTGGGGCAGGGATTAGCATGCAGCAGGTTTGCTGGGTGGGAGCAAGCCTGCCCCATGCTCTGGGGTCAGGGCTCCACTGCTGTCTCGCTGCGGGTCTGTGTCCTCATGAGCAAGCTCAGCTGATTGAACGGAGAACTGGCGCTGCCCATTGATAGCAGCGGCCCCACTCAATGTCCCGAGAGTGAGCAAGACCCGTCTGGCCCCGACTTTGAGCGTGCACAGCGGTGCTGCTGCCCTCGGGCATGGCCGGGGCACGGGCCCAGCAGCTGGCGTGAGTCTCTGTCCCCTGCTCAGCCGCCGACTCCCTCTTGAGCCATGGGTGACCCGCGCTGCGCGGGGCTTTCAAAAGCAAGGACATAAGTCCCTCGGAGTCCCAAGGTGCTTTTAAAACTCCTTCTTTAACCTCTGGAAGCTGCTTCCTTGCATGTGAAATGGAGACAATAAACACCTGAGATGAAAGGGCAGCTTTTCTCTGCTCAGATAAAGGGGTTTGCTCTTTCCCCCGGGCTCGATTGGTACAAGTGGACAGGTCTGGAGGCTGAACCGCTGGCAGGGAGAGCACATCAGCCCCGGAAAGTAGGAAGGTCGTTTTTCAAGTTCGAGAAAAGCAGCTTAGAAGAAATATAAATTGCACTGAGTGAGCAGGACTTGAAAGCAGGGAGGGCTCCTCAGATGGGGAGCCGAGGAAAATGATGGAGGGAATGTAAGAATGACAAAGCATGTCGTTCCAGTGGAGTGCAAGACGATTTGCTTTAGCTCATTAAATACTGCAATAAAATATTAATAGTTATTGTCCCTCTATTTTTTGTAATTATCCTTGCAAAGAAGGATCTGCTGCAAGTCACTAATGTATTCCCAGCAGCGGGTTGCTTTTTAATATGGCGATGGCAGTCAGGGGTGAGGAGGCGGGGGGAATGAAAGCGTTTATGTGTGGCCAGAAAATAGTTGTATGATCAGGGTCATTAAGGAACCAGTGCTGTCTACAGAGGGAGAGACACAAGGAGGGGAAGAGGAGGCTGCAGGGAGAGGAAGAGGGTGCAGGTCAACCTGGCAGCACTCAAGAAGGGATGAGATTTGAGGACAGTCTGGTGTCTGCATCCTACCTAACCCCAAGGAAGAAATTCATGCTGTGGCTGCCCAGCCCAGTGCACCCAGCTATTTGCTGATGAACATGGTGATTCCCCACCTGATCGCCCTGACATGGCAATGAAGGACCCTGGAAGTGCCAAGCTCCTGCTGCGGGTGCTCAGGTGAGCTGGGGACAGCCCAGGCACATGGGAGGTAGACCCTCAGGGTGCTGTGTGTTGTGCTGGGGAGGCTCTCCTCCACCACAGCCCTCCGCAAGGCAGTCCTGGTGTTTATTAGCTGTACTGATGCTTTCCATTTCCCCTGTTCCTGTCCCACCTGGCTTCCCTGGGGCTGTCCTCACTCTGGTGAGTGCCATAGCTTGCCCTGTCACCTCCAGGTTCCTCTGTGCAGCCTTTGGGGCTCTGGAAACTTCCTCCAGGGATTCTCTTTCTCCTCCTGTTGTGGCTGGATCCAAAGCATCACAGCTGTGCTCCTCTGCTGTGGTCTCTGGGCTGCAAAGACCAGATGAGGGGCTGCTAGCAGTACCTACTGCTGCAATCCTGGGGCTTAGCAAGCCCTGTCCTCTCCCCATGGCCAGGAGGGCTGGGGATATGACGGGGTGGCACCTCACAGTCTTGTCCTCTCCACACAGTGCTCCAGCCAGCTCTTCTTGGACCTCAGCATCTCTCAGTGGTCAAAGGAGCCCTTCCCAGAAGTTTCACCTGGGCAGGCACCCTTTGAGGTTGTTCCTAGGGTGATCAGGGACCCAGATGATGGCTGGTGGGCCAGACACCATCAGCCTAGCCATGAGGTATCTCAAGGACCACACTAGATCCAGAGATTTGTCCCAGAAGAAGCTGGGAGACAGAATCAGCCTCTCCCCATCCTGCTGCCATCTCAGCCTGCTCCTTCCTTCTGGTGCATACCTAACCCAGCAGCAGGGATGTGCCTCCCAGCCCCTCTGGTCCCAACTGTGGTGCCAGCCAGAGGGTCACTGGAGCCCAAATGAGACACTGTATTGCACAGGAGCAAGTGATGCTCTTGCTGTGGTCATGACAGGCTCCAGCAGAAAGCTTAAAAAGGTGAGGTGGGATGTCTCCTGCCAGGAGCAAAGATCCCCTCTAATCCCCTCTAAGGCTTGAAACGTCTGCAGCAGCAGCAGAATCCCACCCCACTGTGCTCTGGCCAGGCGAGAGCTCACTCCGCTTCTTCCAGCTCTAGTTTCACGCTGCTTGAGCAAAGTGTGATGCAGAGAGGTGTTTTGCTGAACCTGGGCAAAGCTATTGGCTTAAACACTGTGTGACGGGGAGCTGGGACTTTTTCAGCCAGGGCCAGCCCATGGTGCTTGAGCAAAGGCTGAGCCCCAGCAAAACACTCCCAGCATGCGAGATCAACCTTGTGATCACTATGGGGTGGCTTGGAAAGCCTCAGCCAGAGGAGCCAGAAAATGCTTTCCTGGCAGAGGAGGAGAGAGCGGGGACCCCCCCATGGCTTCTGTCTCCTGGCAGGGAAAGGCTGAGAACACAGGTTCTGGTGTGGTGGCACAGGCAGCAGAGCAGGGCCATGCCATGAGCCTGCCTTGGGGAGCAAAGTCTGTCCTGGTGATTTGCTTGTCCATCCAGGCGAGCCGAGGTCAGGGCAGCCATGTCCGTGATGCTGCCTGCCGCAGCGGGGATGCTCCTGCTTCCCACGCTGGAGGGACGGGGGCTCCGGCCCCGCTCAGATCCCATCAGCTGGCCCTCAGAAGAGAAACGGTGCTGACAGGTATCTAAGCGAGGCAGAATTAAGGGAAATGATAATAAATGTGGATGGTCAGACGGGGGAATGAAATGATCCATCTTTTGCATGTTAGTCAAGAGGTGCTCGCAGGCTCCCCCCTCCCCGCTCCCATTCAATCAGGGCCTGTCAGACCTCCAGCAGGCTGGCATTTTTGTGAAGAATCTCTCGGCTAAAAATTGTTGTCATTCCTATTTCCTTGTTATCAGTCGGCGGCACCTCGGCGGAGCCCGGAGATTAACGCAGAATCGCCGGGCGAGCATCCATTCCCGAGGAGCCCTATCCATTACGCCGAGCTCGGCGGGTCCCTCCCGCCTCACCTCCCACATTCATCATCTTTAACGCTGACAGCCCAGTGCAGGCCTTTCAAATTTATCTCGCCGCGTCCCGGGCAGGCTCTATCCGTCAAACTGCGCAAGAGGGAGTGAGCAGAGCGCCGTCTCCTCTCCCCTGTTCATCGGGGAGGGAGAGGGGGGGAACAACCTGCCCGTGTGAGGGACTCGGTAAAAGATTGGTCCGAGATACACAATTAATCATGGCTCGCATCAATTTGCTTGATTTACTCCCCGGAGGGAGAAGGGGCGTAAACACGACGTGTGCAGAGGCAGTGTGGAAACATAATGTGTCTGTCTATAGGAAAAACATTAACACATCATCCCCGTTGTGGGTGATTGATGGGGGAACAGGAGAGGGACAGCCCGGAGCTGGCAGGGTGACAGAGAGCCAGGAGCTTGCCAGAGAGACGGACCCAATGGAGATGAACCTCAGGGGCCACCGGTCAGGGCAGGCGGCACCTGGCACGTCCGACCCACCTTGCACTTCCCTCCTGGTGCTCTCCCCGAGGCAGCAGCCTGGCTTGGACATCTTCCCGAGACCCTCTGGGCAGGGAAGGGAGGTGGGAAGGGGAGCTGCCAGCACACTCCGTGTGTGAGGCGGGTGCTTCGGGGTGTGGATGTATGAAGCATCCCATCCTCAGGGTGATGCAGAATCCAAAGCAAAACTGCTTTTGCACATAAAAAGTTCCAAGGCATATTTCATGTTTGCCATCATGTCATAAATAGGTTGCAGTGCAGCTTTCTCTGCCTTACCTTCCCTGAATTCATCCTGTAAATAACTTTTTCTGGCCGTCCCTGCAAGTAGGTGCATTTCAGGATGAGATCCAAATGTGCGGAGCATGCTTGTGAAGCACTTCAGAAGCCTTCGAGGCAGGAGATGCTGTAGCAATGAAAGATGCTGTTATTATTAGATCCCAAGCACTGAGTTGTGCCATCCCTTGATGGCTTTGGCGGAGAGAAGAGGCTGACTTTTATGGAGAAAGTTACTGCTGTATTTACAATACAAACCTCCTCGTAACCAGCCGCAGGGTGGAGGAGGAAATGCGCAGAGAGTGTATGATGATTTAATGTGTCCTTCTCGTGTGCCTTTCAGCTGAGGAGCTTCCTCCCTCCTTCGCCAACCCACACTCGGCTGGGCTCCGGCTCGGTGATCACACCCACACAGACAAGGGGAGCGGGAGGAGAGATTTAACTGGGGCCAAACTGGGGGAACAGGAACCTGGAGACCCATGTCCCAGACCTGCATCTTCCTTGGCGAAGTCTTTGTGGAAATAAATGGTTCCCAGACCTTGCCAGACCAGGAACAGGGTCTCCCACTAGCTTTTGGAAAGGTTATGGTGTTTGGTGGGGGAGGTGGGGGCTCATGAGCGCTCACTGCCACCAACAAGTAAATCTGCACCTGATATTTGTAGGGAATAACCTACCTGACAGGAAGAGCTCCGTGTGAGGGTCATGCGGATGAGTCGATGTGGTTCACCAGCTCTTACCACCCAGACAGACGTGTTTACCCAGGCAGGTCACAGCTCATGGGCCATTCCTAAACTCAGTGCCATTCCTTCTGGGAGCTGCGAGCGCCCGCCTGAGCCACACTGCCAGGTTTGCTCCCTGGTTAGCTAGTGGTGCTGTTGAATGGGCTCCCTCCTGCCCGGCCACAAGCGGTCATTGGCTGGCACCTTCCTGCAGGCAGTCCTGTCATTTGGACTCTGAACAAACAGCAGTTTCCCCATATACAGTTCATAACACACCCAACGCCAGGCTTAAAAGCTGGTGTTCCAGCTCTTCCACTGCCTCCCTGCACGGGGTTTACTTTAGCTGCACACCAGCTTTTCAACCTGGGTGGAAGGGATACCAACACAGGGAGATCTGTCACCTGCAGAGCACCGGACAGTGCTGTGTAAGTCAGAAATGCACGAGACAGGTGTAATCTGCTTTAAATGAAACCTGGAGTGTTGAAGGTATGATTTGAGCAGCCAAACAGATTGTCCATTTGTTGCCCTCCTGTTTGCAGGTCCTTGGGAGAAAAGCCTTCCGTGCCACACCTTGTCATCAGTACAGTGCTTCAGACCATTCCTATTTCTATTTCCTAGAGTATGAATTAAACTCTGAGAATTAGCAGTCCAGCAGGGGCTGCTCCCATCTGCAGGAAAATTCCCGTCCCCTCTCCGTGATGTGAAGCATCAGCCTGTGCCTTCACGCCCGATGCACCCAGCCCTTTGCCCTCCTTGGGGTAGATCCTGTCCCTAAGGCACCCCGGCTAAGCTCAGGCAGGATTAGGTCCATGACCCCCAGTTCTGGAGTTGCTTGTGGTTTAAATTTATTAGTTTAATGCAGGTTTTTTTTCTCCTCTGAATTAGTTGCATCAGAAGAAGGTTTTTTGTGTCATCTTATCTTATGGAAATTACCCATAATTTTGTAGTGGCTGTTTTATATATATATATATATATGTATGTATATGCTGGGTTTTACAGCCCATTTTTATCACCTTTTTATTATCTCGGGTCAAAAGCTTTACTGGGTTGCATTCAGGGAATTATGCAAACTAAGAGAAAATACCATAGCAAAACTATAGATTTTCTCATTAAACTCTGCTTGGACATGTAGTTATTGTAGTAAAACTCTAGTAACTATTACAGGCCCTAATATAAAATTATAGTTTGACACCTCAGCGTGATTGGCCTTGCACTGCAGTTAAATTAACCCTTTCCACCCCTTGCCTGCTCAGATTAAAGGCTTTTGGAAGTGGGCAAGCTAGGCTTAACAGGCAAACTGGGCTTAATAGGCAAGCCGGGTGGCTGCACAAGGGCTTTGCCTGGGACTCTGCTGCTGCACCCACAACCCCTCCGTGGTGTGCAGCTTCAGAGCAGCTTCATCCAAGTTGTCAAAAAACTTCACTGCAGCAAGCATTTAGCGAGGCAGTGATGCTCAGGCAAGGGAGGATCCCACCGTTCCAGGTGGATAAGGTCCAGCAAGGAAGTAGGACTTTGCTGGAGTTTGCAGCCTCCCCCATCATCCCAGAAATTGCTTTGTTCCCACCGCCCAAAGGCTGTGCAATTCTCCCTGCTCCATGTGCAGTGGATTTAAGGAGCGATAAGCATATTCAGCGGCTTAATTATCTCAGACCAGATTTTCTTCTCAATTACACTCAAGTAAATCTAAAGCGATTCCATTCAAGTGGATGGTGTTAGTCCACCCTTGTAAAAAATAAAATCAGATAAAATATCATCTATGCATTTTAGCAAATCTCCACACCTCTGCCAGTAGCACTGCACCGATCGTGGGAGTTTTTTGGGACCATTTGGCACAGTGAAGGGGAGCTGTGTTTAAAACAACTTGGATGGTCCAGCGGGGATGGGGACTCTTTCTCTCTGATTGTCTGATTAACATTTTAAAGCCATGTTGATAATAACGTGGGGTAGCGTGACAGTTCAGCAACTTCATTCGAGGGAAACACTTAATCATATTTATTATGTAAACATAGCTTGCCATGCCCCCATTAAATTATTAATAGTACCATTAACATATTTACATATAAATCTTATAGCAATTGATGGAAATGGCTTCAAGAACCTTGCGTTAGCTCCCTTTTTGTAATGGATTCTCTCTTGCAAATACCCATTTATTAAAGAGACAAAATATTAATTTTTTGTTAAATGTTCATGTCAAAAATGTCACCTTTGCAGTTTTGCAAATTGCCATTTATGCAAAACCTACTGACTTGGTATTTTCCTGTCTTAAAAAATGGTCTGTTTAAAAATATTGCTTCAATAGGAGCAATTAAGGAGAATAAGAGTAAAGATATTTCAGTGATCTGGTTTTTTGCATTTTCATTAATAATCAACTGGATAAGCTGAACAACACAAATGCTGGAGGGGTTGTTCCATCACTTCATCTCTAGAGGTACCCTAAAATGGCCCCAGTCCTGCTGCCTGGGCGTTAACCTCTGATCAAACCATACACAGTTGCTATGTATTTGCAAAAACTATTTGCTATTACTGGGACCTGAGTTAATTTACTTTGGGCTGGAGTCATGCCCAGGTATCCCAGTTAGAGCTGATCACTCTAATGGGATGCCATCCCCCAGTTACGCATGGGGGACACTGGGCCAGACTCCCAGGGAGATGCTGCTGTCCTGGGCAGTTCCCAGGACGGAGACGGGAGGATGAGGCAGAAGGGATGCAGTTTGCACGCACAGTGGTTGGAGGTGCCAGGCACCAAGGGCCCAGAGACTCCCCTCTTTTTTCTGTATTTCCTATGGCAAGGGGCAAGGTCTCCTTTCAAAACAGGAGTGGGAAATTGAGGGAAATGTGTGGCATAGTGGAAGCATGGGGGGAAGGGATTAAGGAGGGCAGGGAGTACAAAGGCAGGGTTTACTGGACAGGATAAAGAGAAGAGGATAGAGGGTAGGTTAGTCCTTCTCCTCCTGTTTCTCCTCCAAATTCTGCATCTTTCCTAACCAGCCCAGCCCTGACTAATAATCCTAATTAGGCTGAATACTGTAATTCCTTAATGCCTTCCAGGTAGCGATATCCCAGGGTGATTCATTCTCAGGACTGCCAATTTTCACAAGTTTATCATAAGACTCTCAGGATTATTTTTTTTCTCCTTAAGTTTCAGCCCCTGCAATCAAGTAGTGATATAAGAATCTTGGATTTCCTTTAAATAAATAGCAAAGGCATGCTTTGAGCCCTGCATCTAGTGCAGAAAGCTTGCATATGTGCTGTGAGCAGGGTCCTTAAAGTGTAGGGACCAGAAGGCAGAGAAGATGATCACAGGGTTGTGGAGTTGTAGGATAATTTAGGTTGAAAGGGACCTTGGGAGGTCATCGTACACTTAATTTCTGGTGCATCTCATACTGAAATGGCAGTTTTCATTAGCATTTTTCGTAATAAAATTAATAAAACATAGCTCATAGTTTTGTGTGAACTATATATACTATACATCTCCATATTGTGAAGTATAATTCTTCCCCAAGAGCCCGGCTGCCCCTTTCCCCTCCGGCGCACCCAGCTGCGATGGCAGATGTCCCAGGCCAGCGGCTCTGAGCTGAGCAGAGGGGAGGAAAACGAGGGTGTTGGGAAGGAGCCATAACTGCCTGAACTGGGACCTGCTGGGGACCCAGCACAGGGGTCCCGTCCCAGCTCCGCTCAGGATGCACAACCTCAGCAAGTCATGTCTCCTTTCCACACGTCCCTTCTTCCCACCCGAATATGGGGGTGAATAAGGAAGGCACTTTCCTTTCTGGAGAAGTATTTAAGAATTAGACCTTGTTATAATAATGCAGAAGCTGGGGAAAGACAGGGGAGGCATTACATAGCATTTTTTTTTCCCTTTCTCAATTAAATGAATATTCTCCTAACCCATCGTGCCCAGCCCTCCTGTGTGCTGTTACAATTGTCTCTAAAAACTCCGTCTGATTTTTCAAGCAATTTCTCATGAAACAGGCACTTTCAGAAAAATCATAAGAAAGCAATCGTTTCAAATTGGTCATTTGGGGCTCAAATTACTAATCTAATACATTTTTTATTGAGGCTTCCTGAAAGGTTCCATAAAACACAGTCTGTGAAGCTGCCCAAACTTGCCAGCCTCCCAGTTTGACAAATCGAACCCAACAATCCACTTTGCAGCTCAGGTTTAGGGCTCACGAAGCTGCCACCGAAATAGCAGCGTTTATATTTCTCCATCAATAGTGCCTATCTGGTCAGATTTTTAAATTCCCTGGGGTGTTTTGTTGATATTTTTTTATTTTTTTTTTGCCTGTGCTGGATTTTTGTGCCCATGTCCAAGCTGCAACATTGATATTGGGGATATCTGGGGGGTTTGACCTGGAATCTGCTGCTGAGCATCAGCTCTAGCACTGCAGGGAGGAGCGAGCAGGAGGACAAAAGTTGGGTCAGGCAAGGAGAGGACTGGGAGCCAGAGACTGAGTTTTTCATTATTTATATTATTTTTAAAATTTATATTCTTTTAGTATTTTGTTGTATTATTTATAATGTTATTTATGTTTTTCTTCAGGCTGTGCTTAGACAGGGCCCCTATAGCGGCACAGCACTGAGCACAGTCCCTGTCCCATGGAGCTTGAGGGCTGAATAGAGAAGGGAGCCAAAATATGGGAAAAACAAATTTTTTCTAGAAACAAGGGCTCGAAGCATGGGGAAATGAGTGAGATCAAACAGGCAGTCTCTGGTCCCAAGTCCCTGTGTCATGTCATGGCCACAAGACCATACTCCCCTCTTTGCAGCAGTTTGTTGGGAAATAGGGATAGTGCTGACCTGCTTCACAGTGGCCACTCATGGTTATGAAGCATCAGCCTCCCCACACACAAGACACTAATCAAATACATATTTATTATTGTTCTGGCAGATGCTGAGGGCCGGCTGAGTGCTGCCCTGAGGTAGGACCAAAAAAAAAAGCGCCTCTCTGATCAGGTTTAATAAAATCCAAATAAAACTCTGTGGGCTGACAGCCAGTTCCCTCCCGATGCTGGAGAGGCAGCACCCAGTGAGGAAAATCAAGTGGTGTGAGGCAAATACCAGCTCAGCCTGCCAAAAGCCCAACCAAAATTGCTTTTCCCCTATAATGTCTGGTGGCAATTTTTCTTCTGCAAGATCTGCCGGTTGGGACCAAGGCAGAATTGTGCTTTTGGAGAGGATTTTCTAGCAGTGTCTGCTTCTTGGTCAGGCTGGCACAAGAACACAGAGGAGCGAGAAGAAGGCGGGCAGCCCGAGACAGACACAGAAAGCTGCTGGGCATTGGGCAGAGATGGGGGTGGAGAGCCTGGGAAGAGAGGTGGTACCTCTGCCTGCAGCTCAGCGCTCTCGACACGGCTTGTGGAGCAGGGACGGGGCTGGCACGGTGCCAACGCTCTTGGCTCGGTCCTGGTGTCTCGGTTTGAATTTCACCCTCTGAGAGGAGCCGTTCGAGCCAGTCCGACGTGCGACAGGCGCCATGCGGGCAGGGAGAGGGGGCTTCCCTGCAAACCCTGCTGTGCCCAATCTGAGCCTCGCCTTGCGGCCCCCAGTGTCCCCTGGCTGTGCGGCTCCCTCGGCGCTGAGACAGCCGGCTGTGTGCTGACACGCTCCCCTCTAATGCCTCCGAGGGGGCCTGTTACTATTTATTGGGTTAGTGTATAGTTTTCTGCTGCCGTTACAGTTTTACAACGGGGTAATGCACAACGTGTAGTCCAAAAGTAGAGCTGGAGTTGCTTTCAAGCCAAATGCGACCGTTTTGCATATCAGTTGGGGCTGCATTGCAGGGGGGATCTGTTCTCAGCTGACTCTGCCCGTGGTGGTTACCCACAGGTGATAGGGATGAGCTGGTATCCCCTCCAGCCCCACCAGTGGTCTGCAGCTCCCCAAGGAGTTTAACACCAGGGTCCTGTCCTCACACAGGCAAGGAGGGTTGTGCAGCTTCCTACACATCCATGGCCCTGCAGACTGGAGTTTCTTTTTGTGCTGTTTTTTTTTTTTTTAATAAATCCATTTATTGCAATTAATAAGCAATGTGACGTTTCAGAGAAAAACTGTCTTCCCATATCAAAGAAAACCTTTAAGCTAAACTCCAAGCTGAAGCAGTTTCAAAGGGGGTAACTTATAAATCAAGCAAAAATGAACGTAAAGCAAGAGCCACCCTTTAGTCTTGGCTGCAGCCACACCGTCAGCAGCTCCTGCCTGTGTTGCTCAGGCTGGGGGCGACGGTGCCAGTTCATCCCAGCTCTGCCAGCACCGTGGCCGGCATGGCTGCTCCCATTGCAGGAGATGCAGGTATTTTTATTCCATATGGGAAAACCTTCGTGCAGGCATGTGTTCCCAGCTGTGCGTTTCCTTTTGCCCTGCTCACTCTTTTTTTAGGCACTTGTGGGCAGCAAGATGCCCACGTGTTTCCACCAGAGGGGTTGCATGACCCATGGTGATGGATTTCCCAAGCTCAGCCCTGCCTTTTCCCTGTGCATCTGCACATTAGACTGCACAGAGCAGGTCCATCCCCCAAAAGCTGCATGCACCAGACTGCTCTGCCTCTGTCTCCACCGGGTAGGAAAGCCACCAGCACCAGTCCCTTGCAGAGGGATGGAGAGGTGTCAGGCCACCGTCTCAGCGTGAGGTCCCTGCACAGGGATACATGGGGCCCATGGCAGATCAGGAGCATCACTCCTCGCTCTGCTGAGCTGCAGGTGTGGCTCTGCCAACCCCCGATCCTCCCCACCACCCTTTGATCTCCCTCCAGCCACTCGATGGCTTCGCAGGGTGCATGTGCTCCGTCTCCTCTTTGCTCTCATGATTCACGCCTCCCCCCTGCCGGGGCCATTCCCTGCTCTGCTCTGTGCCATGGCCGCCTGCCACGGCGCAGCCTCCCTGGGACAATGTCTGATAAGCTGTTTGCTTTAGCCAGAGGGAAGAGCCAGCCACGGGGCGGGAGCAGCGGGCGGCCGTGACGGCACGTCTCCCGGCCTGCCGCTCGACAGACTTGGATGCCGAGAGGCACGGAGGTGCCAAGTGCTGATCTGGCTTTCGTGCCGTTGAAGTCCATGAAGTTTCTTTGGATTTACACCCATGGAAGCGGTATGGGAACTTGGCCCAAGGTCTCGGTGCTGTCATAAAGCTGAAGGAGCCTTCAGACCCACCGCCAGGCCTTTAATTGGGGTGGGGGATGCAATGGAGGAGAGGAGGGGTGAGGCTCAGTGCAAAGGGAAGGCAGCCCTCGTCTTCTTGGCCTCCTGGGAAAAAAGTGATGGCTACATAGACTGTGGCTGTTGTGAGAGGGAACAGTGAGGGTCTGGGCAAGTCAGGACCCAGGAAGTGGGAGAAACCAGGACTTTCAATCCCTTCCCCACACTCTTCTGCATCCCCACTGCCTGGCAAAGGCGCATTTCCTTGTGCATCAGCCGAGTCACCCCAGGGCACAGGGACAAGGGCGCCCGTCCCCAGAAGCTGTTCCCATGCAGGTCAGGACTGTGTGTGAAACACCAGATCCCGGCAGCAGATTAAGAGGCTGAAGCATCAGGATGTGTCCCCGCCTCGTGCTGAGCATCCCTCTCCGGGGAAGGGAGGCTCTCAGGGCAGATTTCACCTTGCGCGAAGGGGTCAGCAAAAGACTCGCGCACCACTTAAATCCCACTTAAGCACTCTGCACTGGGGTGAAATTAACTCCCTCTGCAGAATAAGCCATCAGGAAAAAGTGATCTAAAAATCTACGCTGGGCCACAGCCGAGCCACACTTCTATTAGCAAGTAAAAAAATATTTCCCGTCCTTAGAGTTAAATGAGCCAATAGTTCAATCACAGAGCGAAAAGCGGCAATAGAGACAGGGATGCTGAGTGCCTCAGGTATTGGCAATCTATGCAAGGAATCACAATAAGCAGGACTTGCCTGTTTTCTCTGTGTTTAGCAGCAGTGTTATTCAACAACCTATTTGCAAATGCCGTCTTCCAAAGTCCTTTTTTCCCCCCTCGTTAAAGTTGCAGCGATAATAGGGCGATTACAGTGCAATAAGCTAAACACAATCCATTAGTGGCATCACGGCCGTTTTTACATCTTAAAAAAAAAATCAAAGCTGTTCAAGTTTTCTTATTATGCACATTAAAGGCAGGCAGCAGGGTCTGATCAAAGACAACACTACCCCTGCGCTCCCCCCTCCTGCCTCCTGTCCCTGCACCTTGTCCCCCCTCTATTCATTAGTGGTCACAGCTGTGCAGTCGGCCAATTACTTGGGAATAATAAGTACATTTTGCAGTAAATTAAATATTAATTAGTCCTTGGCAGGTTGTTTTGGGTTTTTTTCTTATTTCCCTCCCTCCACCTGAAAATGGCGGAAGGGATGTGACACTGTCACCGCCTGTGCTGGCATGTGGGTGACAGCAGGGGATGCTCCCCTCCGGCCCCGTGCTTGGTCTCCTCCGTGGTGGCTTGTGGAGAGTTCTTTCCTGCTCTTCCTAGGGGTTTGCTGCTGCTGCTGAGCCAGGATTTGTAAACCCATTCCCGGCTTTGTCCTTACCACCTTCTCCCAACGCGGGCACATCCCATCTCTGCCTGGGTTCCCCTCCTGTGTGCTCTGCTTGAGCACTTAGCTCTCTGGGGCAAGGCATCATCCCTGATTACCTGTGATGTGCCTGTGAGAGTGGTCTGCAGGCAGCAAATAAATCCATGTGGAGTTTGCCGGGCCATGGGAATGGTCTGCTCCACGGGGCATGAGGGCAACCTGGCCAGTGCAACCGTCTCCCTAGCAGTGCTGGGAGAAATGCTGCCTGGTCCCCTGGGCGTGACTGCGAGGCCTCATCCTGCCCTGCTCCTGCAGGACCCCAACCCAAACAGTGCGTGTTGCGCCGGGGGATGAGGAGGAGAAGTGGGCATGGGCAGAAGGGGCTGGCTGAAGAGCAACTGTACAATCCAACATCAACCCTGGCCAAAGCAAGTTGCCCCTTTTCTGGTTCGGCGGCAGACTCCAGGCAAGGTGACCCTTTGATCCCGTGGTCAGGGACTCTGGCAACAGAGTGACCTGGTCTGGCTTCGCCTGTTCCTATGGAAGTCATACGACCTTAAACAAGTCCAGGCCCTGGGGAAAAGCCCTGCAGACTGTGGTCAAGTAAAGCCCAGACCAGAACCCAAGCATGGATCTGCTGGGAAGAGTGGTTCCCTAAACTGAGCCAGGTGGGCTAGTTTTGATGTTGTCAACATATCAGCGTATATTAAGGTTTAAAGAATGAATACAGTGGAAAGGAAAAGTGAATGGAAAGAGCAGCGAAGCTCTGCACAGGAGGGATGAGAGCCTGACATGAACAGAAGAGCTGTCCTTGCTCTGGCACTCCCCAGGAGCACTGCAGAGGCTGGCACAGGATCCCCTGGGAGCCCTCAGCAGTCAGGACAGGAGAGGAGGATGCTCTAGTCGCTCACCCATTCCCTGCAGCCGCTCTCTCTGGCACCTGGGCTGTGCCTCCCTGAAGTACAACATCACCCTCACTCCCTACAACCAGGCAGGAGCCTGGAAATAAGGAGACGGGGATCTCAGCATCCCACCCACCAACCATCCTTCCTCCTCCCTGGCACCGATGTCAGTGTGAGCAGAGGAGAGAGCTTTATGTGCTCTCTGTTCTTTCTAATGCCTTACCAAGAGTTCCTGGGACAGGAATGAGCAGCGTTAGCAAAGCCAGAGTAATCTTTGCCTGTCAGCAGACCCCAAGGTAAAAGGCTCCACTTGTCCAGCTCTTGGATTTACACTTTACTAACAACTCTGTGGGCTGCCTTGTGATGCACCGTGCACCACTTCGCCCCTTGGTGCTCTTGAGTGCAATTAAGTTGTTTTGGTTTTTTTAAATGTAGTTTGGCAATATGCAGGTTAGGTTTGTATTTTATTTACAGCTTTCACTTGGGGACCAATAAAACCCCAGCTGGCTAATGTGAGATCTAAAACTTGCATCTCAGTCTTTGCCTTGGATATCTTTTCTATGGTAAACTATTTATTTGCGTTTCATCTTGTACAAGCTCCTCTTTCCATGCTGAGAAGCTGAGAGCTCCAGGGGCTCTTTGAAGACTATTTGCTATAGGATAGCAACTGGAATTCTCTTTAAACATCCGCGCCTGCTTTGTCCTACAACTGGCCTCTTGGTGTCAACACGCAGTTTTGTGCGAGTTTCCTGTGCAAAGCTAACATTTGCACGCTCCCCCTGGCAATTGTGCTTCCAGATCCCTCTTGTTCAAGCATATCCCACCGTTTATTCTTGCAAGCATGAGCAGCAGTTACTCCACATGCCAAATTAAAAGCCACATCAAGGCCTCTCTAAAAAGGAAGATTTAACTGGGTTATGAATTACCACTGTGCTGCTTGGGTAGGAGGACCATGCTGTGTGACCTACACAGCTGGTCAAAACGGTCCATGTTTAGATCTCAAGTACGTGGTCCCCCTACCTCTGTGTCCTCAGGTTCTCAGCACACAGTTAAAATGCCACAAACTCTTCTTGGAAAGGGTTATTTGACAGCAGGGTGAGGCGCAGGCATGCAAAATCCCAGCGCATTTCAATGTCGTGCAGTCAGACATCTCCACCTATAAGCATCCCCCGGACGCTGACCCTGGCGTGCCGGCAGAGCACGTGTGAAGGGTGAGGTGGCATCAGGCTAGAGACACAAATCACGTTAAAAATGCCAAATAGCTGCGTTTACATGCATTCACAACCCGAGGGTCGTGCTCTTGCCATAAAAAGGAAGATGAACCCTGGCGAGATGGGAGCGATGTTCCCAAGGATGCCTCTGGGAGGGAAAGATCAAGAACTGATGCTCGTAATGGCCTCAGCTGCTAAAACAGTCAAAATAATAGTGAGGTGGGGAGGATGCTGGAGGGGCTAGATGCAGCTGGGGGAGCCGTGTGATGGGTGCCCGTTGTGTGCCAGCGTGTCTGCCCAGTGACGCTCCGATGTGCCCGTTCTCCCTGCGATGCTGCAGGCCTTCAGTGTGTGTATCCCAACATCCAGTCCCCTTTTAAATGCCAGTGGAGGTTTCTGTTATGTGGATGGAAATGGCTGGGGCAGGCTCAAGGAAGGCACAGAAGGGAAAATATTTTCTTTCTCTCTGGTGTTATTTTTTCACTCCCTCTGTTTTCCTTTCTGCCCTTCCTTTGCCATCTCATGGCTCTCTAAATTCATGGGAGCTCTACCTCAAGGTGAAATGAAGGCTCCAGGCTGCGTTTGGTGGTGCTGGGGGGGGGCCAGATGAGGGTCAGGGAGGGTTAAGCAGGGAGGGGGCAGTGCAACAAGGCGGCCTGATCTAGTGATTAAACAAAGGGATTCAGCCAACATGTGTAAAATTAAGTGATCAAGAGTTGATTACAGAGTGCATTGATTGTGTACTGATGGATTAAACAGAGTCGTGCTCGGGATGCGATTTTCTGAGCTGGGCACGGAGAGTGCAGGCAATCGACATGTTGGCCAGAAGGACCCGCTTCTCCCAAGCCCTGGCTTTTATACATTCTCTGGATAAATCTGCAGAGAGGCCCGTGGAATTATAATCGATTATCCATTTCTCAAAGTCACTTAAGGGCCCTGAGCTACAAGCTAAAGTGCCGGTGCTGTGAAGAGGCATTGGGTATGCGCCGGCATGTGCAGGTGCTGGCGCGAGGGGAAAATGTGGCAATGACCCTGCGTGCTGCAAGCTGATGAATCTATTTTCTTGTAGGAAATAGTTTTGACAGTTCAATATCTGTGTTTTCGATATGTGCCCCACACACCCCCTAGGGAGGAGAGAAGAGGAGCCAGAAAGTGGGGGGAGGGAGTAGGTGGGAGGCAGGGAAAGGCTCTACCCCACCACCACTTCAAATTATAGATGGATCAGTATATCACCAACTTAACAGGCTGCCCTCCAAGTCAAGGGCACGGAGATGTGTGGCTGCCTGCAAGTGTCTGCTGTGGGGACAGGATGGGGCTGGAGCCCCTCTCAGGGCGCCTTGTAGGGGACCCACAGAAAGCCCCCGGCCTGCTGGCAGTGGGGTGGTCTTCAGGCTCGTTTCCCTGCCAATGGTGAAGGCAAAGACCCATTTCCAGGCTGATCATGTCACTTGGGATGGGGCCAGATTCTTCGCCCAGGACCCAGAGGAGCAGGAGGATGGGGCGTGCGAGAGCTGAGCAGCTGCGGTCTGGTGCTGGACCACCCTGCAGGTTTTGCAGGGAGCTGGGATATGCAGTGGTGGGATAAGGCTGGGACGGAGAAGCCCCTCCAGCGCTCCCCCAGCCCCTGTTCAGGGCTGTCACTCCCGCTCATGGCTGCATCCTGGTGTCTGGTATGAATGAAGCAATCAGGGCAAGGCGCAGGCCCCAGAAATGTCTGGGACATCGCACCCCAGCTCTCTTATGGGCTTCCTGCCAGACACAGGGATGTTCCTGTGAAACTCCCACCTCCTCTAGTTCCCACTGCCATTATTTTTTGGCAGCTAAAGAATGTATTTTGCTCCAGGTCTTTCCATCCCAAGAACTGATGCAGAGCATGGATAATCAAGGCATGCGTTGATGATGCAGCTACATAGCACTTGGTCCAGTCATGGCTGCACACACAGTGCAGGCAGCAAGGGTCTCCTGCCTGATTATCTGCCTGCTGGGGAGTGTGCTGGGTCCCAGTGCCTTGTTTCACAAGCCCTGCTGTGGAAGGACTGGCTGTGGGCCACAGAATTTGCAGAACTGCATGCATGGTCCCCGGGTCCCACTGGCTCCGGGTGGCTTGTCCACAGCCTGGCCAGTCTTGGCTGCATGGTGTGACAAGATCCACGGGATGGAGGGCAGCTCAAGGATGTGGAGGAAGGAGGTGCATCACGCTCCAGGAAGTCCCCAAGCTGGAGGGACAGAGCTGTAGGGTGCCCCCAGGAGCATTTCTGCCATGCCATGTTCGTTGAAGCCAAGGTCCCCACTGATGCTGGGGAGACCCAGCTGCTCCCCAGGATTTGGAGATGAGGCAGTGGGTTGGAGAAAGCTCCGGTTTCACTGCAGGGCAGAGGATGGGTGGCAGCAGGAAGGTCCGGCTCTGTGGTCCTGAGCTTGCCCAGACTCATATCAGCTCCCATCAGAGAAGCTGGAGCGGAGAAGGGATCATCTGTCTCTGTCCCTGG
The DNA here is from genome assembly GCF_963921805.1 of Phalacrocorax carbo. Lineage (NCBI taxonomy): Eukaryota > Metazoa > Chordata > Aves > Suliformes > Phalacrocoracidae > Phalacrocorax > Phalacrocorax carbo. The sequence goes on along the minus strand of NC_087518.1, from coordinate 51,052,533 downwards.
TCCCTGCTGTCTTGCTTTGTCCATCTCCTCCACAGCGCGGGTCATGGCCGGGCACTGATGTGCTTCTTCAGGGGAAGCTGACACGGGCAGCCTGCCCAGCCAGGAGCCACGAGGGAGGAGGGCAGGGATGGAGGCAGTGCAGCCCCTTGGCTTGCTCTCCGTGTTGCTCTGTTTTTCTCTTGTGAAGCCTGGGGAGGCGTTTCTGCTCCACTCAGCAGAGCCGCGTTTAGCCCAGGAGCAGTGCTGTGGGGACACGGGGCCACAGCCTGTCCCAGCTCTTCTCTTCCCCTCTCCCTTTCCAGGTCCCTGTCACACTCTCCCTTTCCAGCTCTCCCGGCGGCCCACGTCCCTCTCATCGAGGATTCATTGTCTTGTCAGCCTCTAGTTAGCCAGCATGCGTGTGAATCATAAATTACCCCGCCCGGGCCTCTGCTATGCTTCAGCACAGACAAAAAAATTGCACTCCATCACCGTGTCTCCCGGCTTTTAGTGGTATTGATCAATGCTGCTCCCTTCCCGCCGCCCCCCCCTTTTCATTTTAACCGAGCCGGTTAAGTGCAGTATCTTATTTTGTGCTGGGACAAATGAAAAGAATATTAGCAAGGGCTGAAATATATCTCTTTTTTATCTCTCTGCTACTTTTTTATTGAATCTTTCTGAGTAGGTGGCTTTCCGCAGGATGACAGCCTCATGACAGGCTCCTCATTAGAGCCGAGACAGTAATTGTGATGCATTTCCCTGCGCGGCCTTTTCACTTCTCCCCCCCCCTCGCCTTTCCTCCTCTCTCCTTTTCCCCTGATTTGTAAAGTGATTGGATGTACAGACTCACTCAGTTTCTTAAATTATTGCCCAGCTCAATCCATCTTCCTCTGCCCCATGCCGGGCAGCCGTGATCTCCGCAGATGGAGAGCTGGGGCCAGGATCGCAAGTGGTGGGGTTGGATGCACAGAGGGGCTCCTTGCCTTTCCCCGCTGCTGGGCTGCCAGCTCCCATGAGAAATGTGGTGCCAGACCCAACGGGACATGTAACAGCCTTTGAGGAGCCCAGGGTGCTGCTTGAACACGCATTTTTACTGAGCAATCCATGGGATCACCTGGGACTGGATCCCCAGCTGGCATTTGGCAGCAGCACTGTGCCAGTTTACACCAGTCCTCTCCAGTATCCAGCTTGCCTGGAGACAGAGCTACAAAGGCAACTCTTTTCTTTGGAAGGAAATCAATAATTTAGCAAGCTTTCCTGCCTTGGATCCCTCCGTAGTTTTTGGCCTCAGGAGAAGCAGGTATATTTGCTAAGCTGCTTGGCAGCTCGCGCACCCTAACAGGGAGCGGTGTTGGGGATCAGGCCCTTGGCGGGGATGCAGGGGGCTGAGTTCAGCTCTTTGCTGTGCCCCAGTTTGCTCATGAGGTTGTAGAGGTCCCTTGGTCTGTTTGTGCTTCTCTTGTCCCAGCTGTATAAAACCAGCTGTCAGCCACCCCTGCGCTCCACTCTGTTGGCTTCAAGGCAGGAGTGACCCCGTGCCCGTGCTGGGTCCAGCACAATCTGAGTCCCGTTTCTGCTGGTGCCCTGCAGCATCTTTGCACTGTGAGGCAGGAGTGGAGAAGTGACTCCTCAAAAGCCTTTTCTTACACGAAAAATCACTTTTCCAGACCCCTGCTCCCTTCCTGCTTGCAGACCTCCAAACGCATGTGCTCCAGGGAAGGGTGGGTCTGTGCAATGCGGAGTGATTCCTCAGTGATCTGAATGCCCTTGCTGCACTGTGGGGTGTTTGCAGAGTTAAGTCGTGCTGTGGATGTGGTTACAGCCAGGTGCTGAACCAAGCCACAGCATGCAAACCTGGAGCCACCTCACTGCCCATTGCCATCCTGGTGCTTGGCTCCCCACAACTCTGTGCAGAGCAAATGCAGAAGGGGACGGATCCAGGGCACCCAGTCCCAGGCAGCAAGATGAGGTGTGCATCCGGCATGGCCAAGGTCTGCATCTCACACAGCCAGGCAAGAGCCCAAGGGAGGGAAGGAGCGGGACATACCCTGACATCGAGTAACACCCCTGTGCAGGTTTTTGGTGGCTGCTTACCTTTTGGGCCCAGTCAAAACCAGTCAGATCCAAGGTGATGCCCAACAAGACGCAGCCCCATAGGCACGGCACTGGGACCACACCAGTAAATAATAGGGAAATGGGAGAGTGATGAACAACATTATTCAGACTCCCTCACTGTATTACCAAACACTTTTTGCCTCTGCTGTTATTCCAGGGTGCTCTGCACTGACACATGAACCATCTCTGCCTTCCTCACCCCGCCATTGTCATCCTCCCCCACCTGCAGCGCAGCCCCTTGGCTGCCACTTACTGTCAGGGCTCTGCGAACCTCATCGGCTGCAGCGCAGGCTCTCCGGGAGAAGAGCAAGCGTTTGGCTATTTCCAAGCTAATATGGGGCTTTCTTTGAATTATTGTTTTTTGAGCTGGAAGGAAAGGAGGCTTGTCACACAAGATATCTGCTATCAGTACACAAATAACAGCAAGCCCATCATCGAATGGAAAATAATCGCCGCGGAAACCGAGTTGCGGGGGAGCTGGGAGGGATTATTACAGGCGCTGGCAGTGGCGATGCTGTCAAGGAGCCTGTGTCAGCACTTCCATTACCACCCACCTGGTTTCAGCGCAGCCCCCGAAGCGGCGCACAGGGCCGTGGGGCCCCAGCATGGGGTCATTTCTATTCAGAAGAGTTTCAGATCAACTAGCTTTGATTGGGTTTAGATGACGGAGTGTTTAAGAGGGAGAGAGAGGAGATGGGAGGGCGAGATGGAGGGAGGCATCTCAGAGGAGGGGGAGTTTGATACTCAGACAAGTGGAAGACAGTTTGAGATAGGAGAAATCAGGAGTTGGGAGTGAAGAGCTGGTCCTCCCAGGGGCAAGTTTCAGATGGCCGCGAGGAAGGACAGTGTGGGGAGAAGATGCCCTGAAACCCGGGCAGATGCCCTGGGGTCTACCCAGTGAAGGGCTCTTAGGAAAGAACGAGCACATCCCCTGTGGGGAACATTCCCTCATCAGTGCTCCGTACGCACTGCCACTGCCTGTGCCACCCGTGGTGGCAGTCCCTGGGGAGGCACCTGGCTGTACAGTAAGCCATCAGCAGAGCTCAGCAATTGAATGATAAACAATTTATTCCATTAATTTGGCAATTGCTGAGCTTGTGGGCAGAGCGAGCCCTCACGCCTTGTAAACTTTGCTCATTCAGAGTGACTTGGGAGCATCATTTACTCTGTGCTGCGTAGTGACAAGGGACTGTACACATCATGTGCTGTCGTGGCTGTTGGTGGGCTGGGTCCATTTTCCCACTTAAAGACTCCCCAAAACATCATCTCCCATTGTGCTTTTGAAGAATAGCTCTCCCTTTGAAGTGACCCAGTCCTGGCCTGCAAACACCTCGCAGTGCTGTCGGCCGGCCATCCCTGGCACAGACACAGCGTGAGAGCAGGGGTGGCCTCATGCCTTCACATTCAGTGCCTATTTGGTGCCATGTGTGCATCCCCAGCACCTGAGCCCAGCCCCAGCCAGTAGCCTCAGTCCCATCAGCAGTTACTTCATGGTGAATCAGACCTGACTCAGGAATTTTGTTGGATCCGTATCAGTGTGATTGAGGGCAGGATCTGACTCTCGATCCCCAGCAGGACCAGTAGGGTTCGGTTTGGTCCCTGCCTGGGCTGGGATCCATTTGCAGATGCCGTCCGACAGAGCCCGTGGACAAATTCCTGCACACAGGGGTGCGTCTGTGCATCGAGCCCTCTGCTTTCAGAGCAGGAAATATTTAGTTTCAACACTTGGAGTTAAACATTTCCGCGGAGCCCAGGAGACCGTACAAACAGCGGGAGCACCAAGGCTCTGCCTTTTCATCTCTCTGGCACTGGCGAGCAGGGGGTCAGCAGCGGGGAAAGCACGGCAGAGCCGAGGAGGGTAAACACTGGAGCTGAGCCTACTGAGTAAGAAGAGAGCGAAGGGGAGAGAGAGGGGCAAAGAAAACAAAAACACAGCTGCCAAAAAACAAAAGCCTGAAAAGAGCCATTCAGGGTCTCCCAGGAGCGGGTTTGGCACAGGGCAGGGAGGGAGAGCAAGGAGCACTCGTTACTGGGGCAGGCACAGGTCCAGCCTGCTCGGGATTTGTAACCTTCGTTTTGCCCTGGGCAAATCAATGCCCTTTGCTGCCTTGAGCAGGGTAAGCATCTACAGCCCAGCGCTGTCCAGCTGCACAACCAGTGCAGCATCCTTTGCTTTTTCATGAGTACCAGGAAGCCTCTGCTGCAGAAAGGAGAGATGGGATATATGCATCTCCCTCCACCTTTGTATTCAGAAATGAAACCTGAGGACTCGCGATGCCCGTCTCCCTTCCCACAACCCAACATCCCACGCCACAGAGCTGGGTACTGCTGCCTGGCATGAGACACTACGGCGTGGTTGTGTGCTGGGCTCCAGGGCATGCTGCGGATGCAGCCGCTGCTGATTTAGGGAGACGCATCCTCTGGCAGCCTCAGTGGTTCTGTGGGCATGCAGCGGGTTTCGCAGACCTGGGGAAGTTGCGTAGGTGTCCTGCTGGCACGGGAGGTGATCCCTCCCTTCTGCCTGTCACTTGCACTTAGCCCTGCTCCTGCAAAAGCACGGTTGCCAGCCCCTTGGGCCAGGAGCTGGGGTTTCTTCTGTCTCCCACTTCGCAAGCTGTACATCAGGGACTTGGCTGCATGTCCAGGTCCCTGTTGTCCTGCCCCTCTGGAAGCCCTTGTTTCAGTGCGAGCACCAGCCTCCCACGCTCACTGGAGCAAGGGGATCTTCCCCCACTGTCACAGGGATGTGGAGTGGCAGCTGTCACATCCTTCCTTGGCATGAATTTGTTGCCGTATCATTGGTGTAGCTGGTGGGTAAGGCCATTGCTGCTCATTTGTCCTGCTGGCATGGGTTGGGGCCAGTTGCCCCAGCTGTTGAAATCCAAAGTAACCCCTGCTTAGGAACATGCACCCCATGGAAAAGCCCTGAAGAACAAGCAGGGAGCAAGGACCTGGGCATGCAGGAGGTTAAAAAAGCCACCAGCCTGGTGCAACAGAGCTGGTCCCCAGGATGGACCTCAGCTGCACCTCCTGGTCCAAGGCTGCCCATCCCAGCACTCAGGTCCAGCACTCTACACCAAGGTGATGATGAGAGCAGCAAACAAGGGGATGATCCTGAGCAAACAAACACCTCCGGGCTCCCCGGAGAGCAGAAACCTGGGGATGCTCAACCTCCAGTTCAGCCCACGGTGCTGCCGAGAGCATCCCTGCCCCACCAGCCCAAGTTGTGGTTGGCAGGCAGAGGGTGAGGGGGCTCATGGGCCCCATGGTGGTGGCTTGGGCTGGAAGCGGGGATGCAGTGCAGTAGGGCAGAGGGCAGCCTGTTTACCCATCCATCTGCACACCCCACAGCGGGGATCCAGCAGGATTTCCCGTCCACTCAAAGGCTGCCTGTTTATTTTGAGAGGGAGACTCAGACAGCTCCATTGTTTAGCTGCAAAGTTGGGGTTATAAATAGCAGGTGGTCGGGGACACTCCTGGGCTATTTTGGTCCCCCACTAGACAAAAGTGGAAAAGTTCCAAGAGGAAGGTGGAATTACTGAAATGCCGACCTTTCCCGCAAGGGTCAGCGGGAGCTGGTTGTTTGGGTTTGGGTTGGGTTCTGGGCATTATTTAAACACAAGGGAAGGAGGAGAGAGGAAGATATTCCCAGCTGCATGGGCTGCATGCTGTGTCCTCCCCAGCAGAAGGGCGGTGGGGATGAGGAGCCAAGGTGCCTGGGGTCTGCCAAGGCCCTGCCTGGGAGCCATCTGGAGCGGCTCAGGTCTGGAGGAGAGACTGGCTTGGTTTTCCTCCTAGGTCTGTAAATGGGAGAGCTCCCAGTGGCTAGAGAAGCTGGGGAGGTAGGGGATGCCCCATAGCACTGGTCTGCTCCAACTTGCCCTTCGTGCCTCAGTTTCCCCCACCTCCTGTAGGGAGGCTGAAGAAAAGGCCAGGCAATGTCCCAGTGACAGCCCTGCTCCCCCCAGGCATGTACACTATGTCCTGCTGGAAGGCAAGGATGAGCCAAGGTGACTCTCAAACTTATTTCAGACCCTTCCTCTCGTTAAACGCCTGTGCCAGGCGGTTATACAGTGAGCAGCAAGGACCCAGTAAAGCCGCTCACACCAATACTTTATACTTTCAGAAGGTCTATTCCTTTAATGGGGATTCATTTAACTGGGCTCCGCCATAGTTAGGAGCCATAAAATGGCACCTTTTGGCTCCTGATTGGAAGGCCACAGTGCACACAGCCCCCTCGTATCCAGCGCCGGCTGCTTTATTGTGCATTACTGCCTCTCACTCGGATTTAACCAATTTGATCCATGTCTAATACATAAATAAATAATCCAGCAGGAGGGTTCACGTTAGATGACAACAGGCGGCTATAAAGCATGTTTCTCCCCGCTGGAGCCATCTGAGCCGGGCTCCGCACGCCCTCTCATGAGCAGAGCTGCTAATACAGCTGGGAGAGGGGGGCCTGGAGACCCGCAGGCTTCTCTGTTTTATTGAAACGTCATTGTTTGCTTTAGAGTTTTATTTTATGTTAAATAGACGCTGTATATTCCTTACAGAGGGGGCAATAAAGTTTCTGAGCTGGAGGAAGTTGGCTTAGGGGCAGGGAGCAAACCAGGGAGATGTGGCTGGGCAGGGAAGTGGCGGGGAGGATTTGGGGTGAGGAGGTTGTGAGGCAGGCCCAGAGCTCAGTCCAGCTCAGGATTGGGGTCTGCAGGCACCCCCAGATCTCACCCAGGGATGATGCAGCACCAGAGGACTCAGGGTGAGGGCAGCTGTGGGGACTGGAGCTGCTGGTGGCGTGAGGAGGGTGAAGTGCCCCAGCCCAGCCCAGGGAAAGGGTGAGCAATCCCCAGCGACTGCAGGGGCGGCCGTGCTGATCATCGTCCAGATGCTCCCTGCCATCTGCAGCCCAGCGCCGCGTGGTCTCCTCTGCCTCCAACCGTTGTGTGCCCATGGAGAACCGCTCTGCCCTTCGGAGCGGTCTTCCTGACCCACCCGACTTCAGGAGTGGCAAGGAGAATGAAGATGGCTCTTCTTAATTCACTGTTATTAGTCAATAGGAACAGTAGGTAGTGCAGTGTCAGCCATCTGCTGCCCCCAGGCACACTGTACCGCAAACTGGGGAAGCCAGGGTTGCACAGGGTCACTCCCGAAATGTGGTTGTCGCTACGCTCCCTGTAAAACTGGAGGGCCCACGGCCAGGGCTGGGATGCCTTCATGCCAGTTGCTGTCCCACTGCAGAACAGAGCCAGTCCCTGCCCCAGGGAGCATGGGACAGGGATAGAAATGGGGCTATGCCAGAAGAAAATCCCCTGGTTTCAGAACTCAGCTAGGATGGGGACCAGGGCAGAGAGCAGGTGATGCTGATGGCAGCTGATCAGAGCTAAAGCTTTCTCCCCTCTTTTCCTCCCTGCAGGCAAAAAGAAAGCGACTTTGTTTGACAGCCAGGCTCCGATCTGCCCTATCTGCCAGGTCCTCCTTCGCCCTGGGGAGTTGCAGGAGCACATGGAGCAGGAGCTGGAGAAGCTCACCCAGCTGAACATCAGGTAAGCAGCTCCCTGGGGTCCACCAGCATCCCTGGTTAGCCAGCCTGGTCACCCACAGATGGCAGAGGAGATGGTGGTACCCACAGCCACCAGAAATGGGAGATTTAGTGCTAGCCAGTGGGGCAGAAACATTCCCCTGGAATTCAGCACAATGGTAAAGCCAGGAAGATTTACCTCCCAGAGGGCATAGAGACCCCTTTCCCCAAGGATGTGTGTTTGGGTGAGCAGCTCTCACGTTGTGCACATCCCATGATGAGGCAGGCCTGGAGCAACAGTGCACGCTGCCCCTCAGCTGCCTTCAACTCCCTTCTGCTTTCCCCAGTACAGCAAAGTCCCCTATTTTAAAAAAATAGCAATAATAATTGCATTTTAACTGCTAGCAGTTATTTAGGAAATGGCTGCAGCCAAGGGTTGGCAGATCCCTGCCCCTGCCTTAATAAAACTCAGCAGCCTTGGAAAAGAGCATGTTTATTTCAATTATTAATTAATTCGCCGGTCATTAAAAGGTGAGCAAAGGAATCAAACTGCCGACTAGAAGAAAAGTTACATCACCAGGTGGTAGGAGAGGAGGGAGAGCATGTGTTTCAGTGTGTGTGCGCGCCAGGGGAAGGGGGTGCACATGGCTGTGCATAGTGCCAAGGATGCAGAATCCATCCCTGCCCGGCTTGGATCTTTGCAACTAAGTGATAGCCATTGCAGATGAAGAGAGAGGGAGTGAGCTTTAACTAGAGAAAGAGACATCCCCAAGTGGGTCTGGACCGAGTTCTCGCAAATTTGGCACCCACAGCCTCAGGCTGAGACCTGCATCCCCCATGCATTGCACAGGAAGATGGAGAAGGGCGGGGGGGGCAGGGAACAGGCAGCCCATTTATCCCCCGCGACACCCAGTCCCCTTGCGAGTGTAATTTATGGTGTAATTTGGGCTGCATCCAACTTAATAAAGGGCCACTGCAAATTAGTGAACAGGTTTAAATGAACAGAAGCAATTAGTGCTCGGAGGAGCCCATCAAAGAAGTTGGGCCAATATCAGAGTGAAACTGAAACCGCAAGCCAGGAGCGGAGGCTGGCTGGCGCGAGGCAGTGATGGGAAGGTGGCGTTTAATGGGAAAGGAAAGGAAACCCTAAATCATAAAGCATGACAAGGGCCATTGTGGGCCAGCTGACAAATGAAAAAGAATGGCATTATTCCTTTAAATAACAGCAGCAGTTAGAGAGGAGACAGCTCTCCCTGGCTTGCCCTCGCTTCCCTAGCCTGCTCCGCTCGGCCACGCAGGCAGCGAAGAAGAATCAGAGGTCTTTATTAATTATTAAATAACGACTCCCTCCGTAGCGTGATAGATAACGTTCAATCTAGTCGATGGATTCAGGTGACGGAGGCTAATCTGTAACACAGCAGCTCTGCGCGGGGCCGCTCTCTCCCAGTCCGGAGGGGAGCAATGCAGGGGCCAGCTGGCCGCAGCGGGCAGGGCGGGCAGCAATAGCAGGCAGCAATAGCGGGCAGCAATAGCGGGACATGGGACATGAGCAGGTCAAGCTCCTGTGTGCTGCCCGCCTCCGGCAGGGCAGCTCGGTCTAGCGGGTGGCCCCATCTCCCATTCCCCCACCTTTCCCGCCTGGAGAAGCCGGGAGCAAGAACACATCAACAAGAGGAGAGAGAAACTAATAATGATCTCAAATAACCCAATAAACATAAAAATAAAATGTAGGCCTATAAACGTGACGGGCACCGGCAGCCCTGGCTGCTCCCTGCCAATACCGACTCGTTACCGAAATGGCTGAGCAGCTGTTACTTATCAGTCTGATGGGGAGAAGCAAACCAGGGGGCTGCTTTCCAAGGGCCTTTTTTTTTTTTTAATTTAAAGAGGATGCAGCCAATCATGACTTGTGCCATTAAGTTTTAATAAACCCTAATGATTTGCAACAAAATCATAAATTTCCAGTGCTTGGGTTTAGGAAGGCAGATCCCGTCCTGCCCGCTGAGCCTGCAGCACCAGAGACTTGGCGGGTGATGCATCATCTCCTGCCATGGCACCAGGGCTCCCTGTGTGCCGGGATCTCCCCCAAAACAGTGTGGCTGCAGGGCTGCACGGAGGGGTGAGCCAGCTGAGGTGCTGCTGTAGGGCCAGATCAAGAGGTGGCGAGAGGCTGGTGGAGAAGCAAGGTGGAGGGGCTGCCCCATGCTGTTGCCTCTGCCGGGTGCTGAGCGCTCACATGGGCTTTCAGGCATCACCGGAGCTGGGAGCTCAGCATCACTTGGAGGAGGGCAGAGGAAGGGAAGGAGGAAAAGGGATTCCTCCTGGTGATCACAGGAGCTTCTCGGGGCTGAGATGCAAGGGAGCTGTAGGAGCCACCTGGGTGATGCTACCCATGGACCCAGCTCACCAGGAGACTGGGGTTGCATCCCACCCAGACCAATGTACCCCTTGCTCAGCTGGCAGGGATGGGGTTTGCTGTCCCCTAGGGACAGCAACAGCCCTTCTTCCCCACAGGCAGAGCTGGTGTGACCATCCTGGCCTCAGGGCAGGGACATCTCAAGGTCTACCCAGCTGGAGCATCACGCGGTGAGGCAGGAGAAGCCATGCTGAGCCACAGGGCAGCACCCACCCATGCCAAGGGGCTGTGCATGGCCAGAGGATGGACACCAGCTGTTGGACCAGTGATCACTCAGGAGGATCCAACCCTGGTGCAGGGTCAAGGTTTCCCTTGAAAAAGCAGGCTTGAGTGGGAATGAAGGACCTGAGTTTCTAGCTCTGCCGCCTTCTTGGTGTGTCCAGTCTCCCAAAGCACATGGAGAGACCTGTTTGTGCTCGCCCCACGGCTCTCCACCCCGCGTGGGTCTGGCCGAGCCCTGTGCACAGCTCTGCGCAGTGAGGCAAGGCTCTCTGAATGCAAATTTCATTTCTGAGCCACTGGCGCTGTTTCAAGAGCCGGCAGCCTCCGAGCCCTTCTCGGTGTTACATATGTAACAGCCTCATTGAACTTGACATGTCAAATTCAGGCCATTTGTGCAAAATCTCCCTTTAATAATACCGTTTCATTTCGCTCAAATGAGACTTGAATGCATGTAAAATGGAAAAGGATATTTAAGCGCTAACATTAGGCAGATGTCTTGCCAGAGGCCGATTGAATATATGAGATTTTGAAGTGCTTAACACGTTTTCGGTGCTCCCTCTTAGAATATGTCACCTGGCTTTCTTTTTTCTCCCCCTCCTTTCTCTTTTTCCCCCCCTTCTTTAAGTGAAGGGTATAAATTGAAAGAAAACAAAACTACAAGCCTTGGTTTTATGGCGTTTAACTCTTGCCAGGCAAGACTGTTAGTATTCCTCTTCCAAAGAGAAATTACCTAGTAGCTCACCTTCAGAGAGAAGAAGCACAAAGCAGCAGAGAGTGGGAGGCGGGCGAGTGGCGGCCCCATGGTGCTGTGCAGAAAGGATGCTCTCCTTGCTCTGCATGCACAGCTCGGAGAGCAAAAGGTGCAGATCCCCAGCTGAGCAGCTAAGTGCCACCAGGGTAAAAATAAGAAATAATAACAGTGACCTTCTTGTGTATGCCAATGCCCTGTGCCCCAGCCAGGCTGGTCAGTGCAGAATACATGAATATTCCTGGCCTGTGTGCAGGAAGCTTATCTGTGCACTAGGTGCAGGTCTCCTATCCTCACTCCATTTATATTCACCTGTTTTCCACCTCATCTGTATTAAAGGCTTGCAATAAAGCACACTGAAATGCAAGACTCTTTCTGGAGCTGTCAGTGGCCCCAGCTCCGAGCTTCAGCTGGTGCTTCGGCTGCAGATGTATTTCCCCAGCCCAGGGCCACCCGGGGAGAGCAGGCAGGCACGGCGCTCGAGAGCAGCGCCCTTGGGTGTCCCTCAGGACAGGCACACACACATAGCCCCGTGTGTGTACGAGTGTGTTGCTGTGTATGTCACTGCAGGTAAATACTGTGAGCGGAGTTTACTCTGGTTTGAGTTTGGGGTGGGAGAGAAGATGAATTTGAGGACAGAAGAGGAGTAAAGCAGGCAGTAGGAGCTGTGGAGCCCACCTCAGCTGACGGTCCCCAATGGGTCTATGGTGCTTTCTAGACTCTGTGGAAGAGGCATTTACTGACCATTTAAAAAAACTTAGGAAGTCACATTACAAGATTTACAGTTGCTGAGTGAGGCACCTGAAGGTTGGGAATGTGCCTTTGGATGCAGTGGTTTTAATACATGATGCTCTGCTCTTGAATGCGCAGTGCTCTTTTTAAAAAAATTATTTAGCAGGGGCCATTTTTTTTTCTCTGTGTGACAGCTAGCAGATTCTTCCCTGCATTACCAGCAGCAAACCTTTGCTTCAGAGCTGCAATTTCACCTTCCCAAAAGGATGAGGTGTATCATTATAACTGGGGAATGGTCCAGAAGGTGGAGCAGTGAGTTGGACCATGCCGGCTCTGTTCCTGCTTTTGCAGCTGAAGGATGGTGCAAGCTCAGACAGGACTATATCAGCTCTTTGCCCTTACTTAAAGGGCTTTCTAAGCTTAGCAGATGTAGCCAGCAGTATCCTCATGCTATGGCTGTAATATTACCTGTGCCTGTGCTATGGCATCCCGGGCTGCTCAGCGGGTGCCTCCAGGGATGGATGGCTTGAGTGGGCAGATGGGGGATGACGATGCTCTCACAGTGTCCCATGGCTGTGCAAACTCTCCCCTTCTTCACTTTTCTTCCTTTCTCCTCCACATTGAATGTTTAATCTGAGCATATTTGTATTTTGAAGCCATGCCCAACTGTTGGCTGTTCCCAGCCTGGCTGGACTAGCAGCTCTCATTGCTCCTTGCCACTGCACCAGGAGCATGGGGAGACATCCCTGTGCACCCAGCATCTCAGGAGGTACTGATTCCCCCTAATGACCTTTCTGGTGTGTCTGGGAATAATTTCTCTTCTGATTCTCTGATTACGAAGCTTTTCCCGGAACACAGAGGGCACCGGGGTCTCTCACCTTGGTGTAAATGGAAAGTGCTGCAGGCTGTTTTCTGGTGACCTCAAAGATACTGCCACAAAGAGGGAACCAAATCCTGTCAGGGCAGAGCAAGATGCAGTGCGAAGGCCTGTTTCAAAGCAGGTGAAATGCCCAGACGGGGGATTTAGCCTGACTCTTGTAGCCAGCTTTGATTCATTTCAGAGGAAAAGAGCCAACCATGGGACTGTGGCAGCTCCAGCTCCTGTAGCAGCTCTCAGTGCACCTCTGCCCAGGCTTAAATCTTCCTTCAGCATCCTTCTGAAGCTTTGTCTCCCTTGATGCACATGTGCTCTTTTCCTCTCACTCTTCTTAATCCTCCCTCCATTGGCATCTGAGGTGGAACCAGAAAGTGCTGCCTCGGTTCCTGGCACCACACTGAGCACCCTCACCCTGGGTGGGGGGGGCTTCAGGTCAAGTTTTCCTTATGCAGAGAGGCACAGCAGTAGCTCTTCTTGGGGGACAGAGGCAGCTCCAGGCCTGGTGGGATAAGGAATAAAGAGGGAGCTGGCAATTTAGCTAAAACATGAAGGCTGTAGGACCTTGGGAGATGGCCTGGTCACTCCAGGCAGGGTCACTGTCCTTGAGAGATGTCTCCATGCATCTGGAGATATATCCTGGATTTCATATCCTTCCACAGGTTGCTTTCCCACTGTTTTGTGGTCTTGCTGCTTAAAGCCATCCCATGCTAACCCCTTGGAGTCTGCACTAGAGACTCCTGTCAATGGACAAGGAGAGAGGCACACCAGCCCTGTGGTTCCTGCATGCCCAAATGACAGGGGCTTTCAGTGTTACTCCTGGTCAGGATAAAGACCCAGAACAAGTTATGAGGTGTGGCTCTGACCCCTCTCCCACTCAGGGAACCCTGTGTTTAAACATGGCTGCTCCTCACACTGCCCCAGGCAAGGGTTTTCTTCATTTCAGCAGGATCTGCTGAGCTCTGTGCTGTCCCAAAGGGCCCTTGGAGGAGACCTTCCCAGGGCCAGCACAGGGAGCTGCTCTGGGAAGGACGAGCAGCCATGCTGCCAGGCCTGGCAGGATAAATAGAGTGTGTAAAACCCAAATTAGCTCTGTTGTCATGTGTCACATCAGGGTCATGGCTCTCGCCTCAGGTCTCCTCGATTTATGCCTGGGGACTTTAACTTGATGGCCAGGTACTTCCCCAGACTTCTTGTGCAGCAAACGCTGCAGGTCCTCCAGACTCTGAATGAGTGAGATTAGAGAAGTTTTTGAGTGAGAAGGGTTTCTTTTCCAAAGCCCCATCAAAACACATGCTGACTACCTTCCTTGCACATAGTAGAAACCTGAGAGTACTACAGAGAGAGCAAGGACCACTGGCCAACAAGTGAGATTGCAGCCAGGCAAAAGCAGGCGTTGCAACCTCCTGCTCCTCAACTTCCCTCGGTCTTTTTTCTTCTTTCTCTTCCCCTCTTCTTTTTCCACCTTCTTTTCCTTTCTTCCCTTTCTCTCCCTCTTCTTCCCTCTCCCTCCCTCTCTCCCCACCCCCCCGGTATCAAGGCGACATCTCCAAGCCAAGTACTTTTAATTTCGCCTGTGGCCCTTGCTGACACGGTGGATATGCACAGCAAGTTAAATTCCCGCCTGATCAATAAAGCAGAAGCAGTGTGTCCGACTGGTCGATATTTTTTTATCTGTCTTCAGCCCAGTCCTGCTGATGACAGCCCCCTGCGCTTCAGCAAAGGCACTCAAGGGCATCGGGCTTTGGCAACACAGCTCTTTTTTTATTTAAATTAAAAAAAAACCCAGATGCCTACAAAAAAAAAAGTTCACGGAGTTTGGCCTTTGCTTAATAACATTTTATGATTTATCTTAATTTTTAATTGAAAAAAATTTGCGAATTAATTGATTTCAGGGGCTTGCCAATTAACATTGTAATTGGGTGCATGATAAATTTCGAGGGAGCATCATTTTTCTCCCTCTCCCCCTTGTCACCGAGAAGGGGAATTGCGAGGGCAGCTGCTTCCTACCCGTACGCCCCCCGCTCCTTCCTGAGGTGCCACTGCCCTCCTCCCCTCTTGCTACTGTATCTTAAAGAAGGAACAAGAACGCTAATAAAGTCGTGTTATTAGAGTCTTGCCAGAGGTGACCCCTCAAGGCATAAATCCAGGCTGGGGAGATGGTGGGGACAGGTACTATTAAGTGCCTGACAGTGTTTTGCAAGGCAGGACTGGGTGCATCTCCTACAGCACCATCTCCCTGGACCATGGGGAAGGCGGCTGCCCAGCCCGGGGCTCCCTGGGGCTTTCCCAGAGGGCCCTGGCACCCCGCAAGGTTTTCAACCGAGCAGTTCATTACCTGCGATGTCTCCCCAATGCTGTCCCTGTGTGCAAGACCTGGCGTGCATGAGCCTCCGAGCCCAGCGGCTCCAGGGAGAGACTCGACCCCAGCACTGAGCATCCAGGTACCCAAACAGCCGCTTCCCACAGCATGTGCAGTACCCAGGGTTTGCCACACAGCCAGTGTCCCCAGCAAAACCAGGCTGCTGGGGCAGGGCCAGTGCTTGGGAGCACTGCTTTGCTCCGGGGGCTGGAGCACAGGAGGGGTTGTTCGCATCCCGCTCTGCCCAGCTCTGCTCCGAGCCCCCCGAGGACCAGGGCCCTGCCCCACAGCAGCAGCAGGGCATCCCATGCCACCTCCTGGCAGAGGCGTTCAGTATGGGACCCCAGCTCTGTGGTCATGGGTTTCCAGATTCAAGGCACAGACGAGTCTCCAGGTGCGTGGGAAGTGGCATCACCTGAAGCAGTGTGACCTCTTCCAGATTTAAACTAAACACACTCTGTCACCAGAGAAACCCACCTGGAAGTGTCAGCTTCTTGGTGATGCCCAAGCAGAGCACAGGGCCACCTGCCACCATGAGGCAGCTAACAGGGTCACATCCCTGCATGGGGTGTGGAGAAGTGCGTGAGCTGGCTGTGCCGATATGAGGGGTGAGGAAAAGGCATTGTGCCAGGGCAGGGACAGAGAACAAGCCACCCCTGGAGGCACTGAGATGGAGAGTGGAAATACCAAGTAAATTAAAGAGTGTCTATAAAATTAAATTAAGTAAATTAAAGAAACTCTAGTGGTTTTTCCATCCACTTCACATGCTCTTATGGATCACCTCATTGCAGTCAGCTCAGGTGTCCCGATGCACTGTCTAAAGCCCATGAGCTTGGATGGGGCTTCTCTGTGCTGTCCTGCCACTCCACTACACCCCAATGTCTACAGGGGGTGAATGATGCCAGCCCAGGTGGAGGGTCCCAGGCTTACCCGGCAGAGCCGAGGCTCTCACCACTGGCCAGGGCTCCAGAAAAGCCAGGAGCAGCCCAGCTCCGCTCCCACCAGTGTCAGTGCTGGGGAACCATGGGGGAACAGAGGGAAATTTATGAGGAGAGGAGTCTGTTTATTATCTAGCAAATGTGGTGCTGCTGATACCGTGGATTTATCCTCTTTCATCCCCCCTCTGATTTGTGTCCCTGCCCCTTGCTGTGGCAGATTAATCATGGACAGAAAGGGAAGAGAGACCCTCTAGCTTCCTCCTGTGCACTCAGAGGGTGGCAATGACAGCAGCCTGGACCCTTCATCCACATCTTCTCCAGCAGAGAGAGCACAAGCCATACCGCTGCCTGTCCTGCTTAGAGGCGACCCATTCCTCCTCTCCCATGGCAGACCCCATGGGAGGCAGAGGCTGCTGCCTATAATCTGTAGGTGAGAGGGCTTCTCATGGGTCAGGGCTTCCAGGGTAGCACAGCAGGTGAGAAAATTTATGGGTCATGTGTCTGTTCACTCATGCCCTGACTCCAGGGCTGGGCTTTGCAGGCTGGGGTTTGGGACTGCAGCGGGCAAAGCCCTCCTCTGCTGCTGACTCCCACGGCAGCGGGAGTCCTGAGAGGGGATGCATGGAAACCCAAGGGTGAGAAATAAATCTTCAGTCAGTTATTTGCCCTTAAGCGATGCATGCCTCCTGCAGAGCCTCTTCTGAACTGCCACGTGATCTGGGAATAATTAAACAGTCATTACAGCCGCAGTAGCAAAGAGCCCCCCAGATCAATCTAATGCATGACCTTTCTCTCCGACTTTTCTCTTTATTTTTCCAGCCACCTCTTTTTCAAATAGTGGGAGAGAAATAAAATAACCCTCCCTCCCCAATCTCCTTCTTTGCCCTGCACACATGGACCATCTCATCCTCACCCAGAAACCTGTCACCCACTCTGAGGAGGGGGTCCTGGCAGGGGCCTGGGGTACCAGGGGTTGGTAAAGAAAAACTCCAACAGGGGAGAAAGAGCCGTGAGTGCGAATGGGACAGAGCAAATAGGGGACTTCAGCATGGTCAGGTGATGCCACATCACATTTCTGCTGCAGCATCATCTCTTTGGGGGAGGCGGGTGCCTGCCCTGCAGGGTCATGTTTGTCACAGCTGACCATGTTGGACATGGAGGTCTCACAAATTCTGACTGGGGGAGCATTTGGGAAGCATGGCTGGGACTGTAGGTGCAGAGTGTTTCTAGTCCTGACTACAGTATCTTTGGCAATTTTTACCATCACTCGGCCCCTTTGCCCATCATCAGATGCAGGAGATCTAAGCAGCACCTGGACCAGGTGCTGCTAGCGGAGCCACAGCAGGTTAAAGATCCTAGCGTGCTTCCCCTGACAGCACTGATCGTGCCCGGCTGCACTGGGGGCTGTCACCTGCGGCTAGGTGAGGATTTGGGCTCCTGTAGTCTTTAAAAAAAAAAAAAAAAAAGATCAAACTTCCATTTCCTTATTTAGGCTTCAAGTGACACTTCCACTTATTCAAACTGGCGTTCGCAAAAATCCAATTCCCTCTCTACCCGGCAACTGCTTATTTACAGCTGGTGCTTCCCATCCGCACGGCTCTGCGGGCAGCTTGTTCCGCTGCTGGGGCTCCCGTCCCAAGGCTGCGTGTTTGAGCAGCAAGTCCTGCAGCTAAAAATAAATCGTTTCCACAGGATTTTTTTTTTCTTTTTTAAGAAATACATCAGTTGGCCACAGCTTGTAGAAACCTTTTGGCTTTGTGGGATCTCATGTGGGAGGTGCATGCGCTCTGGCTGGTGCCCATCAAATTCAGAGGGCTGCCGAGAGTCATTCTGTGGAAGAGTTGCAGAGCTGGAAGACACCAGCTGCATGGCAGCAGCCCTCTTACCACCTCTTTAAACCTCTTCTGGCTGCAATATCATTAAGGGATGAGCACAAACTGTAGCTGCCTGAGCTCAGGGAACTTCTTCTCTTGCAGTTGTTATTAATTACATGCGGGAAGTGTGGCTGGGGGGCAGCTGCCATGCCAGGTATGGAGCTCAGCCCTTCCTTGACAGATGCTCTTCATAAGCCCTGCCTTGCCCTGGGTGGGGGCTCTGCAGAAATCTCATTTGAACATGCTTGGTGAGTCCAAGCATCTGTGCTAGGCTGAAGCACGGTGTCAGGGCTCTTCCTCGCCCTGTTGTTGCTGCGCTGAGACTTCAGGCAAGACCTGTCACCGCTCTGTGCCTGAATTGTGCCTCTGAGTACATCCCTATCTCTTGGTCTCCTTACATTGGCAAGCATTTGAGCTGTAGCTACAATTATCACAGAGCTTTCCAAGCCTTACTGCAGGATGATGTGGTGTTGCCCCAGTGCCGGCACAGTCACTGTGTGTGCTCTGATGAGCAAGGAGGGCTCCTGCCCTGCTTCCCTGGGGCAATTGCCTGGCACCAGGCTTCTACCTGGGCTGGGGCATCAGCGAGAGACCTGCCTGCATCTGGTGGGCTCTGGGCACCAAGAGCACACCCTGGGTTGTGGTCCTCTGCCTGGCAGCTGACAAGGCATCTCCTGTGGGGAGCAAGCCTTCAGGGCTTCTGCTTGTTTCCTGACTGGGGCACCCAGAAAACTTCTCTTTTCTTTTCAAGGAAAGCTGAGGTTCCTGCAACAGCTTGCAAGATCAAAGGCTTAATGGAAAAGGAGAAGTACCACCATGCTCGTGGTAAAAAGCAATCACATCACTTAGCCTTCATCTCCTGCCCTGGGTTCTCTGTATGGGAAGCAGCAGCCTCTGTTCATGGGATAAGGGACTGCTCCCTGCACATTGCTTTTATTTTTTCCTATGACAAGCACACCCCAAAAGGCAGGACCAGAACAACATAAATAAACCTGAAGGTCATTGTGTGTAACAGCAACCATGGCAGGGGTAGAGAAACCCCAAGACCATGGGTGAGGAGAGCACATATTTGGTGTGCTGAGCTGCCCTTTGGGACATCACAACTGAAGTGTTGGGTCCAACAGCCCCTTGGGGGTCTCTCAGGGAGATGCCAGGGGATTCCCAGTTGCATCTGGGGATGCTCCTAACCAAATCCCTGCCTAGCATCCCAATACATTTGCATATCTATGATATAGCCTGAGTCTTGCTTTCATTGTGGAGGGCCTTGCTGAGAGTAAATGTTCCTCTTAAAGCTGATGTGCCCTAATATAGAGAAGTAATGGGACCCTGGCGAGCACCCTGGGACACGTGGGGACCTGGCCGTGCAGCTCCTGCTAATGTTAACGGGTGACACAGCTGCAGGGCTGGGCAGAGCCCTCCAGCAGCATCAGTGGGGACCTTATTTTGTCCCCACAGAGGCACAGGGCACCCAAACACTTGGGGATGCACAAATGCACTGCCAGGACTGGTGCCGCAGCCCCAAGAAAGGGAACCAGAGAGGAAGGAGCCTCGTATCGCTTGGAAATGCAAAGTCGTCAGGAGAGAGAGAAGGAGCCTGCCCAAAACGCTGGGTCTTTCCAGGGCATTTCCTGTCTTCTTTGGTACTTTGGGGGCGTTGCCTGAAAGGGAAAGAAGTTGTTTTGCTGTAATGAACTGGATAAACAATTCCCCAAATAGATTAAAACTAACTGTAACTTATAAAAGCGGGTAGTAATTATATTTTATTAGCTAGCAAAACACCATTTTTTTATTTCGTAGGATAATTCTGTGTAAATCACCTTAATTAGAAGTGTCAGACGAGCCCGTGAATATCGTACTTAGTAACTAATTTCCTATGTACAGGTTATAATTTAAAACACATGGATCACTCGCCGAGTGGAAATATGCTAGCCATGAAATAATGTGGGGAGTGTTGGGGTTATTACTATGTAAATGTGTAATCATTTCAGACCACTGCAGCCTGGCTGGGTGATTAAAGAGAATCCCAAGGTCTCCAAAGATTGTGCTCTCTGCAAGGGCCTAGAGCGAAAAAACTTTAAAAGGCACCGAAAAGTGTTTGAACTTTAAAGGTCTTGATTTCCCTTTTACCATTTTTAATTTGTCTGCGGTGTTTATGGAGGGGAAGGTTTCTCTTTGCTGACGGCCTTTCGATTCTCAGCTTGCTGCTGGCATCCTTCAGAGGCACGGGGGGCTGCAGCCACTGTTATTCAGGGAGTTGGTTAGTGGGTTGAAGGAAAGCACCCTTAAATTGCAGGGTCTTGGGACTTGGATGACATGGGCTTGTTCGCATTCCTGATACATCTCTGGAAATAAATAAAAACAAATTGCAAACTCTTATTAGCAACAGAGTGGGGCTAAATTGCAAGGAGCGGGGTGGTTATTAATAATCCTCAAAATGAAGAATAAAATAACTTGGCAGAGTTTATCTAAATCAGTTCCCTTCCCTGTGAGTCCCAATGGCAGAGGCTTGGCCTTTCTGCTGACCAGAGAGACTCTTGTCTTGAAAACTGCTGTTTCCTGGTGCTAACACCATTTCTGGGAGGAATTAAAGAGATTCTTCCTCTTTCCGTCAAAAAGGAATAATTTTAAACACCTTTAACAAGAAAAGGGAGGAAATGAGTTGGGTTTTTTTAACCTGGTGTTTGTATTATAAAAGGAAAAAAAAAAGTTGTTTCATGCTTTGGGCAACTGAGAAATTCAAGGTAGTGCTGGAGATGGGGAGGGGGTGGAAATCCTTCCCATCACAGGCATTCGGGCGCAGGCTGGAGGTGGTGCGAGGGCTGCATCTCCAGGGGCAGCGGGGACTGACTTTGCTCCCTGCCACCCCCCAAGAGCAGGGGGGCAGAGCTGGGCCATGGGGCACGGGGGGCATCCTGCAGCAAGCATCCAGCAGTGCATCCCCTCAGGGAAGGGGGGCTGCGAGGGAGGCAATGCCCCAGCCCATCAATCGGGAACCACAGCCGCGGCGTTTGGGGTGACCTGATGGCAATAGATAACTACATGTTTCCCCCTGTTTCAGGGTGGGGGGTGAGGACAGTGGCACAGGGAGAGGAGGGGGGCCATAGCCTCGGGAGAAAACACCTTCCTCCATCCCTGCTCATTTCATAACACCCAGCCATCTGCCAAATCAAGGCAGATTAAAGCCAGCCAAATTCAATTTCTCCCCGCTGCCACTGCAGCTCGGCATCTGGGGCTAAAGTGTCCCCGACAAAGCGAACATGACAGGCACATTGCTTTTTTGTCACATCTAGTACCGTGTTGATCTTCTAAAAGTCTCATAAAAATTTATTGATGTCTCCCATATTGCTGTGATTGAGAAGAAAGGAGCGCGGGTGTGTGGAGCCGGGCGCGCGTGCGCGGGCGAGCGTGTGTGCATGTGTATATTAATGTTTCTGAAGTAGATCTGATTTGATATGTCTTGTTCTATTGTCAGCATCTGTTTAGCGAGGCTTTTTAATACTTTCTGGCTGCCGATCACTCATCCTTAGCCTGGGATGCAGGCTTGCATACAAATTTTGTTATTAAACACAATTCCATTCCCCCCCCTTCCCCAACCTCCGCCTCCCCCCGCTAACCTCCCCCCTCCACCCACCCATCCATCATCTCCCCGGGGCTATGGGGAGCTGGGAGCCAGCCGCCCCACCAGCGTGCACTTACAAGCACAGGCACTGGGCTTGGCAACATATTTCAAGAGCCTTTTGCCTGCTGCAGGTGCTTTGCATTGACAAATCGAATCATGGGGAAATAATTTATTTCCTAATGCTGTTTGCAGCATGTTAGCAGGAGAATTTACATGAGAGAGATTACTTTAATAACCAAAAAATTACAGTGCAGGCCTCCCCGCCATGTCGGCTTTGATATGTAATTGTTTCAAGTTTAACCTGTCTGGAGGGGGGAAGGTGTTATTAAATCTATAGCATCTCCCGCTGGCGAGGGCAGGCGAGGAGGAGCACCGTGGCGGGGACCTCCTTCCCTGCTAAATGGGGAACAAGCTGAATTAACAAATCACTCCAGCCTCCGGCAGAGCTGCTGCCTCCAAGGCACAGCTGGAGCAGAGGGGATCTTCTTTCCCTTGCTCTTACACCAATTTAATCGCCTTCTCTTTTTTCTTCCCTCCTTGTTTTTTATCGTGCCTGACCCTACACAGGGCTCGCTGCTCCCCTCTTCTTCCCAGCATCCCTGCAGGCTTGCTCCCCACTTTTCCCCAGGGCTGGGAGAGGACCTGTGTAAACGCGCAAGGAAGGGGAGAGTTGGGATTTGACCCTGCATCATGTGTCTGGGTTTGGGGGATTTCACTGATAGGACCGTTTTATTCCAGCTGGAGAAATAGTTGGTGCTGCCCCCCTTTCCATGCCCTGCCGGTCAGGGTTAGGAGGTTCTCGCTGGTCCAGGGAAGGGGAGCCATGCACTTTGCTATTTGATCTCGTGAGATCCCTTGAAGTGCTCTCCCCCTTGCTCACCGCAGCGGTTTTGTGACTCTGACCCCATTCTCTTCTCTCTTGGCAGCAAGAGCTCCATCCTGAAGGATGCCATGGCAGCAGGCACCCCCAAGGTAAGCAAGCACAACTCGGCACACTTTCCCCCTGCCAAGGGACACTCTTTACAACCCCTCACCTTCCCAGCCTGCTCCCTGTCCTGCTACTTGGTGTCCCCCAGGAAGGTGGCCATGCTTTGGGGACTCACCAGCACTGGGGGATGCTGCTGTCCCCATTCACCCACTGGGCTGGAGCAGTCAAGTCAAGGCTTTTTCGTTCCCTATGCAGCCGAGGGACGGTGAAGGACCCAGCAGGCTCCGGGACTCCAGATTGTGTCTAATGACACCTAACGAGAGCTGATCACACACAGGCTGAGCTCAGCCTGGGAAATCATGTGCAGGAGTTCCTGGAGCCAGAGCCATATGCCAGCTTTGGAAGAGGGGAGTGGGACTGCCTCAGGGGGAGTCCCTCTGAGTCCCTCACACCCAAGGACAAGCCCAAATCACTAAAAGACCCCATCTCAGCTGCATCCCCCTCCCCAGGACCCATCTCCCATCCCCTTGGCTCAGAATGCAAAAATACAAAATGCACAGAGCATCATGGCATCATTGCAAAGGGCATAATTTTCTAATTAGTATTACGGTTAGCTGGACTTCGTACGATACAGGGGTGGGAAGGACCAGGGCTTGGGCAGGCAAATGGGTGGCAGGGAACACTGCAGGGCAGCTGGGCATTGTACAGCCTCTGAAAACCATGCTGTGCTCCCCAAGGAAGGCAAAAGCAAGTGGTCTAGGCTCTCCTACACTTCTGCTGATGCTTCCAGGGAGGTGCAGGACATCTCTCCCGGGAGATGTCTTCATGCTTGTTTTAATAGAATCAGCTTCAGGTCTCACCCTCCCTTTTTTTCTCCTGGAAGTTTTGGGTCTCTTTTGGCATGTGATGTCAGAAACAGAGACTGACATTTCAGCTCTAGATTTTCCCCTTGGGGCTGGAAGTCTTGCCAAGCACATAAACACTTTGTCTGCTCCACCACACGAGGGGCTGGGGACCCACTGTGCTGACCCAAGTTCCCAGCAGGCAAGGACACCTTCCAGGATAACCCAGCAATTTCCCAAACCCACAGGGGAAAATAAAGATTGTGGCGATGCTCCGTAATGCTCCACACCTTTGGCATTCCTGTCTTCTGCATGACTACCCTTGTCTCCTGTGCCCTGTCCCAGCAGACACCAGGAGGAGACCAGAGATTTGACTATTTATCGTATGAAAAGCAGGCAGAGCAGAAAGCAATCCCCAAAACCACCCGCTGTTGATAATCCACAGAGCATGAGACTGCCTTGGGACGTCCTGAAGGTGCTGGAAAGGGCATCCACAAAATGAAAGCAGCTGGACTCTGCAGGGTTCCCTTTCCCTCCTTGTCAGGTCTGAGTGTAGATAACTCAACGGTCCCAAACACATCGCCTGCGAGGGAGAAGGACGGCTAGGAAGACAGATTAGCTGTTTGGAGGGAAATGCAGCGAGTGACTGACAGAGACCAGATAAAGAAGAAGGTCCATCTCGCGGCAGGGCCAGGCTTTTGAAGTTTCCATTGACAAAGAATCCCATTTGCCTTGAGCGAGGGGATTAAACTGGGACTGGAGCATCATTCTATGTAAAAGAGATCAATCGTCCCCTGTCACCACATGGATCTTTTCCCTTTGCCCATCACGTCTGGGACTAAGAACATTAACTTCAAGAAGCCAGGAGAGTGGGGAGGGAGAGGGTGAAATCAGGAAATCTTTCATTCCCTTCTCAGAGAGCTTGAAAGCCTCTCAGCCCAGGAGGATTCATTATTTCTAGGTGGCTTTTGCTGGGAGACAAGTCCTGTGTGGCACGGGAAGGCACATGCTGTCACCTTCACCTCAGCTGGGTATTAAAGGCTCCTTTGTAACTGCATGGGATTGAGGAGGAAGGTGGTGGGAAGATGAAGGCTGCTTTTTCCCTTTGTGCCTACTGAGCGTCTGGAACATGGGGTGGGAATAGACCATCAGGATGTGAAGTCCCTCTGAGAAAGTCCTGTTGGGGACAAAGCTGGGCCTCTGGGCCACCCTTAACAGGGGACCCAGGTGGGTGGATGGGGGACAGACCCCCAGGTGGGCTTGCAGCCCATGCCCAGGCACCCAGACATCACTGGAGGTCTGGCAGGCACTGCCTGGGAAGAGCTGGGACCTGTGGCTTGTCACTCTTCCCATCCTCGGCACTGGCAGAAGGAGACATGGGACCCCCATGAGGATTCCTGGCCAGTCCTTCTCCTGGTGCCAACAGCAGGGCTGGCAGCCCCGGCAGCTCAGCAACAGGAAAAAGTGGCTGCATCTCCCCATCCCTCAAGAGCATCCTCTGGCACCATGGGCAGGGGTAGGCTAGTTCCACTCAGGGACATAGGAACTGGGGTGGGGTGCAGGTTACCAAAGGTGTTACCTTTGTGGTCTCCAGTGGCTTTAAGACCACTTTGGAACTCATTTAGGGCCTCTGGATATAGTATCATGGGCTATTGCTGCTTTTGTACTGCCTTAAGGCTCTTCCTGGGGTGCAGCTGGGGGCAGGGGATTTAACTCCCCCCACACTCTGTGTCTCCTGGCTCAGGTCCCATCCCTTCCTCACCATTGCCCCAGCAAACGTCTTTCCTGGCAGTAAAAGCCCAGATGTAAACGCATATTCCTTGCTTGCTGCTTTCCTGCCCCTGAAGAGCTGTCACTCACTGCACTGGGTCAATTGTCATGGCAATATGTCAAAAAAAATCCAATCACTCAACATGGGATGTGATGAATGCAGGATTATTGTATCAGATTCTTCTATTATCAGAGCTGACGGAGGCAGTGATGGCCAAGAGAGGGCTGCAAGCTGGGGGGCTCCAGCCAACATGTCTGCTCGCTGCCTGGGCTCCCTCTCTGCGAAAGCAGCTTGGGGGGCAGTGCTGAGCACCAAACAGCTCCACAGTGTTCAGGATCCTCATTTGCTTTCTGGTAGTGACCAAGGCCAAATGATGGTGGTATGCCAGTGTGGACAAGCCACTTGGACAAGCAGATGACAAACCTGTGTAGTGAGCCTCAGGATGAGATTCCTATCCAACACTGACTGACACTTAGGTAAGCTGGTGACAGCAAGCTGAGCCCTGCCAGCCTCTGGCTGGGGAGAAGGGCCTAAGATAGCTGCTTGGTGTCTTCTGGAAGTCCCGTGGCCTGTGGAGAGTAAGGGGAACAGCGCTGTCTCCTCCCAGTTGCAGTTTATGTCCCTGATTGCAAGCTTGGATGCTCACCCCATGGCTTGTGATAGCCTTCGGTGCCTTGGTCTTCACAGTGCTGAGAGCCAGGTAACCCACTGAGCCCCACAGGTCAAGGTGACCGCTTGCTCTTGCTAGGCTGCCTCATGCCTGTGCTTTGCAGAAGGCAGAGGTGCAAAAAGGTGCTGAAAGCCCATCTCCTTTACAGAAAACACACCAATGGCCCTGCTCTGGGAAAGGTATTCCTCAGGCATTGGACTTCAAGGAGAGTCCTGAACATCTGTAGCATCTTTCTCTAGTGACATGTCTGAGACACCAGGATGAAGAGGAGGAGTGGGAAAAGAAATTCTTCACCAAGGAGAAGTTTCCATCTTGGTGGGAGCAGATGCTTCATGCCCATGGGAAGGGATGGAGGATGTCCTTGCTCCTGCTGAGCTAGAGACCATGCATCCCATGGTCCCGTTCACTGGTGTGGGCTGGGCATTTGTCACTAACCTTTCACTAACCTTTCATGGTGTCCTGGGTCACCATGGGGAAACCCAACACCAGGGCCACTCAGGAGGCCACGTTCTGAAGGTGTGTCTGAGCCAGCCATGCCCCAGACCTCTGTGAGCCCAGAGCTTCCCTGCAGCACTCCCCAGCATGGCCAGAGGCCATGTTTCAGCAGGTCAGGTATCAGAGATGTCTTGCAGAGGCACACAGACAACACCATGGGCTCCATTCAGGCTCATGGCTGCCCAGGAGCTGTCAGCAGCATGCAGTTCCCCCAGGCATCATTCCTGTGTTTCACACTCTCCCCTTACCTTTCCTGTCTTGCCTTGGCTGCCTCTTACAAGGGGTTATGCAGGAGGGCAGCACACATTGAGCTGAACCCATGTTGGTGAAGTGTATGAGCAAGGTCTGACTGTTCCTCTCTTCCTTGAGCAGCCAGCAGCAACTTCGAGAGTCAGCATCCCCAGGTCCTCCTAGCTACCTAAGAGCAATTCTTTGCCACTACCTGTCTGGCTATCATCTAGGTGGGATATCACCTCTACCACTAAATTTCAGGATATTAGCTGCAGACTGTTACCTCTCACCTAACAGCATCCACTGAACTTTCTAATATCCTCTCTGAAAGTGCTGGTACTGACTGCTGAAGGGGAAGACGCTGGGCTCTGTGAAGCATCCCAGCTCTCATGGTGGGTTCAGCATTCCTTTTCCAATGCTGCTCCTAATACATGCCTGCAAATTGCCTTTGCCACTAATGGTCCAGCCCATGTACTAGATCTTGCCACAAACAAACACTGAAGAGAGCCGCCAGGAACAAAATCCATCTCCCGTGCCCAGCAGATGCTTGTGGCTGGTTTGTTTAGGTGTGCACCCCGCTCCTCAGAGGGTGCCCACAGGCAGGAGGCCAGCACGCTGCTCCGAGACCTCCGGCAGAGCTGGGAACTGAGCCACAGTGCCAGAGTCCTTTGATTCCCCCACCCACCCCCATGATTTTACAGCTTCATGGAGCAGTTTGAGAGAGAATTACAGCACCTAGAGGGAAATTTGACCACTAAAGCCCTCCAAGGAAAAAGAGCTTTGAAGCAAGCAAGATTTGGAGCCTTAAACCTTGACAGAATGTCTGTATTAAGCCCTTCCCAGCTGCCTTGCTTGAGATGAAATTTCTAGCACAATCATTTAACTTCTCCGTATCATGTCTTGGTAGGAACAGGGGACGGGTGTTAGGGCCCCAGGGGTTTAACTCCTTCTCTTGTGTCACCGACTCGCTGCGGGGATTGGAGAAGTCACTCACCGTATCTGTGCCCCCTCTGTAGCTGTGATTTACAAGGAAAGATTAGAAGGCTAAATCTGAGCATTGTGACAAAGCTATGGCCAAGCCAGGGACATGAGAACAGCCCACAGATAGGCAAAGGAGGGGAAATTACCAAGGATGAGTGTCGGCTGAACGAACTCCCTGCCAGTTTGGGGTGATAAATACCAGATCCACTCCAAAAAAAATCTCTGCCAGATTTTATTCCATAAAACAAATTACCCCATGAACAAACAAAGCCCCTCACTCCCCTTGGGCCGAACAGCTGTGCCCTCCCATTAGTCTGGGGGAAACCGCTGCGTTCGGCAGGAAGAGTGGAGAGGGATGTGGTCCCGGAGGGGAGCCAGACGGGCTGGCAGATCCCGGCAGACCTTGGCCAGACCTCTTTCCCCCACCATCCCCAATGGGCAGTTCTGCTGGAAGGGGCCCTTTTCCCCAGCATGTAGCTGGTGTCTTGCCCAAAAGGACCCAGAACTCGATTGCAATCCCAGGTGTGACCATAACATGCACAGAAATAAATCAGTAGCTCACATTTCTGTAAGCTTATTCTGTTTGCAGACCACTGGAATCCTTCAGCAAAGGCCAGAAGCTGCTGATACCATTATTTCTGTTCACTATTCACACCCTTCTCACACTTAAGCCTTTCATCCCCAGCTCCATCCCACCTTTATCTCTGCCAGCTAAAAGCCTCAAGATAATTTTACCTCTAACTTTCCTGGGAGCAAATGTGGACCTCCGAAAGCTTCTAGGAAACTCAACTCTAATAGTAGCATCTTTGTGTCAGGGATCCTCCAGCAATAACATAAAAAATGGCTAGCAGAGTTAAGGGGGAAAATCGCAGCAAGGCCTGGTATCACTCATTGCTTTCGGGTTACAGTTCCCAAGTGATAACAGCTATTAGCAACACTTTGACGGCTTCCCTACCGTGGAGGGGAGGGCAGGAGACAGAAAACATGTCAAGCCATCACCTCCATGTTAAGTGATAAGTACCTATTTAGACAGCAGAGTTAAAGCTGAATGCATCAAGCAGGGAACACTTTGTGCCAAAATAAAAAAAAAAAAAAAAAGCCATATAGATACATAAACAGCAGGGTTAGGGTATTTGTTCTGCTGACAGCAGCTGTGATGGATTGTTTAAGAAAAATAGACTCCCTGTGTTTTTCCAGGGCTATCAGAAAGCAGGAGTCCAGCACTTTAATACTCTCAAATGACTGGCCTTGAGAGGCAGCAGAATGTCAGCAGCACCGGCTGGGCTCTCCCAGCGCTGACACCTGCCCCGGCTGACGGCGAGAGGCAGCGCTTAGGGCTGGGGGCGGTGCATGCTGGCAATTTCCATCCATTTCCTCGGGCTGGTGGCTGCACCCTGACACCCGTCCCCTCCCCTCACGCTGCCCCAGGCCCGCACCTCGAGCGCCTGTGGGTCGGGAGCTAGCGGCGTGTTGGCACGTGTGCCCTTGCCGGCATCACCTCGGAGCTGCCCGTGGCTCCTCTGCCCAGGCAGGGAGGAGCAGGTCCGGAGAGAGATGGACTGGGATCACAACAGCTGGCACACCAGCTGCATGATGCACATTCAATTCATGCCAGACCTGCCCGTGTGTTTACACATGTAAACTATATGTCGTTCCTAACTGCAATGAGGTCGCTGAAACTTTTGCAGATGCTGCACCCCAGCTCTGCAGAATTGCACAGTCCATGCAGGGTGTCGGGAGCTATCAGGGAGAGCCTTGATCCATGGATGCAGGCAGGTAAAGCCATACACCCAGACATGTCTCTTCCCCTTGGCACAGCACGCAAAGCAGGGCCATGGCTGCCCGGCACGGCAGGAGGGGCAGGGGGAAGGATGGAGTACATGGCTTGGACAAGATTGATGGCCTCGTTGCCATTAAGAAAAAAATTAGCCGGTGGCGGCTATCATATTAAAGGGTGAAGAAGCCGTGAATTATTTTCTTAAAGATCTTATCACTTACAATGATAATTTTACCTTCCAAAAGGCCACTTTTAATGAGGCAAGCCAGGCAAAAAGTCATGATTTAATGCCAGATTTTTTTTTTCCAAACACATTTTACTGCTTTTTTGTCCATGTTTAAAAAGCGCCGGTGACCTTTTTTTATTTAGCTTGCCCCAGGTGTAATGCTCAGGCTGATCCTCTTAGGGTTTATAACCTCCACAGAGAGTGCCTTTACCCAATGGAGAGATGATTTAAAGGGGAGGGAGAAATATGAGGCTGCATGGCTGCTTGCGCAAGGCTGCTTGCTCCATCTTTGATGCTGGGAGCCGTGGTTTGCCAGGGGAGGGGGTACTGGGGGGGAGGAGGGTGCTCTTGCCCCAGTAGTCCCACTCAGACCCACCCCAAAGGGGAGCTGGGCTGAACCGACAACCAGGCGGCGATGAGCCGACTGGTGTCCTTTCCCCAGGGGCAAAAAGGACATCTCAGCATCAAGGCTTGTTCCCACCATGCCAAGAGGCTGGTTCCTGAGGTAGGGAGCATTTCCACACAGCCGTACAGCATGCCTGTCTGCACACAGAGCACCCAGAGCCATGTTTTTGGGGTAGGAAGCCAGAATTTGGGTCTGCCCTGCAGCGTGGGCATGCACAAGTGCTGGGAGGCCATGCGTAAAGCCACCTTTTCTCTCCACAGCAGTCTTAACTGATGTCAGTTGAGAGAGGGGTGGGGATTGTATCGCTGCCCCTTCCCCGCTTGCCAGGACCCGGGTGGGAGTGAGCGATGTGAGTGCAGGGGACAGCAAATCCTTGGCTTGGTGTGCTGTGGCCATGTGCGTACTCACCACTTAGCCACCAAGAAACAGCCCCAACACAACGATTTGGGGAAAAAAAAGGCCAAAACTGGGATGGCAGAGAGGCTGGCCTAATGCCAAAATGAAAGTCACCCTGATGGCGAGTGCCTTTCCTAATCCCTTAGGGCCCGAGCCGGCATCCCTGCCTGCCCCCATGGCTGCCTGAGAGGCAAAGTGTGGCACAGCACACAGAAATGAGAAAAACAAATGAAGTCAAGTTTCCTAAGAGTGAAGGGGAAGTGTGACTTGGCATCTCTAACGCTGTGTTTAACATGCCGGCGAGGTATTTAGAATTGAAGTGCTTGCACACAATTTAAAAATAGACAGTTTATTAATCTAAACTGCAAGTGTATGTAGAAGAGGCCTCGAGATTGACATCTTTGGGATTAGTTTAGCCCTGCGTTTTTCCAGAGGTCATCGCCATGGTGCTCAGGAGGTTTGTGGAATAAATGGGGCCGGCGTTCTTCCCAGGACCACACGCTAAAAACTAATACATAACGTTTAATTTACTGTCTCCATAGCTAGCCCAACCATTTTTCACATAATAATATTGGATTAGAGCTACCAGAAGCTGAGGGGGGAGCTGGAGGCGGGGAGGGTTTGTCTGTCTGTCGCCGAGGAGTGGGGAGATGGGTATTTTTTCCCCTTCTCTAGAATACATTGGAAGACAAAACGGATTTAACCCTCCCAGCTCCCGGGTGCTTGGCTTATTAGACGAGGGAAAGGGCATTAGCACTGCTGCAATCAGGTCTGTTGTTCTGAGTCACACCTGAAGGCTTTGAGCCTCCGTTCCTCGGTTTTGTAGGACATGTGCAATTCTGCTTCTTCAGAAACGGTCCTCGTTCTCTGTTTAGAAAATAAAGAAACTAAACAACAGCAGGAGCTTGGGGTCTGCACTCTGCTTCACATGGTTATCAGTGGGCTTCTCCAGAAATGAGCTGCTCACCAAAACCAATCACCGGTTGGGTTTGGCCAACACATGAGGCAGGAGAGCCCCCTGCTCTGCCCATCTCTCTTCTGGGAAGCAGAGGCCAGTCTCTTGGGGCAACCATAGCTGTGTGCCCCCAGTCCCACTGGCTCCTGGTGGCCCTCCCAGTGCCCGGCATCCTTGTCAGCCTGAGCTGAGGAGCGTGCCATCTCCGAGGTGTGACCAGCACAGCCCTCAGCATTGGCAGGGGGTACCATGCCCGGGGAGATAACTGAGCACCCAGCATGTAATTCCCTCATGACCCCTTTCAGGACATCACGTCTCTGCACGGTGGGTAAAGCCATATTTTATGGCAGAGAGCTGCAGTGCAGACAGGGATGTGGCTCTTGCCCTCATGGCAAGGCTGGCAGCTCATGCCCACGGGGTTGAACCCAGCATCCCAAATCCTCCTCCCCCACTTCCAACCCAAGCGTGCCCTCGTTTCGTGCCCACGATGACAGCGCTGCCATGTTTTTCTCGCCAGGAGAGCTGTCCGAGCCTGGGGGATCACATCCTGCTGGCTGAACTGATTTGTATGCTGAGTCATTTTTCCACTCGTTCATATCTTTCCAAAAAATGCACATTTTTTCACGTTTCATTTCAGCCCAGAGGCAAATGTTTCTGGAATACTTGCCTTTCTCCAAGGTATTATGCTTTTTAATAATGTTGTCACCACACTTGACCTGTCCAATTCAGATGATATCTACACTTCCCTTTGCAAACATACACATCTCCGAGCAGTCATTTATTGTCAAATCTTGCCAGCTGATTCTCAGAAACAAACATTTGGAGAGCTGCATTTCCACTTTACATTTTTTACAACGTATTGGGCTATATTTAGCCTAGTTTAGCTAATTTATATTTTAAATTAGAATTTTAAATTGCATTTTTCCCTCAAACTCTTCTAATAATAAAGTTCACTTGCAACTCAGTGTACATTTTTTTAGATGCTGTCAAACTCCCATGGTAATTTTCCCGCTAGAGTTCACTGTGTGTAGAATTTAGACTTACCTACTATTGACTTGAAGTTTATCAGTGATTTCTTAGGTCTCAAATATCACTGATCTTTTTAACCTTCTAAAAGGCCCTTTTTTTCTGTGCTACTTATTAAAATAAATAGCATCATTACAGAAGGAAGAGGTAGTTGCGCTGCAAAGGTGCTGAGAGCTTTAGTGCAGTTTACAAAGCTATTGAGAGATTTAGTGGCACTTAGAGGGGTGGATGAGGGCACGTTAGCACCGCTCCACATCAGCACGCCTTCACCTTACCCTGTGAATTTCTGGTATGGTCCTCATGCATCATTTCCAGCAGGGACTGATTCTGCCCTCAGCCACCACACTTGGGGACAAAATGACACATTTGCATTTTGCAAGGCCCTGCAACCTGCTCCCCTCATGGGGTAGGGTCCCACAGGAAGGGCAGAGGCAGCCCCACAGCCTGGCAGTCTGTCCCAGTGCACCCCCACAGCCCAGCACTCTCTGTGGCTTTGAGGACAGCTTAGCAAGGGGCAGAGAGCTTGGTGATGCTCACAGCATGAATTTCTCCTTTCTCTTGCAGTCAATTTTGTTGTCGGCCTCAATCAAGCGGGAAGGAGATTCTCCGACAGCATCACCCCACTCCTCAGATGACATCCATCACTCGGACAGATACCAGGTAAGCAGGCAGATGCTGTCGCTGGTCTCAGTCTTAGGCAGGGAGCCACTTCGCCCCAGTGCCTGCAGTGCCTGCGTGTGAGAGGCCCAGCTCTCAGCTCTGCACCCATGCCCCAGCTCGCCTGCCTGCAGCGTGGGGACATGAGTACTTTGTCCCTCACACAGCTACGAAGGCATGCGTCTGTCTGCAGAGTCCTCCCAGCTCCAGCTTTAAACCACAGCCATGCAAATCTGCTTTAAATCTTTGTACAGGTTTCTGTTGCATTATATTCATCATCTTGGTGGTTGCCATGGCTATGTTTGTCATTACTCACCCTGTGCCACCGGGAAACTTTCAGAGAAGTGATTTTTTTTGTAAAACAGTGAATTATGTCAGCCTGCAGCAGGCCAAAATTCTCCATTTCACTGGTGTGCGGCCGCCCAGCAAACTGACTTGTGACTCCCACCCAAAACAGAAACGGTTTTGGACCATCCACAGCCATGCCAGCATGTTTTATAAAACACTCTCTGCCCAGAGGAGCAGCAAGTCTTGACTTGTGACACAAGGAGTAAAAGTTGAGGGAGGTGGAGCAAGAAAAGAAGAGAAGGGCAGCAGCATAAGCACAGCTTTGCTTGTTGTAAGTCTGTATTTCTGGGGCGGGCTGGCACACTTGACTCCGACTCAACACATATTCAAACTGCCTGGCTAGAAGCCTGTGCTCAGCCACTGGCTTCAAGTAAGCTCTGAAAGGCAGCAGATAAATTAATGGTGCTCTTCAGCACAGACCCGAGCGTGCCTCTGCCTGCCACGTGGACAGGCTGGGTGGGCCGTGGCTGCACCAGCTTGGCGTATGCCCATCACCCTGTATCCTGCGGTGCTCTGCAGCAATGCCCTGTGCCCGGGGTCAGACAGACAGTCACGTCTTCCTGCATTGGCCACTTCACATGTGCCAGGTCTGCGTTTGGATCTGCACAGGGAGAGGCTGACAACCAGCGCCGAGGGTCTAACTGAACAGCCCCAGTTAAAGCGTGTGTTCCTGAAGACAGGCCCTATTGGTAGCACATTTGTACATTTCTTGCCCATTATTCTCCCCTCTGTCCTATTTATTGTTATATTATCAAATACGGGCCAGATCCTCCATTGTCTGCTACATATTCCCATGTAGCCTTCAGTTACAACTTGGTGTCACTTCACAAATCACTTTACACATGTACGAATGATGAGACCTGGTACAAAGTAAGAGAAGCAAATCCCTGCAGAAGATACAGATATGCCTGATGCAGGTAATCCCGCTCTCTTTCCTGCCTGTTTATTAAGGCTAATAAATAAATCACATTCTTCCCAAAAGGGCATGGAAGACGTTTTTGCCGTGGCCCCCATTCTTGGAGAACAACCCTCCCTTCCCGCTCTTCCAGACTTCAGTCTCTGTGAAATTGGTGGTCCCTTGCAGTCCCATTCCTATAAATTTTTATTATGTCATACTTGAGGACAAATATTCTCAGCAGAAGCCCCCTCTATGTGCTGAGTCTAGCTGGCCTCTAATGTGTTTTAAGTTTGTGAGTGTATTTTATGGAGGGTTGCAGCCCTTAATGCAAATGTGTAATGGGAGTTGTAAGTCTGCACTGCAGGGAGAAAAGACCTCTGGGGCCTCATTTTCATTTATGCTTGTGCTGGCTGCGTTATGCTGCTCTGGCAGTGTAAAGGGACCTCAGAGTGGGTGCCAGGGTTGTGTAAAGCCTCAGTGTGTCCTTAATAAAGCCACAATATGAATGAGAAGTCAGTCTTCCTGGCTTACCAAGCAAAATGCTCAGGAAGCAGAGCAGAAGACTCTCATGGTAGTGACTTTAAAGGCTGCAAAATTTAGCTTTCCATATGCAGAGGTGTGCTGGACTATGAACGTCCCTTGTGTTATCGGTGATCCAATCCTGAATATACAGTGTATTAGTAACATGCTAGAATGTGAGTTATTGGCGTGTAGGTTTTCAGAGTTCCTGTGGCTCAGTTTTCTTAGTCGCCTTGCTTATTTACCATGGGGATATTTAGGGAAGAAGGAGATTTATGAATAGGAGCACTACAGGATTACAGGCTTGCACAGCGCTTGGGCTGCTTGCTTTGCTCCCCGCACTGAGAGGGAGCTGCAGTGGAGGTGGTGGGGTGGCTCTGGGACGTGGGGAAGGGGATCCCCTTGCTTCCCCTGTGCCAAGCCTGGTTACTGGAGTTTGGTACATGGACGCTGGTTGGACTGAGGTGGTAGCAGCTGGTGTAGTGATATGACCTTGTGATATATTTGTAATATGTATGTGATAGATATATAGATACATATATGACCTTGTAGTGATATGGCCTTGTGATATGGGTCAGTGGTGGGTGCTCCTCTGAGATATGGTACGTCCTGTCAGTCGGGGCTTTTCCTGTGCTCTGCGTAAAAATAAAGCCGTTTTAGATAGATTTAGGTACAACCCTGAATCCCCAGTGGAAAAATCAACAGCAAATTGTAAGTCATTCACTGTACTGCAAAGATAACATTTCAGGCTTGGAGGGAGACCACCTTGCATGGGTCAGCTGAGCCCACAGAATATATGTGACTGAATGACGTGTGGAGTAAGTATAACTGAAAGCCTAAAATTCTTGTCCAAGAAAGGCACACCACCCTCCACCAGAGCTCAGCGGTGAGCATGCCTACTGAAAGACAGCTTAATTAATTAAAAGGGTAAAACCAACAATCAGCAGCTTTGATTTTGTAAGTAAGCACATGTATGAAAAAACAGCCGCATTTCAGCTTGCTAGCAGAGCTGGGATGCACGATGCAGGTCAGCACTGCACAAAGCTTACCAGCCAGCACCTGAACTTGCTGACTGCCCGTCATCTTCTGATACAGCAAAACGTATCAGGGCTTTTTTGTTTTGGTTTGGGTTTTTTTTCCCTCTGAAGAAGGAGTGGCAGATTGTCAGGTGCCAGAGCGGAGACTCAAAATGTAGGTTTGATTCCAAGAAACAAAGTCTGGGGAGCCTGAAGAGGGGGTAACAAACAGGATTTGTGTGTGCAGATCCCTGCGCGGCCCAGTTTCTAGCCCCTAGCTCTGTCCTACCCTCAGGCTGGCCCACTGGGGCCATCCCTCGCCACAGCTGTGGGGCAGATGTGGGAAAGAAATCCACGAGCCAGGTTTGATTGCCCAGGTTTGCTGAAATGCAGAAGGGAAAGGAGGGGGAAGAGGCTGAAAAGCACAGGAGAGGTAGCAGCACTCTGCCTGCAGCCTGGGTGCCCCTGTGCCCAAGTCACAGGCCACTGCTCCTCGGGAGGGCCACGAAGATCTGAGAGTCCTGAAAGCGAGGTCGGTGCTGTTGGAGTGGGTCAGGCCAGGGCACTAAGCCCAGCCCTGGCAGACCCAGCCAGTGTTGGCATTTAGGCTGAGCTCAGCCCACAGAGGGGCAGGTGGGAGGGCCAGGGCTGTTCTCCCAGAGCAGGGGGCACCTGCGGGTGCCCGGTCCCAGGGCTCCACCAGAGGGCTGGGGCTGGGGCTGGGCACGGACCATGGAGGCACCTCCAGGCCCTCATTGGCCACCTGCCTCTGGGTCTAGTTACCCCTCGGGCCCTGATTGGCCAGGTGCCCTTGGGCCTCAAAGGCTTCCAGTCCCTAACTGGGCATGAAAAGTTGCGGAGTGGGTTGCTCCTGGTTCCTGATTGGCCAGCACCTCTAGGTTACAGTTGGGCCCAGGGCTCTGACTGGCTAGTGCCCTTGGGCCTAAAGGACGCCCAATCCCTATTGGGCAAGGAAACCAGGCTTCCATTTGCCCCTGGACCCCGATTGGTCATATGCCCTGGGGTTCCAGTAGGTCCTGATTTTTGATTGGCCAGAAACTCTTGGATCCCAGTTATCACTGCTCTCTGATTGGCCAGGTTCCCCTGGTTTCTAGCCGCCCCTGGTCTCTGATTGGTCGGGGCTCGCTGGGCCCTGCTGCCGCCTGTCGGTTGCCATGGGAACTTCCTCCTCTCGCGCCTCTCCCCGCCGGTTTCCTGGTGAACTTTCACCCGCGCGGCGGCGGGTCACATGACCGGGGCCAACATGGCGGCGGCCGCTGGGGGCTGATCGGCGGCGCCTGCCGGGCCGCGCCGTATCCGCCCGCATCCCGGGCCGCGCGGGGGGGTCCGCCCCGGGGCCCGCCGCCCCGCTGCCCGACCGCCCGCCGGCGGCGCCCGCGGCTATGCAGAGCGGCAGGAGGGGACCCGGCGGCGGGGGCCGGGAAGAGGTGGGTGCGGGGGGGGGGGCCGGTGCGTTGTCCCTGTGATGAGCGGGGCGGGGGGGCCTGGGCCTTGTTTACCGGCGGGAGGCGAGTTGTTTACACCCGGCGCCCGCGGGCCCTGACAGTTCTTCGCTCTTGTCTCCCCTCTACAGACCTTCCTGCGGGTGCGAGCGAACCGGCAGACCCGGCTGAACGGTGAGTGGGGTCCCGCGCGGTGTCCCGGCTGCCCCCGCCCCGCCGGGCCGCCCCCCGCCCCGGCCCTCTTCCCGCAAAACTTTTCGGAGTTGGGCCGGGAGCTGCGACCGGCCTCGCCTGGGCCTCGGCGTGCGGCCGGCGGGGCGCAGGAGTGAAACCCTTCGCGCTCGTCCCCGGCTCCCTGGGGGGGCGGTTCTCACCCCCGGGATCCCGCCAGAGAGTTCATCAGTGGGCCCTGAGACCTCGCTTTTAAATTAGGGGACCGGGCTGCTGTGTGCTTTCACGGCTCACATGGCAGAATCTTGCAGTAAACTTTTAAACCAGCAGTCTGAGCGTCTGTGCATCTGACGTCATGTTTTGGTTGGGGTTTTTTTTTGTTGTTTTTTTTTTCTTCTCTCAAACCCACAGATGCTGGTGCATTACTTTTATTCCTGTATTTCTGGGTGTTCCTAGCCATGAGTAAACAAGTATTTCTAGTGGAAAGTGTCTTGGTATTTAAAAAACAAATCAGAGATCACTTTATTTCAGAAAGTCCCATCTGTGTTTGTAAATCTGAAAAAAAAGCTGAAAGTATACTTTTTTTTAGCTTGAGCTGAAGAAGTTGAAACTCTTTTCCCAAAGGTCAGAAAAGTCAGAATTTAACATTTAAATAGTAACGGTGTTCTGTCATATGGTTTTCTATTGCTTATAGCTGCTCTAATATGTACCATTCAGTCAAAATTTGGTTGTTTGGGCTATCAGGAGGCTTGTTAATTTTGAGCTTCCTGCTGTGATAGTTTAAGATAACACCAGTGACATTGTGCTGATGCAGCTTATTTTGAAGACAGAAGTACTTTAACAAAATAGTAAAAGGCTTTAGAGCATACTGATAGCAAAATAGTGTGCTTGAATTTGAAGTGCTACGTGTTTAGCCTAGTCTTAGGCAAATAGAAGTGTTACTAAGTTACTGACCCAATAACTTAAGTTTTACGTAACTGAATTCAGAGCTAGCTCGGAGATTTTTTAAATATCAACCCTGAGGGCCAAAAACCTGTGAACTCTTGGAAGTCTGTTAAGTCATACAACAAAGAGATGAGTTGCCTTGCATCAATTACAGGTAACTGCTGGCAGGTGTGCTAACATCTGCACTCCTAGATGAGTGCAGTGAGCTGCCTGCCTTAGCAGGTAGACACAGAGAGTTCAGATGGCTGAAATGCACTGAGGTATTGCTCTGCAATGACTCGTTTTGTGTGACAGAGGTCTCTGGAGTCAGTGGTGTCAAACTGTTTCTTTATTGTTTTTGGATAGCTGGGGCTAAGCTCCCACCTTCCACCTTTTTTCAGGCTGACAATGTGCAGTTACCTTATTTTAAATTTAAAAAAAAAAAGTCTGAGCTAGGCTTGTGAGGTTCTTGGTGTTGCAGAGTCCTTCAGTATGAATAAAAGCCCTTGATGACAGCGTGCTCCGCTGAACTGGCTCAGTAGTGCTTTATGCTTTTGACTTTAGCGTAAAGTAGGGCTGCAGCACAATCTGTGTAGACTGCAATCTAGGAACTCCTCTTGGACCCTGTTCTTAGATGTTTTTGTGAGCCTGGGCTCGTCATCTAAAGGGAGGCCGCTAGTTTTGTACAGCATTTGCATTGTTTTTACTGAACCTTTTACTGGTTTTGTATATGTTTTTTGGGGTACAGTGAGAAGAACTAACAGCCAAATGAGGACATTTGGTTAACTTACGTAATGTCCTTATAACGCTGGTATTTCCTGTCCTTTCTGTTGTACACCCAAACCCCTACACCCTCACCCCTAGGTTCAGGTGTTAAGGAGCTGGATGCAGAAATATTAGCTGAAGTGCTTTGGCTTTGGGTCACAAAGAAGGTTGAACTAGATCAGAACTGGTTCCTCCCATCCTTAGCTTTTTATGATTCTGATTATTCCTGTTCCCAGAACATACCTGTAGTGATGCCTGATTCAGTCCTATGCTGTTAGATTAGTATCCAGCCGGACGGTTGAGTAGGCTATACTGCTCCTTTCTGTGCATGTGACTTCATATTTGTGATCACTGAACTCAGCCGGCTTTCTTGTTTCCTCCCCCGCATTTGTTTGCACAAAAATAACTTTGTGGTATTTGTAAGCTTTGCCACATTATTATTAAACAGTTACTTAAGCACTGTTGCTCCAGATGGAGAAGACTTGAGTGCTTCGGGGGGAAAAAAATGCTTATTTGTCTATAGCTTGTGTTTTAATGAGCTTCTAATCAATCACGCGACTGTAAAGCTTGCACTGTGAGAGTGGTTTCCTTATCCCTCTGAGTTTACATTGACAGAAATTATGTAGGACTTGTCCAAAGACTTCTGGCTTTTTGTTTCACGTTCTTATTGCCACACTGAAGAAACTTAGGATATAGAAAACGCAGTCATTCTGTCAAAGAAAAATCTATTTCATTTGGATTTTTATGTTTTAAGCGTACTTTTCAATATTATTGTAACCCATTTATTTTGGTATCTCTGTCAAGCTTCTTACCAGCTGAGTTCCAGAATTACTTCTGGAAACTCCTCCCATAAAAAGGGGTCCAAGGTGTTTGCTCTTCTCCCACATAGTCCTTGACTCAAGTCTCAGCTGCCCAGGCTTTTTGTGCCCAAGTCCTCTCAGATCTCCTCAGTGTGTTCTATCCTGTTGTGGTCACTTGGGAAAGTGCATCAAGAGCTAAGGAACGAGAAGGTAGAAGGGGACATGTCTTCTGTGAGCTGCTGTTGGCCTGGCTGCAACATGATTAGGTCCTGATAGTTAAATGGTTCACGGGTACCTGATGGTCCAGAATTTTAATTCTGCAAGTCAAACCTTTGACTTAAATTGAACTGTAAGTAAGGTGAATGCATCTGCAAGCTCTGGAGCAGGAGATTAATGTTCTGTCTGTTAGACTCTTGGTTGACTGTTTGTATCTGCGCTTCCCTGTCAGCCTCAGTGAGCTAAGCTCACTTTGCAGAGGTTGTGTCCTTGTGAACCCAGGAGTATGAGGTGTTGACTCCTGATGAACCCATGTGATAAAGAAGGCATTTCTTCCATTTGCCTTATTTTCAATGTTGCCAGACTGGAAACTTTAAGCCACCCTGTTAATTGAATCTTACGGAGTTTGGCAGAGCAGAGCAGGTTAGGTAGTCATTCAAAATTGGAGGCACAAAGTTATGCGTTGGTGTATCAGAACATGGATTCAGCAGGTTAAGTATGTGCCAACCTTGGAGAATAGTGTCAGATTGCAGGTTGCTCAAAATCATCTGTATGGAAGTTTGGCCATGCAAATGTGAAAGCCCCACTGAGACCCTTCTGTGAATTTGGCCCATAATGTTCTCTCTCAGGCAGATGAGCACCAAACTGTACATACGGTCTGAAACAGATTCATTCTTGACCATCTGTTTTCTTGCTTTAGCTTGTTCTTGAAATGTTGCGGGGTTTTTTGTGTGTGCTCTGCCGTTGCTGCCTTTGTTCCCTTGGATCAGATGCTCATGGATAAGTTGATCAGCCACAGAAGCTTTTTGTGATAGGCCTAACAAAAAGAGATATAATTGCTCCTCTAGACTTCTCTAGTAGATTTGGCAGAGAGCAGGTGTTCACTCTTGCGCGTGAATATCTTTGATTCAAATTTAGGGGCATTTGCAAAGTTGGCATTCTCAGTAGTGTTGTAAAATAGGTCCTTACAAAGCTCCTTTTGCACCTGCCTGAGAAGCTGATACCTGTTCTGGTCGTGACCATAAGCCTGCCTCTCTGGGCAGACCTCCTTGGAGGTGGTCACCATGGAGTTTGTTGTTGAACCGCCACCAGCATGTCCTGTGCATTTGTAGCTGACGGGTGGGGGAGGAATAAAGCTAGATGATTTTCACTGGAAAGGAGACAAAAATGTTTCCACTTAATTTGATTGGCCTGCCATTGCAGGAGCTGCTAATGATGTCTGCATGGCACTCGGGGGACCACTCAAACTGGTGGAGGGAATCATAAGAGATATTGCTAGTAACTTAATCATCTCCTTTGAGGCTGCGGTAGAGGTTTGTATCATGTCCACTGCTAGATGCTATGCAAGAGCGCTTCTGAGGTAATGACTGCCCTGTCCTGAAGGTGAATTTTTGCTTGGGGAGGGGAGTACCAGTGAAAACTAAAACCCATTAGCTTTTCTCTCAGGAAGTTTTGCTGGGCTAGAGAATAACATGATCTTTAGGCATTCATAAGGTTTAGCCTTGATGGGGAGAGCATGTTGTGAGAAAAAAAAAATCCTCTGTCTCTTCCGCCCATAAGGCAGCAGTGTCTGTGGACAGGGGAGGGCTGGCTCCTCTCCGCACTGGTGGAAGACAGGCCAATGTACCCTCAAGCAGTAGAGGCTTTGTCATGTGCAATTTGGCTCCTCCTCTAGTGCAAGCAGCTTCTTACCTTGCATAGTCCCAAAAGAGCCCAGTATTAGGAAAGGGAAA
This sequence comes from Phalacrocorax carbo, assembly GCF_963921805.1. Lineage (NCBI taxonomy): Eukaryota > Metazoa > Chordata > Aves > Suliformes > Phalacrocoracidae > Phalacrocorax > Phalacrocorax carbo. The sequence goes on along the minus strand of NC_087518.1, from coordinate 51,010,922 downwards.
AGCAGCTCCCTTAGGCAGCACAGCTCCTAACTTAAGTCAGAGACTGTAACTGAGACCCCGGTCCTTGCAGAGGGTCCCAGTTCTTGCTCACCTACATGTGCTACTTTCTCATTCATATGCTATGGCCACTTAAACTCCCTGGGTACCCAGAGGTTTAGTGTAACCTGAGGGAGAACATGCACATGCAGCAGCAGCAGTGTGTAGGGTAATGTACATCTGTTAAAATTGAGGCCTTAAAGGTGGTGGAAGCCCTCTGATGGCCTAATAATAATTATTAACGCTAATAAAAATTAGTGAACTCCTAACCTCCTGGCAGAAGGCTGGAATAATAACTACAGAGTGTTTTTTCAGTCACAGATAAGAATGGGCCAGCCTGTGCAAAAGGCTCCTTCCCAGAGCTCCATCCTCTTCTTACATCTCGTCCTCTGCTGGCTGTGTTTTTATCTTCCTGAATTACAAGAAGGAATGGCTCCCCCCCCCCCCCCCCCCCCCGCCCCAATGCTGCTTTGACAGGAGTGAGGGGGAGAGGGATTAGTGAGCTAATTAGAAATGATTGCATCTATCAACACTAATTAACAATGCTGTGGTCTCACTCGCGTGTTCTTTTGAGCTGCTCCCCTTCGGGACAAGGCCACAATCACCCCCTGCCTTTGGGGCTGCTCCATCCCTTCTGCGCTGATTGGAAGTGATAGCCGGGCTGCACGTCGTGTCGGGTAGGGACAGCGCTGCCTGGGACGTGCTTTCTAGGCTGCAGCATTCCCTTTCAGTTTCTGCTGTCACCAGGGGCACCCTGGGCCTCTGTGGGCACAACACTGCCACTGCTAATGACCACAGAATGAAAATGGCAGGGGGATTTGTTTTCAACACCTCTTTCTTCCAGTGGCTTTTTCACTTGTGGCACTAGAACTTAAAAGGCTGCACTGCTTGGCGGAGCTAAATGAGCTAAGATAGGGGCTGTCTGCAGCGTCTTGCATGGAGCTGGAGCAGACTGAGGTTCTGTTCCCAGCTCTGCACTAACGTTTCAACGTAGATCAAGTGCTTGTTGTGGCAAAATGGTCCCAAGAAGTTATCAGTGCTACACCTAAAATAAGTTGTCTTCCTTTTATCACTGTTACAGTGCATGGACTGGAGGATAGCAGTAAAAAAGTTAAAAATACTAATAAACTCACCAGGCAGACTGACTTAGCTGAATTGATTGGCCACAGGGAGTCCTACCAGAATAATTAAACTGCTCCTTCCCCACATTTCCCTGTTTAAAAACAGAATGAGGTGAGAGAAAGATGTGTCTCTGATCAGGACAGAGAAGGCTTTGTTCCTGTGTCTTTGGTCAGATAGGTGTTTGCTGGAGAATGCTCCAGTTGTGTCTGATTCCAGCCTCCTCCCCAGTTTGTCCTTGCTCTGCAGCGCTAGTGAGGCAAGGAAAGAGCATCCTAAACTTAGGCAAAAGAGCCATACTGGAGGATATAGGTATTCACTAAGCCAGAACTTCAGAAGTCTCTTGTGCACTGAGGTACAAACCAGAAAGAGCGTGGCTTAACTTTGACTACTTCTGGTAACAGGGTTGGATGATGTTGAAGGGGTAGGAGGGATAGTGTTCTGGGATTCAGGAAGGGGGAGAGAACAGAGAAGACATGTTGGGGGCCATTGTTTCATTTAAAAGTGGAATGTAATTCATCTGAGCACAATTAAATTAGCAGTAACACTTCATGATTTTGCTTCTGTATTGACTGGAAGTCAAATGGTTTACCTTCTAGAGTAGAAACTGACAGTATAGGTAAAATAACAGATTGAAGCAGTCAAGATAGAAGGGAAACTATTAAAATATCCCACTAGGAATACTGAAGTACCTCAAATGTTTGGAGAGGCAGGTAGGCTGTGGAGCTGTCAGCATGGTGTACGCAGCACAAAAGAGGGTTGCGGAGCTTCAGCAAATGAAGTTTAGATGGCTGATGAAAGTAGCGTGCATTTACTTGACAGTCTCTGTTGTTCGAAGTGCCAGGTCTCAAAAATACTCTCGTTGCAGTCTCAAGTTGCTGTCTCTTATTCTAGGAATGTCACATTTACAGAAGCCTTTTCATGATGCCAGAAGGGAAGATTTGTTTTGGAGGAAGTTTTCCTACAAATCTGTCTCATTCAGTCAGGCAAAGCAACACCCAGGGAATAATTTGAAGCCTCCTTAAGCATCACAGAGTGCAGGGGATAGTGAATATTCCTAATTCTGGACTGTGGGAAAGTATATCCTAACCCAGAGAGTCCTGAGTCCAGGGAAGCCTACAAGAAAGCCCTGAAAGAGGCCTTTCAGGTCTGTGTTGGTGTGTTCTGATGAAACTTCAGCGCATCCGCATCACGTGGACAGAAACTTTCCTGTACCCTGGTTGTTTTCTTCTGGCATCCCAGCAGCTTTCTCTGACTCGTTGGCTGCAGGGAGCTGTTGATCCCACAAAATTCAGGCATGAAGGCTTTCAGAGCATGCTGCAGTGTTCACAATGTCAGTAACGATTTCTGGCTAACGCAGCTTTTTGGTGGTGTCATCTCTCATTATCACATGGGCTTTCCTTGGGCTTTTCCTTGTCTCTCATTCAGAATTTTGACCTTCTTTATTAATTAAACAGTGACTTTCCTGCAGCCAGTGATTGAGTTATTCAGTAATACCTGCCTAAAGCCATCATAATAAAGAACAGAAGTTCTTTTTAATGCAAATGATTTGGTTCCAGATGTTTTGATCACATTAAACGATGGCTCAAATTAACCAGAGATTGGATTAAGCAACAGGCTACCTTAGCTGCTTTTTCTAATTATCATGATTCCTAACATGTTTGTTTCCCAGAGCATGCCCTCAAGAAGGCAGTGTAGCCCCCAGTTTTCCTCCACATGAAAATACTGAAATGAAAATAACAGAGAGAGCCAGAAGCTATCTACCATAAGTGCTGAGTTTTCAGAACAAATATATTTCCTCTCCATAAATGTTACCTGCTACTAAGATGCTGCTCTGACATGTGTGTGATGTTCTGGGAAGGAATTATTCAGGGTATACAGGAGGTTCTGTGGTCCTGTGACTGTTACATACCTTGTCCAAGGCTTTTTGGGTGCTACATAATCCTTCTACGATCTAAGCAAATTCCTGTATAGGGAATAGGTGTTAGTGGATGAGTCTCGGACTTAGAAGGCAAAATACAGAGCAGGATTCAGTGGCTTGGTCACTCAGCTTTGAAAACAATTTCAGGCTTCCGAGGCAAAGTATTTAACCATTTGAATAACTTACCTGGGATGTGCAGCAGATATTCCCCCTCCTAGTTATTAAATTGTGAGTAGCTGTCTTTCTGAAATCAGGCTGACAGATTATGGGTTTAACCTGGAAAGTGCTAAGTAACTGTCTCCTGTACTGTTTACAGAGATCAGAGTAGGGAGTTGCAATGGGATTTTCTGGTGTGAAATCTTACTGTTTCTGCTAAGGGTTTATTATTTGGAGCTGAGCAAATACAGAGAAGAGTGGATCTACAAACTTGACATGTCTTCCTTTTTTGTTTGTTTTGTTTTCTTTCCCTGGTTTCTCCATGCAGCTCGGATTGGAAAAATGAAACGGAGGAAGCAAGACGAAGGGCAGGTATGTCCCCTCTGCAGCCGACCTCTGTCAGGATCCGAGGAGGAGATGAGTAGGCATGTGGAACAATGCCTTGCAAAGGTAGAGGCGCAGCAGGATCGCTAGCTGTCATTCCCTTCTCCCTACTCCCAGCTTTGTCTGCAGTTGATCTAACATGGGGCAAAAACTAACATTGCTGAGCTTGCAGGCAATGCTGACTGTGTCTCCCTAAGATCTTTAGTCACTTCTCTTTGTCTTGAAAGATGGATTCTTCTGGATTTTTCTCCTGTGTTGCATTAGTAACTTTTTTACTTCATGTACCCTTTTGCTGTTGTTGAAGTCTAAGTAGTAGTCTGTAAAGATAGAGCTACTGAAGTTTATGAAGCCTTTTGTAGGACTTCATGCTTCCTGTGTAGCATGGAAAGAAGAGTTCTTTCTGATATCTGCCTTTGACAACATTAGAATTATTTTTTGTTGTTTTTTTTGAAACAGACTGGCATTTGTAAATGTTGCATGACGATCTTACTCCAGGAAGTGCATTTGAGCAGAACTATTCTCTTGCTGTTCATCCCAAAGGCAGCAAGGAAGGAGGAACAAGCCCTAGGGGAGGGAGTTGTCATAGTGCTTTCTGTGCTTGTTTCTCAGGAAAAGCCCACAGAAGAGATTATAACAAATTCATTCTTGTTGTCTCAAGAGGTGCATGGTGTAAAGAGAGGTGTCTTTTGATCACTGTGCCCCAAAAGATGTGCTCTAGGAGAACACTCCTGCTGGGGATCAAAGGATTCTGTGGTTTATATAATAGGGGAATTGTGCATGAAGGGTAGGGGAATGCATGTTGAAATGCACACCAGCATTGTTGTAGGAATCAGAGCTTCAATTTCCATGTGTAAAAATGATGAACCTTGCAAGTTGTTTTGATCTTGAGGTTGTCAAGTTCTTCCAGCACCCATTTGCTTTCAGATTTAGATCACTGGGAATGGGGGTGGGAGTAGATGCTGCTGTCTGCTCTATACTTAGTTGTCCTGGGAACAGTCCAGCTTTTTTTTTACATCCCACCCTGAGTTATTGACCCCAAAAAGCCATTTCATGCACCTCAACGCTCTGCCCCTGCTTTTCCCTGTGCAGAGAGAAGGTTCGTGTATGACTGAGGATGACTCTGTGGACATCGAGAATGAGAACGGCAACCGCTTTGAAGAGTACGAATGGTGTGGGCAGAAGAGGATACGAGCTACTACTCTCCTGGAGGGAGGATTTCGAGGTGCGCCAGTGTTTTGGGAGCCGTTATAAGTCGTTCTGCTGTGGAAGTTGATAATTTTCTATCTTTAAAGGGAGGGACCTAGAGATCTGCCTTTCACAAAGGGCAGGACCTCCAGCCTTTGCCAGAATGTAAAATGATTTCAGCTTTCTGCCTCTCTTGAATGATGAGAGTCAAAATTTGTGCAAATCTTGAACAAAAGTGTTGCGTTATTTCTCGCTCAAGAAATGTGGCTGAAGAGGGAATGAGTTGGAATGGGTAGAATGGGAAGATCATTTGGGGAAAATAGCTTTTTATATGTTACACACAGTAAGAAATACATGAAAATATGTGAAAAGAGGGAAATAGAAATGAAATTGTAAAAATTCCCAGCCTGGAGTGACGAAAGCTGGTGTATCAGCCTCTGGTGATATATTGAAGGTGACAGCTAAGTCGCTTTAGCACCTGCATAAAATATTAAAGGGCCAGTTGTGCATTTATCACTCCATCCCTTTTAAGGTTGATAAATGAGAATCCAGGAACCTGCTCTGCACCTCCAGCACTGCAAGCCCTTAGGGCTTCCAGACAAATACATTTTATTTTTCCTCCTTTTTTGCTCCTTCCCCAGTGACGGGGAAATCAGTTACTGAGGAGAGAGTGAGTTATGGCAAAATTTGACCTCTCGTGAGCTTTATTGGTGAATGTAATTTTAGCTAGAAACCTGGCCCCTTTCTTACACTCAGCCCTTTGGCCTTGAAGAGGAGGATTTACTAAACTGTTCGTTGGCATGAACCTCTGGCACTAAGGAGAGTCTCTCACAAGCAGTCCACGTAGTGCATGCCTAATGAGAGAAGGAATGCTGGCTCTCTCCGTTCAATAAAGAGGATGGGATGTGATCTCTTCCTATATCAGCTTGGATTTTAATTTGAAGTATCTCAAGGGGAAAGGCTACTACATAAGGGAGTTGGACTTAAAAGCCAGCCATGTGCTCACTGACAACCTGGCACTCCTGATCTGCTCTTACCTTCCTCTGAAATTAAATTGTAGCTGGGTTGTAGCAGAGCAGATGATCAGGAGCACAGAGGTGAAGGAGCAGCTTCTTTGGGTTTTAAAGGCTACCCAGTAAAGCTCAGACTGTCACTGTCTGTGTCTGTAGCCTTACCTACCTTAACTTTTTTTGTGCCTCATGGAGAGTTGAGTCTGTACATGATTCCAGGCAGAGGTCTGATGAGGTAATGCAGGGCCTTAGACTATGTTTATGTAGTATAGTTACTACAGTCCATAGCAGGAAAGCGTGGTATGTCTGTGGGCCTCTATCATTGTCACTGCTAGTCCTGATTAGGAAAAGGTACTCAGGTAACTTCTGCCATTTTTTGGGCCTGCATAGTTTTTTCCTTCAAGCACACTGAACACCTGAGTTTGAGGAGAGCACAATATTCTGCTTCCTTCGGTGTGGACATTGTGCTGTCTTCACCTCATTAACATTCACAGTTGTTTTTTAGTTTACTCATGTTAAGTGTGGCCTGAACCTTTCAAACTGCTTCAGTCATGTGGAGACCCTCTTTCAAATGGGCTTCAGATGGACAAAATGTGTGTAATTGATGTGATTAGGCTGTGTAAATGCAAAGTACTTGCCTCTTGTTGCATTTTCTTCCTTACATTTGAGAAGGAATTCTCAAATGTATTAGTTTGTGTTATACAGAATAACTGCTTTCCTCCACCAGAAGTTAGGCAGATTCTGGCAACAGTCAGGGCTGTGACCTCTGCTAGATGGCTGCACACACATGGACAGGTGCATCTGTGTTTCATACTTAGAAATAGCCCTCCTTCCATCAGGATTTGTGGTCTGTTTCTTCTTTCCTTTTTGAGACCTTCATGACACCTTCAAGAGCGTTAGTTACGTGAACGGATCCAGCAAAGGATCAGAAGACTAGGAGGAGAGTGGAGCACAACTAGATGCAGTTCAAAACCCCTCCATAATTACCCTGATGGGAAGGCTTTTGGATTAGACTCCTTCCCTTTGTGGTGATGGATGAAAGGTGTCTGTAGATCAGCTCGTGAGCACAGGAACTTCCCTGTAGCGTCTGTGGTCAGGAGCATCCTCGCTGTGCAGCTTTTGGTGGCAGAGCCGCTGCTGAAGAAATGATTCCACCTGAGTGGTTGTCAGGTCCCTAGCATGTGTGTTTCTCCCTGCCCTTTCTCCTCAGGAGCACATCTCGGCTGGCAGCTGAATTCAACAGCTGCCATGCTCTTACCTAAATGAGGGAACTTGTTGCCAAAAACAAGTATTTTGGGATGAGCAGACAATACCTGCAGGGTACCTACCTGCTCTGCACAATAAGTTTCTGAAAAATTTGGGAAGCCAAAGCAAAGCTGGAATGAACCCCCATAGTTGGCTGATTGTATTTCTTTTTAAGCAAGTTATGCTTTTTCATGCTCCCTTCTGTGGTTCTCATATTGTCTTTAGCTGCTGGCATTCGGGGGTCTCTTAAGTCAGGTCTGCTTTGTGTACTCTCAGGTAACCTTAAGGTGACTGTCTTTTTCCTTTCTCTGCCAGTGTTGGCTCATGCCTTGTTTTAGCGACAGAATTTTCAATTTAGAGCCCTGAAGCACAGCACAATATTTTGGACATGCTTTCCAATGCTTAAAACTGCTTTATCTGGAGTTGGCAAGGCCTTCGTTAACCCCTGTCACCTGAGGCTTTGTGTTTGGCTCTGTTCCCTTTGCTGAGAAGTAGCAGTGATGTGGAAATCAAAGGCCTTTTATAATACCAGACAGCTGTTACCAGGCTATAGGCATGTCACCAGTGTCTAAAGAGATGACATGGAGAAATACGTAAAACCAGAGGGGAAAATAGATGTCCGTGTGTCTCATTAATTTCTGTTTTAATGGTGTGTTGCTTTGAGGAGACATCACAGCTAGGCAAAGGGGGAGCAAGACACTGTGGCCAGCACGTACTGAGTGAGTCTGCCAGACCACTGGGCAGCATTACGGAAATGGCTCAAACTTAACACAGGTCCTGGCTTCTTTTTATTATTTTTGGTGAATGGACAAAGTTCATATCACTCTCAAGGTGAGAAGAACTCTTTGCTAACTATATGAAAGATCCTGCCAGGTTCTCAGGTTGGGGGAGGTTGGGAGATCCTGGGGGTTTTCTTCTTGAAAACAGAAAGGTCATGGAAATAAACAGCCCTGCTCAGGTTTTCTGGAAGTTGGTCTAATACTTGGGAGCAATCACAGGCTGAAACTCTCACTTGTGTGGTTGCTAGGATGAAGCTTTCTTGCTTCCAAAGGGGTTGCAGGGAAAACTTGCTCATCTCACCTGAGGGGCTGTCTTAGAAGGAGGAAAGTATCTGTCTTCCATGTTGGTGTTGCAGCTGCAAATCCCCAGTCGGGTCTAGTGCAGCAGAGCCAAAGCACACCTTCTTGCCTGCCACCGCTTGGCATGTGTGAGGCAGCAGGTGGAAAGAACAGGAGATGGCAGCAAGTAGGAATATGATGTAACTGAGAAGTGCTGGGATCAGTACGTTGTCTCTTAAGCTGTTGGGTTTGCTGAAGGCAGTCAGGAAGTATTTTGTACTTCTAGCTGTCCTCCTGGCTGCTTAAAGCATCATTTGCTATCGCTTAATTTGCTTATGCAAAGCTGTAGAATGCAAGTTAAGATTATTGGCAATTATATAGGATTTGGAACCACCTTGTTTCAGCAGAGGTCCTGCTTGAGGTGGGGTTTATAGCAGGAGAGTTCTTGCTTCTGTTTGGGATGGGTACAGAAGGCTACCAGCCTGAAATACCAAACACTGTTTAAATCAAACTCATGCTTCAAAGTGAAAAGCTACACAGATGTAATGTCTCCCTATCTTAGAACAGTGTTGCAAGACTAAGATTTCTGTTGAAATACCTGAACGTTCAGTAACCATCTATCGCCACATCTAGATCGTCCCACTCTGAAGCTCTTTGTTGCAGGAGGTTATTTCATGCCATCTTTGTCTAATGAGTTTCTGTGTTTAGGAAGCCAACAAGGCTTTGCAAGTGAAAGCATCAAGTGGCTCCCTCTGACGTTTTTTTTTTCCTTTTTAAAGCTCGGCATATTTGTAGCAATTCTTCTGTTCCCTCTCTAGAATGGATACACATTACCCTCAGTGTTTACACTGCAAGGTTATCCCTTTAAAGAATTCCTGAGGGAAGTTCAAAAGGGTTTTTTTTCTTTGAAAGATTCAGTGTCTCTTTTTGTGTGTGTGTCTCTTACTTGAAAGAAGGGAAAGGGAGGGGGGGAGTGAAAAAAAAGTGCTTTATCTGAAAAGAATCGCATCAGCTTCGCACTGATAGAAGCCGCTGTCATCTCTTAAACGGCTTAGCACAGTCAAAAGGCAAGAGGACTTAAAACAGTGTCTTACACAGGGATCGATGGGTGGAACACAACTCGTAACTGCAAAAAAAAAAGCGCGGGGGGGGGGGAGAGATAACGGTAATGATTGCATTGAGGGAAGCTTGAGGGAGGCTTGTTCTTTGTAACACAGCTTCAAAGGTGTCTGGACTGGTGCCTAAGCAAACTGTCCTGTGAAGTCGCTGCCTCTGTAGGTCTAGGGAAGGAGGGGGGATTCTTGGACCCTTCTGTTTCTTAGCAGATGGGACAAAGATTAGTAAATGCCAGGTTAGCGGCTCCCTTCTGCTGCTTCACATTTGAGGAGAGGTTTTGATTACTTTGTCTCTCACTGTCCACTCCAGGAAGGTGGCTTGTCCAGGAGCGGGGAAGGAGGCGAGTGGCGGATGGGACATTTGGGGAGACCGGCTGGGGGGACGGGATGTCAGTTTATCGATCGCACCTCAGTCAGGAGAGCTGCAGGCACAGTGCTCTGAGCACGAGCGGCAGCGTGCTTAATGTGATTGAAAGGCAGTTAAAATGGCGGTGACCTTTTCAGGGGGAATTAGATTGCCTGCCAAGAGTGGTTAGAGGGAGTGATAACGCCAGCTTGAGGAAGCTGTCCAGTCTGCTTCAAAGGGAGAGAGACAGAGATAGGGAAAGCAAGCTAGCAGCAAGTACCATTTAAAGCACGAACCGTGCAGTCTGATAGAACAGAGATTGCTGTCCTCTTTAGATATGAAAGAATTGAAGAATTGTAGCAAGTTCTCTCCACCCGCCCAGTTCTCCTCTTCTCCCTTCCAGCTCTCCCACCAAAAAGCCTCCTCTGGGCACAGTAGCTAGCTAGTCACCGCTGCTCTTCTGGGTTTCTTTTCCTTCAGCAGATCAGCTGCATCAAAAATAACACAGAAGAGAGAAAGGCTTTGAAAATGTTAAAATGGTAAGCAGGGCATTTTCAGGGAAAGATACTTTCTAAGAAAGATCAACATGACAAGGATCTGTCTGATAGATTGTGATACTCTTGAAGGAGAAACACACCGGGATTACTTAACTCTGAAGTTTCTCTTTATTTCACCATGCTGCTCTCCTCCCAAGCTAGCAAAGGGCTTGTATCTGTTAATTAATGTCTTACCAAGGGAAAAGAACAGCATGACTTAGGATATGCATAGAGGGACTTGGTAAAGCCTTGTAAGCTGTAACAAACTACAGTTATCCTTGGGTGCCCATTTGCATTGGATCTCACATCATGTACAATTAGAGCAGCTGCCTGGAAAGTGGGACTACATTAAAATGTCTAAGTTTCCAGCACATGGCTGCAGTCCCACTGTCAGCTTTCTGACTGCAGAATCAAGATGTGCATCAGTTGAGCAGCAAATGTTGTAGGCCAGTCTTTGTCCAGCATGGGTTAGTTGTCCAAGAAAGAGCACTGGGGCAATAACTGTATGCTCCTCCAATTTGTTTTCCTTCCAAATACACACAACATTAGAAGTGTGCTCTGAAGTGTGAGGTCCTGTCCTCAATCTAAGTAGATGCTTTTCAGTTTTCCTGCCTCAGCAGCAGGTGTTTGTGAACACAGTGTCATTGCTTGTGTCTGGTAACTGCCTGGCAGAAAGCTCCAAATAGAGGAGAAAAACTCAGTTGCGCTTCTCGGTGCAATTCCATGAACACCAAACTCTGCAACAAAACTCTGCAAAAATCTGTGTTTGGCATGCATGTGGAAACAATCATGGAGAAGCATATTCTCTAATGTTATAAACATAGTAGCAAAACTGGTGACAGAGCTTAAAAGTCTTGCTCTAGAATCTCACCTAGTAGGCAGCTGTGCCCTCTTTTTCAGACAAGATGTAACAAGGCATGCAAGAAAGCTTCAGGAGGCAAGGAGTCTCTTTTTTTCCATGCCAGGAGGTTCAGGCTGCATTTAAGATCGTACTAGTAAGAGGGTATAAACTGATCTACTCAAATTCAGCAAAAGAATTTGAGCTGAACAGTAAGTGTGACTCTTCCTAGGAAACTGTGTGGGAAATAGAAGGCATCGCTGACATATTTAGGCCTTTTGGGAGAATGATCTAGTAACTAGAATCATCTTCCCCATTTCTGTGTAGATGAGTCAGAATTCATTCATTTTTACCCTGGCAGGCTAAAGCAAACTTCAGCTTGGATGCATGAGCAGTCTTTGGTAAGAGTATAGGGAATCTTTGCCATAATGAAGTTCTTAATCTTCCTCCCACTTAGCAAGAGCTCAGTTCAGTGCCTTTCTCTGTCATGTTTCCACTGTCAACATCCCCCATTGCTTAGTCTCTAAGTTGAATGCATCTGTATGACTGAGCATTCTTCCCAGCCTCTGTCTTGGTATTTTAGCCTTTCTGTATTTGGTTTGCTACCTTCTGCTGGTCACTTCAACCTGCTATAAGCTTCCAGGTGGGCAAGATGTATAAATTTCATGTTTCTCAAGTGCTTATTCTATGCTTTATCCCCCTTTAGAGGGATCCTCAGTCCCAGAGCACTCATACGCCTTGCCTCAGCCCTTGTGTAAAATGGTGGTAATCCTGGTAATCCCTCCATCGCTGAAGGACAGTACTTTGTACTTGTCTGATGGAGTACCCCAAGCACTCCGTAATGTTTGTACCTCTCTCCTTTGAGAGCAAGTACTAGTCTATAAGGTAATACTTGACCTAAAAATGCTAAGATGTGTTTACATAGTGTTATATACAATAATCAGATTGACTCTACATGACTGTTTCTCCACAACTTGTATTCACATATAGAATTTGAGGGATTCTGTGGCTAAGAAATGTCTTTTGGGTATTGCACTAAATATTAACATCAGAAGTTGACTGTAGTGAGCAGGACAAACAGATGAGAATAGTACGTGATTTAAAAAAAAATCAGAATTTCTACCTTATGTACAAAAGTCATCATGACCCACCATGTAATTGATCCTTGATATCATGTATGTTTAAAGTTCATATAATGCTTCAAGGAACAGTGTGTTCTTCATATTGGAACATGCAGTAATCAATGGGACTCTGCAAAGTAAAAATTAACTGAAAAAAAAATTGGTGCTGATAGCTGTTAAAAGTTATGATTGTTGATAGTACATTTTTGTTAACTTGAATCCATGCAAAAATGTAAGAACCTAATTTTTATGCTCAAACTGCCAGAACACATTAGCTGAAAGGAGCAGAATCAACTAAGCCTTGCTGTTTGATATACGTAACGCTGACAGCCACTCTAACCAGGAAAAGATTTTCTGTGGGAAGAAGGGGAATTCTATCCATTTGACAGTATTATGTATCGCACTTGGAGGAGGAGAAGGGATGCCTGTCACCCAGCAACAGAGGAAGGAGGGAAAAAATTAATTAAAAAGAAAACGGAAAATGCAGTTGTAACACCATGAAAATTGGCAGGGGGAGTAAGGGAGCAGGTAGAGCACCTGAAACTACTCAATTTTTTGAAATTGACTGGGTTTCAAGTTGACAGCATCCCTTTAAACTTCAATTTTCCTAGATCTCAGACATGCAGTGCAAGATCTTCCAGTCCCATCTGCTGCACTTGCTTAGCTACTCTCTGCAATCCATTTTTCTAGTGATCTGTCTGCTTTGGTTTTTAAAGTCCCAGGCTTTAAGACAGTTATTTGATAATTTTTTTTTTCCCCAAGTATCTGCAGTTTTTCTAGAACTGCAACCTACTTCTTGGACACTCCGGTCAAACTTCAGCCTTAAGCACCCAGTAGTTGATTGACGTGATTTTAATAGCATTTTAGAATACAGTTGTTAAGTCAGGGGCAGTGAGATTTTTTTTTATAAAGGAAAAAAGAGCACGGGTCTCAATGGCTCTAAACAGCTCCTGTCTCCGCATGTCGTCTCTTCCACTCGGCGGTGCAACGCATTATCGAGTAGTACCCGGAAAGTGGCTAACTGCGTTTGACACACGCCAACTCCCTGCCTCCACACTGGATAATTGCATTGTCAACTGTTCAGCAAAGTGGCAGGTGACACTGCAGCCGGATTGATTGTCCTAGTATGGAAGCTCCCAAGACTGTCAGCCACCCAATCAATAGAGTTTACACAAGACACCGTCACTGCATCTGTAACTAATTTCAGTTTGAGCCTTGCAAGATGTGGCTGTCCCTCTTTCCTGGCCTCTCTTCTTTGCTTGCATCTTCTCCCTGGACGAGGAAGTTGTTTTCCCGCTGAAAGCCTGGTTTATTTCTTGTTTTGGAGCTGGAAGTGAAGAAATCAATGGTGTGTTTTGTGGTTTCAGAGTTGAGGGCATTACAGCACATGGCTAACTAGCAGCTCCAGTTTTGCAATCAATAGGCTGATCAATTGATTAAATTAGCACTGATTTTTCTTTCTTCTTTCCAGCCTAGAAAAGAATTAGTTTGGGGGGAAGAACATATGGGTTTGGCCTATGAAATTTAGCCCTTGGTTTTCCAGTCCTTGGCTGTCTTTCCCCTACAAATACATTCTCTGTGCTCATCATTATTTAAAGCAAACTGCATCGAGTCCCGCCGCTGGCAGCGGCCTGCTGTAAGCCAGGGTGTCACTTTCAGCTGTTCACCAGCCTTGCTGCTTCATGCTCGGCTGCCTTAGAAAAGTCATCCTCCAAGCACTGCTGTGCTGCTTTATTATTGGCAAAGTTGCGACATTCCTGTGATCCCTGTCAGTGGTGCTTATTGATCCAGTGATGTGAATCTGCTTAGTGATTCAAGATTACTTTAATTCTCCCTCTTCCTTTTTTGTTTGTTTCCACACTCTCCCCAGGGGAACAAAAGCTTTCAGATCCACCTTATCCTGACTGTGGAAAACAAGCTGTAGCTGCACAGACTGTGGCTGTTGCTGCTGCTTCTGTACTTTGGCTCTGGGTTTTGAAGAGCAGCCTTTGAGATAGGCATGAGACTGTTCTCACCTTGGTGCATCATGCTGGCATAAAGCTCTAGGAGGCAGCCACATGTGAATGGCCACACCAGATCAGACCCTTGGTCCAAGTGTGTTTTACCCTCTGCAGCCACAATCTGCACCTGATGGGTTACAGAGAGGCATAAAAGAAATCTCTGGAATACTCCTTGGTGTTGCAAGGGGTGGGGAAGCCTCTTCCTTGAGCCTTGCAGCAGCTGGCTCTTATCCTGTACAGTGGAGCTTGCCTGCCCTTTGTTCAGCACACTGCTGCGAAATGATGTTAATGGTCATAAAATTATATGGCCCTTTCTTTAAAGGCAGCTGTTCCTCTGATCTGTTAGCAAAGATCACTGCAAGCCTCCGAGGTGCTGGTAAGCAGTCAGGTCTCTGGCAGCCCATTTTTGCCTCTGTGGGAGCTAATACGTGGCATCAGATGGATGCATCTCCTATTTCAGGTGTACACCATAACGACAAAATTGGGTGTCAGTTTTCCAGGTAAAATGCTGTTTTGCTTGAAAAGGATCCAGCTCCAGAGAAATGAAGCCCTTGCCCTGCTAGCAGCTTTTCATGGGCTCTGAATGTAATTTTTCCTGCAACAGGGTGGGAAAGTCACCAGAAGAACTACTCTATCCTTGTTCCCCCATTTTTTCCCTAGCACAAACAATTTCACTGTCCAAAAATATGGCTGGGGAGGTATTACAGACCTGCAGAAAGAGTGCTGTTCAGGATGGCCTCATCTCTGCCTTCCTCTTCTTTTCAAGAATCTCTAATGGCTTTCTCTTTCTTCCCAAATGCCTTTTAAAATAAAACAGCATCCGTGCCACCTTGTCCTCTTAGTACTAGTTTGGGATACTTCAGCAGCTGATGAAATAAACCCAGTTTAGAGCCATTCTCTGGAAGTGTGTGTGAGGCCTGGCCGTGTGTCTGCATAAACTATTTTTATTGCCTTCATTGTTTTTACTCTCCAAGAAGCCAGAGAGTGACATTTCGTTAAGAAAATAGAGTGAACGTGCTGGAAAGGGAGGTTGTGTAGAAGGGGGTTACTGCAAGGAGTGTAATTAGCAAAGGGTACAGTTCTGGAGATTTATGGGAGGCTTTTTGTCTTCTTTCCTGAACATGTGTAAATTACCTGTAAGCAGAATGAATGCCTCTTCCCAGCCAAAACAGGCCCCAGTAGAGCTGCACATCCCTGAGATGGATTTGGATTTAGACCCACTTACAGCACTTGCACAAAATTCTGTATCTCTAGAATATTTCTGATGTAGATTTAAACCCCACCCACAATTCTTTGGAGGCCAAACAGGAGAAACACTAGTTAAACAGATGAGTTTGATCCTCTGCGTGAGCAGTGTCTAGTAGTTGCATTCATAATGGTGATGCAAATAATATTAACATCTTAGTTTTGTTCCTCAGTCTTGTTTGGAGTGATAATTAAATGTATACAAAACAGCTGGCCTCCAAAATGAACTTATCTGCCCAGACAGGAGTTGAGGAGCAGAGATGGGGCACAGTAGGTCTGTGCTTTCCTACCTGTGCTGATGAAATTTGGCTGTGGTTGTCAAACCTTTCTACTCCCAAGACTGCCAGTCTCTGTGTGAGCTCATGCCTGCGCAGGAGCCAGCAGTGCTGCCAGCACCTGAAGCAGCATATGTTGTCATTTTGACCATCTGCCACTGAACATGATGGAGAAAAGAAGGGACTTGAATGCGAGGCCCTTTTATCTGTTCTGTGAATCTGCTTATATATCATGTTAATGACTCTCGATCTTAGCTTGAGCCACCATTCACTTGAGAGATGTTGAGATGACTGGTCATCGGGGGATTGCGCAAGGGAAGTGAGATTTGAGAAGCAGTGCAGAGGTCAGAGGATGCTTAGGTATAGGGGATGCTTTAGGAGAAAGCGAAGTGGTTTGAAAACTTACAGAAAGGGGAAGAAAATGATTTCTGATTAAATTTATCTCCAGCCATTATCAGTAGGCACATGGAAGAAAGTGGGAAGTGTTTTCCAGTCTCCTTCAAGCTCAGCTGATTCCTGTGGCCTGCTGATGCCTGCAGCCTGGTGGTGGCGAAAAGCCATGCAAATTTTTTTCTGCTTTTCAGAGCTCTGCGTCAGTAGTTCAGAAACACTGTTGCTTGTGTAGAGTACCTAAATTTTTCAGAAACTACCTTGAATTGGTGCTCAGGCAGACTGCTCTGAGGCCAGCCCAAGCAAAGCTGTGTACACAGTGCTGGAGGGTGGCAGGCGCTCTAGGTAAGTGATCTTGATAGGTACATTCTGATTGATGGGGGAGTTTGTCTCCCAAACTGTCACAGGGTTTATAGAGGTGCCACTCAATACCAGTGCTGGAATTGCTTGTCAGAGCACCTGGCTACAAGAGCAATGGGGATTGGAGACAGAGCTGTAACTTTGTTTTTTCTCTGCTTAATGGCCGTGGCGTCTGACCTGCCTGCTCACTCCTGTTTGTCTGGACCGTAAGGAGGCAGGTGGGATTAAGACTGTCAGAGGATTGTGCTGCTTTTAGCATTGGGAGGCTAATTGTATTGGGCCTGGCAGCATATGACAAGCAGTTGCCTCCTACCAAATGCACAGCAAGAGCAAAAAACTCTTCAATGAGTAAAGGGAAAGATATGGGAGAGTCTGCATTTCGGTTGGTTCTTTTTCATCTGAAAGCGTTTTCAAATTCACATGTCGAATTACGTTCCTGAGGCCTTAGGTGACTCTCCTTGTAAGAGTCGCAGCTGCTTCTGTGAATAACAGATCGTGTCTCTTGTGAATTCCTGGGTCAAACTCACGACTTAACATTCAGTTGTTGGATTTCACTTTATTAACACATTGGGATACAGTTCTGGTCCCGAGCATTGACCTCTGGATAGCAGCACTGGCTTTAGAGGTCTGCTCTAGGCAGCATTGCTGATGGCTGTGAATTACTGCGCGACCTTCAGAAGCTGAGTCTTGCTGGAGGAACCCCTCCCCGTTCCCAGTGTATGCTATTGAATTGCAAATCACCTGAGTGTAGTGGTAGGGGCTCTTCTGAAAGCTCCCGTTCTCCTCTAGCAGGTCTGAAACAATGCCATTGCAAAGGCCATTTTATTTTGCTCGCCACCCTCTGCGCTCCATTTCACATTTTCCTTGCTCCTGGTTGACAGTGTACGCTGATGGCATGAGCTGGAAGTTGTGAGCCCTCTTTACACTTGGGCTGAGTTAGTGAGAAGCAGGTGTGATCCTATCGGGCCTTCCTTGCATTTAGTGGTCCTCTTAATCCATTTATAACAGCACTTGTCCAGAAATCTGGTTTGAATGAGCCTGAGATGAATGAATAATGTCAAGCAGTTCAGACGTCAAATATTTGAACAGCTGCGTGGGTGTTTTCACTGGCTTTGTGCATGGAAGCAACCCAGGAAGTTAGACAAGGAGGGTCAGGTCGAAACTGTGGCACCAAACCCCAGCCCACTGGAACTGGCCTCAAAATCCATCCCTGCTGCAGATGAAGGGGTGTTAGGATGCCAGTGGCAGGACATTTGCTCCCTCAGGTGACGCTGGACCGAGGTTTGCATCCTATTCTTTGGTGTTTTTTTGCATGCAGTGGCATTTATGGACCTTTTGATTCACATTGGGAATATATTTTGTGAATTTTGGTTTCCCTTTTTTTTTTTAAAGCACCCTCTGAAGTTCCAAAACTGATAGCACAGTTTATATTCAGAGTCTTTTCTGGTTACGTGGAGGTTACTGTGTTTAGTGTGCAGTTTCTGAATCAGGTTTTTTCTTTTACCGTGTTACAATGTATTAGTAATGTTCTTTAAAAGAAAAAAAAAAAAACACCCCCAAAATCTATATATCTCTATTTAGTGAAAATCAGAGAGTCGGTTTACTTTATTGCAGCTTCCTTTAGGCCCTGGCCTGGGAGTCCTTGTTTGATCAGAAAAGAAAATTTGCCCGTTTCTTGCCGCTCATCTTAACCTCTGAACTTCTCTGCTATGCCCTCCTCTCAGACTGAAGTGCTGTGTCAGATCATCCCAGTGCGTATCTGTCATCATAACACGTACTCTCCAAACCCTTCCTCTGTACCCTCCCTGCATAGGGGGATAGTACTCTGCTGGGAATGCAGTGGTTCCTATTGGAGCTAGATTCAGCAAAAGGTCTGTGGAGTATTTTCCTCGTAGATTTAAAAGGGATTTTCTTAAGTACAAAGATTTTGAGAGCAAGGACACCAGGATTCTGAAGTCAAGGTGCCTTAATATTTGTAAATTGTATTGCAGTAAGCAGGTCTTTTTTTTTTTCTTAAGCTCTAACCATAAACCACTACTTGGCTTGAGTCACTTGGAAACAAAATTGATGGAAAGGTGCATGTTTGCTGTGTGCTTTGCATCCTTGCAGAGAGGGGGACACAGGGAGTGGTCCCACTTCCATTCACTCTTTTGGACAGCTTTCCCTCCCCACCAAGGCACTTGCTCCAAGTATTCATTGTCTGGATAACATTCAGGTCACCTCTGGGACTGTCCAAGTCACAGCTCTAGCTTTGCATGATTTGTGTTTCCCACAGCTACAAGAAAAATGAAGACCTCAGTGTCCAAATTTTATGGCCTTTGAGAAGTGATGGGCTAAAGTAATGCCAGGTGCAGGGTATGGTGTTACTGCAGGTTAAATGCCATACCTGTAAATTACCAACCCATTGCCCACTGTGACTTCTAAGGCAGCTTTGAAAGACTATCCAGCTTCTTTGACAGGTCTCTCTTACTCCTCTAAATCTTCTCCCAAACATTGTGATGAACTAGAGGATTCAAGATTTACTAGATGAACCATTGCAGCAAGAGAAGGCAGCTCGTAACGTGTTGGCTGGCAGCATGCAGCTACTATGTGGAACACTTTATAAGGGGTCTGCTGGAAGAGGGCTGCCCCAGTGACTCCACAGAGCATGGCTCCTGCAGTACCTGGCACAGACAGTGAATTCTGCATTGTCAATGCTAGTTTTGTTACCTCTGCTGAAAAGTAAGGCTGGCAATTACTTTGAAGTAAAAGGTAGTTTATGCTCCTAGGGAAAGGTTAGTCTTAAAATCATTGTCATGCTACAGTGATCACTCGTTAAGGACCTTCTTTATATTCAGGGAAGAGAAATATCAAATCCATATAAACAAATTTTATTGGGGATTTAATGAATCAGCAAGAGCATCCATTCCTAGAGAGTGACAGTAAAGAACTCTGTCTGTGTGGTGTCCTTGGAAGCGAGATCTTTGCCTTGCCCTGCTCTCTGCAGAGTCGCAGACTGTTAGAAATACAGCTCACTCTTCTGGCCTGGGAAGTGCAAGTTTGCTGCTGACAGCACAAGCTTGTGTCAGTGTGCTGGTGAGAGCCCAGTACGGTGAACCGACTCAGGCATCTGTAGCACTAAAAGGGCTACCCTAATGCTTGGGAATGTCCTCATTCTTCAGACATGCACCTTATATTCAGTGCTTCTACATTAATTTTAGCCTGTCTTTTGCACTTAGAACCACATTCATAGTGCAGAAATGTACCACTTTTGAGACGTTTGTGCAAAGCCAAGGCTACCTTACTCTTTCAGTCTTTGCAGGTGGGATGTGCTCCCTGGTCTAGCCACAGACTGAGGTCACCAGCCTTATGGATGTGCCAGGTCCTTCAGGCTCCAGCAGGTACCCTCTGTCTGTGGGCCAGATGTCAAGGTTTGCTGTCTGGACAGTGGACTGCTAAGTGAAGGAGCCTTCTGGAGGCAGCCAGAGTGAGCACATTTCTATCTGCATAACTTACATCCCCAAACAGCTTAGATCTGCTGCAAAACTGAACACAGATGAGGACCTTGCGCCACCCTAGGATTCAGGAGATCTTTGCTTAATTTCCAATCTCATGGGAGAGAGCATATCCAGTGTTAGATCTCATAAAGAGTAAATATATGCCTTCCTTAGTTCTCCTTCTACTAATAAACCTTAGGCAGCAAATACCATATGAAGGTTCATCTTTGTAGGTGTTTGCGTGCAGATTCAATTAAAAGAAGCCTGCTTACAATCAGTAATATCACAGTCAACAAAATGCTTGAGAACCAAAATAAATGTGTATGTTGTTAGAAAGTGGCAGTTGTTACTCAGTTCAGTCTCAGGAAAACTGTATGCCAGCTTCCTGCTGGAGCTGGGACTGGGCTCATGCCTGATCCACCCTTGCTGGAAGTGCAGAGTCTTGTTGACTTGCACTAGAATTTGCTTACATAGGAAGTGCTTGTAAGGGGCTGTTAATGACTGTGGAGTCTGATTTCCACCCCCCACCTCCTAGAAACAGGTTTACTGTTCTTAAATGTTTTATGTTGTAAAAATCTAAGCCATGACTTAAATGCATTTAAAAAAGAAAAAGGTATTTCTAATTGTATTTTAGCCTCTGCCTGCCCTCTGCATCTGAATTAAGGACTAATTCAGAACGTCCCTATGGCCTTCTCGTACCTGCTAATAGTGTAGTTTTTGTGTTAACCACTTCTATGAAAAAATTGGTCTTCCCTATTTTGCTTCAATTTGTTCCTGCCTTTGAGAGAGACTCTTCCAGTGCCTTCAACTTTAAAATAACTCATGTGGAGAGCAAAAGGTCAAGAATGTTTCTTTTTCAGTATTGAGGGGCTTTTTAGAACATAAAATTGAGGAAGTTAGAGCATTTCTGTGAGTTTTTTCTGTGCAGTCTTCTGAAAATTTTTCTTGTGCAGTCTTTGGAGATGGTACTTCTTGTGAGACTGTTAAGAGTAAAGGACAGCCTGCAGACTAGTGCTGTCACACTATCCTTAGATCTCCTGCACTTCATCTCCAATTCAAGTGCTCATCCACATGCTTTATTTTCTTCCAGGTTCTGGGTTTATCATGTGCAGTGGCAAGGAGAACCCAGACAGCGACGCTGACCTGGATGTGGATGGAGACGACACACTTGAATATGGGAAACCACAGTATCGTTTTTGAAAGGCTCTTCCTGAGAGGGAACGTGGAGTTGCATCTTCAGCTAGCTTTCAAACAGCACTGCCCTGGGTGATGGTGGATAATCTGTGTCCAGCCCTACTGGAAATGACACTGCCTTCCCCAGTTCCCATGTTATTTCAACTAGGAGGGATTCCCAGTCGCTTCCTTCTGTTGATGCAGCACTAACTCAGACCCAGTTGGTGAAGTCTGTAGGAGGCTTTGCAGGACATCAAAGTTAGTGTTTCTCTATTCTGTTTCATAAGCAATCTCTTATCTCCATCCAGGTTGTGCAGTAAACGTTTCAAGCACTATTCACCTGACACTGAGACACTAATTTGTTTTCCTTTCATTAGACAGTTCACGGACAGAACTATCATTAAGGGCAATTTTTGGGAACTTCACCATCTGGGAGCCAGGCACCCTACAAATTCCCCCTGCAAGGAATTAGGCAGATGTTGACTTAGCTGTGATGAGGGAGAATGTATAGCTGTAGAATTAGATTTTATTGACATCTGTACCAGCCTTTAAGGCTAAAGCTGCAACCCTTAGCTGGTAAAAGATCTCTGTCCCTCAAACAGAAATAGCGGAATTGTGAAAGTTAGGCTTGCAGAGGTTGAGGAATTGGATTTCCCCTTCTAAGAGGCTGTGGCATCATGTTGCTGTCAAAGGATTTTTCTGTTTCTTTCTGCCTAAAACAAAACTTTAATCCAGAATTTAAAAGCAAGCCCCTCTGTGGATACCAGCCTCTCTTCTTTTGAGGTGTTCCCCGTTGGAATTAATTTGTTTTGTGTCCCGGATAGTGCCCCAGCCATCTCAAAAGTCTTTCCACTGTCTGCGGCAAGGCTGTATGTTCCTTAATCCCTTGTGCTCAGGTACACAGAGGCAGACGTTATCCCTTGCACTGGGGAAGAGCCAGGTGAAGCCAAAGAGAGGGAGGCGCTCCGAGGTGCTGTTTTAAAGTAAGTGCTCTGCCTTTCTAATTTGCTTTCATTACTTCTGCAGAATCTCAATTTGTGGAAAATACCTGTTCGCTGGAGTGCAAGGGTCACAATGAGAGAGGCTTACAAAGAAGCATGATGTGTTGGGTGGGTCTCCCATTTCTACCTGTGCAGCCTCATAAAGCCTCCCTGCACGCTCCCTCCCTTAACCACCCCACTGCCTGAACAGTGCTGGACAGAAGGTGAATTCTGGAGATGGGAAACTGCTGTACTAAGGCCTTATGTGTCATCTTGCTTCACGATGAAATGTGGCCTCTTGGTAGTAGTATAACGTGATGTCATCCGAATCTTGTTTGGCATATTAAGAGTCTGGCACCCAGGGTATGATTTCATTGCATCCCATTATGTGGTGTGGGGTACGCAAACTAATCCTTCTGCATTCCGCTCCGGGGTTGGAGCAGGATGTGTGTTCCGCGCACATACATATATGGAGAACGTAGGCAGCCAGCATTCAGGGCACTTGGGGAAGCATTTCAGGCAAATAAAATGAGTCTTAACAGGGAGCTAGGATTGCTTTCTAAGCCCTCTGCCCTGCATAAAACAGGGCTTAAATTACCCCTCTATCTCTTTCACTGAGTGATCCTGTGAGGTCAAGGTTGAAGTGATTGATAGAGCAGTGAAATGAAGTTTTCTTACTGCTTAGCCTGTCACAAACACTAGTTCAAAATTAGGTTCCACTCCATAGAAAAGTGGCATTTGCCACACTTGATCCAAACCATTGGTCCATTCGATATTTTGCTAACCACGCCCAGGAAGGGCCTTAAAGATGCTGAAGCTCCTTCACAGCCAGGAAAGTGGTATTGTAGCAGGAGAATGTCAGGGTATCCCTTATCAGTGGCTGTGGAGACCCCATTCCTTCATGTGGCTTGTACCTAGCACATTTTTTTGCCGTTTGGGCAAGGTCCTTGCATGTCTTCTAGACTTGTTTGCCCACCTCTAAAACATGCTTGTAAAAGTGCTTTGAAACTCTGGGAAGTTTCTGTAGAAGTGCAGCAGGGTAGCTGATGCCACGAGGCATGAGCTTATATTACCTTTTGAGTGCAACTGTCTTAGCACACAGAGCTAAAAGATTATATGGTCACAGGTGTGCAGCCTGCTCAGAAGATTCCTTTCTCTTACAGTCTCTGTTGCTGGCTTGCAAGTGAATGGACAGGCTTAGGACTGTCTGTACATCAATGCTGCTGTTCTTATGGGAAGATAGAAAAGATGCGGCTTATGAAGGTGTAAAGTTATTCTTAAAGGCATAAGCCATTGCAACACCGAGAATTTTTGTTCGCCAGTAAGGTTTTAATTTTTGAAATTGGGTATTCAGAAATGATCCTTAGGTCACGGGTGCGGTTTGAATCCCAAGTCTTCAGTCAGCATCACAAGGCATGTGTGATTCCGCAGATGTCACAGCTAGAAGAGCAGGTTGGGAGAACACTGGTGGAGATGTGGACTAGCACAAAAACACCTCCTGCAGCAGGCTGACTGCTCACATTTGATGCCTAGACTGATGAACAAAGTATTGAGAGAGGTGGCAGTTGGATTGATGGGTGGAAGAGCAGCTTTTCCTGAGTAGCAAAGTTTTCCACGTTCAACCTTTAGCATTCTGCCCTTTTTTCTTCTAGTGGTGGCACACCCAGTACTCGAATAACACCGGAGTTTTCCAAATGGGCCAGCGATGGTGAGTGTTAACCATGTCAATTATTAATTTGTATGCTACAGGAGGGCAGATGGATATTCCATATCTTCTGATTGCCAGTAATTAGGCAAATGATAGTTACAAATGCTCTTGTGCAGTACCAGTAGACATGTGTGCACATAGTATCACACTATCTTTTTGAAACTTTACAGTACAACTTACTGTAGTCAGTGGCATCTGGGGGAGTTCACAAAAATACAACCTTAACTGGTATGGTGACAAGAGATAGGGGTTGATTGGCTTGCTGTCATGCCACTGAAAGACAAACTGCTGTATCACAGAGGGAGCCATCAGAGCTTCGCTGTGCGATGGTGGTGTTCAGCTGCTGGGGGTTTAAACTACACAGGCACTTGTTGCTTGGGGTTTTTTTTTTTTAACTGCTTTCTTATCATCTTCCCTTCTTTAAAAGGCTGTGACAGAAACTTGTGTAATGACCTGGTGGGTAGGTCTTGTACTTGCTGGCCTCTGTATGGCAAGAAAAGCCTGCAGATCTGAAGTCTGTGCCTTTAGAGTGGGAACTCCGGGTTCTGTCCTACTTCATGACCTGTAGTTGAGACTCCAGAGCAAATGAGTGAATGTGAAATTGTACCTTTGCATGCATTATTTGAAAGCATGTAGCATTAAGGTGCGGGGATTAAACCCATCTGGGATTTTTTTATTTAATGCAAGCAGCGCTGGAAGTGTAGGCAGCAACCTAGTGGAAATATGAGAATAATAAAACCTGGCGCTTTCCAGCTGTAGATGCCAAATCCATTTCCAGAGCTGGGCAGTGCTGTTTCAGCTCCCTTAGGAAGGGAACTGAAGCTCAGTGACCAGAAGAGTCTTGTCCCAATGATTTTGTTCCCTGTTCTGTTACTGTATGGCTTTGGGCGTTTGATTCCCAGCCTTGAAGGTACCTACAAGACATAACTGCTTGCCAGTGGCAAGGGTGTGGGTAGAACCAGTTTTGCCAAGGGCATGATGATTAAACGGAGAACATAGGATATCTTCGCAGGCGTTTTCTTCTGTGGGATAGGCAATCACACTTATTTTCTGTGATGTGGGAGCACTTGCTTGTAGGTGTGTTCAGCTTCAGTAACTACAGCCACAGAGGTGATGAGGAAGCAGCCCTGATGGCACCGGCTATGGGCTGTTTTCTTCGTACATTTTATCTGAAGCTGCGGTGCTGAACCTACAGCCCAGGGGCTGGCCCTGGGACAGTTCATCTTTCATCTCCGACTGGTATCTCACATCTCCTCCAGTGCTGGGAGGAGCCACGGAACTGCTATGAGGAGAGCTATGAGCAAACTGTTCTGTCATACTAGTTAGCTGGCGTATATTTTTCTCCCCGTCTGTGTCCGAGGAGTCTCAGCAGAAGGGCCTCTGTGCCAGACAGGGACACATGGCATTGGTCTCTTTTCTGTCATTCTGAGAATTGACATGAAAATGACTCATCGGGGTCCTCTGCTTCTGAAACTAACTCACTCAGACTACTTCATTGCAATGATCAAATGTTCTCTTAATAATTTGTCTGTTCTTCCCTCAACAGAAATGCCCTCAACGAGTAATGGTGAAAGCAGTAAACAGGAGACCATGCAGAAGACCTGTAAGAACAGTGACATTGAAAAGTGAGTGTAAAGTGGATAGCTTTCATTTTACTTGTTTTAAGGAACCATAGTGTCCCATCTGGCATTCCTAGAAGCAGTGCTAGTCTGAGGGTAGGCATATTTGAAGCTTCTCAGCTGCTGTGTCTTCAGTGGGCCTGTGGGGAGTTATCCCCCAGATATCTGCTTGGGTAGGTACCCAGTGACAAGGAATTGAGCGCAGCTTCCAAAGGGCTTCTCCATTGCAAATTGCCTTCTTCTAAAATACGTAAGTAGAAATATCCATGCTGTCCACCATATTCTAGTTATGGTGGCTTTTCAGGTATGTTGTGTGGTGCATACCAGCCTAGACTAGAGCTGGGACTTTAGGCAGGAGGTAAAGATTCAAACCCACTTTAGCCTGACAAAAGCAGTTGTCTTACCAAGCTGTACTTTGATGTTGTTTTTTTTTTTATTGCCCTCTGTAAGATTTCTGCTATCGGTGTATCATGGGATCCTGCTTTTACTGGAGAAGTTGCCTTATTGTTGCACCTTGGTTTTTGAGGGCAGCCCTTTGCATGGTCTCTGTTCTGTTTTCTCCATGGTAACTACATGTTCCACCCTCCAGCAAAAGGGAATCCCAGCAGTGCCATAATTTGGCAGAAACCTCACTGAGATAATTTCTTCTCCCGTAAGATCCAGATTTCAACTTTGTGTGGTTGCTAATGGAAATAATGTCTCTGTTTCTGAGTTTTTTACCTGCAGCCCTTCCAGTTGATTTAGAAGTTTAAGTCTCAATGTTTGAATATACAGTAGTGCAGGGGCTCCTGGCAGTCTCCTCCCCTGTCCCTTGCTGCTTGCTGAATATCCTGCAGCCTAGCCTGCAATAGAAACAGATGGTTTTATCTGCACTGTGCGTTTGAGTAACAACCTGTCTCTTCAGCCTCCTTCCACACACTGCCAGAGTGACTTGCTGCTCAGGCAGATTTGACAATCCAAGCATAAAATACAGGCTCTTCGCTGCTGCCATGGACCGCATTAATTGAGGTGGGGCAGTGTTTTAAGTTGATTATTGCCTGACATAAAATGTCGCCCCAAGATCAAATGAGAGAAAACAGCTTGAATGAGGTGGAAGCAATGAGGTAATTGTGGGTTTTAAACAGACAGCATACTCATTTTGGGGATGAGGTCCACTGATAATTTGGGATGGCGGGGGGGGAAATCTGGTGGTAGCATTAAGCTGGCTTTACAGAAAGTTTTTCTAATGTAGTTTGTTCTCCTCCTGCCCCAGTCCTGACTTGAGAGATTGTGTTCTTGGCACATTTCAGGATCTCTGACAGTTCAGGCAGCTTTGCAAAGCATTTGTTCACAGTCTGGGGTTAATTGGGGAAACTCCCTGCTGCAGAGGAAACTTTAACGCACACTGCTTTGCTGTCTCGGCACTTTCCTTTTTATGAGGCTTTTTGTTAGTATGTCCCAAATGTAGGCTGTCTGCTGTTCGATGCTTCTCAGTGAGCAGACTTTGGCCAAGGGCCACTGAGTTTGGGAGCTCACAGGTCAGTGCAGAAGCAGCTTTGTCCTTAGAGCGAGCCAACCGTTGCTTGCTGTCTTGGTGGCAAGGACTCATCCTTTCTGCCCTAATCTGTCAGCCTCTGTCTCAGCTGCTGCTTGGCTTCCCTTTGGGCCTCCTGCCTGTCAGCCCAGCAGCCCTCCACCCTCCCAGATCCACTGCTATTGAAAATCTTTAAACTGCAGGAGCTGAAAGGATTTGACATTTTCCAGAACACTTGAGCTGAAGTGATAAAATTGACATAGCTTTAATAATCTGATCAAAGAGGCTTTAGCTAGCACCTTTTGAAGGATCCCAGAATCCTTTCCAAACAACACTCCTGCTAACGCCGCTGTGAAGTAGGGGGACTCTGTGTGTGTGTGTGTATGCATGCGCACCTTGCCCCACAATAATCTTGCCCCACAATAATCTTGCCCCACAATAATCTTGCCCCACAATAATCTTGCCCCACAATAATCTTGCCCCACAATAATCTTGCCCCACAATAATCTTGCCCCACAATAATCTTGCCCCACAATAATCTTGCCCCACAATAATCTTGCCCCACAATAATCTTGCCCCACAATAATCTTGCCCCACAATAATCTTGCCCCACAATAATCTTGCCCCACAATAATCTTGCCCCACAATAATCTTGCCCCACAATAATCTTGCCCCACAATAATCTTGCCCCACAATAATCTTGCCCCACAATAATCTTGCCCCACAATAATCTTGCCCCACAATAATCTTGCCCCACAATAATCTTGCCCCACAATAATCTTGCCCCACAATAATCTTGCCCCGCTAAAGCTTCAGTTCTGTAAAAGGTGCAAAAACTCAGCAAAACCCAATAGAAATTACAGGATAGCTTTAAGAGTCTTGCTGAGTCTTTTCAATAATGTTGATTTTAAAAAAAAAAGTAGCAGGGAGAGCTTTTTATTTAATGTGCTTTATTTCACCCAGGTTCAGAAAACAAGATGGTGTTTCAGGTGGACAATTCCTAGCTGCCTTTTTTTCCCCTTTTCTTCTTTCCTTTGAGATTTGTGCGTGATAAATAGTTTCTGTCCTGCCATTTAAGGAGTCTGAATGCTCTGTGTGCTTGTCTGTGTAGAGGGGTTCTGTTAAATTAATTGATAACAGGGATCAGAGCTAGAAGCCTACAGAAAAGGAGGGGGAAGGGTTTCACACTGTCTGGCTGCTTCCCACTCCACTGCTGAGCCATGATATATGGTGACCTAGCCCAACAGGCTAAATTGATTCATCTCTAGTTCCTGTTTCTTAATCTGGAGCTAAATTGGTTTCATTTTTCTTGTTTTGGGTGGCACTTACAGGAAGTTTTTGGCAGCATCACTTTACTCCATTGTTTTTAACTTTAATTTTTGCCTTTAAATCTGAGCATTATTGATTGGCATGTTAAGCCCTGTGTAGCATCTGATTAGCATTTTTAAAAGTGTGCAGAAGCACATGGCTTACCACCTGTGTCAGCTGTGCTCTCCGTTTAAAGCAGCAGCTAATAGAGTTAGCAGTGATCCACGTATTGATCCTTCTCTCAGAAGAATGACGTTCCTTCCCCCTCCTGTCTTCCAAAAATAAGTCTAGGCAAGGAGAGCGGTGTGGGTTGGTTTGTTTGGGTTTTAATCCGTTCATACAGTACAGCAAGCGGTCCTCCTTTTGACATGCAGCTGAAGCTCTGCTTGAGCAAGTTAATCTAAACTCAGGTTTTCATGGAAGTCTTTTGCGTGTAGAATGACCAGATGGGGTTTAGGGCAAGTCTGTGTTTGTTGCCCCACTCCTTGGGCCATGCCAGGTCATTGAGAGCTTGGACAGGTTGACCTCATCTGTGTTGTGTTAAACTTCAGATGGCAGCCACAGGTAATAAGAGATGATGTGCTGGTCCCAGCTCTCCTTCGCAGCCATGCGAGGTCGTCTATAGCTCGGGCAGGTTTCTCACTGTTGACCTTATCTGTGTTGTGTTGAACTTCACGTGGCAGCCACAGGTACCTGGTCCCAGCATTCCTTCCCAATGCTGCGGGGTGTCTCTGCCCTGCTGAATATTTCTAATCTCACCAATGAGAGGTGTTTGGAAGACACCCTTGGGTGCTGAAGGCTCGTGCAGGGAGGTTAAGGAGCGTCGCACTGGCTAAGCTCTGCCCATCTGCCTTCGTGGTGGCTGGGTCTTCAGCAGATGTGCTGAGCTCAGCTGGTGCGACGCTCCTTTATCTCTTCTCAAGATGCAGCTTTGCTTGGGTAGAGCAGCCAGTCTGTAATTGCTCAGGCATCCTCCCTGACTTGTCTGCCAATGTCGTACTCTCAGCCAAAGCACTGTTGTGCAGAGAGAGCTGCAAAAAGCACCTTCCCTGCAAGAAGTCTTCCTCCCTTCTCCCTCCTAAGATGCTGCCTGCAAGGGTCTGGTACCATTTTCAAACTGAGGTTCCCCGGGGTTAAAAGCCAGCATCTTAATTCAGAGTGCCAATGTTCAATTTTGCTTTCTGCCACCAGACTAGATTGCAGGCCAGCAAGAGAGTCTGGGTTAGTGGCCCACTGGGTCACCTCCCATTTGTTTTCCTCAATTTTGTGTTGTCATAAATTCATTCCAGCCCGTTGTGGTTGATCAGTTTATCTCCGCCGGGGCAGGGAGCGCTGCGAGCATGATATATGGCACAGAGCATTGTAGCCAGCCTCTCCATGAATCACTCCAGCTGTTTGGTGTCAGCCCCAAAGCAAACAGGACCCGGCCGCTGAGCGTTGACTACGATGAGCTCAGTATGGGAAGAGACATGACGTATGAATGTTTATTTAATAATTCTCTAATATTTCCAGCGGAGTGTGGCTGTGCCTTCTGGGGGGGTGAAAGCGGCGGGGAGGTTGAAGAGGGAAACTCTAATCTGTTGAGGTGGGTCATAAATCAGGCAGACAACATCATTAATCAGGGATGGGACAGAAGTGGAAGGAGGTGGGACTGGAGCTGCCATCCTCGGTGGGAAGGGGGCTGTGCTCTTTTTTTGTTTTGTTTTGGGTTTGTGGTTGGTTTTTTTTGTAAAACAAATCTTGTTCTGATTCCGCTTGGCCCCAGCCGCGCTGCCTGCATAATAGCAAACCTGGACACAAGGCTGTTTAAGTGAGTATGCTACCTCCGCTATAAACCTTGCAATATGAGCCTGCCAAGCATTAAATCCCTTTATAATTATCTTCTTTATATAACACTTCATGCTCATCGTGCTTCATTGGATGAGACGCTCGTTCAGTTAAAAAGAGGGTTTTAGAGACAAAAACCAATTGTTTTATTTTTCCTGTCTCCTCTTTCCTCCCCTTCACCCTAACCTCACCTCTTTCCAACCCAGCTGTTCAAAAGCATCAGCTCCAGAAGGGCTCTGGTGCAGCAGCACAGGAAGGAGCATCAGTTAAAATTAAACAAAGTTTAGGTCAGGGTCCTTGTGCAGAGAGTCAAGCATGTGAGAGCTGTCGGGAGGTCGCAGTGTGTGTTGTGGGGACCCTGCTCGCAGGCAGACGGGTAGAGCTGGCAGCAGAGTAAGTGTGAAGCCAGAGGATTAGCAGGGGCCTGAAAGGGAAGGAGCCGCGCTTAAGCTGGTGTGTCATAGGCTAGTGGTTAACGAAGCTCAGCAAGGTGGGCTGACTGTATGAGCTCAGACCTGGGAGCTGCTGTGTCCAGAGGATTGGTCTAATTCTCATGCCTTGGGGCAGTTTCCTATAGATACGTATTTGACATCTTCATATAGGGAGGGGCTCTTCTGCCTGTTGAACCTGTGATGTTTTAGAGCTGAAGTGGCTGCGAGCTTCAGGGGCAGTAACATCCCTGTCCAGTAACTGGTGGAAATCCCCAGGAAGGAATTCTATTCCTATGTTAGGGGCACGGTTTAGGCATCTTGCCCTTTGTGTCTCTTCGTCTGCCCCCTCTTTTCTCTTTTTCTTTTCTTTTTTTTTTCTTAGTTTCAGAAATGCTGTTAACTTTAATTTGTGGAGTTGCTTCCTGAGAGTGAAAAATCGATGGGGGGCTATCGCAGTGTGAAATTCGACTGTCACTATTGAGCTATAGAGTTAGCAAGATGTCTTAGAAGGTAAAAAATAAATTGTGGCCCAGCAAATGCTCAGCTGTGCTATTTCAAAGGGGATATGAGGCTGATGGTCCGTTAGAGGGTACTTCAGTTAGATGGATGATGATTCCCTGTGAAATATTGGAGTTATTCCATAGGTAAGAGAAACTTTAGCTTATAAAATACAAACAGCTGCCTTCTAGCAGACGAATTCTGCCCTTAGATGTGTGAGCAGCTTGCCAGAGAGAGAGGACTCGTCCCTAAAATTAGCCTGTTGTGTTTAACAAAGTCTCTGATGGACCATTGTAGATCCTGCTGTGTTCCTTCTGAAAATATTTTGAGGATGTGACTGTTCATTCACGTCCCTTACCTATGCTGCAAGAATTAAGAGGCAGGGACTGATTTTTTTTTTTCTTAGCAAATGTTTGTATGGTGCCTAGATGCTCTCAAGAGAGAAGTAATAATTATTGTTTTACAAAGACTGCATTCCCTATTTGGATGGAAATCTTCCTTTGAAGAGCAGGAAAGGGATCGTGTTGTGCCCCATTGGCTGCCAGTTTGCTGTCGCTCTTGTGCATCTGTTGAAGGGCAGCCCTGGCTGCGCAGGCTGTCTGCGTGCTGGCGTTAATAAGGCTACTGCTTTCTTTGGCACTTACTGGCTATTGTGGCAGGACTCAGTAAGTGTTTGTGCTGTGCCAGCTGCTGTATGACAACAGGATGATTGTAATTACGGCTCTTGGTAGTTTATGCATTTCTTAGACTACAGTTAGTAAGTACAAATATGAAGTAGCACCAAAAAAAATGCCAGTTTGTATTACTTCTTACTACACCATATCTAGGACAACTGTAGAGTCTGTAATTATTTCTCTTACACTTCCATACACAGTTGCAGTATCGCTGAGGGCAGCTTACTGCTGCAAGTTTTAAGCCGCATTTAGTTGGAGCTTGGTAAAGATTTCCCAAAGAGTTTAATGACAGAAGAATTCATTGTACTTTCATATCTCCTCTGCCTCTGTAACAAAGAACCCAACACTGCCTTTACAGAAGCAGTATAATAGCAAGAAATGTAATTAACATAGTTTAATATGTGTTGACTTTTTTCAGAGTCAGTGCTTGTCCTAACTTTATTCACTCCACACCTCTGTGGGCATTTCATCCTATTTCTCCATTCACTTCTCCTTTCTTCCTTTTTGACAGTTTTCATCCCCAAAAAGCTGTTGTTTCCCACTCAGTTGCATAAGCGTTCCTGCTTTTCCCTCAGCCAGCTCATGACCTGTCCTTCCTCTGCCTTGCTGGTTTCCTCTTCCAGCTCTGGGACCACAGTTGGTTATGTGATACTAATGTGCCGTGGCCTCCTTTAATAGCCTCATGTTTCTTTTTGAAGGCATGATTACCTTAAATGATGCTAATTCTGATTCTTTCTTTCCCCCTAAAGGAAACGGCAACAGTGTAAAAGTTCTAGGGCGGCAGCAGCAGTTGTAGGAAGCTGTCTGGAGGATGTGTTATCGCGCTGCCTTTGTGTACCTCCAATCAGCGGTCATGAATGGAAGTTCTGGAAAGCATATCACCTCCACAGTAAAGCCCTTAAAAGGCTGCAGATGAATCCAAGTGCTGCTGTAGTAACATAGATATTTCCTGTTTATTTCAGCCGTTTGGATGCAGGCCATGGGAGTAGAAGGCATTTCATTGTGCACAGAGGCTGGCTGCAAGACTTTGCTGCATGTCCAACCTTCTGAACACCTTTCAGGCCTAGGAATTTGCTATTCCTCTTTTACTTCAGGGATATTTGATAATTTTGTGCCCTGATCGTCCAACCAAAGCTACCAATAATCCCAGGCCACCTCCAGGCCACAGTAAGATGATGGGTTACAGCTGCCATAAGTCTTCCAGTAGAAAAATATACCTGCCTAGCTATATGTGGAGCTCGGCCACAATCCAAACACGTTTACTTGTGGATGGAGGCAAGTTTCAGTAGGCTGGAACCTCAAACCCGTGTGCCTCAGCAGGGAGAGGAGCTGCATTTTCCACTTCCACCGCCTGCCTTTTGTGGCCCTGGTTTGTATTAAGATAGAGACCATGGTTCGCCTTCACAGATCTGTTAGGAACACAATTAGGGTCACCAGGATGAAGGATACATTTGAAAAGTGACCTGAGATATGAACACATTAGATGTGCAATTATTTCTATTTAGGAACTTTGTTTAAAGAATCACTTTCTAACTCAGCCTGTTGGTGCCTCAACAAAACCTTGCTGCAGCAAAATACTCTTCCGTAGCATGGCTTTTTACTTATAGCCAAAGCTGCTCTAGTAAGGCAATGGGATTGCATTTATTTTCTCTTTGGAACAGGGGACATAGTCTCTAAATCGAAATCAGAATGACCCATGCATTCTTTCGCCCAGCTTTCATGTCGAACCATAATTGCTCAAATGGCACATTTAAAATTTTGGCGCAAGCTCAGACATTCACTAGCCGCCTTTTTAAATCAGTCCCAGTGGCCAGTGGATACTGCGTAGCCCTACAAATGCATCTAAACATGCTGACTCCGAGGCTCCTTCCATTCTGAATGATCAGCGGTGCCATCTGTCTCTGTTTTGATTGGGGCTGGGCATATGTGTCCCAGCGAAACTCGGGCCAAAAAAAAAAGCGAGAGAGAAAGAGCCAGTGCCTGAATTTACTTCCCACTTCTGTAAAGGCATTGTTGGGCTCTGTGTTATAGAGGCGGAGGAGATATGAAAGCATAATGAATTCTTCTGTCATTAAATTCTTTGGGGAATCTTTACCCAAGTCCCTACTAAATGCGGCTTAAAACGCCTTCTTGCAGCGGTAAGCTCCCCTCAGTGGTATTGCGATGGTGCATGCAACTGTAAGAGAAATAATTCCTCTGTGGGGAAAAAAAGAGACAACATTTTTGGTTTGCATCAAGATGAAATTAGTCAGAAGCAAACTCTGAATTTGGCAAGCAGATGCTGGTATTAACAAGTTGTGCAAGCAAGTATAAAATAGAGGCGCTCGTGACTGAGAGTGCCTCAGCATCGTGTGTGTGTGTGCCCTTGCATGCACCCCGCTCCAAATTCACAACTTAGAACACGGAAATTAGAATGGGGAACATTGCATTATTCATAACTTGGCAACCAGAAGCCAGGGCACTTTGCCAAAATAAACTATTCTCTATAATTACAGGTGAAGCAACATTCTTTAATATCTTACAATACAAAAACATACATTAATCAAGGAAAGAGGGCTGCTTTTTTTTCCTAGAGGACAATAAATTAGCATCCTTGCCAATTTCCTCAATACATGTGACAATGTTTTACAGGATTATAAGTCAGCCTTTTTAAAGGAGGTTAGTCTAAAAACAAATAAACCCAATAAATGAGATTTTTAGCTAAATAAAGGGGAAGCCAGCTCCTAAAACGTTGGTGTCTTGCCAGAAGGTTTTCTCTGAGCACTGGCATTTGCACAAACTGAGGGCCTAAACTTCACTTGGTGTGTTTTGATATGGCTCTGCTGCAAACAGCTTTGCTGGGCACTTTTCTACTGCTAGGGATCTGGCCCCTCCTGCCGTAGCCAGCTCATCTAGTAAAATAAAATCGCAGCGCATTTTGCCAGTCTGGTAGCCCGTGTGTTCTGGGGTGATTCGCAGTCAGCTGCCGCCAGTGCCTCACACTGGAGTTCTTTCAGGGACGTAACGTACTGACACTGCTTGAGCTGTGTCTGTTTCCCTTTAAAGCTGCCTGTGACTTTTCTTTTAAAAACTTACTTATCAACTTAGGTGTTTTGCTTGTTGGTGGCAGACTTTTTTTCAGCTTTATGTTATGTTCTTGCACTCCGATAGGCACAAAAGGCCTTTGTGTCTGTATATCTCACACAAACTTCAGTAGTGCTCCCCCACATCTGCCAAAATAAACTCCTCCCCATATTATTAGCTCTAGCGCTTGCTGCAGGTGATGCTTGCTGAATTGAAAGAGGAGGGTGGATTCTTTCACCGGGTTGAAAATGGAGGCAGTTTTTGTCCCAGAAAACTAAGGGTTGTTTTTAGCTAGTGTTTGAAACTCAGATAGCGAGGGAGTTGTGTTAAAGACAATGTTATGAGTGAGAGCTCTGCAGTTCTGTGGCGTTACCGGTGTCACAGCAGCTATGTGCAGCATGTTACAGGCTAGTGAAACATGGTCTCTTCTCTGAAAAAGTTGCCCTCTCACCCAAATGTAAGTTGGCTATGAGAGAAGGCTTGCAATTAAATGATTGTGCACTGATGTTCAGGGCGTTTTTTTGCTTATTTTATCATGTCTTCTAAGATTTGTGTCCCACAAAGCAAGGACTGCAATAGACTTACTGTTCTGTAGCATAGCAGTGGTTGTGTTAATTGTCATCTGCAGCCGTGGTTGGATATGGCCAGGAGCAATTTCTCTGCTCCTGGAATCTTACTTTAGCTTGACTCTGCCTCAAAGCATCGACCAGTCTGATTCTAATATTTATGATATGTAAGCTGCTAGCGACCTGACCTCTGCCCCTGGTGCAGGGAAATGGCATGTATGTTCTGCTGGGATCAGGTTCTTCACCTCAAACAAGGGAAGATAAAGGCTTTGTTTAAAAATAAAGACATCACTCTTGGGTTTGTCAGTGGTACTGTACATTTTCCCCTCTGCCACTCTGTGTTTACAGGCATACAAAACAAAAATAAATGTATGAGAAAGAGAGCGTAAGGTCAGCATATCAAGTGTCAAAAGTAGCCCATGAAATTTTATTGGTGGTGCATTTAATCTGCTAAGCGTTTTTTACAAGGTACATACAAACAGTGGAATTGTAAAAATTTATGGAATGCTGTGTACAGTGTGGCTGTTTATGAAGAAAGGAAAATTTATATCTAGTTGAAATAAACCAAAGGGGAATGTTTTATGAAGACTCCTCAACAGCGGGGTACATCAAGCGAGATCTGGGTAAGGGGAGGAATGGGTATTTGCAGGGGTTGACTGATCTTTGTGGTGTTTTTCTGCCCCTTCAGCAGCTAATAGTTTCATACTTCTGTGGCTGTCAAATCGGCAGGATGCTGGATGCAGTGATGGGGGTTTTTTTTTCTGTACAACGGAAGGGAAACACAAGTGAACAGCTGCTGCTGGTATCTCTGGTACAAGGCTCTTGCTCTTGGGCCTGTTCCAGTCTAACAGTTTCTTGAGCAGCCCTTAATATCCAGCTGGGAAGGGTTAACTGAAGCCAATCACTTTGACATCAGCATTTTTTGTTTCCTTTTTCGTCCAGTATTTTGTTGATGATAAAGCACAGACTTAGTCAATTGAGAGATTCCAGAGCTGCAGAATCAGAGATAATTTAATTAACGGAATTGCTTGTGATTGCCCGCTGGGACGGCGGGTAGGAATTGCTCGATTTAATTTGGAGAAACAAAGATCACATGCATGCTAATGTTTGACAAATAACCAGCATTTGAGTTAAAGTTTTTTTGCGGGCGGTGGGGGCAGCCAATTCCCAGGGGAGATTTCCTATGAGGTGATTGCTGAGTAACAGCTCAAAGCTCAAGATAGATCCTTTTCCCTTTTACATGGTATTTTTATGTCCTTCTGCTGGCCTTTCACCTGCACAAAGCAAGGATTTGGTCAAAGGAAGAAAGTGGATTCTTATTTTTAGTACTATGAACAGTAGAAAAACATGCATTGGGCACAAAGACCAAAAACTACCGCGTGCTGTCTGCCAGGTCTCATTGACTTGCTTCCTGGTACCCAGCATCTTCAACTGTGACTGCAAAGTTGTTGAAGAGTTATCCACGAAGTCCAGAAAGAAGTGCAGGACCAAGCTTCCTCCACGAGGAGCCCTCACTTCATGTTTCTGCTCTTGTATAAACATTCTTGCACAGGCTCCCCTGCTCGTGGTGATGTAGGTCCACAGAGTGTGGATGTGCCCTCTCGATACCTTCTCAGCCAGGGAGGACAACGCAGGTATCAGCAAGGCTGCTCACATTCGCATGGCTGGAGAAGCACCAGTGCTGGGGCTCGAGGCATTGCTCTTGGCAGCAGTTGTGCTCAGCAGATCTCTCTGCAGGCTGATAAATGACGTTATCCAAACATGTCAAATCAGAGTGCTGAGGCGCAAAATTGTTAAAAGAGTCCTCCCACATCCAGCATGAGGTCAAGGCAAAGCGGGAAGAGGAGGGCTGTGGAAGCCAATTCCTTCTTCCCTGTAATTCCCTCTGCCTCCCTTGGCAGGGTAACCTGTACACAGCCTTACCCCATCCGTGGAGCTTGGCTTTCTGACCCTCGCTCCACCCCAGCATTAGCCTGTAAAAGTGCTGCACAGGCTGCTCCCAGCTGTGTCCGGGCAAGCGCACACAAGGTGTACACACAAGAGGGAAGCCTGAGGGAGTTCCCAAGATCGCTGCTGCAGGAAGAATTGCTCCTAAGCGATGCTTATCTTTAGGATACAAGCAGCAGGTTGACGGTAAAATGTCACTAAATGGAATGGCATGTGTCCCAAGTGTGCTGGCCACCACGGGAGCCAGACACATGGGAAGTAACTCTCATCTTTATTCCATCCCTGGAGGTAGCTCCAGTTTCCTTTATTTACTAATGTTCTCCCTATTTCCCTTGACCTCATTTCCTCCGGCTTTTCGGAAGCAACCATGCAATTATCGCTCACTTTGGGTTGACCCTTGGCCACCACGTCCCTGGTTGCTGCTTCTTTGGGAGGCTTTCCTGAAATCTCAAGTGCAAAATACTCACTTGTGGCCAAAATATCTCTCTCGTGAGATAGGAGCTGAGTCTTCGGCACTATTCTGTGCATCAGGATTTGTCTTGAGAGCATGCTTGGCAGGGAGAATGTGAAGTTTAAAGTCTGTCACAGCTGAGCTTTGATCAGTGCTGGGAGATATTGCAGTGGCTAAAGCTCCCTCCCTTACCAATGCACCCCAGTCTTGTTAATAAATGTATATTTAACAATGTCTGGAGCGTATGAAGTGATAATAACTAAATCAATACCTCCCACATTGATTGTCCAGGATCCCTACAGCGTGACGCACGCAGCGGTGCGGTAATTTTCCAGCTAACTAGCACCCTGATCTACAGCCCTCCTATTGATTGGCCATTGTATCAGGCAGCCTCTGAGCATTATTGCTTATACCTCTATTCAGCCTCCTTTTCTGATTCATTCGTTTATTACTGGACAGGTGCGATTATCTCAGAGACTTTCCGAATTGGCCGATGGGGGTCAGCCATTTAGACTTCTATAAACAAGCCATTTTCTATCTCCTCTAGTTGTTGCAGAGGCAAATTTTTCCTTTTCAAGCTTTGACTGTTATTGGGCTGGAACTGGGGATGGATTGGCCTTTGCTTGGATCTGCTCGAGGATTCCACTTTTCCCGTTGCTTGCTGAGTTGTCTGCCCTTCGGAGAAGGACAGGTGGCTCCATGGATAGTAATAGGAGAATTTAGTAATGGTTGAGGTTCTGCTTGCCACTCATTTTGGGCAGGAGCCACACTCACTACCTTTTAAAACTCCAGTGCCCTTATGCACTCAGGAAGGAGAAATGAATTCCAGAAAGTCAAATCCAACTGCAGCCTTCATCTAACGTCAGCTTCTTGATGGGCCAGACTGGAAGGGAAACAATTTTCTCATCTGACAGTAATCTTCAAATAAATAATTCTGTTTCTTCCTTGGATAAAACTAACATCTTTCCAGTCATTCTTTGAAAACACTAACAACTGTCCTTGAGGGTGAGAACCCAAACTGGGAGATTATAATAATTTATACCAAAGAGCAGGAGCAAGTGGGTGGTTTACAGTGGGGAGAGCTGTCTCCTACTGAAGCTCTTTCATTTTGCTCCAAAGAATATTTATTGATACCAAGACTTGAATCCACAGTGTCCCTGTCCCCAGGCAGACCTTACCCACTAGGCTATCATGTGTTTCTTTGCCTTTTTTGCAGTTTTAAAACTGTTACCATTTCCTAGCAACTGTCATTTGCAATGAATCTCTTTCTGATGAAGGTCTCTCCTCGATTAGCTCATGCAGAGTGTCTGATCTGTACAAAGGCAGGAGTGAAGCTGGAGGAGCTTTGTAACACTGGTACTTAACCATATGCACTCCTGCAGCTCCAGTTTCTTCTGAAGTGTCATAATTAGAAAAATCACTCAAGATCTTTTTGACTAGCTCTGTTTCCAGAGCCTTGGGAAAAGCCAGCAGAATCACCTCATGGGAGATACCTCAGGGCCTTCCCTGCGTGCCAACGACAAGTGACTAATGAACAAAGGAGCAAGTGTGGGAGTGCTGAGATTGCAGCTCACTTTATCGGTTGTAGTAATTCTGCTAGAGCCATGTTATCGCCACCTGTTGATTGCAACTCACTTTATTGGTTGTAGTAATTCCACTAGACCCATGTTTTAGCCATCTGTTGATGAATCGTCCCCTAAAAAGATAGAACACGAAGGTGCCACTGTGGGTTATGTCGTGACTGATGCAGCTTCTGGTGGCGAGGTACTCTTCAGGTTCTTTGGAGCTTGAATCTGCTTGGACAGGCCTAAAATTCACTGACATACATGAAAATTGCTCTTTCATTTTGTTTTTTTCACAAGACTGAAAGCCTTAATGTCAATGCAGTACTCTAAACCTTTTCTGGGGAATGCTTGAGGGCCCCTCCCTATGCCTGCATTGTGTAGAAATCGGGTTTTGCAGCATGCTGGAGTGACACATCCTTGTCTATAATGCTCCCTGCATCTCATTTGCTAAGCATTGCTGTCTGCCCTTGCTTTTAGGTTGGCAAGTTGCTCTTTTCACCAGCCTCGCAGAACCGTGAAAATACACTTGCCTGCCCTCAGCACAGTGCCTCTGTGACAAAAGAGATAATGCTGCCCATCAAAAATGACCCTAGGAAATGGGAAAGCAGAGATTGTAAAGCTGCTTTTATAGCCACCCTGTTGGCACAGTGTCCGTAGCTCTTGGTTTCTTCTTTTTTTCAGTATTAGAACCCAAAAAGCTAGGAGTTTCTTTAATATAAAAACATTGTGTTGATCCTGTGTAATGAGCTGATTCTGTTTCACAAGGTTGGTGGCCAGCAAAGACCTCCATCACCTGAGGGGAAGAGCAGCTCCTATTGCCCACAGAAAGTTATCTCACCAGCTTTAGAGCAACATACAGAACTTTGTCTAAAGCATTTGGTCCTAAGGAATCTCTTAAGGGTGGCAAAAGAAGAGACAGAACTACAAACAAACAAAAAAAATCTGTTCTTTAAATGTCCGCGTCTTGCAGAAGCTTGCTCTGAATGAAGTTGGCAACGCCAGCCCTGTCGTGTTCTGTCATGCTGTGTTTGGAAGTGTTCAGTAGGACACCTCAAAGAATTCAAACTGGGCTTTTCAGTATTTTTTCTTCACCCCACGTTGAATGTACTGGTTCAAATGTTGCCATTTCCTGTGTGGTACCTGCCTTGGGATCCTTTTTCACCCAAACTCTTAACAATCTTGTGTGCTCAGTGATGCTCACTCTCCATCATCTTTTGCAGAATTACAGAAGACTCTGCAGTGACAACATTTGAAGCGTTAAAGGCTCGTGTCCGTGAGTTAGAAAGGCAGCTTTCCCGTGGGGACCGCTATAAATGTCTCATTTGCATGGTGAGTAGCACTCCACTTGTGGTAATGAATCAGAAATGTCTTGGTGCCTTTGCCGAGGAGGGGAGAAGTTTTTTCCCTTTTTTGGGTGGAGTGGGGGAACGAATTACACGAATTAGCCTTCCAAATGAAGGTGCTAGGTCTTTTTAGCAACTGTATGTATTACATTGTTCCGCTGGTATGTGGAGCTGTCCATCTGTATCAGGGCAAGCCCCCAACTTCAGAAGACTTTCAGTCTTCCTGTAGAAGACTCCCAAATACCAGCATCCTCTTCCTGCATGTGCAGATTTACATACATAGGAGAGAGCAGAATCTGTGATCTGAGCCGCGCCGTACGATTTGGGAACAGGAATGTTGTCTGAGCATTTAAAAGTTGTCGGTGTCTGCTCTGTGGTGATGCTGAGGCCTTCTTAAAGAAGGGCAGCAGCTCCCTCTGATGGTCTGAGCCTGCAGAGCTTTGCATCTCCTGCTGGGTTTTTATTCTGGTGACAGCAGGAGAAAATTCTGCTTGGCGAAGGGCTCCCTCTGCAACTTCAGCTTGATTCATGGTGCTCGCTTTCCCAGCTCACGACCTGAATGTATGGGGGTGCAGTCCCCATCTCTTCTCCCACAGAAGGGACGACAGCTTGCTGCTGATTTCCAGAGGTTATTAGCAATGATAAAAAATACTCAAGAGAAGGCATGTCTGCTGAAATAGCAGCAGCATTCTTGGGATGTAGTTAAGCTGTTCCTGCAGGGCTAGGAGATGTGATAAGGGTTAATCTTACCCTGTCACTGCTTTTGGTATGATCTGGTGACCCTTCTGATGGGAATAATAGCAGGTGGCCAAGGCAACTTCAGATGGTCCTGCGATAACTGTGCTGAGCCAGGTCACCACTTAAGTGGATTATGGGCTTCCAACAGGAGTTCTGGGAAGCCAGAAGAATGGACTGCAGAGACTTTCTGCCTCTACTGCACAAACATTGCAAAAATACAAACTTAAATATTATGCAAGCTTTTTTTTTTATTTAATACAAAATACAAGGCAGTGTTACCCACAAAGAAGGGTGTTGTGATGGGGTTGGGAGCAAAGAATCAGTAGATCCCTGCTATGGAAATAACCTGTTTGCTTCTTCTCCTCAGGACTCCTACACAATGCCCCTGACTTCCATTCAGTGCTGGCATGTGCACTGTGAAGAATGCTGGCTGCGGACTCTGGTGAGGCTCTTGGCTACTTTCTTGTTGACTTATAGACTTTTTCCTCTCTTCTGGGATACTTTATTTAAATCACCACGG
This sequence comes from Phalacrocorax carbo, assembly GCF_963921805.1. NCBI lineage: Eukaryota > Metazoa > Chordata > Aves > Suliformes > Phalacrocoracidae > Phalacrocorax > Phalacrocorax carbo. Next base: position 50,969,182 of record NC_087518.1, on the reverse strand, counting down.
GAAAGGTGCTTTTTGCTTTATTTTAAACAATATGAGTGCCGTGCATGCAGACTTCCCAAGCCTTGCTGTTTAACAACCCGCTCTAGCTTTGACTTGAGTGAGTTTTGTCTGAGTCGTCGTGACCAAAGTGCGGTCCTGCCCCTTGCTTGCTCCTCTGCTGCTGTGGGGACAGGCATTGCTCTTGTAAGAGCTCTGTGCTGGGGACAGCCTTGCCTTAGAGTAATTTCCTGTGGGACATCCGTGCAGAGAGGTACAGCCATGAGAGTGGAGGCCAAATCCACTGAGATTCGTGGAATGGGTAGCTTCTGAGAAACCTAATATTCCCCTGAAGCAAAGAGAATCATCTTCAGGATAGATGATGTGGAAGGGAGCTTTTATGAATATGAATCTATATTTTTCAGATTATTTGAAATAGCACTGTGCCGTTTTCAAGCATATGCCATTCTGTTTGGAAGATTGGGGACTACCTTGAAAATTGAATAGGTGACCCAATGCAGTAAATTTATACGTGTATTAAAGGACATCAGGATAAAATTCAAGGTGTTATTAAATAAAGTGTTTTCCTTTCCTTTGTTAAAACTGTGGGCTTTATAATCAGCCTTTCAACTCCCCTGTGCAGCTGATTTTCAAGCTTGCTTTTTATTCATGTGGGGGAGTGGAAAATACTTATGCTTTCTAGTTCTCTTGCGAGCAAGATGATACAGTGTTGGGTTGCAAGCAATGTAAGGGAATGCCACTCCTAAAAACTGTTCCTGTAAGGCATTACAAAATCTACTTTATAGAACACGTTGTGCGCTTGGAATTACGATTAAGCTGATCATGCTCCATTAAATTCTGCCTTTTAAAAGTCTTGTCCCAGAAAAGTTACCAGGACGGTGAAGTGCCTGTGGGCTTGAGTACTAATAGCAACTCAATAACTTGGCTATCCCTTGGGCTGTATTTTATAGCTCTTCAGCTACACCCCGTCACTGTTTAGATTACACAAGCTTTTGTAAACATTTTAGCAGCATGTTATAAAAGACACATATGTGGGTACATAGCTGTGAGATGTTTGGATGAATGAGTGCTCTGCCACCTTTGCTAAGTGGAGAGTAATCTTGTCCTTCAGCAGTGTGACAAGCAGAGGATAAAACACTAATTTCTTTTTCATTTTCTTTACTCTGAAGTCTTTGTCCTCTTCTCCTCCCAGCAGCCTCAAATCATCTTCTAAATCTGTGGCACTGATTTCAGGCTATTCTTAGGCTCAGCAGCAACTTAGTTCAACTTCAGTCAGGCACCTTTGTTTCATGTGCAGCGGTCACGGCTGCTCATAAGGACTGGGAAATCCCACTCTAGCTGCTCAGGGGTTGGCATTTACCCTTGGAGAGGGGGAGCCATCTCCCCTGTAGATACCCGTGAGGAAGGTGGGAATCAAGCTGGCTGTGTGCTATTGCACATGGCTCTTCTGCCAACTGGGCAGGCGGGGTGGGAATAGTCCAGCAAGACATCATATTAGGACTTGGCACTTGCGTAGGGGAAGCAATTAATAAGTGGCTACTCATGTGTTCCCCAGTCTTAGCCTCTCCCTGCAGCCCCCAATTTATTAAACCAGGACTTTTCACAAGGCATACTTGCACTCCTTCTCCCGTCTCAAAAAAAATCTCCCAGCCTGTGTTCGCATGTTTCTAATGTAACCATTAAAATGTAGCCCGAAGACAGCAATAAAAACCCTGGAACGCCTTGGTGCTTTTGTGTCTTGATCAAAGTCAATGTGTGTAATCTCGTTAAGACTGCCCTCCTTCCCCCTCCTTTTTTTATGAATTTAATGGCATACAGCAGCTGGGCTCAGTGTTTAATGCTCACCAACCTGCATTGTTCTAATTAAGGTATCTCCTTTTATTTTGGGCACAAAAGAGACTCTTGTTTTTTTAACAAGCGAGGAGCTGTGGGATAGTGTGTGTAATAATCGCTGCTGTTACCTTTCCCTGGGTATAAAGCTGGCTCCCCAGTGGGGGCAGGAGGAGGGAGCCTGCGCGTGCAGCACACATGGAAAGACTCGGCTGGGGGAGAGGGGCAACGTTTTTCTTCTGTTGTGCAATAAACAATTTGTTGGAGTTAATAGGAGTTGGGGCGGGCAGGTTGTGTCAGGCTTCCGGCCCCTTTTGAACATTCTGGAGATCTGCCATCCCTGCTGGTGAAAAGTCCCTTTTCTCCTGTGCGCCTGTGGTTTATATGCCCAGCCGAGATCTAATATTAAATTAGAGTGTGAGTGTGTTTGTGTGAGAGGGAGGGAGGACTGTGTCTTGAACAAGGCCTTGGAACCAAAGGCTCAGAGTGCCAGGGAGCACTTCTAAACCTTTGCAAGCTATTGAAGATGGTGAAATTTGGTGTTTACGTCTATGGACCAGAGGAGGTTAAGTGGTTTTTAAAAGGTTTAAACATTTTCTAGGATATGATGCTACAATGATGTGAGCATCTCTAGTATCCTCTGATTTGCATGGTGTCTAGGGCACTGATGAGGATTGGATCTTTAAAGCACTTAGGCTTTCTGAAAATATAATTTTTGAACTTCTGGCTCTTGAAGTCCAATTCCAAATTATAACTGTTCTGTTGCTAGGGGAGAGGTGGAGACATTTTTAACCACCAACTCTACAAATGACTGCTGGGCTGTCTATCTTAGGTACTGTTATACTAGAGCTCAATGCATCAAACCAGCTCCAAGTTCTGGGGATGAAGTATCTACTGGAGCAGTATCCCTCTCTATCTCCTTAACATGAAGGAAAGGCTGGGGGCACTGAAAGGGACCCTGCAGATGGCTTAAGAGAACAGAGATCATGGTGCTCACCGAGTTAGCCAGCACCTCAGTGCCAGTAGAAACTGCTTGGTTAGATGGTCCTCCTCAGAGTGGCCATGGAGAAAGGGAGGAACCAGCCCTTCACTCAGTGTCAGGCCACGAGTCAGTGGTTTTCTCTCCTTCCACTTGCTCGGTGAGCAGCACCAGTCTGCCGTGGGCTGTGGTCGTTGTGCTGTGTGCTGCATATGCTGTGGGCAGCTATGCGGTTGTAGGCCCAACAGGAATGGAGGCAGGGAGAGGGATACAAAAATGTGTTGCTTGATGGCATGTGATTGTGCCTGGTTTCCCAGGAAATCATATTACCTGTTTTGTCTGCTGGGTTTGTATTGCTGTGTCAAACCACGCCTTTGAGCTTGCTGCTCCCTGCTTGCTGGTTGTCTGGGGCACTCAACGCAGTGACATTTTTCATTCCTCCATCCTGCTTGCTAGTTGGTATCTTCAAGTTATGCAGCAACTAGGACACTAGCCTGGAGTGACTTCCCAGCAATCCCTTTTGGAAACCCCTGAAAACACGTGCAGGTTCTTCAAAGACAGGAGGGGAAATGGAGTTGCAGGAGGGAGGCTTAGTCTGGGTAGCAGGAGGTGGGGTTCATTTCCCTGAATGTTGACTCTCCTCATGGCAGGTGTCCATCCTCAGCTGGTTGGTGGAGTGCACCCCTGGGTGATGGGGCATGAATCTCCCTCTCTGGAAGAGGTTTGTCTGCCCCTTCTCTATCCTTCCCCATTAACTGAGAGGGACTCTACAGCTACTAGTGGGTGAGGTTCGTATTTTCCTTCTCTGGGGAAGAGTGCTCTGACAGTAAAGAATAGCATTCTGCTGCAGTGCTTCGCTGGGGAGGTGTGGAGCCTCCATCCTTGGAGGTTTGTGAGAACAGGTTTGAATGCGTGTCAATCAGCAGTAATTCAGGTTGAAGAGATCTTGCTGGGGGAATGGGTTGGTGAGTCTTGATGGCCCTCTGAGCTATGGTTCTGTGAACTCCAAAACCCTGTTATCCTTCCTTATGAAATAAATGGAGTTAAAAGCTAAGTCAGGTGATTTTTTGCCGGTGATGGAGCTGTTGGTGGGTGCAGGGGCTGAAAGAGGGCAGGTTTATTTGAGCAGGTGCAGTTTGCTGAGTTTCCCCCATTGCCTGTACAGCCAGATCTAGTATTTCCTATATGTATTTGCTGACCCCAGGCTTGTACTTGGCTGTCTTGGGCTTATTTGAAAATGACAACTGCAAGAGCAGGAAAAAATCACTTCTAAAAAGCCTTCTTCATCACAGAATATGCTTCCAGGGGATCCATCAATACTTATGTATGCTCTGCAGTTGACACATTTGTGTCTTTGGTAGATTACACTACTATGTTCTTAGCCTTGTCGCTTTTTCTAGGCTATAATACTGTATATCGCATGTGGTCTGGAGTATTTTTGTAAGAAATAGTGCAGATACAGAGCAATCCTTCTGGGTGATTTCTTAGTGCTTCCAGCAGCATAGGAACCTCCTGAGTCAGCAGCTGTATGGAGGATGCTGCGCGTGATCCTTCGTGATTTTCCTATCTGCCATGAGGTCGTCTGGTTATTTATTAACATCTTTCAGCTTTGGCCTCCAATAACCTGTGGGAGTGAGCTCCACCCTTTGAGGAGGCTCGGTGAAAAAGATGGCTCTCCTGATTTCTTTAACCCCATTACCTACCACCGGAGGTACCCCACAACAGCAGTTGTGAATGGCTGTCTCTGGTAATTAGCCTTTGCAGAGAAGAAGCTGCCACTTCATGTGCAGGCATGGGGAGAGAGGGTTGTCACCTTGGTTGAGAATTGGATCTTGGAGTTCCTCTCCTGGCAGAAGCTGGTTGTTGGTTTGGGTCCCTCCTGTCATCTCTCTGTCTTAGTTTTCCTTCCTATGAAATGGGCAAGCTTTGAGCCCAGGTTTGATGGTGGCACTGTATAGGCAAAGTTGCTCTGTGTGTGCACGTGTCTCTTTATTCTCTGTGCCTGGTAGCATATTCTGCTTGGAAATTGCCCATTTTTAGACCCACAGGACAGCAGGAAGTGCCTAAATCCTTCCTTTTGAGTTTTCTTGCTTTAGCCAATTTACAGCAGACGTCACACCATTTTTTTTTTAAGAGGCAACTTTAAGACAAAATACTCCCAATCCTTCCTGGCACCATGTGAGCCCTAACGACTTCTCAACATCTCAGCTCTCGTTAATGTATTTTTCAAACTACTACCCCAAGTGATTAGCCTGTATTGTGGATCAATCACTTGCCAAATTTTAATTAAGAAAGGAGGAGAAAAAATAAACTCCATCCTGGTTCCAGCCCCTTTTCTTTGCTTTGTAACAGCCCTGGAGCAAACTTCTTGCAGCACGGTTTTATAAACCCCTCAAAACTGGGGTTTATAATGGAAAAGCTGAGGTGGCCTTTACTCTAGCACACGCAGCTATAACACATCAAGGCTTTTCCATGAAGCTATGATGAAAGGAGCAGAAGGACCTGGAAAAAAAAGAAAGAAAGAAATGGCCGACAGGTGGGACTTATTATTCCACAGCATTTTTATTTCAAGGGAAAAGTTTAGTAACCCCAGCTGGCAGGTGAGCAGTGGGGGAGCAAATGCTTTTTCATTGTGCCTGTGCCAACATGTGTGTGTGTACAAGCTTATGTGCCTCTCTACCAGAGAGGAGAGCTTAAATGCTAGTGCCAATAAATGTTGTACACCTACACTGAAAAGTCAGATGTAAGGAGCAAGGTTCTAAGCAATTTCAGTCTAAAAAAGAAAAAAATCAGGACTTAGTTCTGAATTTAACACACATGCTGATGTGTGCAGAGGATGACAGTTTTATTTAAAAAAAAAAAAAAAAAAAGAGGAAAAAGGCTTCCCCAAGGGTCCAAAGTCATTATTTTTGCTTGAACTGTTTAATACCAAGCATAAGTACTAGGGAGACCCAGAGACCTGGGCGCGGCGTGCCACATGCAGTCAGCCTGAGCAGCATTCAGGCCTGGCTGCTGAAGGTCTCTAAGATGCCATTGTTCCCTCCAATGTACCCAGGCTTCAGAGCTCAAGATGAGCTGCCCTCCCCACATGCAGGTGAAGCAACATCTACCACTGCCCTAAATGAATCTGCAGTCACGTAGCTTTTGCAGAAAACGAGTCAAGCTACATGTGTTTGGGTTCTACCTTCTGCTGTGGTCAAAAACTTGGCCCTGGCTGCCCATGTGCAGCTCTGAGCCTTAGGTGGGGAGAGTGGATCCCTGCCCAAAAATGTCAGCATGTGGTGCAGAAAGCGTATCTCTGGGACAGAGATCCTGGGGTCTGTCAGTTCCCTTTCCCTGTGGTGTGAAAGAATTGCATACCTAACCTTGCTTTGCCATGGAAGAGAGGAACAAAGCTGCAGTCGGTCTAATCAGGCTTTTTCTGCCATCCTGTGGGCTAAGCATGGAGGACTTGTGCTTACAGCTAGCGCCTGCACTGCCTTTGGGAGGACCTGGGCAGTGTGGCTTTCCAGGGAATCTCTCCATGTGAAATTTCCCACAAGCTGTCTAGTCTGTGTTAGTGAGGTTACCCTTGCTACGGGATCACACAATCTGCCTGGAGCTGCCTCAGTCCACCTCCAAATCCCAGAACAGAGTACGAGATGCAAGACAGTGAGATGGCAGAAGCAGTAGTTTGCTTTTAGCAAGCATGAACTCAAGGGAGTTCAGTGCTCCTCTCCACCCATGTACAGCCAAGCATCTCCAACTTCAGCAGAGCTAAAAGAAAATAGCTGCTGAAATGCTGCTCAGCATTGCTGCACAGGAGCACTGAGGAATAGAGGGGACATGGGTTTAGGTGGCAGCAAGCACTTTCCTTCATCCTTCATCCCAGACTGAAGGCAGGCTGAGGCATTTGGTGGGTCAGGGGACTGGTCTTGCAAAAGGTACCTCTCCCTGATGGATTGTCCAGAGAGGCAGAAGCTCTGGGTACTCAGTTGGGTGCTTTTTTGCCACCTGCCAATAAGCTGTGCGTGCAGTAGTCACATCTGGAATGCCTTAAAGTCCCTGTGCACGCTTGTGTTCTGCTTGTCAGGGCACACAGGAAAGCTTGAATGGGCAGCTGCCAACTGCTGCCTCTCTGACAACATGCTGTAAATTAATTCCTCTAGCACCTCTGTGACACTTCCTCTGACACCCTACAGCTGCAAAGATGATGCCAAGAGGCCAACCAGATGCAACAAGCACCTGAGGGCCAAGGAGCTGCATGATGATGCAGGCCTGAGCAGGGACTCAACTGAAACAGGCTGTTTTGTGGCATTTACATCCAGATTAGTGAGCCTTGGCAGTGCTGCTATGTAGCCCATCCCACACTAGCTTTAAAGGTGGCAGAAGGGGCAGATATTTAGATTTTTCTCTCCTACCTGTCCTGACTGCTGCAGGAAGTTTTTACTGGGACATGCAGGGTTAGAGCTTGTGCTTTTCTGATGCTGGAGATCCAAAGCTCTGGTCCTGAGCACAAGTGAAGGGGCATGTTATATAAACAGGCTCTGATAAAGTCCAGTGCACTCGCTCTTTGATTTCATCAAGGTCTTAAGCCTTTCCTTTCAGTTGTGGTTTGTGCTTGCCCTTCCTGGAATCCAGCACGCCAAGTCCGCTCTGTGAAGAGTGGTGCGTGGGGCTGCCCGATGGGTTGCACAGGCACGGTGAGATGGTCCCTGCCCCAGAACACTGAAAGTCTAAATGGACACAGTAGTTAGAGAGGGTGTAAGTCGAGTCCCAGGCAGCTAGAAGGACGTGCCCACAGGCATCAGCACCAGAACTAGATGCACCGTCCAGACCAGCAGTGGTCTGTCCCACTGCCAGTCTGTCAGTCACCCTGAGTGATGTCCAGAGTGTGTTGGGTGTCTGTTACGTGTTTCATTCAACTCTTGTTCAATAGGACTTTGTGTGTGGCTGTTCTAGCTCTCAGGTGCAAGTGCCTGTGGCTCCCACATGCATCAGGGCAGCAGCTCAGCCGCTAGCAGCAAGGGGTATATAGTGGGAGCCTGATTGCTCAGAAGTCCAAAGCTCAGGGAACAGCAAGCGTGCAAAGTCCATATGTGCCAGGAATAATGTGCACTGGGAGCAGGGAGGGGGCTGGTTCGAGGCTGGTCTGCAGGGGCTTTTTGCAGAGCAAACATGACTGGCACCTCTTTGGAGTGGCATCCCTGTGGATTACTTGCACCTGTGTAAACTTTCTGTACCTGGGCCTCTCCTCCAGATTCTTCTTAGTCCAGGGACCTTCCAGGGGAGAAAACCCCTCTCCTCTCTCTGCATGTGTTGTCAAAAAGCAGAAAGGACCTTTTCTAAGGATGCTTGCCTTTTGTAAGCAGCAGTGCCAGCTCCTCTGCCAGTGTCCTGAATCATTTAGTACATCTGTCACAGCTAGGGATGTCCCTAAATGCAGGTAGCAGTACCGAAGCAGTGTGGCAGGCTACGGTCCTGCCCTGCCACTCAGTCCGTATCCTGCAAGCTGTTGTGTTCGCTGCTGCAGGTACTGAAACAAGCCCTGCTAAGGGAGAGCAGCAGCAGCACTGAACTGAAGGACTTCAGTTCTGCCAGCAAGCCCTGTGCAAGCCAGCAGGCTCATGCACGGCATGGTGCATCCCTGATTGCTCACTTGTCATGCTGAACGCTGGGCGTTAGCTGCTGGAAGGGCCTGTCTGACAGCAGTGAGCAAAACTTGGGGTGCTCGGACAGAGCCTGTGCCCAGTTCTGTGCAGCAGGAGGTTGTGTTGAGGCTGTGGTCTGTGTTGAAAGCCAGGGCATCCCAGTTTCCTGCGCTGCTGCTGCTGTAGACGGGCGGCTGCCTCGCAGTAGAGCCATCTTTCTGTCATTTTTCCCATCAACTGGCTGTCACATCTGCCAATCTAATGATGACCGTCTTAGCTTGACCCCAAATCTGAAGCTTATTAACACCCTCTTGCTGTCAGGCTTGGTGACAGATGGCACATCAGCCCTTGTTTTATTTCATGTAGTGTTCAGGTTGGCCACCCATTACCTCTCCCCAGTTCGCAGTTTACCAGTTGCAGCTCACCTTGTCAGAACAAACTCATCTCCACAGCATCTCTGTGAGCTGGGGGAGGACAGGACAAGGTTTTCCTTCATGCGAGCAGTGCTGGGACTTCCACAGGATGGCCAAGGCAGTCCCCCAGCATGCTTCCCTGAAAGGGATGGTCCAACCCCACCATGAACTGGTTCAGTCATCCCAGCTGAAAATTGTACTTGTTCTGGCTGGGTTGGTTTTCTGCCTGCTCGGTGACCTGAACTGTCTCATCGGGGGCTGCAGGTGAGCAAGGGACGCGGAAAGGAGCAGGTCTGCCCGGTAGCCAGCAATGACGGTGCAGTGGGATGGGGTGCTCAGGCCAATCCATCTGCAGAGACTCCTCTCCCCGGAGCTGCTGAGTTTGGTGACGTGTCTTGGCTCTGGGTTTCAGCCCCCTGCAGAGCTCCTGCCTCCAGCTCTCCTGCCCAGCCGCCTCTTGCCCGGGACTGGAATGGGGCAAGGGTCTTGCAGGGCAGGCAAGGAAGGTGTTGGGGCTCCCCTTTCTGTTGGGAGGGCATGGCCCTGCCTGGAGGGGAAGGAGGGTGGCCTTGCTCCCCCTGCTCCTGTGCTGCTCCCCGTGAGGTCCCAGACCATGGGCAGCGTCATGCGAGTTGTCCTCCTTCACACTCTGACTGTTCATCTCATCTGCCGGTTGCAGGGTGCCAAGAAGCTCTGTCCCCAGTGTAACACCATCACGTCTCCTGGAGACCTTCGGCGCATCTACTTATGAAGGACCCAGCGGGAGGGCGGGACCCAGCTACTCGGCTTAGCTCATCACACCAAGGGGGAGAAGAACGACAGCAACAAAAAAAAAAAGACGTTTTAAAATTTAAAAACAAAAACAAACCAGAGACTCCAGACACGGACTCGAGGATACAGGAGCAGTGGGGAGCCTCGGCTCCCAGGTCCCGCGCGTCGAGGCCTCCTTCAGCATCTGCAGCGGGCAAAACCAAACCCTTTGTTGTGAAGCCCCCGTTTTTTAAAACCAGTATTCCCCATCCACCCGTTCCCTGGAGCTGGCTTTGCATCGCGGATGGCTCGTGAGCCCTCCTTTGGACTGTGTTGGTGACCACTCTGCCCCCAGGAGACTGGGGAAGGGACCCTTGACAGAAAGATGTTAAATAACCTGTAACTTGTGTTCTTTGTTCAGTTTTTTTGTTTTGTTTTTATTTGTTTCGGTTTGGTTTTTGGTTTGGTTCTGTTTTGGTTTTTTGTGGTGTTCTAGTGATAAAAAAAGGTTTAAAGAAAAAAAAACCCACACCCAGGCAGAAATGAAGCACATGTAATATAGATTATATATGTTTACAATGTTGTGTATAAATGGGATAGACTCAAACATTACATACTAATAAGTTTCCCTTTCTTTTTTTTTGGGTTGTATTTTTTTTTAAAGAAGAAAAAAAAATGAGCAGAGAACATTAAACCCATATTTTTCTTGGTTCAGCAAAGTTTTGGCATTAAAGTCATTAGTTTAAAAAAAGTATATATATACATATATATAATATAAATGGTTTAATGTTCTGTGGTGTATATTTCCTCATTCAGATATGAAGTTAACAGCTTTTAGTAATGGCTGTAGCATTGCCCATAACTTACAGAACTTATGGGGAGTAGAGGAGGTGGATTTTTGTCATTAGTTGTAGCTAATGGGGCTATTTATAATAGAATCGTTATCCCTGGAAAGACACGGCTTTTAGCTCCTTGCCGGGGGACCGGGCAGGGCGGGGGGATCTGGCTCAGCCCCCTTTGCCATTCCCAGCTGGGGAAGGGGCAAACGGTGCGGAACTGGAGTGAGGCAGCCTGCCAGAGCGCTGCCCTCTCCCCTGGCCGGGAGCCCCTGCTCGAGGGTCTGGCTGACCCCCTCATGCCTCCTCCAAGGCTGTAGCCCCTTCCCCTGCCCCTGCCTTGGTTTGCTTTCCTCCCCTCCAGGCAGCGTTTGCTGGCTGAGGGTGCCTGAGCTGCTCCCAGTGCCCGCTGCCCAGGCAGGGCGGCAGGGAGGCGGTGGGCGCAGGGAGGGACGCCGGGGGACAGGGTGGCCCTGCTGGTGGCTTTGCCCAGAGAGGCTCAGCCGGTTCCCTCATGGTGCTGGCCGCAGTGGGCACTGGCGCTGCCTGGCAGAGGCATCCGAGCCCTGCAGATCCAGCCCTGCCCCGCACCGGCTTCCCTCAGCTCCCGCTCTCCTGGAGCCTGCGTTTTGCAAAAGAGGTTTTGGCACTGGGGCAGAGACTGAGCCAGCCCTGTCTCGCCCCCCACAGGGCTGCAGGCTGCAGCAAGCAGAGGTGCTTCCAGCCAGAGGTTCCTCACAGCCCCAGCTTCTTCTATGCAGTCCCTCATGCTTGTCCCCGTCTCCCGTATCCTCAGCCTTAACCAAAGCTGCCATCTGGCCTGGTTTTTTTTGTTTTTTTTTCTTTTATTTTCAGGACCCAAGAAACAGATACTGATCCATTTCCCCAGGTGAATGCATGCCCTGTGTGCTGACTTCTCCCAGCCCCACACCGTGCAGCCTTCCCCCCAGCTCCTGGGCGGTCGTGGGGTGCCAGCTCCCCGAAGCCAGAAGATGGGGAAGTTCATCTCCCCTTGCTCCCACAGGGTCTTTCCAAGCAGATCCCACCTGGCAGCACAACGTGGCCGGGGCATTTTAAGAGAGTCTGGAAACAGCAGTGGATGAGGATTTTGGAGCTGTGGCTCCAGTGCTGCTGGGATGCTGGGGCCTTTCCAGGGAGGGAAGGGCTGGGGAGGCAGGATGCCTGAGGGGTGATGGTCCCATCACCACTTTTCTGCCCTAAGCTTGATGCTCCTTTGCAGTGAACAGCTGCCATCCTTGGCATCTCCTGAGTGATTTCAGAAGGATCCCACTGCACCCAAAAAAGACCAAAAACGCAAAACAAATTGAAGGAGCTGTGTTTTATCAGCATCTCAGCAAAAGGTGACAATTCCTAACTGAGAGTTTCCCAGGTCTCCAAGCTCAGCAGCATGGTGGCCTCTGACAGGACTGCAGCCGCCTTTGCTCAGGGGCACATCGCTGCAGAGCTCCCGGGGACCAAAGGAAACCGAGGCACCCCAGGAGTGTCCTGCCTCCCCGGGGAGGCTGCGGGCAGGGGAAGGGCTGCAGCAGTGGGCTGTCACTGCTGGGTAACCCTCTGGCCAGCAGCACCCGGGCAGGGGAAGGGTAGGCACACAGAACTTGGGTCTGGGTTTGTAAAGGGGGAAGAATTTGGGGGAGGTACAGCTGGGCTGCAAGTGCTACCCAGCTGGGGCTGCGATGTCCGGGTGCGGGCACTGGGGTCTCGGAGACGGATTTGGAGACTGTGCAGTGGGTGGGTTTGAGAGGCCGCTGGGAAGGGGGAGAGAGCAGGACCCCCTACCCCAGCCCTTCCTTGGAAATAGACCCCAGGAGAGAGCCAGGGTTTCTGGTGGGTGTTGTGGCCCAGCCGTGTGCTTTATGTACGTATGTGTAAAACCATATGTAACTAGTCATTGGTTCCTTGTTTTGGTTCTTTTTGGTTTATTATTTTTTAATTGTAAAGCCATCCCCTGTTTTCAAGAGGGGGGACTGCAGGGGGAAGGCTGGGGAGGGAGGCATCCCGGTTTGTAACACACATCTGCCGCTTCCCCGCTTCTGTAATGAGTTTAAATGATTTAAAAAAAAAGGAAAAAAAATTAAATATCGGAGTTACCTATCTTTGCCCAAAGAATCCCAGTTGCACAAAGCGATATTCCGGTGTGTCGATGATTGTGTGTCAGTGTATATTATACAAAGAGGTACTTGTCACTCCCGTTTGTAAACTACATTTGACATTAATTAAACAAGTATAAATCTTCCTGGGCGCTTCCCGCCTTTCTGTGTTTCCCTTTGCAGTCAAGAGGCAGTAGAGGAGACACACACACACCCCCATCCATATGCTGCAGCCCTTGGATGTCAGTGATGTCCCTGGTCCTATTTGGGGTGTAGGGACAGATGCAGGGGGATGCTGGGGCAGGATCCATGGGGGGGCTGGTGGGGGGGTCTCGCCCCAGCATCCCCCTGCAGTGATGCATCTCTGCCCCATCATGGATGGGGTCCTCCAACTTGTCCCCCTCGCCGTAAAGCCAGGAGGGTAGGGTGAAGGGCACACCTCAGGGGACCCCCTTCCCTGTAATGAAGTCTCGTCAGCTGCATTAGTTGGGGGCAGGAGGTGCCCAGACCCAACAGATCTATACATCCTGCATTAGGGGCCACCAGCACAGTATAGGGTTACCCCAACAGCAATGACCAGGAGGCTGCTGGGGCGGGAGGGTGGAGGTCAGGTTCCCCCCTAGCCTGGGGCTGGCGCCGATGCTTTTGGTTTACAAACAGGTCGATGGGGTGTTAAACCCCTCCCCATGGCTGCATCCCTGGGGATGAGGTGCTGGGGGGAGGCCCAGGCTGATGGGGGTGGCAGCAGCAGGGGTGTCAGGGAGATCTTTCCGTCTGCAGTGGCAAGGATGAGGAAAGGCGTGGATTTGGCTGCTTTTTTGGCTGGCAGGGAGCAGCAAAGCAGCTTGCCTGCTCTCCAGTCCACTTTCATCCCAGAGGAGGCCTGAGGCCAGGGTGAGAGGCTGGAACCCACCCTCCCACCCTCCCTCTCCACCCACCCTGCAGCAGGCTGCTAATATTTTATTTAAAATATCTTTAGGAAGCGGAGGGCCGTGATGTATCGGATGTATTGAGAAAATGCTAATGTGTAATAGCGTGTGTCAGGGGCCTCGTTCATCACCCTGCACCGCCTTCTGGGGGATCCATATCTAATTAACAGTAATGAATGAGGGAGCCCACCTAATGACAGCCCGCCAGTTTGTTATGGAAATGAGGCAATCCCATTAGGCAAAACACTTAATTAAACAAACTGCTTGGAGTGGAAGCAGGAGCAGGATGGGCACAGGCCTTTTGGGAGGCCGGGGGGCCCTGGTACCCAGCCTCCCACATGCCAGGTGTGGGGCACAGCGGCTGCTGCAGGCCCATAGCACCAGGTGCCCACAGTGAACCCCAGCAGCCGTGGGCTGGGGGAGTCGAGAGGGACCCACTGGGTGGGGTTGGGCTGGGGAGGGGTCAGCAGGGCCATTTGCATCCCCCTCTCGTCTCTCCGGCATGTCGATGGGCACAGAGGCAGCAGAGGCCAAACACAGATTTCCAATCAAACCTGTGTACTTGGCTCCTGCTCTATTGACACTGAAGCAAGAAGGGCTCAAGGTTAATTCCTTATCAATACCCTATTGTCAGCTCATTCATCACCCGGGGAGGGCAGGGGCTGCCCCAGCCTCCATGGGCTTGGGAGGGTGCTGAGAGGATGGCGTGCATCCCTCTGCCCATCTCAGCCCTGCCAGGGTGGCTCATCTCTGGCTGACGGTGCTGGGGCGTGTACGCAGCCACGTAAGGTTGCAGAGACGAGGGGATGGGGCTCAAGCTCAAAGGTAAGGGGATGGGGGGATACCAGGGAGGCAGAGCGAGCAGCTGCTCTGTGAGCTCCTGCCTCCCTTGCCCATGCCCCCAGCTGGGTGCAGGACCTGTGCATAGGGTGTGCTGGGGGGTCAGATAGTGGCTGTGGCCCCCAGTTGTGCTATCCTGCTTCCTAACTGCCCCTCAAGCCCCCAGGCCCATGTGCCAGGGGGGTCCTGCCAGCCTTTCCAGAGAGTAGGAAAACAGGTCAGGGGGGCTACAGGGACTCCAAGGGAGCAGCACAGTCCCATTTCACCAGGGTTTTCAGGAGAGCCTTGCACCAACTCCCAAGAAGTTGGGACTATGGTCTGTCTAACCACAATATTGCACAAAGTCACTTAAAAAAATAGACAGCCCTCTCTGGGTGACGGAGAGGGAATTGGTGCGACCTGGTCTGCCAACACGGGAAGGGAGGTAAAGCTACGCCTGCCATTAGACTTTCAGTTTTATCGTTCAGTTAGAAACAAGAAATAGGATCTAGTATGACTTCCTGGAACAGGCAGCTCTAGGGCTAAACGCTGTTCCATATTAATTCACAATCTCTACTTCTTGGCACTGGAGTTTGTTCTTGCTGCTTTTTCCTTGCCTCAAGAGGGGACTTTTTTGCAGGAGATGCTCTCAAGCACATAGAAGCACATTGCTGAGCTGTACTGTTGGGGTCTTCTCCAGGATCTGCTTTGCTTGTCTTCTAAACTAGACATTTCTCCACACAGGAAAGAGGGGTCCTGCTGCCACCTCGTGGAGTGCTGCTCCCTCCCGGGCTAGAGCATCCCTTGTCCAGCCAGGCCACTGCAGTGGTCAGGGAGGTTGGCACAGCCACCCTGGGCCAGCTTCCTCCTCCATCACCTCCATGGGGCAATGGAGACCAGCCTCACGCCTCCCCCTTCTCTTTCTTGGAAGCAGAACATGGGGTTGCGTTGCTTGTTTCCATTTCCAGCCATCCATGCTTGTTTTTCCAGCGGTGGCACAGCTTCGCACAAATGCCTGCACCTTCCGAACCCATACAAAGATGGCACCTCAGCCTCTACACAAATTGATGCCCTGACACACAAAAGGCATCATCAGACTTTTAAAACACCTTTATTAGATGTGGGCACAGGTCAGTCTTTGCCCAGGGGTTTGGTTTGAATTACTGGCACCGCAAGATGCTCACCCCTGCTCCAAAACACAACCCCTGGCCAGGCTGGATCACACCCCTGGCCTGCCCAGGTCTCTCCCAGCACTACAGAGGCACCCTGGCTGCACAGACACCCTCCCACCACCTGTCAGCAGCAGCTAAGCACCCTCCAGCCCAGGCGCACGACCACCCTGACCACTAAATGGCATTTTTTAATTTTTTAAAACCTTTCGGTATCATCGCCGCTACCTGGGTAAAGAAGGCAGCACAGGCGAGCGAGCCAGCTCCCTCACAGGGAACACTCACAAATGGCATTTGCTGCTGAGGAAAGGTTAATTTGTGCTCTTGCAAAATGAACCAAGCTGGGAAATGCACAATGGCGGCAGCTGCCCCAGTCATCCTCATGTCCCACCACCACTGGTGTTCCACCCACGCTGCTCCATCGTTTGTGCACAGGGGCTGGACCACAGAGAAAAGGATCTCTGGGCTCTCCAGGCAGAGTTCACCAGTGCTGCCCCCCACTCCCTACCCACACGGGAAACCCAAGGATGCTGCATTTTTCCTCCCACAGAACAGATCTGCAACACCCCTCCCACAGCTTGTCTCAGAGATTTATATGGATTTGCCAAGATATCCCAACCTTTGGCTTTCAGTGTTCAAACTGAAGCTCTTTAGAAACACAGGCCGCACCAAACTGTGACAGTTTAGCAAGGATTAAGGGTTTGAGGCCGGGTTTTTTTTTTTTAAATCCAGTAGTGCTTGTATCCATTCTTGGCCATGTGCCTTCAGGCTCTAAGTTATTAACCTTCTGTTTCAAATAACAAGCAACAGAAATAAAGAGGGCAGAAAGGGGGGGAGGGCAAGCATACAAGCTGTATAGGAAAGAAGAGGGCAATATATCACACGATACATTTAACACATTGCTCATAATCATCATTAAAACTTGCTGGGACACAGAAAACAAAACCCACCCAGAAGACTGGTGCTGATGACTTCCCCTGTAAATCACTGGCTAGCTCAGGATCCCCCCTGCTCTTAGAGAGGTGTGTACACAAATTAGCCCTGAATTTCAAGCCAGTTTTGCAGCAGCAGAAATGCGTGAGCTGGTTCTCACTTGCATAGCACAGGGCAGCTCCAACTGCTGAGATCCAGCAGGCAGCACCCGCTCCCTGCCTGCTGCTCTGGAAAGCGGGGAGGTGGAGCTGAGCTGGACTGAGCTGGGGGAGCAGCAATCCCGTGGCAGGGAGGTGACGGTGGGGTGGAAGGTGTAGCTGACATGCTGGGGCTCTTCCTGGAGGGAGCTTCCCCATCCCATCGCACAGGGACAGAGGGTTTAGCTCCGGCTCATGCCAACCACGATCCATAACTGCCAGAGTCCTTAAAAAGGAGAAGTTCAACACCCACAGCAATAAACAGTAACAGCAGATTCCCAGCCCAGCACAACTGTATTAATTCGGAGGCGTGCATTATGGAGTGTTTAACTGTTCTGTAAATACTGAACCTGTAGAAACCAGCATGAGGGCAAGCGCTAGTTAAATAACCTTTATCACCTCCGCTCCCTAAGAGTTTTCACAGTGCCACAAACAGGCTGGATGCTCAGAAGACGCAGCCCAGCTCTCCAGGAAGGCATGCAGACCAGTCACATCTCAGGAGTTATGGCACTGACAGCACAAACCAGGGGGCCTGCTCTAAAAAGCTGTGAGATCTCTGATGGGGTTTCTGGGGATAGGGAACCATGCCTGGATTTTACAGGTCCAAACCCTAAGAACAAGAATTTCTTCATGAAAAGTGGCAGGCTGAAGGCCTTCTTACCGCAGGGCAGCCCTCACAGCTCATCTTCACAGCAGAAGCTGAAACTGGGATCACACCTACAGAAAACTGGATCCCGAGCAACAAAGTCTCTTGTGCCTGGAGACACTTTTTGCTTTAAAAAGCTGGAAGACAATCCATCAGCCCCTTTTCAGTTAATTCTCACCCATCCTATACACCCTGGTCCACCCTTTGAAACCATGCCCAACACAGGGTTATTCTTTGCTTTAAATAAGCGTTGCCACACTAGTGTGCTAAGAGCAGTTGTGCCAGCCGCTGACCACAACTCACCCGGCGCTGCCACTTCGTGAGGTATTACAGTTCGTGCTTTAAGCTTCCAAATTATTTCAGTGCTTCTTAAGAGACCTCCCTCTGAGTTTTGATTCAGACCAGCAAGTGCTTTGTAATTGTGGATAAGAGCACCCCAAGGGTGGGCAAGACAAGCACAGCAGCCCACATCTGTAAAACTCCTCGTGCTTTTTACGCTCCTACCTCTCGAGGGCAGCCCTTTGTTCAAACAGGCTCACAGCCCGCCAGAGCCTGTTCCCAGCAAGCTTTCACTAGGAATTTAAGTTGGCTAATCCTGTCCACCACATTAATAATTAGCTTGCAATGCTGTGACATGGCGTAAACATGTTATTAGCAGGCTCTCCTCTGGCTTTATCCCCCCTTCTCCCCAAAATAAACAACAAAACCCAGAACCAAGCATCGTGAAGTGCAGTGCAATGAGCTACTTTTTCACTAGGTGGAAGGAATTAATTTCTTGTATTACTAGTACAAGCTGCATGGACAGCAAAGACTGATCATCTGAAGAGAACATTTTGGGGAAAAACATCAAATTTCATGGTCTTTTGTGGGCTGAAAGTGATTTAAGAAACACCCAGTATAAATCATAGCTCCAAGAGACAGTTTCATTTTTCTCTACAGTCCCACCTTTCTATTTCTGAGGTCTTTTGGGTTACAGCTGTGCCAGTTTCCCTGCATTTCCAGATGCACAATACAGGCTGCTCAAAGACACACAATAATTAATGAGCAGGTCTCCAAGAGAGGAAAACTACTCAGGAGAACACAGAAAAGACTAGAAGGAAAAGAAACAAAACACAAGACATTCAAAAAGGTTAACTGAAATATTTTAGTGGAAGAACACAAAAGTTATCAACAAACATTTGAGCTCCCACCAAGGATCAGAGCTTTGACTGCTCTATCTCTCTCAGCTATTTAACGGAACCAGATGACAGTCTGGTTGTACTGCCCTGCACAAGCTTTTTCCAGGTCTTACACTTGGCTTCTGGGCCTGATCTCCAGCAGGGAGTATAACAAGAGCTGGAATGCACCGAGAGAAGAGGGAAGTCCTGCAGAGCTGCTTCTGTTTGCTCACTGCAAGACAAAAGAAATGGCAGAGAGGAAAAAAACAACAAAGAGCTGTATTGTAAAACCAGTACAAAGCAACAGAACATGCGCACTGGACATCAGGGACAAGAAGACAACATGGAAAGCAGAGAACAACATGAGACAGGAAGAAACACACAACACTCCATGTGAAATTCTGGTCTATGACACCTCGGTAAAGCACATCAACTTCAACCGTGCCAGGATTTCACCTTCAGTACTTTAAATTAATCCATATGTACTTGCTGCTATAACATGGCTGGCCCAAAGGCCAGCCTGGAGGCTTTCAGACTTGCTGGTGGGGGGGCAGGGAAAGCTAAGAAGTCTCTATTTTCCTCCCTTCAAAGACACAAAGGCAAAGGGGGTGACATTTCCCATACAAGCTGAGCAAAGCAGAGGCAAACACTGGAGGTCATAACACCACTAACGAGGCGAGAAGCCCCTGACACAGTCAGACAGGAAAGTTGTACAGAGGTTGCTGTAATAGGTGGGATACGCCCGCATGTGGCCGACGTGAGCTGAATCTGAGAAGTCTACGGCTTTCACAGAGACACCGAGCTGTTGCCGGGCATCAACCATGTGCTTAATTTCGCTGGCCTTGATGATGGTGTCAGCTTGGGAATAGAGGTAAAGCTCAGGCCATCGTGAGGGCACTTTCAGCAGGGCATCATAATGGCTCTCATGGATGAAGCGGGTCAATGGGTACAGCAAGATCCGCAGCACAACAGCTGTAGTAGCAAAAGCAAATAAGAGGAAATACTTGAGCAGCACATTCATGGATACCAAGACAGTTGCCAAGGCACGAAGGCCTCCTCTCAAGTTTCTTCTGCCAGGGGCACTATCAAAAATGGTGCCTGCTACTTTAAGGTTCTTAAATGGCTTGTGAGTGTGGAGTGACTCAATGATGTAACGGTACAGCATGACACCACCATTGCTAAAAACATGAAAAATAACCGGTCTGTTTTCAACACTGTAGTCAAAGAGCAGCTCCAGGAGTTGCCTGGCGAGGGTCTGGAGGGATTTGATGCCAAAGGTCTCAGAGAAGAATATCATCCTCCATGGAGCTGTGTAGCGGATGACAGTGCAGCCCTAAGAAGAACAGAAAGAGACCCCACACATATTTAGGCTGTGCTGTAAACTACATGGAGTAGGCAAAGTAGAAAGAATGTGAAAACTTGGGACAAGTTTCCAACAGAAACCATGGGGCCAGAAGAAAGTCTTCAGTATCAGTGGCAAGGCACCAATATCAATAGGATTATATTAATCGTAACAGCACACAGTATTATAAAAAGGTTCCTGCAGTAGCAGAGGCCTGGATTTGATGATGTCTGAGATCCTTTCAACTCTTATGCTAACTGGTACAGCCCCTGAGGACACTGTCACCCAAGCTTTTATGAGTGTTAGTCTTCACCCAGGAAAAGAAAAACATCTCCCTTATTCACAAACCTTCAGTATCAGCCATTTTGGTAAGAAGAGCCTGCTCTGGTACACATCTAGTTCATGACATTGAAACAATCATAAGGAGGAGGAACAACTTCTTCCTGTCCTTGGGTAGTACTTGTTTGCAGCTGTCTCTAAGACTCACCCACAATCAACACTGACATGATTTTCATAAGCCTTTCTGAAACGCTCCATCTGTGCAAATGAAGAGCACTGGTTCAGAGATTCAGAACACCTGAGCAATTGCCTTTACATTTAAGGCCTCACAGTTAGGTGTAGACTGAGAAACAGGAGCTTCAAAACAGAGCAGACAGAACTACATTAATAAATACTTTAGATCTTTTATATCACCTAAACTCACTGACATTACACACTGACAAACACAAAGCAAAGCCATCAAGACAGCCCTCCCACCCACAGCTCCCTAAACAGTAAATAGGGAAGAAAAGGATATCACGTTCTTAAATCAAAGCCACCTATACTGTCTTGCCACAGTTGCAGCCACTTCCTCATTAGGGAGCTAAGAAAACCCTTTCTCTCCTTTCCCATTCCTATCATCTTTCTGATAGAAAAGTATTTCTAAAAAGTTAGCACATTGCCATGTAATATGCTCCTCATCTGCTCAGCAGCATCTCTTACTCACAGCAGTCACTTAATTAATTCTTTGCTAGAACAAGCCAATTCATGACTCTTGCACTGGATTACACATTAACAACAGACTTGGTAGTGTACAGACTTTGCCACTGATAGCTGAAACAGATTTGGATAAATACAAGATCCTTGTATGCTGACCGAAAAAAAATAAAGTCTAACATTTCACTAGGTCCCCATATAACAAGCTGGGGTCATTCCAGTAAAATGCAGTATTAGAAAGGAAAATTATCATAACTTTGGGAACTAGAAATCAGGCAGACCTCTAGTTCAAACACAAGGAGTTCCTAGTGAGCAGGCATGACTGTGATAGGATGCCTGTTTCACAGACAGGATAAAATGAATTTGGATTACAACATATAGATGAATCAGCTTTACAGGAAGGAAAAGCTGAAGAAACAACAGATGCTGACAAGCTCGGTCAGTTCTTAGCCTGGCCTCAACAAGCCAGTGCTGCGGCCTATTAGCAAGCAGTAAATGCATAATCTTTCCCCACATGTTTACCTGAATAGCCTTACAACTTTGAAAGCCTTAAAATACCCCAATGATTCACACAACAGCAGAAAGTTTCTTCAAGGAAATATTTTTGCCTCAGCTGCGGGCACAAGGGTGACATCAGCAACTGTAAGATAACATTGCCTGGGCTCTGAGAGACAAGGGGATTTCAATGACAAAAGAACTCACCACTCACTTCCAATGTCTCTTCAGGCCGACAGAGGCTTTAGACCAATTTACCAACATGCAGAAGAGTTGCAGTTTCTCAGAGAGCTGTATGCCAGTGTCATGTGAATATAAATAAGCTACTCACCTTCTGACTGTAGATTGCACTGTATTTGGCCAGGTATTTGTCCTGGCAGCCTGCCCAGCCGAGAAGGATCACCACAGGCTGACCATCTGTATGCCCTCTCTCTGTACTGCTCTCTGAAACAAATCACAAGATTTAAAATAATTGCCCTCCAGTCTACTAGAATCAAAACTTACAGAAACTTGCCTAGTTATAAAGTTTAAAGGTAATCGTGACGCAGGTATTAGCTTAATTTCTCAGTTAGTTACAGTCTCATTCCGGTTTCACTGTGTGGTCATGCTCAGTAGGACAGCAGTTTCAATGCCTGCAGCTTCCCAAAGCTCATCGCTGATGCAAAGCCAGCAGCATGCAGATCACTACGGGGAGAAAAGGGGGCAGGGACCCCCTCCTCATACCTCCCAGGAGCCGGGGAGGCATCAGAGACTGCTGCCCACCTCCAAGGGGGGAAAGGGAAGGGTCCTGCCCTGCCCTCCAGGAACTACCAGGCACCTGGGACGGCACAAACGTTTCCACGGCTCCCTCCCTCCATATCCTGACGGGTCTCCCAGCCCCAGTCGCCACTCTGCCCTCAGGAGTCCCCCAGGCCCGGTTCCCCCCCTCCACCCTCAGGGGTCCCCCAGGCCCGGTTCCCCCTCTCCACCCTCAGGGGTCCCCCAGTCCCGCTCCCCCCGCACCGCGGGCCTCCCCCGGCGCCAGCTCCACCACCGCCGCCTCCAGCCCGCGGGCCCCCATCGCCGCGCAACTCGCGCCTCACACCCCACCGCCGCTTCCGCTCTCCCCACCGGAAGCTCCGCCCCCGTCCCTCCCGCAGCCAATGGGAAGGAAAAGCGCCCACCACACCCCCCTCTCCGTCCTCTCCCCTCCCCACCTCCCAGTTCCGTAGCAACGCGCCCTTAGCACCCGGCCGGGGCTGGGCGCCCCGCCCACTCGTTGTGGAAACTGGCCCACCCATTGGGCGGAGGGGGGCAAAGGCGGGTCGCGATTGGTTCGGCTGCGGTGTCAGTTATTCTGCGGGGTGTCCGCCCCCTGGGGAAGGTGAGAGGGAGTGAGGGGCTGAGGCGGGCGGTGCGGCGGCGGGGTTGTAGGGCCTGGGGGGTCGGGATGAGGGGTATTGTGAGGCCTGGGGCGGGGATCGCAGTCAGGGGGGTTGGGGGATAGGGTGGGCGTAGGGGCTGAGGGGGGTTGTTGGTCCTGAGCTGGGCGTTTGGGTCGCAGGGGCAGACACAGGGGCCGGGGTGGTCACCGGGGTCAGGGAGCCTGTGAGGACCTGCAGGGCCAGGGCTGGGCTTTGGGGTGTGGGGGAGCACAGGGCCTGTGGTTGGGCTGGATCAGGCATGGTGGGATGGTTGGGCCTCGCGTGGGGAGTGTTGAGGCTGCAGTGGATCAGGGTGGGTAGGGGCTGGGATGGATGTAGGAGTCAGTGCAGGGCCTGGCGGGGGGTGAGGGGAGTGCAGGGGCTAGGTTTGGGGTTGTGGCTGAGGTTAACAGGGGCTAGGAGGCAGGACATGGAGGTGAGAGAGGGGCCAGTGGGACTGTGGTTTGATAGGGGCTGGGTAGAAGGCCTTGGGGTACACTGAAGAAGGTGCATTGTGTGTGAGGAGGTTTGTGGGAGACTTGAGAAGGTGCAACATGCTAGGGAAACAGAAGCTCTAAGTTTTGCTTAAGGCAGGGCACAACCTCGATGTTGTAAGATGCAAAGGTAACACCAAATCACCACCACTCTGTCTTTCCATGAGTCCAAGGCTATCAGTGTCTGGCACATTGCACTTGGACTGAGGCTGACGCAGCACCTTTTAATCTCAATCTGATGATTTAGCAGCACTCTGGATGTAAAGAACCGCTGAATTGCCAGAGCCAGTTCCTAAATCACTTGTGTTTCTCTTGGCAGGAAGAAAGCACTGCCCTGACCCAGTCTTGTTTTGATTATTAGGTCCAATGGACTGGGGTGCCAGCCCAGCACTATTGAGAGCAGAGTTGGAAGCCAACAAACAGGAGTTATGTGCTGATGCTAGCACTGACAAACGACTCAGGCAAGTCGTTTAACTTCCCTGTGCCTGTATGTTCCCATATGTAAAATGGTCATAATAAAAATATTAATGTACATTTTCAGGGTGTTTTGCAATGTGGGCTTAAAGACTACTTTGTCAGCAGATACTGTTGTTATAGCAGCCAGAGACAGATACCACTGTATCCTCAGAAGCTTCATGCGACCATTGTTTCAAACTCTTCCTTTTTTTTTGCCATTGATTCATGGGCAAGCCCTTTGTGTCACTAAAATCCTCATGTCCAGAGGCTGGTGCTGGTATTTCTGAATAGTGTGGGGGTTACTGCAGCTTTTTAAGAAAAATAGGATAGCATTACACCACCAGCATCTTAAACATAAATATGGAAATATTAATTTAGAATCAATTTTGGGATGTTTCAGACTGTAAAGTTCTTTTAACTAGATCTCTGTTGAGGACAGAGGAGCACTTTATGGGACTGTAAATTTCATGCAAACAGGCTCTGTGAAATACAGATTCCCCCTATACACTAGCTGTTCTCTCAATATCAATCATATGCCTTGCAAGTAATGTTTCACAAATATTCTGTAAATCACAGGAAAACGCTTGCAATAATGTGAAATATGACTTTCACTTGACTGTTTCACCAGAGGCCCCTAACAGGCCATTCTCCTGTCAGCACTAACATTTGTTATGGCTAATAACATTTTCAATCACAACTATTTTGGGAAAATGGATTTATTTTAAACCTGCTTCCCCACAAAGGAGATCCTGAAAACGCCCTGCCAAGGACACAGACTTCTTACAGAGCACAGACCGTTAATTCCCAAATGAAATTTCATCTCATCTTAATTTTCAAATGTTGTTTCTTAACCAGATTTTTGAAGATTTTGTTTGTTTTCAGGCACTGAGGTACATGTTCGTCTCTTTGTCATTGTTTTCAGTCTGATTCAGATATTAGCAATAGAAAGTTACTTTGGAGCAGGTATCTTGGGGATATTCTAGATCTGATTAGGAATTTTGCTCCAGATTCTAGGAGAAGAGGCTTAAGAACTTTGTAGATAGGAAATTGGTAATCTTGGCAACTTGTATTACATTGAAAGAAACTTCTTATTCTGAAACCCAAAGATTTTGTGTAATTTTAACTCTCTTTTCTTTTAAACCACATTTTAAATAAAACTTAAAATGGTGCTTTTCTTGTGTAGGAAGTCGAAGGGCTGTATTAGACAAGGCATGAATTCCTTTCTTATCCTCAGGCATGTTGATACAGCTTGGACAACGCACATGTGTTAGTGCAGCTGTCTGTGACCTTGTCCCTCTTTGTGCATCTGTGTACGTACACAGATACTGGTGTTTAACAGCGAGGCTCCTTGAGATTGGTCAGTGTCTTAAAGGCAAACACATATGTGTCAGTGGCATTCTCACCTACCTGAATGAACAGAGAGCTTAGGCCTCTGACACCTCATCCCCCTACTAAGGTCACCTTCACATTTGTCAAGCTGGAATAGGGAATATCATACAGCACCAAAAGCGTGCCAAAGAAATTTGGCAAAATGTGGATTACTTTATTTAACACCTGTGTGAAGGGATGGAAGGAAGTGCAGGCAAGGGATGTTTCCAGAGCTTCTGTCTTCTTGCCTACAGTTCCTATCATTTCAGCTTTTCTTAGGTGTTTTAAAAATGTGCCATAGAAATTAGATAAGAAAAAACCAGAGCAAATGCCTGGTGTGCTGAAGGGTCCCAAAGCACTCTCCCACTGCCAAGGCCAAGCACAGACTCCTGGAGCGGATGTGGGCCCAGTCCAAGTGACTGTCACTCCATGACATGAGTGAGGGCATGCTGTGCCGCTGTGCTAACAGGCACTTACAGCCCCCTTGACCCTGTCACTCCCCATAAATCCACACCTATTTGTGCTCTCATTTCACCCTATTTATTCTCTGGCAGGTCAGATATGAGATGCAGTGTTCACATCATGAGGCTAGTGAGAAACCAAGGCTGGGGTAATGGGTAACATGAAAATTACTTTATTAACAGAGCAGGGAAGAGAGCTCCTGGGGTGATATCACCTGCCCTGGAAAATAATCTCAAGTCTGTCACAGATCCATCGTGCAGCTTCAGACATACCAGAAACTCTCTTTTTGCCTCAGTTTTCTGATCTATGAAATGAGTATAAAGGAAAATGAGCTTAAAGTAGTGGCTTTAGTATTGTTTGCCAGAGATTTTAAATAAGAATCTGGTGTTAATTCCTTAGTGCAGACTTTTTCTACCTTCAGAGCCATTTTTTAATTTCTTTCTCACTTTTTGCTAGGCAGAAGAGATCATGACTTCTGTCAAAGAGCAGGAAGCCATCAGGAAGCTCATGGTTTTCTTGCAGGAATGGGATAGCGCCCACAAAGTTGCTCGAAGCTGCATCCTGGACAACTTCATTAAAAGCAATGATGGCAAGACAGAACCAGAGCTGGAGCTGGAGTTTTCCCAGGGAGCCAGCTTGTTTCTGGCTCGCCTAACAGCATGGCTCAGGATGACGTATCTCTTTCCTTGGGCAGCCAGAGGTGGCGTATGGTAGTGGGATGGAGAGGAAGGGAAAGGTCTGTACCAAAAATGTGTTTAAAGAATAAGCTTCTGTATGGGGACATCCATACCCAGCCATGTCTGCAGGGTTAAAAAAAACCCCTAGATATCTGAAGATGGAACTGAAGGGAAAGTCATGTAACCTGTCTCTCAGGGACCTAGAATTAGTGTTTTTTTCTCATATTGGGGTGAGCATGCTGCCTCTGCACGCCTGTGAGAGGAAGGTCTGTGCTCTCTCGCAGAGACAGTACCCACTTCAGACCTCCACATTGCCAAAGGCTGTTTGGGGGACACCACGATGGTCTGTAAATCTCTCCTTAGCCTTGTCAAACAGCTACATGTACAGCACATGCCTCAACAAGCTGCTCAAGTCCATTGGCATCTTCTTATCTGCTGCAAGTGGGTGAGTATAGAACGTCACAGTGTGGGAGGTGCCATGGGGAAGGTACAGGAGGGTGAGGGGGTGAGTAGATAAAGAAAATAACAAGTCCTTGGCAGTCTTTTGGGAGGGCTGTGTAAGCATTTCAGGCAAGGCAGGTCCCATTGTGGCTTGTGGTAACATTTTCAAATACTCTCAAAACCAAATCCACTGCTTGTGCCCATGTCCAGAGCCACTGGGTCACTGACACGATGTAGGAGTGTGGTGAGAGCCTTGAGTGCGGAGACAGGGCCTTCTGTGCCTGTGGTTCAATATCTGAAATGAGCTCAAAGTAAAATGGGAGCTGGTGACGTGCTGGAAGCAAAGCATGCTGCCAGCGGGTATCTGCCTCTGTGGTGCAGACTGAGCCTCCGTGCATTCACCGCCCAGCACCGGACACCTGCTGCAGCAAAGCAGGAGGTGATGGTTCCCGGGAGCACGGCACGCTGGCAGAGGGAGATGGGCTCCAAGGCAGGTGATGCTTTTGGCTTTGTTCCCCCTGTCCTTGCAGACACAGATACATCATTGAATTTCTGGAGATTGGAGGTGTCTCGACTCTCCTGGAAATACTAGGGCTGAACCACCTGAAAGAAGAGGACAAAAGGGAGTCTCTAAAGCTGCTGCAGCTCATCGCAGATGCTGGCAGGAAGTATAAGGAGCTCATTTGTGAAAGCTATGGTAGGCAGTATGCTTTCCCCTCATGCAGGCGAGGATGTTCTCCCTGACCTCTGGCCCCCGGGGCTGCTGGCAGCGCTCAGCCACTCCCTTCCCTCCACCTGCGGGGTGGGAGATTGCCACAGCGCTTCTCTGGCTGGAGGGAGTTCAGAGTCTCGGCTATTGTCCAGCAATTGCATTTCATCCTCTCTCAGTTTTTAATGAGCTCCCTTTCTTTACAGTTATTTCTTTTGATGTGATGTTGCTCTCATGCTCGTTGCAAGCACTCCAGTTAAGCCACAGAGCAGTTTCCATTCTTACCTGCAGCGTCCACCTACTGCAAACTTTCCCAGACTTCCCCTCTGGGGGTGGGAGGATTTTGCGGCTTGTATCTTCTGAAAGAGCATTACAACTGTTTTTTTTTTCCCTATTTTTTCTCCTGGGCAGTGGAAGCCAAACCCTGTTAGTTGTTCTGTAGTTCAGGTTACATTGTCAGAGGCTATGGGGTGATACCTGCCGTCACAGCTTCCTCCAAAGGAGATGAAACGGTGGGATCAGCAGAGAGATCCTTAGCAGCACTGCTGGCACCCCAGTGCCAGATTCTCTGCTTATGTAAATGCCTGCAGAAGGGCCTTGGCTACCTACTCCAGCGAGAATTTTGCTGACTGGTTTTCCAGTTGGCAGTGTGGCTCCTGACAAGGGCAAAGAACTTTTTGCCTGGTGCCTGTTTTTTGAGCTGCGCTTTGAGTGGGATGTGGGGCTGGGTTGTCTGGGGGTGCCAGTGAAACAGCTGGGACAGGTGACCTGCAGACTTGCCCAGACCCACGACCTGGCGTCTCTTTCTCTGCACAGGGGTGCAATCCCTCGCCGAGTTCTTGGCCACTTCCAACTCAACAGAGGCTCAAGAAGACACGCAGGCTCTGATGGACTCTTTGGGCCGTGGCAATCCCAAGTACCAGAACCAAGTCTACAAAGGCCTCGTTGCCGTGCTGCCGTGCACCTCCCCCCGAGTGCAGCAGCTGGCTCTGCAGACGCTCCGCGTCATGCAGGTGGGTAGGGGGCTGTGGACAGACTCCCGTCTGTCCTTCCTGCCCCGGCAGGAGCTGGGCTAGTCCCTTCGGTGTTGGGGGCTGCGCTGGGCAGTCCTTGTGTTATCCGAAAAGCGGCTTCCTTGCCCAGCACACAATGAGCCAATAATCACACACTTGCTCAGGAGAGACACTGCAAATTTATTTCAAGGCTGTGCAAGCCTGGGTGCCCGGTGGTTTTCCACAAATCAAGCACACCGATGCCAGCTGCCTTGTCATATTTCTACAATAAGGCCATACATATTCTACCTATCTAATACATATTCATTCTAATTTACATAAGTTATCTAATTGACACTGAGTCATTCTTCTTGGCTCCCTTTTGGATTCTTCCATACATGCTTTCCTTTCTTCAGGGGTCTTTGGTGATCTTGATGGATGAGGCACCTTAACTCGTGTTGCATAGAAACAACTTAAAGCTATTTTCTCTTAGCAACTCTCATTCATTTTTCTTCTAAAAAGAAACACTTATCAAATGAGTGAGCTGATGGCCAAGACATCTCGTCCCTAGTTTTAGATTAACAATGCTTACTCAAAAAGTCTATATTCACGCTACCTTAATCATATAGAATGCCCCTTAGATTCGTGCTAGCTAAACATGTGCAACACTCCTTAGAGTCACGCCAACACTCCTTGTACCCAAGGGAGGGGCTGGCCTCTCACAGCTGTGCCTGGGAGAAGCCAGCCAGGAGTACTGTGTGAACTCTCCCCCTCGCTCTGCCCTTTTTCCCCAGGACGCGGTGGGAGAGGCCCCCTCCGTCCTGGTGGAGCCCGTGCTGGGCATGCTGGGCTCGGCGCACCTGGAGGTCCAGTACGAAGGTAGGACCCGGCCTGGGGAGGCCGTGACTGGCCGTCTCCGAGCCTGGGCAGGTGTGATACGGGAGTGGGGAAGGCCGGTGGGGTCGGAGGGCGGGGCGGGGCGGGCCGGGCCTCGCTCCGTGCGGCTCCGGGGCTCCCAGCGGGGCGCAACACCCGCCTCGACCTCGGCTCCGGCCGCGACCGGCACGGCGGGCCCTGGGCGCCTCGTTAGCATGCGGCTCATTAGCATTCATCTTATTTGCATCCCAGGGTGCACCGCGGCCAGGCGGCGCGGCCCCAGGAGCGGTGTCCGCCGCCCCCGAGCCGCTCGGATCCGAGCGCGGGGCCTGACCGTGTGCGGTCCGATGCGGAACGGTGCGGGTCGGGCCGGCGGGAGGGAGGGGGCACGCGGCGCGGGTCGCCGTGTCCTTCGGAGCGACACCCGGGGGTGGGCTCCTGCGCGGGCGCAACTGCCAGCATACTCTGGTTTCTCTTCAGATCGCATAAATCTTTCGCCTTTTACTAAAGATTTCCGTGGAGAGGAACAGGCACGAGTGTCGAGAAATTTTTTGAGGCTCCATTTCGGTGGAGCTGCCCCTTTTCTGGTCAAAAAACAGAGCAGGCAATGGGGGAAAGTCCGTTTCGTGGGAGCGGCGCGTTCGCGGTAGCAGCAAGGGGGACCCGCGGCTGGGCGCGGTCCAGGTTCCTGCGGCCGCCTCGTCGCCCCGGTACGGGCAAAGGCGACCGGGCCGGTGGGGCTCGGCCTGTGCTCCCGAAGGGCGGGTGTGCTCGCCCGGTGGGCGAAACGCCGAGCGCGCCGCCGGCGGCGCTGCTTCACTCGTGTTTGCGCAACGACGGGCGCTGGGCGGTAACTCCCCAAAGCCAGCGCCGCGCTCGCAGACACTGCGAGGGATTTATACAGCCAAGCGTGTCAGCCACGGCTCATACTTTAACTGCGGCACGGCTTCCTTTACAGTGACCACTCACGCTCAGCTAGGGGCTTATTTGGGTAGGGGGTTTTCTGGCCTATGGGCGTCATCTTTAGGAGTATAACGAGGAGAGCTCCCCTAAAGGACGCTTAGCTTCAGTTCTTATCAACATCCATAAACACCCCGATTAATTGTCCTCGAGTACATCCTTTATCTCCCAGCCTTCGGCGGTTTCTGAGGCGAGATGTTCCCCTTTATCAGTCTCTCAGTTCTTCAAGGACACAGTCGTAAAACAAACGCCTCCCTCCCTCTCAGCCCCCTTCTCCGGCCGCCGGATTCTGTTTTGCAAACCTCGCGTGGTTCGTGGTTATCGCTCAGCGGGAAAATTCCATTTTCTCGGGATATCAGGCCTCACCCTTCTCCCAGCCCGGCCGTTCGGGCTCCGGGTGAAGCGGACAAGCCGTGGACCTGCCCCAGGGGCGGCGGGACCGGGACCGGGACCGGGACCCGGACCCGGACCCGGACCCGGACCCGGACCCGGACCCGGACCCGGACCCGGACCCGGACCCGGACCCGGACCCGGACCCGGACCCGGACCCGGACCCGGACCCGGGCGCCAAGCTCCGGCACCGCCGCACCCCCTACCGCGGCGCCGTGGCGGGACGGGCCGCTTCATTAGCATGGCTCTCATTAGCATACCCAGGGCGCAGTGCGGGGCCCCGCCGCGCCAGCCCCGCTAGACACCGCCGCACCCGGTCGGTGTAGCCGGTGGGCTCGGGTCGAGCCGGGACTGTCGGTAACCGCGGCGAGCCGGTGTTGAGCGGCTGGGGGGGCAGGGAGGAGAGGGGCGGTCACCGTATCGTATGAGGCGACAGCCGCAGGTGGGCCTATGTGCGGGGGGGCGTGTGTAGTTATACTCTGGTTTCTCTTCAGATCGCATAAATCTTTCGCCTTTTACTAAAGATTTCCGTGGAGAGGAACAAGCACGAGTGTCGAGCAATTTTTTGAGGCTCCATTTCGGTGGAGCTGCTCCTTTTCTGGTTAAAAATAGATAAACTCAGCGGCTGGGACAAGGTTACGGTGCTATTGCTTCGAGCTGGCCACAGCGGGTATCAGAGAGGACGCGGGGCCGGCCCCGGCCAGGAGGGCCGGCCCCGGCCAGGAGGGCCGGCCCCGGCCAGGAGGGCCGGCCCCGGCCAGGAGGGCCGGCCCCGGCCAGGAGGGCCGGCCCCGGCCAGGAGGGCCGGCCCCGGCCAGGAGGGCCGGCCCCGGCCAGGAGGGCCGGCCCCGGCCAGGAGGGCCCCTCCGCGCCGCCGCCTCATTAGCATGTGCCTCATTACCACGCGGCTGTTTTGCATACCCAGGGTGCGCAGCGGCAGAGCGGCGCTTCCCCACCACCCCCATCCCCACCCCCCCTCCCACCGCCCCGCTACCGACCCCGTTGTCCGCTGCCGGCGGCCGGTCCGAGCCGTTCGGGTCTCCGCGACGTGTGCGCCCCGCGGCGGGGCCGGGAGCGGGGCGGGCGGGCGTGGGTCGCCGTGAGTTGTGGGGCGTGGGGCGGGCGGGCGGCGCGGCGGGGGCCGGGAGGCCGGCATACTCTGGTTTCTCTTCAGATCGCATAAATCTTTCGCCTTTTACTAAAGATTTCCGTGGAGAGGAACAGGCACGAGTGTCGAGAAATTTTTTGAGGCTCCATTTCGGTGGAGCTGCCCCTTTTCTGGTCAAAAACAGAACGGGATGTGCAGTGACTGTTGCAATGGTTATTAAAACGGTGCGTCCCCAGAGGTCGGACCGTGGGATGGCTGCCACCACCTGCAGCCCGCGGCAAGCACCCCAGCCCCTGCCTGTCCCCGCAAGCGCACCCCGAGGGCGCTGACGGGGGCTCCCCTCTCCTCCAGCCAGCCAGCTGCTGAGGGCCCTCACGGCCCGCGAGCTCCGGCCAGCCGTGCTGCAGGGCCTGGTTGCGTTACTGACGCCGCCCAGGAAGACAGTGCTTGCCTTCTGCGAAGAGACGGCCAAAGGTAAAAGGGCTGGCCGAGGCCGCTGTACGCCGCAGGCCGTGGCCTGCCAGGGCACCCGGGGGTGCGCCTCACAACGACGCTCACCTCCTTCTGCAGGGCTCAGCCCTCGCCCGGACTCGAAGTGGAGGAGGTGCAGGGGTTGCCCTTTGAAGCGAGGGGCACAGCAGTGGGGCTGCCCGGGTAAGGGCAGTGCTTGCCTGCAGCACTAATGCCAGCATGCCGACCTCCAGAGACCCGCCGAGGTCTGCTGTGTGCTGGGCGAGGACGATGAACAGGTCCAGCCCTGGGTGTTTCCTTTCCCCGACTCAGTGGAGCAGGCTGCAGTAGCCCAGGCTTTCTGAGCTGTGAGCATCATGCGCACAGATCCTTGCAGGGTACTACGTATGATACATAGCCACAGGGTTTCCCTAAGGTGTGTTTCCTGAAAAACTACATCCTACTGTCATGCTAGCACTGTAACTGCACCTCCCCTCCTTTCTAACATCTTAGAAGTGTTTCAAAGTGTCATCTCACCTTCCTAATGTTCCTTATGCAGACCCAACTGCACTTTGCCTGAGGGAGCCCATGCTGGTGTATGTTCAGCAGGCAGCTGCCGCAAAAGTCATTGGGTAAGAAACTGGAGCAAAACCCACAGGAGCATAAAAGGGACCTTAGAAAAGTGGCTTCATTTGGGTAGAAAGGTCTGGGACATGTTCCTCCCAGGTAGCGTTCACCTCTGACACTGCTCTCTGGCTGAGTACCCCAGCTCTGCCGCTATATTCTCCACACAGCTGGGAGCCACAGCAAGCAGGGAAACACCCTTATTTAGTATCAGCCACCCAATGGAAGAATCTAGTGCCTATGATTGACTGCAGAATCCTTAAGGAAATTCAGCCTTTTTGCTAAAATTGGCTCATTCAGTAGGAGTTTCCTGCAGTGTCCACAAGATAGTGCTGTCAGAACACTTTTCCTGCAAAAGCAGATGACAGACAATCCTTGGTGGGTAGGGAGGCATACTGGAGAGTCTTCCAGGGACATGCTCACAGGAGTAATGGTGAAGTTTGAATCCTGGGTTCTTTATGGTCACAGAAGAAACTTGCTAGACTTTAATACACCCGATGAAGCTCCTGCCAATCATTAAACAATTGGTTCTTAGTAAGCCTATGTGTTAAACAGTTGCTAATCCATGCACAGCCAAGTATTTCATGTTTATTTTGAGACTCTCCTGTCTCTTGGTGCCACTAGGGCAGGAACACATCATTTTCCACTGGGGTCGCACCAAGAGGCCCAGTTTGTTGTGTACTTCCTCCCCCATATGGGGTAGGGGCTGATGGCCGATCTCATTGCAGCGTATTAGCCAAGGAGTCAGCAGAAGTGGCTGAAGAGCTGATCCAGCTGAAAGTGGTACATGGCCTGATGATTGCTGTGGGGAACCTGGATCATGCGGCCAGCCAGAGACATGCCAGCAGCTCCCTGGCGGTATGTGGTGGTACATGGCAGCAGACTTCATAGCACAGGGCCTGCTCCCAGAGCATCTGAGCAGAAAAGCTCCCTACACTGTGCATTGTTTTTTTCCTAAGCATAGCAGACGCAGGCTTATTCACAATGGCAGGAGTCACACTTCCTTCAGGAAAGGGCTGTATTTCCCCTCCTGTCTACCTCCCTCCTGCCACCCACCACACACACAGAGGGTGCTGGGAACCCAATGCTGGTCCTCACACCTCTGTTCTACCCCCAGGCTTGCTGTGGATAGCAAGCACAGACAGAGCTAAGGGGCTAACCAAGACCATGGCACAGAATTACAAGCAGGCTATTTTCTTCCTGCTGGTGCTAGCTAAAGAGTTTTGTCCTGCCCCAGCACAGCTCTGCCGGTATAACGGCCACAGGGAAGGACGATGCTGTCAGTAGGTCTGAAGGAATGAATGAGCGATGACTGAGAACCAGGCTGCTCAGGGTGAAAGAGGGTTTACAAACCTACCTGGAAATGCAAAGGGTCAGTGCACCCTTCCTCTGAGCAGGCACCAATGGCACAGCAAGAGGAATGCCCCAGCAACTACTGCTCTGCTATCATTTCACTGGAACACCCTCCCTCCTCTTGTCAGTGAAGGAGCGATCTGGTGCTGGGGGAGGCCAAGAGGGGAACAAGGGGAGGCAAGTTCCTCTTGGTGTGTTCATGAAGTGCCATCAGCAGCACTGGCACTAAGGGAGGTGGGTGAGGGACTCACTGGCACGTGTGCGACCAGGTTATCTGGAGCCACATCATCCATGCAGCTCTACCCTCTACGCACACGCTCACAGCCCTTCTTCCCACACACCAACTCTCTGTTCTGTTGCAGTATTTTGTCCACACGTTTCCCTTTGTGGAGGAGTGCGTAAAGAAGGCACTAGGACACACACTGTTCCAGCACTTTATGGTAAACATGCTTCCCTTATGGGGTTTATTAGTGGCCCTAGGACCTTGGTCTGTTTTGCAGGGACATAGTGGCTGTATTTCTTCTCACAAGAAACCCAGTCTTGCACAAAAGCCCAGAAATAAACCAAACCACCCTGTTGGGAAGCATTCACCTTCAGGCTCAGTGTTCAGGAGGGTAATTGCTCTCACTCAGCCCTAAGACAGAGCAAGGAGGGATCTCTGACTGCTGCTACTCTGTGACAACAGGAACTTGATGCCAGAAGTGTGAGCTGAAGGGCCACCAAGGCAAGAGGTGACTTGAGCTCCTCCAGGTCACTCCTGACTCTAGCTCCTTGGGTGGACATACAGATTAGTAAGGAATGGCAGGGCCAGGGAGGGAAGGTGGAACAAACAAGGGGCAACATCTTGTTCCTTGCACCCTGGCTCATCCTTACTCACCCCAAGCCACCACTGAGCAAGCTGGATAATCCAGGTATAATAATATCTGAAGCAGAACAGGACTGCCTTGCTTTAGTCCCAACTCAGTAGGGCAGCCCTTTTGCTCTGGATGCACCGTCTTAATATGCTGCAGGCAGAGCCCCAGAACATGTCAGCTTTGTCAGTTCAGAGGCCCTTAGAGCACTCGGCCCCACACTGCTTGCAGTGCCTAAAGCATTGATCACAAAGTGCCCAGCTTGCAGGGGAGGCTCTTGTCTGGGTTGAAGCATCCCTTGTCTAGCTGCTTGTCACTGCTGCTTCCCCACATCCCATTAAGATCCTAACTCTTTTGCTGCCTTTTCCAGGACAGTCCTGAGACCTGGTACACAGAAATTGATCCAGTCCAGGCTGAAGAACTGGCCTCCAATACCATAGACATCCCCAGATACAGGGTAAGGATGCAGTCCACAGGTGTGTGTAGAGCTGGAGGCACAGATACTTAAATTACAGCCTTTATGTTTAGGGGGAAGAAGGCAGCAGGAGACCAGGGTGGGTGTGTAGGGAAGAACTGAGTAACAGTAGAAGAATCCCTTTGTAATCTATGTTTGTATAGCTGCATCCTGTGTTGCTAGACCCTGAGCACCCAGGGCTGTTTTGTCCTTTCAGGGACAAACCCTGGACTGAGCTGAACAAAAAGGAAACAGAGGGCAGCAGCACATGCCCCCCATTCTGTCCTCCCCACCCCAACCCTGTGCCTGCCCTTCCCAGAGGGCAGGTTGTGCAGGGCCACATGGACCCAGGCTGCACACAGGGCCCTGGCAGCACCTTCCTGCACCTGAGCCATGGGCCAGCTTTGCACTTCTGACCTCAGGTACAGATGGTGGTGGGCTACTGACCCTGTGCCTTTTGTGGCATGTTAGCCATACATGTGAAAAATGTGAAGTAACATCCTGGGGCTGTCTCCAAAGCTTAAGTAAACTCTAATGCTACAAGGGAGCATTGTAAGAGCTGAGACACATACTACATGCTGAGCTTTGCTCAGGTGCAGGATAGGTACTACCCTCTAAACCAGCTTCCCCCTTGCTAGGCAAGTTCTACACAGCAGGATCTCAAAACGATGAGACAATTTATTTTAAGTGATTTTTAATGTAAACATTACAAGTGTAAAGACTTCAAAAAGAAACTTCATTCACGAAATCAGTCTATCTCTACACCATCAGCCAGTCTTTAGGGGCTGTTAGACTTCACCAAGATCAGTAAGAAATATATTTTATGAGTTAAGATAATTAAATCCAGGAACATTTATTTATCAAACTTCTTAAAATACTAATTTTTTTTTATATAATTACATATAGTCCCTTTTCTTTTTAGAAAAGCCAGACTTGCAACAGTTTTGCAAGGTTTCAAGTACATCTGGAAAGGTTATATGTACACTAGAAAACTATACATGTGTATCTAGCTATATTAGAGGAGACCATTGTCACTAGCAAAGGGCCAGGATGCTAGACATCCAGCAGACCCTCAGGAGCCCCTCCCCAGGCCTTGCAGGGTTGTGTTTCTAGAGCTCTGCTGAGTACCCCGATACCAGGCCATGAAGGGAGAGAGGCTGACATACACTGCCCTCAGGCACATGTGACCTGCAGACACTCTGCCACATTTAAAATAGGAGTTACACAAACCACCAACACAGATGCAAGACATTCAGAAGACTGCTCGTGAACCAGGTTTTGCTGTATTTACTAAGGCCTCTGCTGGCTCATCTGCTTGCTGGCTTGTTCCTCCAGTTGCATGGCAGCCCCCAGGGCGTCCAATGTTTCTGTGAAGGAAGACAGTGACAGGGTGACTGACCTGAAGCTGAATTCCCCAACCCAGCTGTCCCCCTCAGCAGGGCTCTGCAAGGCAGAGGGACATGAACGGGGCAAGAACTGCTCAGCCAACATTGCATCCTGCCAGGTCCCACAAAGCTCTTCAGCTGTACTTGTTCATTTCTACTCATGAAGAAGTTTCAAGCCTACAGTTTGCAGTTTAAACTAGATGCCACTTATCCAGCCATCCCAGAGGGCCAAGATTTCCCTGGTCTACAAGGCAGAGGGAGTAGCAGGGCATTTACTCCTGTTAACTTGTCACCACCCCTCCATGGTGAATGGAGGGATACAGCTGTAAGGCTGCATTTGAGATTGGAGGACAGCCAGGGCTGTTGAAGTGAACTGTTAACCCAAAGTAGTGATGTGTTTCTTAGACACCATGATTTTCAGCCTCATTAAAATAAAAAACCCTCACAGCCCTGTTTTTGAGGCAAAGACTGTGCCAGCTATAATAGCTCAAGCAGCAATCAAAGCCCAAGTTATTGCAACAGTAGCAGTTACCAGCGTAGCTTCCCGTCCTAGTCAGGCAGCCTGTACCTGGCACTCTGCTACCATCTGTCAGCCAAGCTTATACATCTGCCTTGCTGATTCTGTACCACCGTGGTCCAAACCAAGTCTGGCAGTGCTCAGGGCGCAGGCAGTGCCATCTTCCTGCACAGAGCTGGGAAGTCTCCAAACTGGGTCAGAACTGAACAGTTGGAGGGATTTTGTTGCACGTTAAGTAATGCCCTACGCTATGGCAGAGGCATACCAAATGCAGGCACTGGCAGACATGGCATCCCAGTATATGCCTGGCAGACACTTGTTATAGGTGGATGGGTACTGAGGCCTGGTATCCATGAAAACAGGAGTGGAAACAGTGGGCAGACCCTCATGAATCCCTAGAATACAGCACTGGGACCTATTTCTCAAAAGTCTGTTTTTTGGCCAAGGTAAACTATATAACCAACTAGCCAAACAGACTTCAGCTTGTCTGCTCTTGGTGGATATTTCATTCGGCTCAAGGGAAGGCAGTTTTATACAGCAGTGCAAAGCAAGCAGAAGTTACTAGCCAAATTTTTACTTTGGAAAGTGCAGACAACAGAACTTTTCAGATCTGTCCCTATGATCACCTAGGAAAGTGATCCAGCTGTAAACCAGTCCTTCTGCATAGATGCTCAAACCCC
This sequence comes from Phalacrocorax carbo, assembly GCF_963921805.1. Taxonomy (NCBI): domain Eukaryota; kingdom Metazoa; phylum Chordata; class Aves; order Suliformes; family Phalacrocoracidae; genus Phalacrocorax; species Phalacrocorax carbo. The sequence continues at coordinate 50,931,324 of NC_087518.1, read as the reverse complement.
CACAGGTATGCTGGCGTTACTTTCAGGTCTTTGAAAAAAAGATTAGTTACCGTGCTAGTCAGAGAGAGGCCCTAACGTACCTCTGACACTAAGGAAGTTTCTTGAGCTGTCCTCTACAAAGTGCTTTGCTCTGCTCACAAAGGTCTCGAGATCATAGTCTGGTTGCTCCGTGATTCCCAAGAGATAGTCAAGTTCAGTCATCATTCGCTATATTTAAAAGGATAACAGTGATGAGAAATTGACTTTTTGGAAATTCAATTAGTTTCTTCAAATCTGGCACATCAATCAGAGCCAAGCTTCTACAGAACAGTACCCATCAGTGCTCATTAGCAGCAAGTACAGGTTGCTAGTTGGATGGGACAGGTGACCAACTAGTCGCAAGCACTGAAATGCCCCAGTTTAACCAGTTGGGCAGGGAACCACAGGAAAAAGTTGACAGCGAGGAAAAAGTAACACCACTGACAGCATTTTGCAGTACAGCCCGCAGCCTGCCCAGCAGCACTTGGCTCAGACAAGGCAAGGTGCTATCAACACATAGAAGGCAGCCTGGGCTGGGCTTGCCTCTTCCACCTACCTGTCTCAGTTCTCTAAGCTGTTCTACAACCTTCTCCTCCCGTTCACTGATTTGTGTCATAGCCTCACGGAAGTTGAACATGTGGGGAGAGAGATCATCTTCCTCATCCTTGGAGAGCTGCAAGAAACAGCCCAAGTAAGAACAGCAAGTTGTTCCCAGCTTTAGGATCTGTTCAGCCCACTGCACTCACATACATTGTGACCTGAGCCTTCACTCATCTCTGTTTCCTCAGTCTCCATCTGATTCTGTGTTTCACCACCTCCATTATGAGGGCTGAGCTCCTTCACTCTGCAACAAGAAGATTTGTCACTCAAATTCTTCTTCCAGCAGTTTCTGGGCTACAGCATCACAAAGCAGCTACTGCAATCAATCAGTGCTCAGCAGGAAGCATCCGGCCACACTTAGAGTTGCACATTACCACCCCTGGAACAAGCTCACATGGGCAGAAACCCCAGAGGGCTGTGGGGAGGAAAACAGAGCTGTTTGTTTCCATGCCCAGTCTAGAACCTCTCCTGGAGAGAAATGTCCAAGCACACAATGCTAACTGCCAGCAGCGCCTTTCACAGAAGCTGTCTTCCACATGTCAGCTTGGTCTGTCATGACCAAATAAGACAACTTAGTATGGGGGGAAAAAAAAAAAGGAATAAGGTTAATTTCTCCCAGAGACCCACTATGCCAGAATAGGTCTGTAATAAGGATAAAAGCTGTGGCTGACAACATGGTACTAGAGGTAGATGTCACACACCAGCTGGGCATTTCATTCCAGTTACAACCATCAGCTTCATATTTCCAGAGAGTTTCAGCCTAATATTCCCTTTCCTATAACTTACACTTGCCTTGGGCACTGGCTAAGAACCCAACAGGCCCAACTCAAGACTAGAATCTAAGCTAAGTCATGTTGCATTTTGTCCTGTACTTTCAGGTGAGCAGGAATGACTGTCCACCAGAAGAAAAGAACACAACTTCAATCCAGAACCAAATCTGTGAATCTCAAGATTCACAGTGTTCCTGAATGCTTATGACAAGAATTACCACACATCCTTTCAGAGACTGGAACACTTTCCATGAAGGAACCAAGCAGCTTTTTGTGAACTAAATGAAGGAAAGCTACCCAGCCTGCAATGTGCAAGTGTCATCTTGTTAACATATGACAAAAGTCAGTCTTCTTTTTACTTGTCACCTCACCAGAGAGGTGTAGAGGCATGTAAAGCAGAGACCAGGAGGCACAAACTGCTCTGTCACAGGGGTTCCAGGTACCAGCAAGACCCCAGGGAAACCTGGGGCTCAGTCCCTGCAAGTCTACCGGACCCTGTGGGTACCCAAGGTCAACCACCAGGCACTCAAAGCACACACTCCCATCTGCTTCAAGACGTTTTTGTTCTCCGGGTCCTCCGGATTTTGTCCAGAGTATCCAAGGTGCCACACCTTATCAGTTCCTATCAAGAACACCAAGAGTCTTATTTCATCTGTAGCGCCATGCCAGGATGCATTCTTAGCACACCACTTACAGATGGGACCTGAAGTGCTACAAAAAGGCATAGAGGTAGCCGTTCAGGAGAATGTAAACTCCACACTGCCCTGTTTTCTGTAGGAAGTCTAGCATGAGAAATTCCTCTGAGGAAAGGAGACAGCCACATTTTAATGTCTCACACAGAACACCCAGGTTAGTTTCATAAAATAGTTTTAAGATAATTCGCTCCCAACCAACCAACCTCCAAACTGCCTTTACAGGCAATGACAAGAAAACTTTTTGTCAGAATAAAAGCAGCCAAAACACCTTCTGCAACAAGAGTAGAATCCCCAGGTCAGAAAGGCCATTACCTGTCAGCGTATCTCAGGGTGTTTAAGGTGTACTCGCATGAACTCATGCCTGGAGAAATCATTGCTATCTGCAAACAGAACAAAATACCTCAGTGACTCCTATATCTGACTTTTGCTCATGTTGATGGTCCTGCAGATCTCATGAGGCAGCTGGGATATGTTAGAGCAAAGGGTCAGCAGTGAGACATGCCGTCAAGTCCATTTTCTTTATAACGTGTGGGACATGCCAGTGGCCCTGTACCCAGCTCCCCACTGGCTTTGTGTACACCCACTGTGCTGCACCCTCCACAGGAAGCAAAGCCCTTTGAGAACACACCAGGCTCTACTGTGGATATACGGTATGAAAGCAACTTCTGCAGCCCTGCTGCTGCTGGGGCTGGGCAAAGCTCACCAGTTTTTGATCTCAGTCACCATGGGTGAGTGGAGGAAGAAAACTGTATGACTTCTTTTTAAACAGAGAACAGAAGCTTTCTGACTTCAAAGTCCCCTCACTCTAGAAGAGGAGCATGCAGCTTTTGGTCAGATTGCAGAACCCATGAGCAGTGTGTACATTTGTGCCACATGCATACTCACCATACAGGTCCTGGAGTTTGTTCCTATGAAAGAGTCTCTTAGCACCTGGGTCAGTTTGCTCTCCCGGAAAGGTGTATGAGATTTGTTCTGCCCTAAAGCTCGGATACATTCCTAGGAAAAGACAAGTCTTATGAATGAGAAGAGATGCAGATGTTGCAAACAGCTCTACAAGCTGTCACCTACCAGTTGCTGGTAAACCCAACAGGCCAGAGAACGGCCATCTCAATTACTCTCTAAGTACTTCATAGCCTTTTAAATATACTCCAGGTATTTGACTGTCACAGGACAGCTGGTATATCCATCATATTTTAAAAGAAAAAAGACAACTTGAATGAAGCTTGTATTGGCTGTAGCAGTGTCTGGCCTGACAAAACTATACTGCTTTCCTGGAAACATTCTATATAGAAGTATACACAGTTTTCAGGGTTGCTAATATACTAAACTAGGATCTTTTTGGCTGTTCTTTTCCCTTCCACTGGAAAGAAACAGAACAGATAACCCCAGAGTTGAGTTGAACAGGATCCACATGCTGATTAGCACTTTTGCTTCCAGAGCTATAGCTCACCTTCAAAGCCAGCAAGCTCTTATTGATTTCTGCGCCTTCCATTCGTGTCTGCCGATCAGCACTAGATGTGTCTGCACCCCTCTCATTTCCTGCCAGATCCACCAACGAAAATTTGCCAAGCAGTTTCCCTCTTCGGCGTAGTATGATTTGGAAGCAGGCATGTGACCGGGAAGAGCTAGCATTTGCAAAAGTCTGCCCAGATGTCCTACAATGAAGATGAAAACAAGCATTATATCTGTGTCACAGAAGATGCAAGAGTTCCCAACAGCACTAGACAAGACCTGCAGCCACTCAATTAAGTTGTTTATCCTCGCCAGTTTTATCACACACATTAATACCTCAAGCTTGCATGAATTATGGAATTACCTCCGATACAAGAGTGCAGAAGGACTACTGTGAGAAATATGAACCTGCACCCCATTGTAGAGATTTAAGGCTATTTAATCTGCCTGGCTAAACTCAGCCAGCCTACACTGGCATGCTTTTCTGACTGCTAATGCCTTACATGCATTTGGAGCTAGAAGACATACCTCCAGCACTGCATGTCCCTGCCTCAGAACCAGCCACATGTCATTCTCTTAATGCATCTGCCATTACACAGTAAGCTCAGCCAAGCTCCCCACTAAACAGCATTAGCTGTGCTAGCACATTACAATCATGGTAAATCCCCTTCTCCAGCCAACCTAGCTTGGCAACCTCTGCCGTGCAACTGCACCTGCCCCATCACTGCAAGACACAGACTGGAGTCTTACAGGTTGCCATAAACCTCCCTATGACCTTCACTCTCATTTATTCCCTGAGAAGGCTGGCAGGTTCAGTGTCCCACCTGCATCCCTACTGCTGGGGGAAAGGCATAGAGAGTTGTGCTAAAGTGAGGCAGGAGTCTGAAGTGTTAAACAGTTCTTGGCTGAATTTCCAGCCAAAACAGCACAGCTTTCAAGATGTGCATATCTGCACAGACAGTGCAATGCAAAAACCAAGGAGTTCTCATTTGCTCTCAAGGATTCTTTAGATGAGCTCCCTGAACACCATGCAGCATTTTTGTTGCTATTGGAATAGCTCATCTGGCATGCAATTAAGTCAAAGCATTTTTGCAACTGTAGGTTGATGCCAGCTGCTCTTCCTTGATCCTGCAAGCCATGGGGAGCTACTTGTGTAAATCAGCTGATATTTCTAGACAGCAGCTAAGCTGCTCAGTTTAGCTGTGGCACCAGGACAGCCACCTCCTCATGTGAATAGTTTCTCTCTTCTTGGAGTTACATGAGACCATATGAACCATGAACTCTGACCTTCTCTATGGAAGGCAGGCTAAACCCATCCCTGCCAGCCCTTTTTTCTATAACCATCTTCTTGTACTCATGCAGAGGTGCTGCTTAGTGCCTGCCTATTTTGGGGAACAACAAGCTCCTGTTTAAGTCTCAAAGCGTCTACAAAAAAAATGTCTGTAGCTATGGAAGTACAACAGGACATGACTTTTATCAGTGGTTTTAAGGCACCAAACCTGCAGGCACTGCCCATCTCAATCATTCTGATGACATCCTCAGCACAGCCGACTTGTCTCTCTTGGAGACCAACAACCTGAACCTGCTGCTTGCCATCCTCCAGGACTCGAAGCTTTGCCTTCTTATTCAAGAGGTCAAACACCTATATTCAAGCAACAAGATTAAGGTAAATCTGAACAAAGTCTCCTTGTAAGTGTTTTGCACTCTTTATAGAAAGCCATATGGAAACAGCACCTTTAACGTAGCCTTCCAATTCTGTTCCAAACACACCAAGAATAGACTACATAGAACTATAGAAACTACTAAGTTTCACTCAGCTACTTATGAAACACTCAGCCAAAGAAGTCAGGTCAAGATTTAAAAAAATTAGTCTTACCTTTCCATTGTATATTTCAAAGAAAGTCACATAGACTTCCAGGTCCTGATTCCTGTACTTGGGCTGGTTTAGGAGGAGGAAGACATCTTGCGCTAGTAAGGAAAAGCAGGAGTTCAGTTAACTACTTTAAAACATTTTCTAGTTGCTACTCAATTTACTTTCAAATATTGCGCAGCCATTAGGCAGTCTCTAGCAGCTGAATGACATCCATCCTGAACAAATGCTACTGGAACAATTACTGCTGTGCTACCATCTGGAGAACAGTTTCAGCAGCATCCTCTTCCAGGGACTGAAAACACAGGGGGATGTGGAACTTTCTACTGCTAGTGTCACCCAGAGACAGCAATCCTAACTGATCTGGGGGAACACCAGGATTTGCTCTTGTTTTGGACAGGCCTGGAAGTCATGTGTTTGTGTTTCAAGCACTTCTTGCAGAAAGCCTACAAAATGTACATCCCTGAGCATCTGCATTGCTGCTTTTTGGAGACGATAGACCAGATTAGTTGACCCTTCGGCTGGATCCAGTGCAACCTCTCACAATTAGGCTTCAGACTTTGAAATTGAGCTGAAAAGCAGAGACTTTCCTTCAGGGCCAGTCATAACTAATTTTCAGAGACTAGCACATAGTTACTCTTGTTTCAACTGCCTTGCTACACAGACTGGTTTCACAATATGCCTTTCTAAAGGCAAGGTAGAGGAGGGTCAGGGTTCATGGTGCTTTCTAGGCATTATCAATGAGGGGCTTCCAAGCATCTGTTTTCTGAAATCATTTGGTATGTGCTAGGTTAGGTTTTTTGCATCTAATGCTTACAAGAAGAAACCACATACATTCATGTGTTTTCTGTCTAACAAGCTTTGTATCAGAAATGGGTAGGGTTGTGTTGCATTCGAGTCAGGTATTTCCAAATACCATCCTTAGTCTGAGACAAAAAGCCAAGCAGAAGAATCAAGATTAAATTATTCAGCTCAGCAAATGCTAAACTAGGAAATGTGTGATCTCTTTGCCTCAAACACAAATATCTTCTGGCAAATTAAGTGTGGATCTAGAAACTTACAGGCTGGATGGAAAATATTGTGAAACTGAAAAAAGCTATCATACCTCATGCAACAAGCACCATCACTTATTACCAAGAACACAAATAGTTTATACTTTTTTACTGGAAACATTTTAAATAACCATACAAAACCACATCTTATCAATTTAAGAAAAACAAGCACTAATTTGATTTTTCTATCTAAAGAACCAACTTACATGCAAAAGCATATATGCCCTTTGAGGCATTCTGTGCTTTCCCAGAGAAGTCTCCGCCCATAGTCTGTGAAGAAAAAAGGCCAGAGGTAGAATGTGGTACAAACAATCCAGGCTACCTGAATTTTAGCCTCAAGAACATTCTAGGAGGTTACCATAAATATATATGCTCCAATGTCAGCAAGATGATTAGAACATGGTGAAATTCAGGATGAAATTGGTTTGCTTCTTCCCTCTCAGTTCAGAAATATCTGGACTATGCAAAGCAACAGCTGAATGCCTGCAAGGCTCTGCAGTGCAGAGTCGAAGCAGTTGTTCTTCCCAAGGGAAATGCACAGCCTTGACAGTGCAACCAAATAGCCTCTGGTCAGAAGAAACAAAGCCTCATTTTTTAAGGACAGAGGTTGAGTAACATTTTTTGACTGCTACTTGCAAAAGCTCATGTGTGATATCAAAATGCATTAAGCTTCTAAAGCAGATAATACCTTTAACTCCTTTGACCAAAGCGCCTTTAATCCCAAGAAAATTTTCAGGTGCTATCCTGGTGACTTGCTCTACCACTTTTATATGAAACAGTTAATTATTTAAAACAAAACTCAATCCCATGAACATTCTCACTCTGGTAGAGTTTAACATGCAGCACCACAGTCTCAAGGTACAGCTATTGTCCTTGCTCTAGTTCTGCACCCTAGGATCAGGAAGGGAAAGTAACTTCATTGCCTGTTATTTCAGTGCCTCACAGTTCTACTCCTGTAACGATGCTCTGATGAGCAGGTTTGTCTGCCCATTCCAGTGCAATGGAGGCAGCCTGTGTCCAAACTTCTATAAGTGTCCAAATTTCCTTCTGGATTACTGAAGACCTCTACAGCTCACTTCATACCACTAACGCTAGGAGATCCTAGCCTAAAGCTTGCTGTTATTCCAGTGTTAGAGGCAACTGTCTGATTACTCAAACTGGCAGGCTAGGCTAGCCTAGTCCAGTCCAGATCACTGCAGTAAAGGATTCTTGCAGAAGATGACAGCAGATTTGACTCCAATATCATGCTGTGAGGGAAGATTTTACCACTTTCCTTCCCTATAGTTTCCAGAAAAAATAAGTTAAAAGGACAATACAGTTGCTGAAAATTTAGAGCAGATCACCTTTGAGGCAGAAGACAGTCTTCAGGTCTCTTGAAACTGCAACTGGTAGACTGGAAGGAGTGGTTAGAAAGTGAACATGCTAATTTGCCCACTTTACAAGCAATACCAGATCACTTAAATGCAGCAAGAGGCTTATTCTTGTATAGTCACTAAAGTCTTTGGAATGCCTCTAAGCTCAAAACACAACACAGACAATAACTGTTGTCTCAGATGTAGGCTAATAGCCCCACTTTGCAGACTGGAATTCAGCAGCAACAGCCTATTGAGTCAAGGAATAACCATGACTAACACCAGCATGCAAGGACATCCTAAGTCTTTAAAAAGCCAGCTATGGGGAGATTTTAGTATGATTTTCCTCACAACCTCAAATGAAACCCACTAATACGTAAAACTACAGAAAAAGAGGATTAACAGCTGACAAAGTATTAGCTTTAAGACAATAAAACCAAGATCCAAAGTTCCTTATGTAACAGTAACTCATTATCAACATCAAGGAGCTTTAAAATACTTTATCTAAAGCTAGGAAATTTGAGACCTTGAAGAAAAACTTACATGTGTCTTGCCACTGCCTGTCTGGCCATATGCAAAGCATGTTGCCTTCCCACCCTCAAAGATGGTCTCTACAAGAGGTCTAGCAGTGAACCTGGATATTCAGAAGGTAAAAGACAGTTAAGGCAAGCATTTCACACCTTGCTTCATCAGTTTTCCTTAAAAAAAGGCAAAAAAATGGAAATCCTTAGGAAATCAGTAAGGCCACACCAAAAATAAACTGTAGATTTTTCAGTCCTTTGGTTTCCTCCAAAAGGATTTTAATATTTAATTCAGGTAGTTTCTTTAAGCCAGGATGTCAGCCATAGCTCTGTTGCTTTCATCTTGAAAGTTGTTCCCAATGAGAAGAAAGCATTACCTGTATACCATTTCATTAGAAGAGGTTTCATCAAATGAAAAGTCAAATCGAAATGCTTGGGTTTCAAGGTACTTTGTTAGGTCCACTTTCTGCTTTGGCTCATGCACCAGCAGGACATACTTGCTTGGAACAGTAATCACATCACATTCCTTTTTTAGAAGTTCTGTTGACAGAAAAGACCCTCAGTTTTAACAAGAATCAGCAACTTCAAACTGCTCCAAGGCAGAGCTGCTTTGTCAGTGCACTCACCATGTTTATTGAGAGGGCGCTTCCTCACACAGACACAAATTCTATGTTCTTCTATCTGAAAGAAAAGTACGAAGACAAGTAATAACTATTTCCCAATTACACCCACACCAACTTAGTAACACAGTGAGGAAGATCTGATGTTCCCTCACATCTACTTTTCTATATGCTAATCGGAGTTGCCTCTGCTACTGATCAGACTCACCCATGCAGGTATTTAAGTCTTGAAGACCATTCAGTGCAAAAGAAACACTACAAACACTTGACCTTCACATAGCATGCTCCAACGTATCAGGTGGAACGCTGCTATGCTACAGAGTGCCCCAAATATTCTGTATCAGAATTAGGAAAGAGTTTAGTCCTTGGCCAGCTTTCCAGCAAAATCCATGATACCAATACTGCAACTACAGTCAAATTCAGGCAAATAAATAATAATTTACCCCAGAGGTATTTTTTTGACCTGGAGTTCTTTACCGATGCAGTAATTTTAGCTATTTGTATAGGACAGTGACACATCAGTTGAGTTTGGGAAAGTGCACGTTCCAGTTGGGTGAGGCAGAAAGCAGAAGACAACAAACTCTTCTGTCATGCAGCGATACGTACGCGAACAGCTGGTTCTCTGCCCCGCAGGACGCAGGCACACAAACCACCCAGTGTTCTAAGTTATTCCACACCTACTTTTTTTTTAACTTAAATCTGTCATTTTTCACTGATCATAACAAAGGCTTTTGTTAGACAAGCATTACTTGTATTGTTGAATACTCAAGAACTACCTCCAGAATTGCTGAAGATATTGACCAAGCCTGGTTTCCCCCCCCCAGTTTTTGATCTCTACTTTTGTACTGTTTTAAATTACACCTCTACCTACAGCCAGCTAAGCTGCTATGTAACAGGGTCTGCCATTTACAAGCTCTGAAAAATACTGATGTTGCCACACAAAGCATTGCATGATAATTGTTGAAGCACAAGCTCTTCACTAGTGACATATGCAAAGTAATGCAAGGCAGCTCAGCCCTAAATAGGGGAGGTGAGTGACCTCGCATATACCACCAGGTGCCTCAAGAGCACTGTATGCTCAGAGGATTTCCAAGGTGCAGCAATGCACTAGATTATTTTGTACTGAAGATTTCAGTATAGGAGCAAAGAAGTCTGTCTACAGGCTGCAGTTAGCAGCCTCAGTATTTACTTACCGGGTCAGTTATAGATATTGGCTGGCACTCTAGAGTTGCTCTGAATTCCTTGATCATCCGTGCGAACTCCCAGTTTGGACAACTGGGGTCAAATTCCTGCAGGAAAAGCCATGAATGTGAAGGTAATTAACCTGTTTAGTGTGCTCTGGGGCTTTTTTTGCTGTAAAAAGTCAGCTGTACACAGAAATTTTTCACTTAAAGATCACAAGATTCAGAACTTTCTGAAACTAGAATTGATCCATCCTTATATACAGCTTTCATGAGAACAACACCCATCCAAAATGTTTGTGTTCCCTGTTGTGATGCACTGTCCTACATGATTTCCCCTTACTGGTGTACAGTAGAGTACTCCACCTGTGCACGTCTTGTCCTGATTTCATTAATCTGAGCTTTCTTTTCTTCTCTCCTGTTTTTCATTTTCTCCATCTCTTTCACAATGTTAGATCCTCTCCGAACTAGAAAAAATAAAAACATTTCCTTGGATTAAATTTTCATACTAAGTTTTAAGCACAATACAAATATTTCAACTTTTCCAGGTTGCTGACAGACTAACTTGTACAGAAAACAATCCTCTTCAGAAGGATGGTCATTCCTTTTGCAGTGCTTCCTTCCCAAACCTGATCTACTTACTGCAGGAACTCCCTAGCAAGCCTCACTACCACTCTGAAGGCAGCATTTCTGAGGAGATACAGCTACAACAGAATAATAGGTTTGTAATAAAAAATACTCAAGATATTTAGTCTTACTACCAAAGCCACCTTTTCAAAGCTTTAGTCTCAGGGTATGCAAAGCAGCAATCAGTGATGCACTGCTGACTGGTGAGTCAGTTCTTACCCACGGCTCCCTGGTACCTGGGCTCACTGAAGAGCTCATTCTAGCAGCAGGCAGATGATCTTCTGTATTTCCATTTGTCAGTGAGGCTTCTGGAGCACAGCTCAGCCTGCTAGTCCTGGTTCGGCCAGCTGCTGAAAGAAGCCAGAGCAAACCCAATAATTAGATCCCAAAGACCAAGAATAATTTTGTAATTTTTAAAACCTCACAGACCACAGGCATTCCTCAACTCTGAGTCTGGATCAGGAGAGAGAACTAGCTAAAACCTGCAGTAAGTGTGCAAATAATTTTTAAATCCTTTGCTAATCATCAGCTTTTATTCAAAGCTACAAATCCAGGCTGCAAGAACTAGACAAGAATTTAGTATCAAGTCTCTTATTTCAGTGTCTTTGCAGAACTTAATACACAAGGTACGTCCTCAACTATTCATAGGGTAGGTCTGCTGAAGATAAATAACTACAATTTTGTTATTCAAGTAGGCTCAAGTTCTTGCTTTACTCAACCAGTATAGGAAAAACTACTACCAGTAAAGTTAGAGTGTGTTGTCAGCAGTATTAAGGCACTTCTCTTCCCACTCCAGACCTGTGAATACGACTTTATGCCATTAAGCAGACACCACATCCACCCACCCACATAACCACAGCTCTCTGGCTAATAAAGCACCTCATTATTCAACAACATAATTTCCAAAGACCTTTGAGAAGCCCCTTCAGGTAGGAGCCCTGGATATTTACACAGTGGCAGACCTCTAGGTCTCTCATTTTATATCTGAAGCAGTAGAGGTTGCTCCTCCCCCTGGGATTTGCAGCTGACCTAATTAAATGCATACAAAGCATCTTGCATCACAGTAAGAATTCACAGGGTTCTTTCTCTGCTCACCAGGAACTGAGGAATTGTTTCTGGTTTGTGTAGAAGGGCAGGGATCCACCCCCATCTCATTTTCCTGGAGGCTGCACTGCGATTCTGCGATAGCAGACATCCTGGAACGGCCAGCAACAGCTTTGGAAACAAATTCAAGGTCAGCATCATGCCTCAGACATACATTTGCAAGAAAAATCCAGTGCTCACAAAACACAGAAGAGTGGGGAACAAGGTGGGGTTAAAAGGACCATTTCCAGATCTCTGATGCATTAGCAAAGTGCGGGACAAAGCAATGCAGGTGGGTGAAAGTGCTCAGGAAATATACCACTACAGAAAAGCAAACAATTCATTCCAGATTTGCAGTTCCAGTGAATTCCTTTCAGATACCACTAAGGATTCACTAATACGGCCGTTCTAGAACCTCAGTATCTAGGAAGAAGGCAGTCACAAGTCAGGGAACTGGAAAAATCCTCTGCAGCTTCATACTCGCAGGGCTGTGTGAATTAACTGTTGGTGACAGCAGTACTGCAGTCTGGCAACTGGTCGTGGGCAGCATCATGCCCACCATCGCAGCACCCACACAGAGACAGTGTGCGTGGTGCACGGTGGGGTGGGAGCCTGACAACACTCAGTTCAGCTAAAAGACTCTATATAACTGCAACAGTAAATCTTTGGAAAGGGTCCTTTTGCAGGCAGACTCTGTTGTCCCATGCCAAGGTACTTCTTTCACTGAGACTAAGTCCTTCACAAAGCTGTCTGGGCAAGGGATTGCAACATACACCTCAACAGATTTGTAAAGAAAGCAAATCTGATATTAAAAAAATTAGAAGTGCAATCTGAAAGCTAGAATGGCCTTCACCTCTAGCAATCACAATTTATCCAGAGTTAATCACTATGATTTCAAAGGACAAGAGATCTGTTTCAGACCAAGGGTAAATTTCAAGTTCAAGTTCTGCATGAAATTCCTTAGAACCGTACCCACAACATTCAGTGCTCGTATCTGTTAACTCTTTACCTGGAATCTTCTGCTCAGGTGCAGAGGCTGCAACTTTAGGAACAAAAAGCATCAGTTTCATTATACTCAGAGATGGCATTTTATTCCATTTCCTTTTGTCATAGATGCCCAGACCTGATCTCATCACAAACTCAGCAGCACTTTTTCTGTAAGTGGTAGCGCTCCTGGACAGGCATACCAGCTGGAGGATTTGCTGCATCTAAATGGGTTTGAGTCAAGTGGTTCTTGTACATGAGGACATTCAGCATCCTCCAAAATTCTTATGGATTCAGAGGACTGAGGCAGTATCTGTTTCTTAATTTATTCTGAAAGCACTGCTTCTGCTTCTCCCACTTCCCTGAATGAGATGATGACAGACACCTCCTGATCTTCTTTATTTAGTCTAAGAACCAAAACCTGCAGCCAGTGGTAGGATTAACTGGTGCAGCACAGAGCTTACAACAGGACAGATACTCACTGACGCTCACGGGGTTTAGCTAGGTATAACAGCAGCTAATAATACTTGAGGAATACTGAAAACACTGCTTCTCCCTTGTCCCTGAAGATCTGCTCAGAGTACAGTGTGGCACCAGTAGGAAAGGCAACAGATGTTTCAGATTTGCGATTAGATTCTATACTTCAGGAAAGCTGTGACCTCTGTGAGGATGTTTTTCCATCAGTCAGCAAGTGGATTAAAACACCTTTATTTTTCCAGCTGGCTCTCCAGGTCCATTAACTGACCTGTCTAGAGACAGCCATGACTTTAGCACATCATTTTCCTTGCCAGTTCACAAAATTTATGGAGAGTCCTCTGGATTTGAGGAATATTGGGGTGCTCTAGTACAGAACAACTTTTGATGACTTTGACTGCTCCTGCCTCCCTGATGCAAGGGCATTTCTACCGCTGTCTTCTGGTACCAGCTTCCCTGTGTTGCATCACATACAGCAAGAGAGGCCGGACAAGCCCAGCTGTTTTGTTTACAGCTCAATGGCATGCAAAAGCACAAGTTCTGGCTAACTATGCCCTTTAAGAGAATCATTAAATTAGAAATACATGTGAGTGTATTACAAATAGACCTGTAATGCTGCCACTTGCAATTCAAAATGCTGAAAAACTCAACTAAAGCTAAAAGAAGGTAGAGAACATGGGAGTTTCCTAACTCCTGACAACTCAGGGAAAACAATTCCTTAGCAATCCCACACACTGACATCCTTATCTTTTCTGGCTTTGCTCGAAACATCGTACTGACATACAGTCCCTGAGCTGTGGCACGCCAGCTGGCACGTTGGCTGCCTGGTCTGAAATGTCTCTGAGGATAAAGCTCTAGCTATTGTCTGGGGGGACTGTTTGAAGAGGAAACATTCATTTGTCACCTCTACTTCTTTCTTGCCCTTTCCACACTCATTTTGACACTTTTAATAACTGCCAGTTACCTTTTGTCGCTTGTGGCATTTGCAAAACTCCATCTGAAACTTTAAAACTCACTGCAAGACTAACTGCCTAGTGACATTTAAAGCAGCGTCAAGGAATAACTACAGCAACGCTGCAGAAAAGGGCAACGCGTCAACAAACCCCAGCTCACGGGAACAGGACAGCAATCTGTTAGCAAAGTTTCTGCACTCAGGAGTCCAAAGTGTCAGTATGAACCCGTATGGTCTTTATCAGCATTGCCTGAACAAGCAGCCTTATGATGCACTCAGCTAGATTATGGTCATGACAGAAGACTGCCTCTGTTTCACAGGGATATAGCAGAGAAAAGAACTTTTTCTCACCTTCCCGTGGAGCAGGAATTTTTGAAAGGGTTGTTCTGCGCTTCTGTTTCTGAAAAACAATGACTGCTGTAAGTAATTGGAGTAAGCTGTGAACAACTAGCACAAGACAACATTGATACAACAGGAACTTCTGACCAAAGTCTAACTATGAGACAGAAAAGACAAGTCAGAGACCTCAAACTAAGACTGAGGGTATTATTTATAACAAGACCTATGCTGCTGACACTTTAGTGCCTTAACAGAGACTAAATCACTTTACAGCACTTACCTGTACAGTTACATTTTCTTGCAAAGGAAGGTTCTCTTTCACATCTGGAGCAGGTAGTTCTTCTGATAACTCAGGATTTATTGTTATCACATCATCAATTTCAATCTACAAGAGCAAAGGCAGGATTTTACAGAGTGGAATAGTGCTTCTACCACTTACAGCATTTCTTTTTTTTTTACCATGACTTTCAGTACAGGCAAACAAACCTCACCCACTGCCTGCCGAATGTTAAGTTAAAATTCCCTGGAAGGGCAAGATGGTAGTTCGTATTCCCTCTGAGGAGCCTCACACATCCAAATATGCTAGAAGAAATGTGTTAGTTAAGCCATTTACCCTCACCTGCCAAAGATGATGCAGCTCCGCAGGTGCCATAGAGCACTTCCGAGGAGGCAGGCAAAGCACATTTGGCATCAACCACTTTAATCTCTTACTGCTAATCTTAGTAAATCTCAGCTGCTCTGTGCTAGGAGAGCATTAAGTGTTTACTGTGTGACCACACTTACTGAAATATACTTCAAAGAGCCGCTTAGACTTTGGGAAACGAAGGATTCAGCATTTAATCCGCAAGTCAATTCACCTGCATTTTCACTTGCTATTGCAAGTGTTTTCACCTAGGGCCAGCTACCCGCTCCTGCCCGACCCTCCAGTGAAGTCATAATCCTGCCTTCACCGTGTCCTGCGGCGCCCTGGCCCAGGCAGCTGCGGGGCAGGGGGAGCGACGGCAGCAGGCAGCCAAGGGCAGGCTCGAGCACAAAAGGCAGCAACTGTCTCAGCTCTGTTTTTCAAACCTAACCCTGCAGAAGAGGTTGAAAGCACATGTACACAATAACTCCGGTATCACAGCAGCCTGCACTGGAGTTCACCTAACAAAGCTACACACAGCCCACTCCAGGAAGTTCTTGAGTTCCGAATTAACTTTTAAATTACTTAAATAAGAGTCCATAAAAAAGCAAAATCAAGTGGGTGAACCGTTGTAAAGTGTGGAGATACCGCATTCTAATATGAGACATAATCTAAAAAAATTTTATTTATATAGAATGTTTAAGTACCAATCTAAAAGTAAATTAGCTCAGAAACATATATACGTTGACAATTTAATATATACTAAAAGTGAAGGAAAATTTGCTGGTTTTTGAATTGTCTTCGTAGAGTTTTAGTATCTTAAGACATACACACAATTTAGCCAGCATTTATACCTGAATCTGCAGATTTTGCATATCTGAAAGCAGCATGCACACAAACAGTGTAAGACCCAATTTCAAAAAACCAGCCAACAGCAATTTTTAAGATTTCAGCTAAACTCTGGAGTGTAGGTTTCCAGAGAAACAGACAGGACAAGCACATTTGCCGAGTTACCAATGGAGATTTGGTTGTCAGGATTTCAGCCACACCAACCTCTGCTGCCCCGGGCTCCCTCCCCCACCCCACCACCCCAATCTCACACCGTGACTATTTCATATCAGCACAGAGATTCAGGAACTCAGGCTCAGCCCTCTTCACGTGGCATCTTATTAATGGCACATTAAATCGCAAAGAAAGCCTGAAGACACAAAAAGCCAACAGACGGGCCCCAGAGTGGGGAAACCGGGCCTTTAGGGCTTTCCGCACCACCAGCCAACAGGCCCAGCCCCGCCGTGTTCACTGCGAAGGGTGAAGGGCCCCGCTGCGGCACACCTGACCATCACGTCAGACCTGCACACATCTACGTCATTACTTTAATTGCGTGTAACCTTGGAATAAGCACGGGACCGAATGAGGATGGGGAAGGCGTTTCTGGCCCCAGGCGCGCCCAGCGGGGCCGGCTGCTGGGCCGGGCCTTGCAAACCCCGGGCTTCCCGAGGCCAGGACCGGGCGGCCCGGCCGCACCCGCCGCGAGCTGAGGGAGCGCCGGGGCACCCGGCGGCGGGACGGGCCCTCACTCACCTCCTTCCCCTTGATGGCGCCGCCCTCGAACCACTCCACGGACACCGAACACCTCCCCACATTCACGGTCTTCACCGTCGCCTTATGGATCAAGCCTGGAAGAAGCCAGCGTTGAGCCCCGGCCCGGCCCGGCCCGGCCCAGTGCCGCGACCCCCACACCCCCCCCCCCCCCCAGCCCCCTCACCGTTACTCCGCTGGATGTTAATGACGCGGCCGGGACAGACATGGCGGTAGAGGCGGGAGTCCATGGCAGGAAAACAACAGCAGCCTCACCTCCCGTCCCAGCAGCGACAAACCGCCGCCGATTTAAACCCCGCGCGTCGGCGTGCCGCGGGGCCTACCGGGAGATGACGGCGGCCGGACTACAACTCCCAGCATGCCCTGCGCGCAACGACGCCTACAGCTCCCGGCGTGCCCCGGAGCGCTGTTCCCGGGAGGCGAAGGGCATGCTGGGAGGGGTAGTTCGGCTAACGGACGGGGCAAGGGAGCCCGCCGCCACCGGAACCGGGGCGGGCCCATCGGGAACTGGGAGCCACTGGCGGTATCGTGACACTTCCCCACGGAAGAATTTACTTGTTCTATTTTTGACCAGAAAAGGGGCAGCTCCACCGAAATGGAGCCTCAAAAAATTTCTCGACACTCGTGCCTGTTCCTCTCCACGGAAATCTTTAGTAAAAGGCGAAAGATTTATGCGATCTGAAGAGAAACCAGAGTATGCCGGCCTCCCGGCCCCCGCCGCGCCGCCCGCCCGCCCCACGCCCCACAACTCACGGCGACCCGCGCCCGCCCGCCCCGCTCCCGGCCCCGCCGCGGGCCGCACACGTCGCGGAGACCCGAACGGCTCGGACCGGCCGCCGGCAGCGGACAACGGGGCCGGTAGCGGGGCGGTGGGAGGCGGCGAAGCGCCGCTCTGCCGCTGCGCACCCTGGGTATGCAAAACAGCCGCGTGGTAATGAGGCACATGCTAATGAGGCGGCGGCGCGGGGCGGGTCCGAGCCGCAACGGGGCCCCTCCGCCCCCGCGTCCCCTCTGCCCGCGGGCCCCTTCTCCTCCCCCAGGCCGGACCGCGCTGTGGGTCCCCGCCCTGGTTTAACCCCAGCCGGCGGCCAGGCACCCCACACCGCTCGCTCGCTCCCCCCGCGATGGGGGGGGGGGGGGGGAAGAACTGGACGGGTAAAAGCGAAAAACTCGTGAGATTAAAAGCATTTTAATAGTTGGAAAGAAATAATATTTTAAAAATTGTAAAGAAAGCAGAGAAAAAAATCACAGGAAAACACAACCCAAGAACAACTGGTGACGCCAATGAAACAGCTGCCCCCCGCCGGCCCCCGCTTTAAGCGGAGAAGATGCAGAGCAACGGAAGGCGGCGGCGCCCGGCCCGGCCCGTGATTATGTATCACGTAGGCGGTAACTGTCACGTACGAACGTCCGCGCGAGCCGTGCCCGCCCCCTAACGCGCCCAGCGTTAAGCAGCGTTATTCCCGGTTTTCGGTGAGGCCGCCACCACCCGCCTCCCCCCACACCGGGTTTCGCTGCCGGACATGACGCCGCATGACGCGGCCCGAGGCGCCCAACCGGCCGTCACGCAGCGTAACGCCCCGCTGGGAACCCGCCCCTGCCCGCGCCAGTTAAACCTCTCTGTTTTTGACCAGAAAAGGGGCAGCTCCACCGAAATGGAGCCTCAAAAAATTACTCGACACTCGTGCCTGTTCCTCTCCACGGAAATCTTTAGTAAAAGGCGAAAGATTTATGCGATCTGAAGAGAAACCAGAGTATGCCGGCCTCCCTCCCCACGCACAGGCCGTTCCCCAGTTGTCCCTCCGGAGGACACGGCGACCCCTGCTACGCTCCCGCTCCCTCCCCCGCCGCCCCGGCCCGCATCCCCCGGCCCCAGACACGGGCACGGCCCGCCCCCCCCGGATCCGGGCGGGGCGGCGGGGGCGGCGGACTGCGCCTCGGGTACCGCGCCGCCGCGCCGCGGTGCACCCTGGGTATGCAAATCAGCTCGACTACTAATGCGCGTATGCTAATGAGGCGACCGTAGTCCCCGGGGCTGCTGTCCCTCCTCCGGTCCCCGCGGAGCCAGAGGGACGGGCCCGGGACAGGCAAACTCCCGCCGGTGCTCCCGTCCCTCTGGGCCTGCCGCTGCCCCGGCAGAGCGGCCCTGACCGCTGTCACCCGCCGCCCCATGGCCCCTCCACCTTCCCTCGGCCCCGCCGCGTCGCTAAGCAACGGCGCGCGCACCGCGCTGGGGGCGCGGTGACGTCACGGCCTCGCGAGAGCTCGCCGCGCCAAACCGCCCCGGGAGGCGGGGCCACGCCTCTTTGCGCCAGTGCAGCACCATGGGTGAGTCGGGCCGCCGAGAGACGCAGCCGCCATCCGCCGCCATCCGCCCGCCTTGCTGCCGCTGCCCGCCCTGGCCCCTTACCAGGTGTCAGCGGGTGGCGTCGCCCGCCTGCACCCCGCCATCGGAGGCGGCCGCGACGACGCTGAGCTGCTGGCGGCGGGAAGATGCCTAGGCTCAACATGGCGGTGGGCCGGGGAGGGGAGGGGAGGGGACGGCCTGGCTTTGCGTCGCCTCGCTGCAGGCCCCGGGCGCTGGCCTCGCTCTCGGTGGCGCTGGGGCCGGAGTGCGCCGGGCCTGTGCAGGGAGTGTTTACTGCAGGGATCTCCGTGGATGAGGTGGGGCGGGTTTTGTGGGGGATCCAGCGAGAGGTGGGGGGCGGCCCTGTTCCTCACTGGTCGGCAGGGGATTGTAGGGGAAACGGGAGATGGGGTACGATGGGGTTGTCGCCATCGTGGGGGCCCAGCAGACTGGGTAGGAGAAGGGGGTTTGAGTTGGGGTATCTTTCAGGAGCCCAGCACATGGGACCCGGGATGGGGGTTCCTTTCTGCAGATGATCTGCCAGACCCAGAGTATAACATAGGGTGCCCAGCAGCATGGGGTGGGTTGGGAGGCTGCTTCCCAAAGGGGACGCCCATCAGACACGGTGGAGGGAGTCTTGTCTGCTTTGCCCAGCTGTGATGGAAGGGAGGAGGTTGAGGCGGATCTGAGTATCAATGATGAAGCTTCTCTGACTGCTGCATAAGGCCGAGTGCACTGTGCGGATACCAACCTTGGAGAGCTGAGGACTCAGAACCATACCTTGCTGTGGCCAGGTGGGATCAGTGCCATCCTCTGACCACACTGCTGTCCATCCAGGTATCTCCAGGGACAACTGGCATAAGCGTCGCAAGACTGGGGGCAAGAGGAAGCCCTACCACAAGAAGAGGAAGTATGAGCTGGGGCGGCCTCCTGCCAACACGAAGGTGGGTGATTTGGGGAGGGTGGTCAGTAGTTGTGTTTTCAAACTTGGGTTGCTGGTCATGTGCTGTTTAAGGCTAAAATACGTGCTGTGTTTTTGACTGGTTAAATGTCTGTCACTGCTTCTTTAAAATGTGGTATTTTACATCTGCAGAAAGCAGTGATACATTTTTGAAATAAGAGGCAATTGGAGTGATGAAATTTTCACCTTAGGTAGATGCAACAGACCGTTCTGGTCGCTTACCGTATCTGCCGATGCTGGGGCTTGTCATAGTTACACTGACCATGTTGCCTTTGAGTTCAGGAGTTGGCTGGGCTCCTGCGAGAGCCGTGCAGCATTCCAGCACCAACAACACCCTGGTGTTTGTTTCTGACCGTAGATTGGCCCACGTCGAATTCATACAGTGAGGGTTCGTGGTGGAAATAAGAAATACCGTGCCCTTCGGTTGGATGTTGGCAACTTCTCCTGGGGATCGGAATGTAAGTACATCGTAAGCCTGGTGTGTTGGAAGGGAACAGTCTCACAGCTGGGCTGGTCACCGGTACTGCCACAGAGTCCAGGCTCAAGCTTGTAGGCACGGTTTGAACATCATGGACCTTGAAGGACTTACTGGGTCTGGAGCAGCACGCATAGTGATGATAACTTTGACCTTATGCGGCCTTAGGAGGCTTGGGTGTCTGCTAAGTTCGCAGTGATTGGAGTGTCATAGTTACACTGAGTGATGTGCTCGCGTTGCCTTTTTACTGGGTGGGGAGAACTACAGAGGGTTAAAAAAACCTAAATACGGCTAGTTCTTAAGAAATGCAACTCTTGTTTATTGATGCACACTTGGTAAAAGTGATTCTGTCCAACAGAGAAAGGTGAGGATTTTTCTGAGGTGTGGCCCTAGGACAGCATCACATTAGCATGTGCGGTTTACTTCCTACTCCTGCTTTGCTAAGCAAAAGTGGGATGCGTGTTAGCGAGAGGGGAGTCTATAGTGCTTCCTGTGAGCAAGGTGGGTTTTCTCTGAATTACAAACTGAAAAGCACATAACTTGAGCCTGGGCCCAGCTGGCGTCACTCAATACAATAGTAAAACCATTGGTAAGGAAGGTAGTTCAGTGTCCAGCATGGTGCGAGGGCAAAAGGACATGTTTTCTCCTGGTGATCACAGAACACTGTCTGTGCTGTGATGAGCGCTGTCATTCACAAGCAGTGTTACAGAGGTGAGGGGACTGAGCATACCTTGCAGAATAAGGACATGAGTGAAGAGGAGAAAACCCATCTTGTGCCTGGCCTTTGTGCACATGAGGGGCTGCGTCTCCAGGGCAGGCAGCTGCCAAACAGTCAAATCTGTTAGCCAATGCAGAATGCTTCAGGTCTTGAAGAGTGAAAACACCAGCTTCTTCTCTCAATTTACTTATAAACCCTCATCCTATATAAAAGGTTTGTGGTATGTGTTGCAGAGCAGCCCTGTCAGCATAGCTTATTCAGTAGCTCTAGGAAGTACCTACGGACTGAGCCCTGCATGCAGTGTTAGTTGGCATCTGCTGAGGCATCTTCCAGCCAAAATTTATTTTTTAGTGTTACTCAGTCCTTTCTGAGTTCCACTGAGGCCACAGATTCCAGTTTTTTGTCTGGGGCAAATAATTTTCTGTCCTAGAAACATAAGTTTGGACTGGTAAAAACAGATGCATCTTTTACTAATATTTAAGTCATTGCTGGGGAAGCTGGAGGATATTTGATGGAGCGATAAGCATGAGGTGGTTTGAGGGTATGTGTGAGGTGCTGTGGACTGTGTTCTTAGTTGTCTGATGCCTCTAGGTTTGAATTCGTACTCTTCTTTTGAAAGGCTGCACTCGCAAGACCAGAATCATCGATGTCGTCTACAACGCTTCCAACAATGAACTGGTGCGGACAAAGACCCTGGTGAAGAATTGCATTGTTCTCATTGACAGCACTCCGTACCGGCAGTGGTACGAAGCCCACTATGCCTTGCCCCTTGGACGCAAGAAGGGTGCCAAACTGGTACGTCTGGAGTTGTTGCTGTCTTTTTGACTCCGTGCAGAGAGTAGAGCCTGCCCTGCTGGAGGCAGTTAGATGTCGTGGGTGGGTGGTGCCTGCCAGAATAGCACTGGGTGCCGTCTGCGGTAACAGTGGTTACTGGGCCTACGTTCCCATCAGCTCCCGGATGAGCCTGGCTCCATTAACAGAGTGGTCTGTACCGTGGAGCGCTCTCTGAGGCATCGTACCCGTTTGTGCACAAGGACCTGCCTGTTGATCTCTTTGGTCTTCTAATGATGATACCTTTGTCCAGTTCTGCTACTGAAGGGAGAGCGATGACATTCTATGATGCTGAGGAAGACTTTGCAGATTGGGTCCGTGTGCTGAGGGATGATTGCTTTGATGAGAAGCCCGTCGATTGCTGACTAAATTTCAGCTTGCTTTTAAGAGTTCTGAAGTGTCTTTAAACTATCCAGACTTAACTGTCTCTAATTTTGTTCAAGGTGCAAACCCTAAACTGGTAGAACGTATTTAAACCCCCGTGTGCAGCACTCAGTTTAAGGTCATCTCCTTGCACTAAAAACAAAGCGCTTTTAGCGGAGCACTGTGCAGTTCTGAGGCACAGGGAGAGCTTGTTACTGGTCTGCCAGGACTTGTGCCACACCCAGGTGCTCTCATTGTCTTTGGAGAGGGAAGGAGTATTCACCCTCTTTGGAGGAGGAGTAATTCATGAAGGAAGCCCTTGCAATGTCACTTGTCTAAGAGCACCCTTCCCTAGGGCACCATGCTTTGTGGTCAGCAGGGACTCTAGGTAGCAACATCGCATTTCTTGGCCTCAAAAGTGAAACTGCACCTGGTTCTGTGAGGTTGAAGTGCTTGTACCTCGGCAAGGTATGACTGGGGAAACATGGTGCAGTGCTGAGAATACAGGGGTCTCCTTGGTAGTGGAAACCACACACTCTAGCAGAAGGTGGCCTAATGTTGAACCTTGTCTTTGCTTATGGTCTTGTTTTTAGACTCCTGAAGAGGAGGAAATCTTGAACAAGAAGCGTTCAAAGAAGATCCAGAAAAAATATGATGAGCGAAAGAAGAATGCCAAGATAGCAAGTATTCTTGAGGAACAGTTCCAGCAAGGAAAGCTGCTTGGTGAGTCCCTGGCAGGATTAATGTGGGTGGGGATAAAGGGAGTCAGGGCACAAACAGGGTGCCAGAGCAAATCCTGTTCTTGGTCCTGGTATCACAAAGATCCTGAAGTTCTACGCACTGCGATAAAGCTAACTGCAGGGTGAAAGCAGTGGGGGGTTCTCCATGTCTGGGGGAGTATCTTCTGGGTCTGAAGTGTAACTTGGTCTTCTGTCTTCTCTGGAGATAGCCCACTTCTGGCAGGAAGGGGAAGTCTGTTTCTGGAGCTTGAATTGCTGCATGTCCCAGCCAGGCTCCTGGAGTCGGTCCTTCCCGGTTAGCCTTGAGAGAAGCGATGGGGCTTGAGCCTTGCAGAGCGGGCAAAGGCCCATGGGCTGCACTGCCTGTCTGAAAAATGTCCTGAGAGCATGTGACAGCTTTGACCAGTTCCAGGTTCTGGGGAATAGTTCAGTGTTCTGAAGTCTTCTGGTGATGAGACCTTTGTCCAGTTCTGCTACTGAATTTGAGCGATGACAGTTTGGAGATCTGAAGAGGACTTCATTTGGGACTCGGTCCAGCAGAGCAGGTTCAGCGGCTTGATACCTTAGGGGGAGGTACCGAAGCTGGCACATAAACTGGTGTATCTCTTACTGACACCTTCCTCGTCCGTGCTTTTGCAGAGAGGCTGCATGCAGTGCTTGTTTTCAGGTTCTGTATGTACTGGGGTAGCAATTTCTAAACTTCTTTAACTGGATGACTTCTCCTTGCAGCCTGCATTGCCTCTAGACCTGGACAGTGTGGCCGAGCCGACGGCTATGTGTTGGAAGGCAAGGAATTAGAGTTCTACTTGAGGAAGATCAAGGCCAGAAAAGGCAAATGAGTAAAAACTACTCTGCTGAGAGAATGAATAAAACCGAGAGTCTACTACAGCGAGGGGGTTGTGTGCTTGTTTGTGTGTGCAGGGTTGGGGGGCTTGTGTGGCTCCTCCTGCCTGTAAAGTGTAAAAAGAAGAAGGATCTCTCCTGGAATCCCTGAGCGCTCTTGTGTCTTCAGGTGAGCTCTGACCCCACACGCTCTCGTCTGAAACATCTCCCTGGGTTCCAGGACAGTGGCCTAATGGACAAGGGGGTGTGCAAAAGAGTTGTCAGACTTGCTTCAAGAGGAGAGTTTCCAGTGAACTTCCTCCTGTGAGCAGGAGGAAGGTGCAGACATCCACCCCCACCAGGGTTCTGGCATTCTGGGAGCTGCCGGAGCCTGGCTGGGCATGTGTTCCCCCTTCCCTGTGGTGCGTCAGGTCACACATGCCACATCTGGGGTCTTGGGGTGAGGTCAGTGGGGAAGGGGCCTGTTGCCTCAGGAGAAGGCTGTCCAAGGAGCAGCTCCACAGCTGCTGCTGCATTTGTGCAAAATCTGGCTGAAAACTTGCCTTCTGCACCTCTGGCCCCTGCAGCTGCGTACCTCCTGCTGCCACTTCCCTGATTGCCCGTGCTCACGTCTGTGGTCAGGGCCAGCAGCCCCTTCTGCCACTGCTCGGTGTTTCCTGCCCAGTTCTACAACTGTCCTCAGCATCCAGTGTCTTGTCCTAATCTATCTTGGCCGCACTGCTCAGTTACCGGCTGGCCTTCGCCTGGCCCCCTCGGTCTCATTCCAGTGCAAGATAAATTCCTTCTAGCAGAAGGGCCAGGCTCTCATCGTGGTCTGTCCCTTTCGAAAGCTGGGTACAAATTCCACCTTTCTGCCATGTCCCTTGTGGTGGGGTTGGAAATCTGTGGTGACCAAAAGCTTTTCTGGATGTTTTGGCATGTGAAATGTCATTCATTAGTGGGGTCAAGATAGGGACCCATCTAAGGGCTGCTCCCAGGGCTGCAGGGGAGCCAGGCTTGGATGTCTCATGCCTGCCAAGTGGAGGCGCTGCGCACTTGATCTGCTCACCCGTTTTTATGAAAGCCTCATTTATTCATAGGAGCGCCCTGGTGCGAGGCAGACAACTGACAGCCCTGGCTTGCCAATTTTTAGCTCTCAACTGTAGGAGATAGTCCATGGTCATCTTGCCCCAAGGAGAGCTGTGGTGAGACCTGCATCTCATGCCTTAAAATGGAGGCTCTGCCCCACAAATTATTTGGGCTTGGTATATTTAAGTTTTTCTCCTGTGATGCTGTGCTCTGGGTGCTGTGCATGGCAGCAGGAGGTGCCCTGGGCAGCACAGGTTCATCCTGCCTTGCTGGCAGGGTATTGCTGCAGGAGACACACCAACCACATTAGAAAAGGGTACTTGTTACCCAGGTGTCTGCGGCGGGACGGTTATGCCGTGGTGGGCGTGCGCTAGCACTGCCTCGCAGCACTGCTCTGCACTCGTGTGGGCACCGCAAGCGGAGCTGTGCCCGGCAGGTGCGACTGGGTCACTGGGTGCGATTCATCAATGACCTGGATGAAGGGATAGAGTCTGCCCTCAGCAAGTTTGCTGACAATAGCAAGCTGGCCGGAAGGCTGTGCTGCCATCCAGCGAGACCTGGACAGGCTGGAGAGCCGGGCCGAGGGGAGCCTCATGAAATTCAACAAAAGCAAGTACAAGGTCCTGCACCTGGGGAGGGACAACCCCAGGTACAGGCTGGGGGCTGACCTGCTGGAAAGCGGCTCTGCTGAGAATGACCTGGGAGCGCTGGTGGACAACAAATTGACTGAACCAGCACTGTGCCCTTGTGGCCAAGAAGGCCAACGATATCCTGAGGTCCATTAAAAGGAGTGTGACCAGCAGATCAAGAGAGATTATCCTCCCCCTCTGCTCTGCCCTAGTGAGGCCACATTTGGAGTGCTGTGTCCAGTTTTGGGCCTCCCACTTTAAGAAGGACAGGGAACTGCTCAAGTAAGCCCAGCGGAGAGCTACCAAGATAATCAGGGGACTGGAGCATCTCCCTTATGAGGAAAGGCTTGGGTCTGTTCAGCCTGGAGAAGAGAAGACTGAGGGGGGATCTTATCAATGCTTATAAATACCTGAAGGGTGTGTGTCAAGAGGATGGGGCCGGACTCTTCTCAGTGGTGCCCAATGACAGGCCAAGGGACAATGGGCACAAGTTGGAACACAGGAAGTTCCACCTAAAAATGAGAAAAAAACTTTCCTGTGAGGGTGCCAGAGCAGTGGAACGGGCTGCCCAGAGAGGTTGTGCGGTCTCCTTCCCTGGTAATATTCAAAACACACCTGCATGCGTTCCTTTGCCCCCTGCTCTAGGGGTACCTGCTCAGGCTGGGGGGTTGGGCAAGGTGATCTCCAGTGGTCCCTTCCAACCCCTACTGTTCTGGGATTTGTGACTGGCCGTGCTCCTGGAGTCCCTGGCAGTGGGACCTGGGCTGGGCAGGACGTTTGCACAAGTACATTCCTTCTCCATAGTGATCTGGGGTAAACTTTCCCCGCTCTCCAGCAATGCCTGCTTCCCAGAGAGGTGGGGCAGAGGAGATAAAGGGCACTTGGGAGGTGTGCGTCACGGCTGCTTCCTATTGAGTGTGTTTCTTCTCCCCCCTCGCCCTCCACAAACAGGATTCAGGGTGTTTCTGGGGGACTTTGTACAGATGGAGAAACTGAGGCTTACGGACCAAGTGCCAGCTTGGTGTCAGCAGGAGCTGTAAATCTAGCCCCTGATGCGCAGGATTATGGCTAATTCGTCAATGCACGCTGCTTATTTAAGTTATTGCTCTGAAAAACGCAGCTGCCAAGGGCAACAGCCCGTGGGAACGAAAGCAGCACCTACTGCCCATCGGAGCTGCGCTGTAGGTGTGACGTGGGAACAGGATGGTGGCAGCTGGCTCCCGCTGTGGCATGGGCTGTGAGACCTTGTGCAGCTTGGCCGCAGGATGTGCGATTTCTGGTCTGGCCTTGGCATAGCCCCGTGGATGCACGCAGGGATTTGCCAGCCTGGGAGGAGGCAAGCCTGCCATGCACTGAGCCAGAAGGAGATGGGCAGGGGCTGGGGTTAAGCACAGCTTTAGTCTGGCTAGGTCTATGAGGCGTCAAAACCTGGCCTAAGGACCCTGCCCACTTCTGCCAGTAGGTGCAAGGGCTGAATTTAAAGAAAGCAACTTTTCATGCAATGAGCAGCCAGCAGTGTAACCCAAGTGAGGGCACTTGTCATCCTGAGTGCTGCTCCTTACTGTTGAGCGGCTCCCCCAGCTCCACACGGTATTTTGGGGTATTTTCACAGGATCTGGTCCAACCCAGAAAATGACCTAGTTGTTATGCTTTAACAGGTCCAGCAGTGTAGCAGAGGAGGATCGGGGCTGGCTCACTGCGGGAAGACAGGAGCTTTAAAGGAAAGGTGGCTTTGGGAAATGGGGGTGTGCAGGAAAGGGAATTTTTTAACAGCTCTGCTAATATTCTCACAGGAAACAGACATGGCTGAGTGCAGGAATCCTACAGGGGTTAAAAGCATCTTTCTGTCTGGGTTTTTTGTTTGTTTTCTCTGGCTGTATCCCTTTGACCTATACCCCACAGCCAATCACTGGTGTCAATCCATGGGGCTGCACCTTTTTTGCCCCAGGAGAATGTGTGCACTCCATGACAAAATCCAAATTCACCCACTTTTTGGATAAATGTGATATCCCTGCTGTCTCACTGCTGGGGGTGATTGCACCGACAAGGAAGAACCTCAAAGCTGAGATTGGCAATAGCTTTATTAATATTGAGGGGACCTCTCCATCATGGTGTTGGTCTTGTGCAAGGCTTATGCCCTCATCCCATCCCTTGCTGGAATCTGTGCTGTCCTCTGTCCCCTGCGCTGCGCCATGGGAGGAGGGAGTGAGACTGGCCAGCTGCAAGTCAGTGGCATCATCACACGGATGGGTTGAATCCTGCAGTTTTGGGGCTGATAGCTAGTGTTAAAGGCTGTCTGCCCAATCCTAAACCCACCAGGTTCTTCCCATCAACCTGGGGACACAACTTGGCTTGGGGCTGGGTGGCAAAAGACCCGGCAATGTCCTGCTTCTGAAGAGGGGGTTCGACGGGGGTGTCCAGGGACAGGGAGCTTTGTGGCTGGTGGTGGCAGTGCCTTGGGGTGGGGGCAGCTATTCTGCCCCCAGGAAAGGGGTGCTTTTGGGGCAGCTTCAGGGCTCCCAGGCCTCCAGCTGGCCAGCCCCAATGCACTCACTGGATGGTGCCTTCACGTGGATCAGCGGCAGCTCCTTCCTCTGTGTTTCAGAGGCCTCTGGCGGCTGGGTCTCCCTGGGGCGACCACTGAGTGTATTGGGCTCCTCATCCTCTGTCTCCTCCTCCTCGATGCGAGCCACCGACTCAGGGTTCTCAGAGTGGTTGGGGAAAGGGGAGGGGAAGCCGCCGTCGGCCCGGGGCCGCTGCAGATGGGATTGACCTCGGCTGCCCCAGCCAAAGTTTTTGATGCTGATGGCGGGGGATGCAGCGGTGAAGAAGCGGCTGAGCAGAGGTGTCTGGATGTGTGGCATGCTTGGCGAAGCCTCTGCTGGCTGGCTTTGCTCTGCGTCCTCGCACACGCTGGAGGAGCACAGCGGGGTGATGGGGACAGGCTGCCATCCTCCGCAGGGATGCCCAGTACCTCTCACCACCTCCATCCCAATGCATTGACAAGCAGGGAACAGCTCTAGGAGGCCACATCCCTGCTCCAGCAGCTCAGCCATCACCCAGCACAGCCCACAAGCCTCACAGGGGCTGGGCAACACACTCCCAGGGGGATTTGCTGTTTGCTCACTGTAATTGGGCCCAGGGGCACAAGCCCGCTTGTGCTATTGCTACCCTGAAGCACTCGCCCTCTTTTTCTCCAGCGCTGGGGCTGCTCTGTGTGCACTTACCGCATGTCGAAGGTAGAGCCCAGGAACGAGGGCTTCAAGGTCTCAGCGGCTGTGGCCATGGTGTAAGGGGGCTGAGCCGTGGACTCGTTCCAGTATTTGTCCTTCACAGCAGGGGGCAGGTTCTGGTACATGTCATCCACAGAGAGCAGGGACACCTGGGCACCGCAAAGGCAGGGAACAGGGGTGGCTTTGCAAGGACATGGGCAGGACCAGTGGCTCCAGATGCTGCTTCTGGTGCAAACTTGGCAAGGGTAGGGCTGGGCTCTGCAAGGGGCCAGGGAGGCTCTGGGCCGGTCTCCTGGCTCCTTTTGGGGTTTTCCCCTTTTGAACACTTTTCTTGGAGGTGAGGGGCTGGGCAGTGGTGCCAGGCTGCTGAGTGTCCCTTGGGGGGTGCTGACCCTGCTGTGGGGAGCAGACACACAGAGGAACAGGGATGGAGGGACAAGGTGCAGCCCTGCTTTCTATGGGAATCTATTTTGGACAAGGACCTGCGTGGCAAGGAGCAGGGCTGGGGGCTGGCAGGGTACAGGTCCCACTGCCAAGGGATGGGGATGTCCCTGTGCCCCAATTGCAGCAGTCCCACACATCAGCCTGGGGCAGGACCCACCTGCAGGTTCCTGTCTATCAGCTTGTTGGTCTCAAAGTCATCATCATCTTCTCCAAAAGGGTTAATGATCTGCTCTGCAACCTGGGGAGGGAGGGGGGCAGGTGAGACAGGGGATCAGGGGAGGGACACCTTCCCACAGAGCTCTCCATCCTTCAGTCTACCCATGGGGCACAGGAAACATGCAGACATGGAGCTCCATGGTGCCCCAGCATGATGCATCCCCAAGGACAGTTAGCAGTGACATGGCTGGTGCCATGCCCTGGGCCAGCCACCCCCCAGCCCAGGGGAGCAGTCAGGGCCACCTGGCCACCCCTAGCCCATAAAGCAAAGCCTGGCTGCATGGCCACATCTCACCTTGAGCCAGCCGGCGTAGAAGAAGAACTGAAGGAGGGTGGGGAGAGGGACATACATGTCCAGGTCCCCCTCCTGCCCTGGCTCCAGTGGCTCCAGGAACTGCCGCCCGATGAGGCAGAAGGCGAAGAAGGAGTAGACCGCGATGGTGACCACCTGCCGGGACCACGGGTCAGCTGGCGGCGAGGGTGGCGGCTGAGGGGGATGCTCAGCACAGGAGCAGCAAGGATGCAAGAGGCTCAGACGGTCACTGATGCTCTCATGGGCTTTAGGCTAAACCCCACTGCCGCACCACCCACAGTCCCACACATCCCTGTGGGCCTGTGAACCAGCGGCTGTGCCGAATCCGACACCAGATTCAATGGGGGATTAAAGTGTTTTTAGGAAGGGGGATAAAGTTCTTCCCATCAGGGTGCAGGGGGAGGTTGTGGGGCTCCTCTGCCATTGTGGGATCTTGGCTCAGAGAGGCCCATGGTCCCACGGGGTGTCAGGGTACCCACCTGCGTGTACACCAGAGGGATGCTGATCCAGTCATAATGGAACAACATGCTGCACTTGGCCCGGTAGAGATTCAGCTCCTGTGCAGAGAAGACAAGGACGGGTGACCCGGGCTTTGCACGAGCCCCCACTGCAGCGCCTGGTTCCCCCCGCGCACCCAGCGCCAACTCACGTCCATAAGCAGGCGGAGGGCCACGTCGTCACGGATGCGGCCGTCCTGCCTGGCCTGAGCCGCCAGGTTGGTGAACCACACGCAGGGGATCCAGTACTTGTTGAAGTCAGAGTGGAGCCTCTCGAACATCTTCCGCTCATCCTGCGTCATGAAGCCTGCGGCAGGGCAAAGGCTCGGCAGCACGGCCCCCGTGTCGGTGAGGGAGAGCCCTTTTGGGGACTGTCCCCAGCAGGAATGCAGGGTATTCCAAGTAAAACTACGGCCCCTGGATACAAGCTCTGGGCAGAGGGGACATGGGACTCTCTGGCATTGAACATCTGTGCAAGGATGCCAACACACATGCGGGGCAGTTTGGGGCAGGGATGCTTGCAAGGAACCCCAGCCCCCAGCACACCTTCCCAGTGATAGGGACACATCTGTGGCCCCCAGCTCTCACCCCACTTTGTAAGCCGTCACCCCCAGGGCTTAGCTCCTCACCCGCTTCCACCACGTGGTCCATGGTGGGGAAGCGCTTGAGCACCCTGGTGCTGACAGAGCGCAGGATGAGGACCGCTGACAGGTTGGCGTA
The DNA here is from genome assembly GCF_963921805.1 of Phalacrocorax carbo. Lineage (NCBI taxonomy): Eukaryota > Metazoa > Chordata > Aves > Suliformes > Phalacrocoracidae > Phalacrocorax > Phalacrocorax carbo. Next base: position 50,900,115 of record NC_087518.1, on the reverse strand, counting down.
GCGGATGAGGGTGCGCCGCAGGATCCGGCCCCTCTCATCCTTGCCATGGACGTTGCTGGAGATGACACACATGAGCTGGTCGGGCAGGGGGATGCTGGTGTACTGGGCCCACCACCGGTTCACAATCAGAGTGACGTAAAAACCTGCACCGAGAGATAGCACATGGGGGTTTGGTGCAGCCGGGCAGTGGGGTGAGGTGAGGATAAGCCCACACCAGGAGAGCTGTCAAGTTTCCAGGGCTGGCAGAGTTCTCTGTGGCCAGGAGATAAAGCTCATGTTGTGCTTCCCATTGGGCTTCCCTCCCCAGGGATGGAGTTGGGGATGTCCCCAGCTCTTCCCTGCCCTGGGTGCAGGTGGCACAGGGCAGGACAGCCATCTCTCGTAGATAAGGTGCCCCTTTCCTGGGCATGGGGAGGAGGGTGCAGAGCGGGCTGGGGGAATCACAGCCTCACACTGGCATCCCCAGGGCCAGGGAGCTGTGCTCAGTGGGTCTGGGAGCCAAGTGCCATCCCTGGGGCACCAGGCTCCTCCATCCCCCATCTGACAGTGTGTAAGGGGTGTTTTGGCATGGGATCGGGATGGGCAGTGGGGCATCCTCAAGCCACCAGCACCAGGGGGAACAGGAGACCCCAACTCCCAGGTTCCAGGGAGAGAGACCCATACCTAGGACAAACGACATGGGGATGAGGTCCGTGGAGCGGTTGCAGTATTGAGCCACTTTGGTATAGAGGCGCTTCTGCTCCTCGGTCAGCAGCCGCCTGCAGCGGACACAGAGCAGGGTCAGGGATATGCAGTGGGGTCAGAAACACGCAGCCAGGTCGGGGCAAGCGGTGGGGTCAGGGGTGAGAAGCGGGGCTGGGGTACTGCCTCAGACCTCCACAAAAAGCCATTGCCTGACTCACCTTCTCTTTGCCCTCCCCTGCCCACTCCCACCCTCCCTGCGGGAGTTCCCTGGCCTTCCCCCTTCCCTGCAGGGACCCCAGTCCATGACCAACGGGGCATCTCTGCACATCCCAGTGGGTCAGCAGGGAGGGACATGACCAGCAGCGACACACTGACCCCACTCACCGATAGACAAGGCTGAGCACAGCGTATAGAACCATGAAGACGATGAACTCCTTGTACAGCAGCTTGTAGATGCTGCCTTTCCAGCGGAAGAGCAGCTTGGAGAAACCCCCGAAACGGGAGTTGGCAACTTTCAGAGTGTAGGAGATGGTCATCACTGCTCAGACCCACACCTTGGTGGAAGAATCCTTCTCTCACTGGCTGCTGGCTAAACTGAGAACCGGGGTTCCCACCACTGTCCAGGCTGCAGGGCCTGGGGATGTTCACTCGCTCCCACACCAAGCACTATGGCCCATCAGCAGGATCACCCACGCAGCCTCCCTGCCCTTCCCACACCTGCCGCAGCTGCTGCCTGCTCCCTGCCTGCACCCACCCATCCCGCCAGTGCCTCTTCCCACTAAATACCCCAGGATGGGCCTGTGCAGCTGAGCCCGCCCCGTGATGGATTGGGGCTGTCAGAGGCAGGGAACGGTGAACTCCGGGTCAGTCACACCTGCCTGCCACCGGCCCTGGCCAGAGATTTCGGCGGGGGCTGTGGATGCCAGAGCCGGGGCTGGGCAGGACCCAGTTGGGTGGTTTGGGTTGTTCCCCTTTGCAGACACTTTGCAGACAAAGTTCTAACTTTGCAGAAGTTAGGGCTCCATGAGAAGAAGGGGAAAGCACAGAGGGTTGCAACGCTCCCAGCAGCCCTGGCAATGGGACCCCAGGGTGTGCAGGCAGAGCCAGCCCCCAGGGAAGTCTGTGGGATATTTCCAGAGCACGCGCCCATCACTGCCCACATCTTCTCTGCCAGCAACAGGCAGCGCCTGCAGCCGTGGGCTGTTGCTGCAGCCCCTGGGGACAGCTGGCTGACCCCTGCCCATCCTGCCTCAGCACTGTGGCAGCTCCTGGTCCCTCTGTGTTCCCGGAGGGGACTTGAGGATGGCATGAGCTGGGGCACACCAGGATCCCCTGGGTGTCCCCTGGCTGCATTACCTGGCAGATGGTGGTGGAGCCATATTAAAGGCTGGCACCAGGCCACTTTCCCAGGGCCCAGGAGGGAGTGGCAAGGGAAAAATTCCAGCAGGACATAAAACAGAGGGAAATGTCTGTGAGTGACAGCAAGACATGCAGGGAAATCATCCTGTCCTTGTCCCCAGCCCATGCTGGGGCTGGGGCAGGGGCAGAGCACTGCCAGGGCCCGTGGCTTGTCCTGCTGGGTCTGCTGGAGGCCACGCCATTCTCAACAGGAAACACCACTTCCCTTGCCGGCTGGAGCGCTGTGTCCTGCCCTGCATAGCTCCCTCCCTTCCTGCCCGGGCACAGTGCCCAGCCCAGGCCCAGGACGGCTCCAGTGCAGAGCAGGGCGGCCACTGGGGCTTCCAGCCTGGGAAATGTCCCCCTGGGCAGGGCGGGCAGGACTCAAGGGCGACCCATCCCAGAGAAGGCCTGGAGCACCCATGGGTGAGACTCACCAGGGGAGTGCCTGTGCAGGGGGGTGATTTACAGCACCCCCAGCCTTTGCCCTGTTCCCAAGAGCCACACAACTCCCAGCTGGGAACCGCAGCATTTGCAGCAGGCTGACACCTTCCCTGGCTGGGATGTAAATCACGGTGCAAGGCAGAGGCTCTTCTCGCCCCCAGCCAGTGCCCAGCTCTGCTCCACTGGCCAGCAAAGTGGCCCTGGGGCTGCCAAATGAGACCCACACTGGGGCATCACCCAGGGCATGGGAGGGGAGATGGGGTAGGAGCAAAGCCCCCCATCCCTGCACTCCCCCACGTCCTGTCTGTCGGCTCCCCATCACCCCAAACCACACAGACACAGGGGCAGAGCTGCACTGCCAGGAGTAAAATGATTTATTTCTTATTAAGAGCTGCATCCTACAGGGGTTGGCAGCACATCAGGCAGGAGAGGCTGCAAGGGGCCCCTTCCACTGCCTCCCCCACACAAGGGTGCACCTCGCCCATGCACTCACACCCACCTGTGCACAGCCCCCCCACACACGTGTGCATGCACACTCATGTGTGCAGCAGCACATGCACACTGGCTGTTTCAAGTGCCACATGGTGGGACACAGAGGGATGTGGAGTGGGGAGCAGGCAGGGACACCCCAGACTCCCCCTGCCAAGCTCAGGACACGCTGTCCGTGCATGACTCCCCCCCCGCAGACCACGTAGGCAGAGTCAGCCCCGTTTCATGTCCCCAGACCCTGTTATCTGTGGGCTGGGGAGCAGTGGGTCTGTGCTAGATACCATCTGGCTCCAGCAAGAGGTTGGAGGTCCCAGTTGGTGGGTCTGGCACACACAGCATTGTCACCTGGTCCCCAAAACCAGACAAGACAGCCCCCGCCTCCTCTCCACATTCTTCCTCATGTGTTGCGAGCCTGTGTGTCCCCAAACACTGCCAGCCTGCACCACGGTCCCCAGTGCCCGAAGCACCCTCGCCCCCCCTGCCCAGCTGCAGCACATGGCAGGTGAGGGGTGCACATTGTAGCACTGGGGAATGGATGAGAATTTGGGGGTACAGCTTTGCAAACAGACACTGTAAGCCAGGGCAGGACAGCTCGTGCCTCTCCTCCTCTGCTGGCTTTCACTACCACCTGGCCCCTGCCATCCTCCTGGTGTGTCCGAGACATGGCCTGAGTCCCAGCATCAGTGCAGGTCGATGTTCTCATACTCCAGGTTGTCCAAGTCCTCCATCTCAATGCCGGGTACCAGGTTGTAATAGTTGGTCGACTGATTCATGTAGATCTTCTCCCGGTCAGCAGAGTCCTTCAGGACTTCACTCACACTGACAGTGTCCACCTCTGGCTCGCTGCCCCCCAGCTCCTCTGCCCTTGGTGCTGGGGTGCCCTGCTGCCCTTCATGGGTTGACACCTGGGAACTGCTGGGCGATCCCACCTGGATCTCCACCTCCTCGTAGAGGTCTCTGCTGCTCTCCAGCGGGTCCACAGAGGGCTGGAGCAGGACCTGGCTCCCAAGCAGCACTTTCTTCTCAGTCTTGGAGGGGGCAGCAGGCAACTCGTAGGGGACATAGTGGTGGGGCTCTGCAGGCACTGGCATGTTGCCCCTCTCTGCCGGGGCTGGGTGGCTCTGGGACCTGCTCTGAAGGCCATAGTTGGTCTTTCTCTTCTGCCTGCAGAAGCACCAGGTGATGCTGGCGAGGATGAGGAGAGGGGGCAGGCAGATGAAGAGGGCGGTGAGGCTCTGCGAGTGGCACAGCTCATCCCGGGAGATGCTCTGGAGGTCCACACCATGGTACTGCTCTGGTGTGTGGCAGATAACCTCAGTGACCAGGCTGGGCCAACCCTCCAGGTTGCTGAGCAAAGCGCAGCTGCAGTCCCAGCTGTTGTTGGAGAGCTGGAGCTGAAGGAGAGATGGCTTCAGGAGGCTAGCGGGAAGGAAGGTCAGGGCGTTGAAGCCCAGGTAGACCTCCTGGACCTGGGTTGATGCTTTCAGGAAGGACTTGGGCAGCTCCTGGAGCTGGTTGCTGTCCAGATAAAGGACCCTCAAATTAGGAGCATTTTCCAGAAAGCTTCCAGGGAGACTTTCCAGCAGGTTGTGACTTAAGTGCAAGACCTCCAAGGCAGGGGGGACTCCCTGTGCATTGCTGATGGCCGTGATGTTGCAGTGCGAGAGGTAGAGCTCCCGCAGCCCCCGCACCCCTACCAGTGCACCCCAGTCCAGGTGGGTGATGTTGGAGCTGGTAAAGTTGAGGCAGCAGCTCTCGGGTAGCGGAGCCTCCCGGAAAGCCTGGAAGTCCATGGGCTCCGTGCAGTTGCAGCTTTGCGGTGCTGGGTCGAGGGCAAGGCCGACAGCAAGCAGGAGGCTGCCCCAAAGCGACACCGTCCCCAGCCCAGCGCCTGAGGGGAGAGCAGAGGATGGGTGACCCCCCTGTGGGACCCGCTCTCTCGCCCCCCTTGCTCCAGCCCGCCACGGCGAGGGGGGTGAACCCCGCTTCTCAGCCTAGGGAAAGGACCCGGGGCCCCGCAGTGTCCCCCCCCCCCACCGGAGCCACCTCCCAGGGCTGCCGCCCCCCGCCAGCCCGGGGCTGTCTCACACCCGACGTCCCGCTGCTCCGGCCGGCTGTCCGCGGCCACAGAGCGACCCCCGGGGCTGCGCTCGCCCCCTCCCGGGGTGCCCTGCCCGGGCTCACCTCCCGCCGCACGCCCCATCCTCCGGGGCCGCTCCGCGCCCCGCCGCGATCCCCGCCGGGCGCGGCCGCCGGCTCCGCCTCGCCGCGGGGCGGCCCCGCCGTATCCCGCCCCCCCGCCGGCCACGGTCTCCTCTCAGCCCCGCCACCTCCCTGGGCTCCCACCAGGCATGGACCCCTCAGCCGCACTGTGCGGCGACACCCCCCAAATATGCTTGCACCCTGCCACCTACCTTCAATGCACCCGCTGCTCCACCTTGCCCTGCAAACCCCTCACAAACCATGGCCCCTACACCCCCCCTATCCCTCCCCTCTCCATCCCCAGAAGCAAAGTCCCTTCCCAGCCTCTCCCAGTTTCCACCCTCCTCTGCACCCCAACAAGCCGTATCTCCCTCCAGGCCCCTCTGTAGGCCAGCATCAGCCCCCCAGGGCCCTGGAGAGGCACCAGGCTGGGGTCTGCTGAAAACCCCTCCCTCCTGGGATGGGGAGACATCTCTGCCTGGCTGGTCCCCACCTCCGTGCACGGTGCAACTCCCAGTCCCACTGGGGAGAGGGTGCAGGGTGGGCATGCTTGCAGGATGGGGACCAAAGGGACCAGCTTCTCTCTCCACCACTGGACCCTGTACAACTTCCTTCCATCCCACACAAGCCCCAGGCCAGGAAGGAGGAGCTGGGGTCTGACACGAGCCCCACAACCCACAGGAAAAACAGCGCTGAAGAGGGGCGTTGCGTTTCCACACTCTGAAAGTGCATGTGAGCTCACTGCGGTGTGAACTGGGTAAACAGAGGCACGTGGTGTGGTACCAACGGCACTTTGCTTCAGTGGTGGTGAGAGGTGAGTGAGACAGGACCTGGCCCAAGCACCTGTGTGGTGCCACAGTCCCAGAGCCCAGGGGGGTAACCACAGCAGGGCAGGGGTCTGGTGGCCATTCTTCAGCCTGGCTCGGGGTGCTGAGTGCCAGGACACCCTACGTGCTGCATATCTGGGGTACCTCAGAGGCCTGGCAAGCTCAGCACACCAGTAATAACCATGCTGGATTGTTTCAGGCTTCCTGGGGCCACCCATGCTATCCCAAGGGTGCACCCCAGGAGCAAGGGCCAGGATGCATCGGAGTTTGAGAAGGCACTAGGCCTCAGGAGTTCCCTTCCTTGATTTCATCGCTCGCTTGTGGCTCAAAAGTGGCACCGCAGGTGCTGACCTCATGTCTCAGCTCAGGGATGCTCCAGCCCCCAGTGGGAAAGCAGCATATCCCCTTGGTACAGACTCATCACCCATGTCCCGTGGACCCTGCTTGGGTCTCTCCCAGACCCACAAACCCCATCAGAGGGGTCGGTTTCTGGCAGCAGAACCTGCCCTGTCCTGCTGCAGGTATTGCACCATGAGCAGCAGGTTCGGGGTGCCGGCACCTTGCGCTGTGTGGCAAATGCCACAGCAACGAACCCTGTGCCAGGCATTTCTGCTGGGCAGGAGGGACAGGATGGGACGGGACGGGATGGGGAGAGAAGCAGGGCCAGCTGAGCCCTGGCTGCTGGGGTGGGACGCAGGAAACGGCTATTCAGGCCCTTGCGGGAAGGGAGGTGCCAGCAGTGCACTGGCCTGGGGGTGACAGTTGCCTCCTAGTGTGCCCCAGCTGCGGTTGCACAGCCCCGAGCTGGCACCCATGGGCTGGAGCCTGCTAACACCCTGATTGGGGTGAAGCCTCCCCTGCTCCCCCCGCTCCAGGGCAGCAGCTAAGGCAAGAGCCCATTGCAAGAGATTTCAGAGGGCTCCCTGAGCCTCTGTGGGCTGGATCTTGCCTCCCAGGGGTACCTTCTGGCACTAACATTACGCGTACTACTCCAGATCCAAATGCTCCCTTAACACAGAGGGATCCAGGTCCTTTTATCTCTCCCTCCAGGCAGCTTTGCTAGATTTGCAGCTTCCCCTCTGCACATCCCCAGCCAGCCCCTGAGGCAGGTTGGCCTCTGCTGGTGCCAGTGCTGGAGCTGGTGCTTTTTCCCCTGGCTCACCCAAGGGACCAGCCACCCTCTCCCTCCTCCTCCTTGGTGGCTACAGCCCTGTGCTTTGCAGGTGCTGGCTGGAGGAGAATGCCAAGGGGGGGGGAACCCCACTCCAGAGGGGGTCAGGGCTGTCACCCCAATCCTGGGGAGCTGCCCTGAACCCTGGGCTGGGGGGTGGGACGTGGATGCTTGGCTGGCATTGCTTTTGCTGCCTGGGTGCTGTGAGCAGAGCACACAGCAACACCATGCAGCTGCCCCAAGAAGGCAGCCCAGAGGCAAGCTGTCAGATGGGTTCAGCCTCACTACTCCTGATGCCGCTCAGCATCGCTGAACACTGTGAAGGTAGGGGGACCTGGGGGGGGACCAGGCCAGGTCTGAGTATTGTGGAGGACAGAGATCCCACAGCTTCTCTGGGCTCATGTACTATTTTGCCATGCTCACAGGGGGAAAAAAATCTTCGTAGTATCTAGATGGAATTTCCCTTGGTGGAACTTGCATCAGGTGCCTGTCCCCATTTTGCTGTACATCTCCCCAAAGAGTCTGGCTCTCTTTTCCTGTAACTTCATCTAAATAGCTGCAGGCAGCCAGGGGATCACCCCAGAGCCTCCCCTTCCCCAGTCCAGGCAGGTTGTTGGTGTTAAACCATGCTTCCTCCCACCGCTCCAGCTCGGTGATGGTAAAACCCCTGGCTACGATGCTCTGCATCACTGCAGACTGGAGCTGCATGTGGAGGGGGGGCTGCTTCCAGGCTCCATCCCTCTTGGAGAGGAGGAGCCCCAGCCCTGGCAGGATGTGGGCTATGGGGTCTGTCCGTGCCCCCAAACCCAGCCCAAGAACTGGCCCAGAGCCAGCGGGGAGCAGGAGCAGAGCTGGCAGCTCTTCGCCCTTGCTGGTCCCAGCTGTGCCTCTGTGGGGGACCCTGGGGAAAGCCCCGCGCAGGTAGTCCTGCCACCCCAGGCAGGTCTCCTGGGGCCTCCCTGCTCCCCTGGGTGCCTCCACCCACGTGTTGCCTCCAGACGCTGACTCAGCTCTGCCCTGGGAGCTCCCAGCAGCACCGAGCTGGGGCCTCCTTCGGAAAACCAGCTTTGCCCCGTGACGCCACCCACGCCCCGGGGAGCCCTGGGGCCCTGGTGGAAACAGGCAGCGTTGCCCCAACGGGTAGCAGCCTCTCTGCCTGCTCCTGGAGCTTGTTTGCTGCTAGGCAGTGGGTTTGCATATCTTTCCTCTGCACAAGTTGGAAACCTGTGCAAAAAGCAGACAGATCTGGCTCATTTCCTCTCTCCTTGCAGGTTTGCTCAGCTTTCCTGCAGCAAAAAAAGGGGGTTAATTCCCCCAAAAAAGGATGTGCTGTGAAGCGGGGGCTGTTTGACTGGGCATACCTCATGCAAAACCCTCATCATGTTCAGGAGCAGATGGAGCATCAGTGACCAGAGCCCTCAGCTGCCCCAGGGAAGCAGAGGTGGAGTGCAGAGTGGAGGAACTGAGGCACAGGATGTGCACACAGTCGCCCTGTGTGCAGGATGGAGCAGGGCAGCAGGACCTGCTTTTGAGGGACTCTCACAATGCTGCTGCTCCAGGCTCATGGGGGGGGCTGGCTATGCAGCCACCCCTGCCATCTCTCACACCAGTGGGGAGGGAGAGATGCCTGGCATTCTTCCATGACCTGTTTTAGGTGACAGAGGCACGTCCTCCTCATGGCCATTAGAGAGCAGCACCACTATGGCACACTGCCCGGACACCACCGCACACTGGGGCCAGCACAGCCAGGCTCATGCCACAACACCGGAGCCCCCAGGAAGCCCAGGATGGGATGCCCAGGTGCATCCCCAGGACATCCCCAATGGGACCATCCTGCAGGTCCCCAGTCCTGGACTGGCCACCATGGGCAGCTGCAGGGGACCAACATTTCAGGGCTGTTTGTGGGCCACGGGGCTGGGCTGAAGCTGGGGCAAAGGGTGGCCAAGGAGCACCTACAAAGGGGACAGGCTGGCCAGGGAGCTTACCTACATCTTCCACTGTCCCCTGTGTCCCCAGCACCCCATCTGGGATAGGCTGTGACCCCCTCCCCAGCCCCTGGCACAGAGTGAGGGACTCTGGGGGGGGTCCCTGTCTGCATCCAGGTTTGGCATGGGAGGGCCAGGGCCCACAGCAAATACATGAACTTTGAAATCCCACCCTGGCCACAGCCTTTCTCTGGGGTGTAGGTGTGGGGTCCCTCATCCCTCATGTGACACAAGTCAGTCACCCCTGTGAGTAAGTGTGTGTCAGGGGTGCATTTATGGATGTGTATGGGGAGGGGGCTCTGTGTGCACTGGGAGAGAGGGGAGGGAGGTGATGAGGGGTCTCTGCATGTCTATGGGGTCTCAGTGTGTCTGTAGGGATCCCTGTATCTCGGGGGGCGGGGGGCTGCCTGTCTTATGGGGGTCCCTGTCCCTAAGGGGAGGTTGCATCCTGCGTCAAGGGAGGGGTGGGGCATGTGTGTCGGAGGCAGTAGAGCCGCATCTGGGCTCCCCCGGTCACCACCAGCCAAGGGGTGCTGGTAGGCGTATAGGACCCTGTCGCCACCCCCTCCAACTCACCCCTCGCTGTGCGCGGCGGCCGCTTTAAGGGCAGCGCGGGGCCGCCCGGGGGCGGGGCTCCGCGGGTGACGTCAGGGCGCCCATTGATAAAGCCGGCGGGATTCCCGGGGCGGCAGCGACAGCGCGCGGCGGCGCGGCCACGTGCGCGGGGCCCGGCGGTGGCGGCGGAGCCGCCTCCTTCTCTTCCCTGTCCTCCCGCGCCCGCCATGGAGCCCGCCGTCCTCTTCCCCCCCTTCCCCGCCGTCTGCCTCCCCGCACAGCCCGCGCCCGGCCCGGCGGCCCCGCCCCGCGCGGCCGAGACCACCCGCATCATCACCGACCCCATCTCCGGCCGCTCCTACTGCAAGGGACGCCTGCTGGGAAAGGTACGGGGAAATGGGGCAGGGAGGGACGGGCCGCCGCGGGGCGGGGGGTGCCGGCCGGGGCCTGCCGGGTTGAGTGGGGACGGGAGCGGGGTGGGGGCTGGGGGCTGCGTGCCTGCTCGACCCGCACCGCGCCCCCGGGGCGGCCCGGGGCTGGATGCAGTCCGTCGGCTGCCGCACGCCACCCCCACCCTCCCCGCCCCTCCCGGCGGGCCCGCAGCAGCGCTGGAAGCTGTGAATCACCCGGACTGGCTGCATGCCTCGGCGGCTATCGGAGTCGCATCAGTTTCGGGGCGCCCCTCGGGGCGTGCGTGGGCCGGCGGGTGCCCCGGTTCCCAGGGGTGCCGGCCTGCGCCCGCTCTGCCACACGCAACTTTTCCTCCCGCTGCCAGCGGTGTGTGTGGGAGGCGGGTGCCGGTTCCCAGCCCGGCCCGGGCGGGCTCGGCGGCTGAGTGTGCAGATTGGAGGCTGACATCATGGCAGGAAAAACCTGTCTCCATGAGACTGCCTTTCGGTGGCCTCCGGCCCCCGGGCTCTCTGCCCTGCGAGGACTTCCCAGGTTGATCTGTCAAGTGGAAAGATGCGGAGTCTGACCGTGGTGGGAGGGAAAACGCTCTGGAGGTTTTACAAGAACTGGGTGAAGAAAATCCCTGGTTGAGAGCATCATAGTTCAGATCTTAGTGGGCGATGCAGCAGGAGGGAGCGTGTGACGCTTGCCGGGCTGTGCTGTAAGAGAATGGAGGAGGAGGCTCGTAGGCAGGGGTGAAGAGCTGTCTCTCACCCATCCATAACCACCTCTTCCCTTGCAGGGTGGGTTTGCACGATGCTATGAAATGACGGACCTCTCCAGCAACAAAACCTATGCTGTGAAGGTTATTCCTCACAGCCGGGTGGCTAAACCCCACCAGCGGGAGAAGGTGGGTGCTGTGGGGCTGGTGGGGTGCTGGGCTGGTGGGGTGCAGCGGGGGCCCTGTGCTCACCTGGGACTGCTGCTCCCTTTCAGATCACCAACGAGATTGAACTGCACCGGGACTTGCACCACAAGCACATCGTCAAGTTCTCCCACTACTTTGAGGATGGGGAGAGCATCTACATCTTCTTGGAGCACTGCAGTAGGAAGGTGAGTGCTGCTGTGGCCTCCCTGCCAAAGGATCTCCTAAACAGAGCTATGGCTAGTTGGAGCAGGCCTTACTGAGGTGCTTTGTTAGCACACTCCTCCTCTTGGGCTGCCTTGCTGCCTGTTCTGTCACACCCTCTGATTTCAGCCATAACCCATGTGGTTTCACATGGCACTGGGGACACCACCAGTTGCCTGCCCTGCTTGGGCTGTCTGCTCCTGTTGGCAGCCCTTAGCTCCTTGTGGGGCCACTGTAAGTCCGGTGGTTCCCCTGGCTGTGCTGAGCAACTTCAGCCTCGTGTGGGGAGTCTGCTGAGGTCATGGCTGTGAAAGAAGGATTATTTGTGGATGTGCAACTTCTGGAAGAACTGGCTTTGACCTTGCTTGGCCCTTGCCTAGTCAGCAGGGCTGCCTGTTCTCCCTGCCTGCCATCACCAAGCTGCCTTCTCTCCCTCTGCAGTCCCTGGCCCACATCTGGAAGGCCCGCCATACTCTGCTGGAGCCTGAAGTGCGCTATTACCTCAAACAGATCATCTCAGGCTTGAAATATCTTCACCTCAAGGGCATCCTGCACAGAGACCTCAAGCTTGGTGAGTGCTGTGGTCGGGGCAGGGTGCTGTGTGTGGGGCAAACTGCCCCAGAGGGACTTGTGGTGATGCGTCACCCTTGACTTGCAGGCAATTTTTTCATCAATGAAAACATGGAGCTGAAAGTGGGGGACTTTGGTCTTGCTGCTTGCCAGGATATGTCTGACCAAAAGAAAAAGTAAGTCTGAGGTTTCCTTATTCCAGAGCCCTCTGAGGCTTCACTTTTCCTTCTGTGGCTTCCTGGGAGGGTGGAGAGGTGAGTGGGGTCCCCTGGCCTGGGGAAGAGAAGCCTTAGGGCCCCTTCCTGGGGTGGAGTAGTGATTCCTGCCCCAGCCGCAGGCAAGGCGAGGGGGCTGGGGGCTTTGTGGCTCCTTCAGGAGTGAGCTCGCAGCCGTTGGGGAGAACAATGTGCTGACTATCGCTATTGTGCCTGCCCGGCTGCCCTGCCGGCTGTGCGGCTGGGACACAAAGGCTCTGTTCCTCCCCAGCTCTAGGACAAGCTCTTCCCAATGGCTCCCCAGGAGCAGCTGCTCCTGACCCCTGGGAGCTGGAGAGAGGGGGAGTCTATATGGGGCTTCTTCTAGATGGAGGGGGGGCTTTGGGCCATAAAGAGCAAAATGGAGGGGGGAAGGACAGGCTGCGAGCCAAATCCCAGGGCTTGGAGAGGGGGAGGTTGTCTGTGAGGGGATGTGGTGCATGCACTGACCTGGTGCTCTGCCCCGCCAGGACAATATGTGGGACCCCCAACTACCTGGCACCAGAAGTGCTGCTGAGGCAGGGCCACGGGCCAGAGTCAGACGTGTGGTCTCTGGGCTGTGTCATGTAAGTCTGTGCTGCTGGGTGGGGAGGGGTCTGGGCAGCCCTGCCTGTGCAGGGTTGGGGAGAGCCGGGCTGTGGAGCAAACCTGATGAGGAAGTCCTCTTGTGCTTTGCATTGTGGTTTTGCAGCAGTTGCTGAAAGGCAGGGGGAAGGGAGTGAGTGGCCGGATCCTGCCCAGCCCCGCTTTGGAGTGGGTGCTGCCAGCTGTCCTGGGATGCTGCTTGGGGGCTGTGCAAGCAGGAACTGCAAAGGGCAGGCACTCTCCTGCTGCACTCAGCTCTGCTTCAAAGCAGGCTCCACTGCCCTGTGAACCTGATAAACAACGGAAAAATCTCAGTGGCTGGCGGCAGCTGCTGCTCTGTTTGCTCAGGCAGAGATCACTGTGCTGCTTCGACGCATCCAGCCCCTTGCCTGGCTGCTGCCCGCAAGCTTCCTGCTCTGCTTTCCGCCCTGGTGGCTGTGCAGGGGGTGGGAACCGTGGCAGTGGGGTGGCCTTCTCCTGCCAGCCCTCTCCCCTTCCCCAGGGCTCCTTGCCTGTTGCTCTAAACAGTTGCTAGGAGGAAGCGTGGCCGGATGTGAGTGCGGTTGCCTGAGCTGGAAGTGGTGCTCCCAGCCAGGTGTGGCCGGCCAAATGCCAATAAATTCCTTGCTTTAAGTGCTGCTGAGTCACAAGCCTGGCGGAGATGTGATGGTGGCACGTGTGTCCCCTCCTAGGTACACCCTGCTGTGTGGGAACCCTCCCTTTGAGACAGCTGACCTCAAGGAGACCTACAGGTGTATCAAGCAGGTGGAGTACACCCTCCCTGTCTTCCTCTCCCTGCCTGCTAAGCACCTCATCGCTGGCATCCTCAGACGCAACCCCCAGGACCGCCTGACCCTCGAGGAGATCTTGGACCATGAGTTCTTCAAGGTGAGTGGGTGGGGGTCTGGCCTTGACCCTTCTCCATGTGGGATGAAGCTTTTTGGGCTGTGCAGGGTGCTGTCCTTGAAGCTGAAGTCTCAGTCCTTCAAAGGAAGCAGCCACTGTCCTGCCCAAATGCCAGCCAGGGGAACTGCGGGATCTGGTGTGCTCCTGCAGCGCTGTCCCTATAGCATGGGCTGTTTCCTGTACTGATGCCTGTCATGGGGCCAAGGCTTGACGGAAATGCAAGCTGGCTGTCAGGAGGGCTGTGAATGACTGTGGTCAGCCCAGGGCAGCTGCTCTGTCTGGAGCCATGTGGGCTATGGAAACCAAACCTCTGCCTTGACCTCTCTGCAGGGCTACACGCCTGAGAAGCTCCCTCCCAGCAGCTGTGTGATGGCTCCAGAGCTGAATCCCCCCAATCCAGCAAAGAGTCTGTTTGCTAAAGTCACCAAAACGCTCTTTGGGAAGAAGAAATCCAAGGGTGAGTCCATGTACTTGCCTAGGAGCCTCTGTGTGACCCTTCCTCCGGGGAGAAGTGGGTCCCATCTCCTGGAGACACCTCCTGATCGGTATCCATGGACCCTGTGCCTAGGGCCAGCAGAAGCTGGTCTTGCCGCTGTCCTTCTGGTTGCTGGTGACCTGGCATGGGTGTACGCCTGGAGAGCAGATGCTGTGCTGCAACCCATGGGGGAAGTTCCTCCTGGAAGCCCTGTGCATGAGAACTGGGAAGTGAAAGTGGGAGGGATCTGCCTCATACCATCCTCACCAGTGTGGGCATGGGAGCAGATGAGGGAGAGCTGAGCTACTGGGAGGGGTGGTCCAGATGTCCTCATCCCCTGTGCTCAGCAGTGTGCTCATCACTTGTTTTCTCCTCAGCCAAGAAGGGCTCTTTGGAGGACAAGGATGACATCTCCAAGCTGGTTACTGGGCTGATGAAGACCTCGATCTGCCGGCAGATGAGCTATAAAACTGTGGAAGGGAATGAGGTGAGACCATCCCTAAGCCTGCGCACACTTCTCTCCAGGCAAGCAGGCAGGATGGTGATAAAGCCTGGTCTCTCCACAGGCCACCCCTGTATCTTGCCGCAGTGCCAGCTCTAGCCCAGTGGAGACAGTGGTGGAGGAGACATCTCACAAGTCTGTGTCTCCCTCCATCCGGGGAATGATGGCCAGCAGCTGTGAGGGTGAGCAATACCTGCCCAGGCCACCCAAGCCTGCCCAGAGCTTCCTGTTCTGGCTGATAGTGCAGCTGGCTGACTCAGCCTGTCATCTTCTCTCCACAGCCTTTGAAGACTGCATCACTGCCTCTGCCATCATTGAGTCGGCTGTCCGGCTCCTGCGGGCCTGCCTCTCCTGCATGCCCCCAGGTAAACTGGTTGGGCTGCTCTGGGATGGGACAGGGTGCTAGGCATCCCCTTGCCTGTGAGATGAAGGCTTGGCTGCTATTTGGGGTACCTTAAATGCTGCCAGAGCCTGCTGGGAGGGTTCTGCTCCCCCTTGGGGAGGTGAGGTGGGCACGGGCTGGCTGCCTCCTCTGCTCACTCCCTCTATTCTCCATCAGCGGAGAAGAACCCAGCTTCCCTGGCCCGCCATGAGCACTTTGTCTGGGTGAGCAAGTGGGTGGATTACTCCAACAAGTATGGCTTTGGCTACCAGCTCTCCAACCGTAGCATCGGGGTCCTCTTCAATAACGGCACACACATGACACTTTCTCCCAACCACAGGTAAGTGGTGGGGAGGGGGCTGGTGTCTCTGGGGAAGCCCCTCAGGTGGGAAGGAGCCAGGGGAGGCTGTGCCAGTGGTGGGTTTGGTGCTGGGTGACCCTGAAGCTCATGGTCTGCTCCCTCCCAGGACTGTGCATTACAACCCGACCAATAGCAAACACCTTGTGTTTTCTGTGGCCGCCATCCCTGAGCAGCTGCAGGGACAGATGAGTGTCTTGCGCTACTTTGCATCCTACATGGAACAGCACCTCATGAAGGTGGGTTCTGGGGCCCTGGGCTGGGATCATGGGTTGGCTGGATATTGGGTCACTGCTTGACCATACCACTTGGGGTTGCGGGACTCCCTGTTCACAGGCTGTGGCCAAGCGGGCACTCAGAGTTGTGTCCTGAGAGCAGGGACCCCACTGGGGGTGTGTCAAGGATTGGCTGTGGGTATGCTTATGGCAGTGCTGCCATGTTTGGGACCATTGGCTTATGCAGACCCTTCTCCCCAAGGGAGGTGACTTGCCCAGCATAGATGACCTCGGGCAGCCGGCTCTGCTTCTCCTGCAGTGGGTGAAGACTGACCAAGCCTTGCTTATGCTCTTCAGCAGTGGCACCCTCCAGGTACATGTGGGGCACAGTGGAGATGGCCAGGCCCTTGTGGGGAGGAGGCTGGCTGGGGACTCCTGGTCTGTGTTAGATCTTGTCTGCCACAGCCCAAACGCAAGGTCCAGCTCTGAAAACAGTTGTGGGTGCAGGATGCTGCTCCAGCATCTGGAGCTACTGGTCGCAGCTTGTCCAACCTATGGAGGACATGACGCTTCAGTCAGCTGCTTCCATCTGCCCCAGTGCTGGGGCTGGCGCATTCCTGCTGTGGGGCACAGAGCAGGGATGCTCCCAGGCAGGTTGGGGAGGAGGAACGGGTTGAGGCAGGAAGCATGGCCCCATCCTGGCTCCTGACATACCGCGGGAAGTGTGGGTTAAACCAAGCCCAACTTGTCTCCTAGGTGAACTTCTACAATGACCACACCAAGGTGATCATTAGCAAGCCTGACCACTCCTGCCTTGTCACCTACATCAACCGGGAGCGCAACTCTTACACCTACAAGCTGTGCAGCATCCAGGAGCTGGGCTGTTCTCCTGAGCTCCACCACCGCCTCAGATACATCCTCAAGCTCCTCCAAGAACGGGCTGAGGCCTAGTGTGGGACCCTGGGGGATCTTCTCTGGATGTAGAGGTTTCCCCTGCCCTCCCATGGAATGGGAGATATGTTGTGGTGCTGGCTGCCCACCTGGGCACCCTGTATCCTGGTGCTCAGCTAGACTCTGGACTAAGACACATGGATGTGGTTACGGTAACAGGTCTGGACATCCTTGCTGCTCCCTGGCTCTGGGCAATCGCTGTCTTCCTGCTGGCAGCTCCTACTCTGGTTGTGCTGGTCTTGGTAGAGTTAACTGGGGTGGCACAAGGGAGGTGGTGGGTGAGTGCCCTGCAGCCAGGTTTAGGTCTGGCTGTGCCTTGTTTGCGTCCTGGTGCTCCAGCCTGCTCTGGCTGACAGCTGCCTGCAGTGGGGACTTGGGCTGTCCTGCCCAAGGTGAAACACCAGTTGCACAGACCCTCTCTGTGGCCTGGAGAGGACTGGCACGACCTTGACCTTAAGGCTTGGCTGCTGTGGGGTAGGGAAAACCCATGGACAGGGGTGAAGGGCGCTGCCTGCCCTGCCAGGCTGGTGGGCTGGTGTGTGCCATTCCATAACTGCTACACTAAGGAGGGGGCTGTGCTGGGCCCAGCTGGGCCCTGCCCACTCCCAAATTGTGAAATTGTCTGGTACAACTTGAGGTTTGATAAAGGGGGGGGAGGGGATCTGAGGGCTTACCTCGAGATGCCCTCATCTCGCTGGGGCCTGCAGAATTTTTGTGTTTCAAGGCAGTCTCTGCCATGTGGGACTATTTATGCATCTTATTTATATGGAATTATTTATTTTGCTGTTAGGCTGCCCATGTACAGCTCCCCTGTCCCTGACTCACCTCAATAAAAATTTGTGTAAGGGCAAACTGTCTACCTTGGTTGGAACGGGGGTCTTGGTCACTGAAGGGCTTCATCTTTGCTGTAGCGCTGCTTCTATCTACCAGGTCAGACACCTCTTGACACTGGCTGTTGCTGGGGGACAAGGTCAGGGAGGCAGGACAGGGGTGAAGAGCCTGTGTACCTCCACTGCCCTTTCCAGGGCTGGCAGGAAAGGCTGAGTTAGCTTTTGCTGATGCCTGTGAAGCCATGGAGCTGCATCAGCTTCTTGCTGATGCCAAACTCTCATTCCCAATTGTCTCTGCACTTGGACCAAACCCAGGTGCTCTTATGCTTCTGCTGAGCTGGAGAAGGCAGGAGCTGTGGCCCAGGGGGTGGGTAGGTTGCCTGGGTCCTTGCACTATAACACCTGGTGTGATGGGATATGAGCTGGGAACAAAGCCAGAAAAGAGAAGGCATTTAATCTGCTCCATGAGCTTGCTTTGAGGGTGATTTGTCACCTCCTTCCCTGGTGCTGGTGTAATCAATCTGCCTGAGAGCAGCTTGTGCTGTGGGAAGCAGGCCGGGCTGCTCCCTGTAGCATGGCCTTGGGCAGCTGTCTGCTCCAGGGTAATGCAAGCCAAAAGGCTGCATTTGCTGCAGCTTGAGTCTTTTTGCAAACTATGGTAGTGGAAGCTACAGTGTGGGTGTGAGCCCAGGCTGGGGGCTGCAGTGAGTATCCAGGCACTGAGGTGCATCTGTACCTTACTCCCTGCATGCACCGTGGCCAAAGACACCAGGTATGAGCCACAGCTGGAGCAAGCCTCTTTATTTTAGCTGCTCTCCCCCTGCAGCCCTACAAGGCTGGGTGGAGGGAGAGGCAGGTGCTACTCAAAGTAGACCCCATGCACTGTGGCTACAGCAAAGAGGGAGGCATTGGAGAAGGTGGCAGAGGCGAAGCTGTCGCTCTCAGGGTCCCACAGTGCCCGGCTGGCCACCAGCAGGCTCTGCTGGCCCCGCTGGCTCAGCAGCACGAGGCAGACCAGCTTGTAGCGTGGCGGCACCACCTCCTTTGCCCGGCTCCGCAGCAGCTCGGCCAGGCTCTGGGCCAGCGGGGCGCTGCCCTGGGGGCTGTAGACTGTGGTCCTGAGGGCACCAGCCAGGGCCCCCTCCAGCACCCGCTGCACCTGCTCCGCATCAAATTTGCAGCCTTCATCCGGCTGCATCCTGTAAGTGTTTTCAAGGCGGGTCTTGAGGATCGGCTGGAAGAGGGGGAGCCCAGAGAAGCTCACACGGCTGTGGAGCATCCAGGGGCCAAGGGAAGGGCGCCTGGCCCCAAGTGAGCTGCGGCGGCTGGCCAGGGGTGCTGGGTGGGTGCTGAGGATGGAGCTGCGGCGGGAGGCCAGGAGTGGCAGTTTGCCTTCCTCAGCACCCCGGACTGCAGGCTGGGAGCCACGGTGGGTGGCCCGGGGTAGAGGGGCTTCAGTGTTGTCCACAGCCATCACCTGGGCTGCCAGGGCCACCCCTGGGGAGGGATGCTCAGCCATATGGGTGGCCTGGAAAGGAGACATGGCTCTGAGTGTTGGGGGAAGACAGGTTGTCCCCCAGCCTCTCCATGCCACTGCCTCTCTGCTTCACTTTGCCTTGCCCCCCTGCAACTCCCACACCTCCTGGCACCCTGGTCCCTGTGGGGCTGGATGCACAGTGGCTGGGGGGTCTGTGGCAGCTGCCTTCCCTTCTCCAGTATGTCTATCCCCAGCAGCCTCAGCCTGGGGCTGATCCAGTGCAGCCATGCCCTTTGCTCTCCCATCCGTAGCCTTTCCCCCTGGCATGGGTGAGCAGTTCCTCCTCCAGCCTCCCCAGGCCTCCTGCCTGTGTCTGGCCCAACACTTACCCCTAGCCTCACTCTTGCCCTGCTGGGATAAACACAGGGGTCTTGTCTCCGGCCGATGTTGTGCTCCCGGCTGCCCAGGACCGACCTTGGTCCCACAAGTCGCAGTGAGCAGGGCCAGACCCGTTGCGCTCCTGGAGCGTGAAGTGTTGCTACGTGACGCGGCGGTTCTCTGGGTCGCTCTGGGGCACAGCTCCTGTAACTCCTTGTTTCCTGGTCCCTGGACAGCCCCATTCCCTTTCGCTCCTGCCCTGCCTGTGTTTCCAGCTGTGCCAGCACAGGGACATGGTTATTCCAGGTGTGTGCCCTTGGAGGGCTTCTCGGCTGCTCCCTGCTAGCCCTGAAAAACGCTTGCTAATGTTGAATGTGGAGAACTGCCACTGTGATTGCCTCTTTGCGCCTCAGCTATGGGCTGCACCAGGGCTGGGACCTCCGACAGCTTGATTTTACCCAAAGGTTTGCATCCTTTTCGTACTTACGCTCTCCTGCACCAAGGCAGAGTGTGGATGGGTGGGCCCCCATCAAGTGCAGCCCCACCATGTGCTGGGGACCCTGCTGCTGCAATGCCCTGGCACAAGGGCAGGTTTGCTGGGGGCTCGTGGCCCTGAGTGGGGTTTCTCTCCATCGGCAGAGCCCAGCCCAGCTGGTACGCCACCGCCACCCCGTCAATGCGCCTTTGTCTGGCCCGGTTGCCAAGCTATTTGAGGAAAGTGGAGACGGCTTTTGTGTTTCTATCTCCCGTCAGAGGTATTTATAGCCTGCCGCTGACTAGCGCTGCCAAGCACACTGGCAGCTGGACCCCGCTCCCTTGGGGTGCTGCCCTCGGCTGAGGGCCCTGCTCCTCCCTCTCCCTCCCACCCCCACTGACAGGTGAAGGTGGGTCCCTCTGCGGACACCCTCCCTGCGTCCCCAGCCCCAGGCTGCGTGGGGCTAGCCAGGCTTGGGAGAAGGGGGACAGGGCATCCCCTGGCACAGCACTTGGTTTGGGCTTGGATGAGGCTGGTTATGCTTTTTTCTGTCTGTGATTCTTGTGTCCTAAGCAGACATAAGAGCTGCAGGTCATTGGCCTCAAGCATTGACAGGAGAGGCAGCTTTTGCTATTTCATGGAGCAGATCTCCCCACTGGGCTCGAGTTTTCTCCACTGCCAGGGACGAAGCCGTGCCCAGCAGCTGTCCATGGGGGCTGTGCACGTGGAGGTGGGGCTGATTTTTGTGCATTTAACCTGTGCATGTGTTGCCTTTTCCAAAATCCCAGCTGCCTGCCTCCCTTCTCCCCCATGTGTCTCATCCACGGGCTCCTCTGCAGCAGTGTCACCGGCTGTGGGGCTGGTCCCTGTGCCATGCCATGAGCTGTGCTGGTGGATGCCACTTGAACAGAGATGCAGGCCTGCCTGTCTGCTCGGCTTCCATCCGGAAAACGCCGCGACGGAGTTGCCTCAGCAGCAAGGGTGGGCTTCCGCACTCACCGCCCCCTCTCTCCCTCCCGCTGCCTCTCCAGCAGTGCGGCTGCCTGGCCCCAGCGCTGCCTGCCAGGTTTCCCTAGCAATGGGCCATGCCGTATGGCGCGGCGGCCTCCTCCCCAGGCCGGCCAGCCTCCCGCCTGCCTGCCTGCCTCCCGCCAGCCTCCTGCCTGCTTCCCGCCTGCCTGCGCCGCCTTCCTCCGCGGCCCTCCCCGAGGCAGCCCATGGCTGGACCCTGCCCGGCACGGCTGCAGGGTGAAGCAGCTGCCTTCACCGCCGCCCTCCGCACCCTGGTCAACAACCCTCAGTTCAGGTGAGGGGCTGGGGGACTGCCACCCCCCCCCAGCCATACTTAGCGCCCCACTCCGTGCTACTTTCCCATGGCTCAGGGCCCTGCCAGGGGGGTCTGGGGCCCCTGGGCAGTGCAGGGACCCTCGGGCAGCTGGTGGGGCAGGCATGGCTGGTACATGTCCTGGGACATCCTGCGTGGCTTTTGCAGTCTTCCCCCAGCACAGCCACGCGGCAGCAGGAGCCCAGGGCTGCATGGGTGCATTCCCCCAGGACAGCCACTGACTCTCTAGAGAGGGGAAAGTCCCCAGGTGCGCCCAGACCTGCTCTGTCCCTGGGCATGATGCCAGCAGGGCAAGGCAGTGTCCCACGCTGAATTCCCTTCTGGGGCTCCTGCTTTTGCCAGGAGTGGGGGTACTGCAGCCACTGTGTTCCCCAGGGGCAGCCACCTGTGCCTGGCTCCTTTCCCACACTGGCTTCACTGGTGCTTTCCTTCAACATCTCCAGCATCTCTGCACCCCCAAGAGCAGGCAGCAGCCCATCTGGCCCCCCGATTGCAGTGCCAGCTGTGCCTGCAACCTCCTCCCAGAGCAGGGAGTGGAGACGGAGAGCTGCTGACTTGGCCACCCCCTGCCTACATGGCACAATCTGAATGGCAGCTGACCAGCAGTGTGGTCTTCTTCACCCACTTCATACTAAGGCCTGGCACAAATACCAAGGCTATCTGGGGAAATCCCCATCCCTGCTGAAATTTTGGCCACCCAGAAAAGAAATTCCAGTGAAAACTCCCCAGCCACAGTGCCAGGCAGTGGAGAAGCGGCTGCCAGCACCCGGCCATCCCCAGCCCACATCCTGCTACTTGCATCTTGCAACCTGCAACCTTTGTCCTGCATTCATCAACCCACATCCTGCAGCCTTTATTCTGCATCCTGCAACCTGCACCCCACAGCCTGCATTCTTTGTTCTGCAGCCTGCATTCTGCATCCCAGGCCTTGCATCCCATAACTGCAGCCTGCATCCCACAGCTTGCATCCTGCAGCCTGTACCCTGCTTCCCCTACTTGGCCCATGGACTATACCCATGGAGCAGTTTATTTCGGTCCCCCTTGCAGTACCAGTCACAGAGGACCCATCGGGCTCTGCTCACACTGCCCAGCATGTCCCAGCTGACTGTATCCCGATACACGTGGGAGGACCCAGATGCCATTCCCTCTGGTGGGCATGTCCTCTGTGGGACACCGCAACAGCTGGGGGGGAGGGGAGGGGGGGTTGGGTGCGGCCTTGTGGCAGCTAGAGTTTGGGTGGCATGTCTTCTGCTCACTGCCCTGCTGGGACGGGGGATGACGGGATGGATGGGCCGTGGCTGCATGGCTCACACGGGCTGGAGACTCCCTGCCCTTTGCTCACCTTCCTCCAATCTTGCCTCCCTTTCCTAGGGCCGCAGGGCTAGGGAACCATGCTGGGGGCTTGGGGGGGACCAGGGCAGTGGGACCTCATGCCCCCGTGTGCAGTGCAGGCTGCCCTGTCCCACATGTGCAGGGAGGGCCAGTGCCAGCCCCACTGGCAGTGATGCTGGAAGGTTTGCAACCCTGAGCCTGTGAGTCAGTGCCCATGAGTCAAGGAGGCCAAGCCCAGTGACAGCCACACTTTCCCTAGCTTTGCTGTGCCAATAGAGAAAGCCACTTTCCCCAGCTATCCCAGGCTTTTCTCTGCCCTGCTCTGTGCCAGCACCTGTGGCAATCTGTGCCTTCCAGAAGACCCAGCTTGCTTGCCCAACCTGGAGCATTCAGATGGCTGCAAAGAGCCACCAGCAAGAAGCACTCTGTGCCTCCGCTGGGAAAAGCCCCAGGTTAAAACTAAAGGGCACTGCCCTGCTAGGCTGGAGACCCAGCTGGTCCCTGCCCATGTGCCCTGTCCAAGCCCCAGGGCATCCCGTGCCCTGGCTTCCCAAGGGCCCCCCCATCCCTCACAGTCCCCTCTCCTTCACAGTGACGTGACGTTCGTGGTGGGCCAGGAGCAGCAGAAGGTGTTTGCGCACCGCTGTGTGCTGGCGTGCCGCTGCCAGGCTTTCCGGGGAATGTTCGGCCAGGGTCTGGGCAGCGAGGAACCCCCCGGAAGTGTCCCACCCCAGGGCCCCTTCATCCTGGGCAACGTGCAGCCCGAGGTCTTCCTCGCCGTCATTGAATTCCTCTACACCAACAGTGTCACCCTTAACAGCCACATAGTGAGTGGGGGGTGGGGCTGGTGGGATCCATGGGCATGGGAGGGACAAGGTGGGGACGCAGCAGTAGGGGGGTGCTTTGCAGCTCCTGGGGTGCCAAAGGTGGAGGGGATGCTCTGCATGATGCTTTCTGACTGGCTAATGGTGCAATGAATGTGTGGGGTCTCAGCCAAGCACAGTGGGGTGTCCAGAGCACCTTGTCCCACACGTGTGTGCTCCAGCCTTGGAACAGCTGGCTGTGCACACCCTGGGTGGTGGGAATGGGGATCCCAGAGCAGGATACCTTCAAATGCCCCTGTGTGGCAGTCCTTCCCCCCACCCCCACCCTCACGTCCCATGTGGGAGCGCCCATGGAGGCAGGAGGACCCATGCCCTTGGTCCCTGGGCTGCCATGCCTGTCCATTACCCCTGCATGCTGCACACCAATGTTCACAGGGTCTCTCTTGCCTGCAGGCACTGGAGGTGCTGACCTCATCCGTGGAGTATGGCCTGCAGGACCTGTGCAAGGTATGGCCCTGCTTAGGCTGTGGACAGTGGTCCCTGAGTGCCCCACCCCCATGCTGAGGAGCACCCCAAGATGGTCCCTGCCTGGTTGGTGGCTGGAGGTGGCTATGAAGACACATGGTGCATCACCCAGGTCCATCACAGGCTCAGCCCCTACTTCTTGATCCCAGAAGGTCTGTCCTGTGGGATCCCCCTTGAGGGGGTGCAGCATCGGCCAGGAGCCCTATGGAGGCTGGGGAATCCTGGGAAGAGCATGGGGCCTCATGTTGCTCACACGGCAAAGGGCAGCAGGAAAGCCCCGATGCTATGACCCATGGGTGCCCTCTGGTCATCTGGCAGGATGATGATGTAGGGAAAGCCCTGGTCCTGAGGAGCACGCAGCATCCCAGCCACGGTTCTTCCCAAGGGGGTGCTGTCTCAGGCAGGAAGGTTTTGGGAAGGTGGCAGGGAGCAAAAAGGAGGAGTGGAAGTCGGATGGGGAGGGGGCAGGGAACTGGAGTGGCTCGGTGCTGGGGAGGGCAGCTGGGCCACGTCATCAGTGTAATTCCTGAATTACAGCCAGGCTGATCGCGTGACCTGCCATCTTGCGCCTGGACTTCCCCTCCCGTCCCACCACACCAGGGAAGGACCTTGCTGATTAGCTGAGGAACTGTAGGCTGCTGTGTGCTGGGGCAGCAGGATGGGTCCTGCTCCATCAACCTGTGGGGACAAGCTCAGCTGAAGCCCAGATGTGGCATGGGGCTGTTAAACAGCTGGCTGGGCAGGGAAGTGACATAAGGGGTGTTGCAGAAAGGGGGACTCAGTGCCCCTGCCACGGGAGTCCTACCCCACCATCCAGCAAATGCATCGTCAGAGGGATGACCTGCAGCGGGGAGAGCCATGGGGGGGAGGAAAGGGGCTGGCCAAGAACAAGCTGGGGAAGCCCGTGGCTGTGTCCCCAGCTGCAGGGTGACCTCATCTCCCTCCTGCTAGTGACTCAGGGCCCTTCTGTTCCAGCTGACAGCTCCTCCCTGCATGTCACATCCCCTTGGGTTTCCCAGGGGCTCTGACCCCTTTGTGTGGGAGGCAGCTGAGATGGGCAGGAGGGAGGTCCTGCTTCCTGATAGACATACCCATCTGGCTGCATCCCAATTGCATCACCCACATTTGGGCTGCAGCCGTAGCTGGTGGTCCACAACAGTCACAGGCAGAGAGCAGCTGGCAGGCAGGGCTGGGCAAAGCTGGGGTCACCCAGTGCACAGCAGCCAGCAGCAGGGCCATCCCCCCATGGCAGGACATGGCTAGCGACCGTGACCAGGGTTAGGTGACCCATGTGGGGCTGGGGCTTGGTCACATCAAGCTTGGTCTCTGGCTGAATCAGTGCCTGGGCTGGCTGCCCACAGCCTGTCACTGCCTTATGAAACCCTGAGGGACTGGAGGTGCCTCCACCCCTTCTTCTGTGTCCCATGTCCCGTGTCCTAGGGGCTCAGGGGGTGCTGAGTCATGGGAGGGGGTGATGGGACTCGGTCCCCGCTCTGCCCGCCCTCCCTCCATCTGTCTTCCAGCTCTGCGTCAAGTTCATCAAGGACACACTCAGTGTGGATCAGGTCTGCGAAGCTCTGCAGGTGAGTGTGACCCAAGTGGGGTCACAGAGGGTTAAAAATAACCTGTCTGCTTTTGGGCAGGAGCTGACCTGACCCTCCTGCTTTTGGCTAGATGGTGAGGCAGGATCTCCTAACCACCCCTGGCCCAGCAGCTGTCCTGCCAACTCCTGGCCACATTGTACCAGGGCTGCAAGGGACACCGGGACCACCACAGCCTGGCAGGGAAATGTCCTCACGCTGCCCTGAGCAGGGCTGGCCAGAGCTCCCCAGTGCCAGGGTCTTGTCATCACCTGCATGAAAGTGGGAGACACTGGTTTTCTGCAAGCTCTCATGGTTCTGAGGCCAGTCCCAAAAACCCTCCTGAGAGCTGGGGCACCTAAAAATAGCTTTAGGGGGGTCCCAATGGCCCTGCTACGCAGCTTGGTGGGACCAAGGCTGATCCCCAGAAAAAGGGTATTTGTTGCACTTCCCATGGGCCAAAGTGCTGCTCTTGGGGCGAGATACCAGCCCCAAAGCACAGAAGCTCCCACCAGATGTGGTGCCAAACCACCACAGCATAAACAGAGCTAAAACTGGCCTGGAGGAAACAAACAGAAAACCCCAAAACCCCAGAACAAAACAAACCTGAAGAAAACATCTTGCCTTCCCTCCCTGCTTGCGTCAATGTTGGTCCCCTGCCGTGGTGGAGGGGGAGGCAATGCTCGCCCTGCCTCTGCTGGTCCTGAGTACCCCACATGCAGGGGCTGTCACCGTGGAGGGGGCGCGGATGTGTTCTCCTGGTGCCTACATGTGCAGTGCCAGCCCTGGGGGTGGCCTAGCTGGGGAGGGTGAGAGCACCCCAAATTCCTGTTGCAGTGGTGGATGACAGCTATGGGGCTGGCGGGGTTTGGCACCAGGGCATGAAGCACATGTGGAGGGCTTTAAGCTAACCCTGTGCCCACACAAGGAGCACTGGGGACCGTGGCCCAATGTTCCCACAATGTGGCCTTGTGGGAGCAATGCTGGGGCCCCTTGCCCACCCATGTCTGGGTGACATCTTCAAGCAGCAGTGGAAAATCAGGTGCTTCCTGCTGACGGTGGGGCTGGGTGACCGTTGTGGGTGCTAAAGCCACCAAACCCTTTGCTGTGGAGCAGGCCATGGAAGGGTGGGTACCTTGGTGCCCCTTCCCCCCCACACCCACACCCTGGCACCCATGCACAGTGATGCTCACCTCACCTGCATCCCTGAGCATGCCTGTGTCTCTGTAGGGCTTTGGCAGGGGGTCCCTCCTGTCCCAGACCCCCCCTTGCAGGTGTCTGTGTTGTCCCACAGGCTGCGGTGACCTACGGGCAGGCAGACCTCCAGCAGCACTGCCTGGCCTTCATCGAGGGCTGCACTGCGGTATGGCTGTGGTCAATGGGGGGAGCAAAGCATGGGCATGGAGGTGGGGCACGTGGCATGGGGGACACAGCGTGAGGCAGGAGAGCGGGGCCCCCAATAATGGCGTGGCTAGAGGTTCAGGGGAGGTAGGGGAGCACATGGTGTTTGGGGAGAAGACACTGGGTGCCAGGTAGAGGCTGGCTGGGGGGTACTGGGGTGCTAGGGAATGAGGGTCTGGGTGGGGGGTGCTGGAGTGTCAGGCAGGGCTGGTGCCAGAATGCATCCAATGGCCCTTTTTTGGGAGTGGGAGGGGGCACAGTGTGAGGTCCTGGTGCTGTGGTGTGCTGGCAGGCAGTGGTGCGGACACAGGGCTTCCACGAGCTCTCTGATGTGGTGTTAGCACGGGTGCTGCGCAGCGACCGCCTGGCGATGGATGAGCTGGACCTGGTGGAGGCCGTGCGGGAGTGGGCACATGTCAGCTCAGTGAGTGTAATATGGCCAAGGTGGGGCGGGAAGGGGGGTGTGTGCGGCGGGCCCTGGCTGCCCCCCACGCAGAGCCACCCAGGGGTGTCTGGACCCCCTACCAGCCCAGGCAAGGAACCCAGGCACTCCATCCCTGAGCCCGGCGCTATGTGATGGACATAGAGGCTGTGTTTCCCCCCAAACACTCTCAGTGCCCGGGGCATCACCAGCCCCATCCCTCACACCTTGCAGGCCGTCTTGGAGCGCCCAGTGCCAGAGGTGGCTGCCCTGCCTGTGCAGGAGCTGCGCCTGCCCTTGCTGGCACCTAGCGAGCTGTCGACACTGGAGAGCCACAACCAGCGGGACCTGCTCATCCCGGTGAGCTTCTGCCTCCCCTCAAGGTGCCCTGGCTCACCTCTGGGGCTGGAGGATGCTGCAGGGCCGGGTTTGGTGGGGGAACCATGCCACGGCCATGCTGATGCCCCCAACCCTGTCCTCGCAGGTGGAGAGCATCGCGGCAGCCTGGCGGACCCACGCGCTGAGGAAGGGCAGCGGGGTGCCCTCCCACCTCTGCCGGCCCCGGCGTGGCACGCGGCCCCGCGACCACCACCGCCACCTGGACCCACATGCCAAGTAGGTCCCCCAGCTTGACCGGGGGGCTCAGGCAGTGGCAGCGCCCCCCCGGCCAGGTGCTGCGCAGTGGGGCAGGCTGCTGGGCTGGGCACTGCCAGAGGAGCTGCCGCAGCCAAGAGCATCAATAAAGCTCTTTGCCCCATGCCATGGCTTCGGGGTCAGGGTGCTCAGGTCACCCCAAAAAGGGGTGCGGGGACTTGGGGGGTGGTGGTGTTGGAGCTGGGCCACGGGATCGGTGCGAGGACGCCCCGGCGCTGCAGCATTCGCACACAGCCCGGGCGGTGACCCCAGGTGTGGCGGGGCTGCAGGGTCCCTTGAGGGATGCGGGCACAGGGTGAGCTCCCCCTTTCCCAGCCCCACCGCCGGCCCCCAGCCGAGCCCTGTGCCGGGGCCCTTCCCCGGGGCCGTGCTGCCCTCCCCCGGCAGCGGGGCCGTGCTGCAGCCGGCAGCGAGCGCTGGCACCGACCGGGGCGCGGGCGCAACCCTCCACCCCACGGCAGCGGTCGGGAAGGGGCTGAGTGGGCGGGGAGAGGGGAGACCCCCCCCGGGCTCTCTGCACGCACCCAGCACCGCTGCACCAACGCCAGTGACCCCCAGCCCGAGCCCTGCCAGCAGCCCCTTGTAGCCCCGGGGCTGGGGGGCAGGCTGCCAGGCCCCCCCCCCCCCATATTCTTACACACCTTTCCTTAGTGTGCACAATCCCTCGCACACCCCATATTGCTTGTGCACACACAGCTGGTTCTGTCTCAAGCAGCACCCTGCTCCCCCAGCTGTGCCCCCCCAGGAAAAAGGGTTGGACAAGGCAGGTAATTTATATATAATATATATATTTACTCTTTAAAAATAAACCTTCGGTCCCCACTACCGCTGTACAAACTACAAAAATAAACCTTTGCTCTCTTTGATATAAATAACTTAGATGGCGTGTTGGGGGAAGGGGCTGCCCACCATGCCCACGCCTGGCATGGGGACGGGGATCCCCAGGGCCACCCCAGCTCAGTGGCAGTGTCTGGGAGCTGGGGGGGGCTGGGGTGGTAGGCACAGCAAACACCGCTGGAGTTAAAGTGCTGGGTAACGGTGCGGATGGTGCCCAGGGTTGGGGACAGGGACAGGGGCTGGCCTCAGGGACAGCCCTGCTGCACAGGGACATGGTGAGAAATTTGCTTTCCCAGAGATGTGCCTGGTGGCACCATGGGTGCCCACGTGAGCGTGCACTGCCACAGGTGTGCACCGCACGTGCTGTCACCAGGGCAGAGCACGAGCATTGCACAAGGGGCTGTGGCTGTGGGACAGCTCAGGGGCTCGGCACAGCAAGGACCACCCCAAGGACCCCCCCAAAACACTGCCTGTGCGGTGGGACCAACAGGCTCCCTGGCTCTATGGCATGTCCCCGATCTCCAGCCCGCCCATGCTTGCCAGTGGGGAAACTGAGGCACAGAGCAGTGTGTCAGAGGGGGCGAGCCTGTGAGAGGGGGTGCCTGTGACCACCCAGCACCCCATGGAGCAGGGGTATAAACCAGGTCTGCGCCCCCACCCCAGGCTTCTGCTCCCTCCGGCAGGCAGCCCTGGACTGGCAAAGGGTCTGCCCCCTGCCTGCACCCTTGGCAGCTGGGCGAGGCCATAGGCTGAGAAATAAATCTTTTAAAATAAGCTTAAAAATATATATCTCTCTATAGATAGTTTCCCTTTGCAATAAATAAAGGTGGGGGGTGCCCACCCCAGGCCTTGCCCACAGCACTCCAGGGCACAGCTGGCTCTGGGGCTGCCCCCTTATCAGGATGGGGTGCACCAGGGCACCCTGTTGGGGCACCCCAGCACATGGCCCGGGTGGGGGGGTCCCAGGAGGAGGTGACGGGGAGCAGGCAGTGACCCCGCAGGGGTGAGCTGGCAGGGCACCAAGCCTGCCTTGCCAGCAGCTCCAGAAACAGAGAGGGGGGAGTTAGTGCTTCCATTTCTGGGGGGGCAACAAGCCCGGGGCAGGGTAACCCCAAACCCTGCACACGGGGACATGGCACTGTTGGCACAGCCCCAGGCTGGGGACACGTGGGCATGGCGTGGCCTGCACACAGCTTGCATAGAAGTGCCAGCCTGCCCTGCTGAGCCCCTTTAGGGGGCATGGGGGGCCGATCCTCCTTGGCTGAGACCGGGGGGCATCGCCGCTCTGGCGATTAGCAGCACGATGCGGGCAACCCCGCTCTGCACCCTCCTGTGCTCACCGGGCGCTGGGAAGATGCTTTGCCCAGGAGCTGGCAACCTGTGGGGAGAGAGAAAGTGGGGGTAAGCTGGCTCCCTCTAAACCAAACCCGCACCCCCAGGCCACCGTGCATGAGCCCTGGGGTTGAGTGCCCATGTCCCCAAGCTCACCTAGCGCCGGGCGCCTGCCCCGTGGCGTCCCATGCTCTGCATCTCAAAGGCATCGGGCATGGCAGTGCCACCGGTGCTGGGCACACTGGGCTCCTCCAGGCAGTCCTGCTCGCCACCGGCGAAGCCTTCTGGGCCAAAGTTGGGGTAGGACCCAGGCAGCGTGGGGTGCAGGGCCACCGTCACTGAAGCGGTGGCCGTCACGGTGGCATAGCTGCCAGCAGGACCCTGCAGGTGGGTGCTGTATGCGGGCAGGGCTGCAGCAGGAGCTGGCCGGGTGCCTGGTGGGCAGGGCTGTGGGTAGTCTCGAGGCGGCACGGGGCACGGCTCCCCAAAAGGCAGGGGGGGTGCAGGCTGTGGGCCGGGAGCCTCCTTTCCCTGGACCTCCGGGCTGTCCTTGTAGGGCTTCAGCACCTGGGCAGGAGACATGGAGCATGAGGGCCCTGACATGCTTGAGCACCCCTCTGGCTACCCTGCCAGCACCACAGGGGACCCACAAGCCCCCATCCCCCAGCTCTCCCAGGGGATGCCAGGGAGCCGGCAATGCCACAGTGGGCAGAGACACTCACAGTGATGCGGGGGAAGCTGGGGTCCTTGCCAGCCTCTAGCAGGATGTGTGCTGGGGCAGGGGGCACAATGAAGGGTCCCCGCGGGCTTCCTGGCCCCACACCCTCCATGTAGCACTCCGTGTCTGAGGGGTCAGGGAAGGTGGCAGGCCAGGCTGGGGCACGCCGGACATACAGCCCCCCAGGGCCCAGGCATGGGGGCACCGGCTCCGGAGGGGGCAGGCGGGGTCCATTATCCACCGGGGATGCCTGGGGAGAGATGGGGTGGTGTTAGAGGGACTGGGGGACATGCAGGGGTGGAGGAGCAGGGGGTGGCAGCGGGTATGGGGTGATGCAAGGATGGGGCAAGGGCTGTGTGGGGTGAGGGAGATAGGAGGTGAGGCAGAGATGGGGTCAAGTGGGTCAGGGAGTGATGGGGGGAGTCCAGTGTGGGGTGAGGCAGGAGTGGGGTCATGTAGGTATGGGTCAGGTTGGATATGGGGCAGAGAAAGGGTGGGATAAAGCAGGGATGGTACAGCATGAGGGACGGGTACAGGGAGAGTTTGGGACTGGGCAAGGCAAAGATGGGTATAGGGTGAAGGGGGGACAGGGTGAGGGGCAATGGGGGATGAAAAGTAATGGGTGTGGGGTGGGGGAGGCACAGGGAGAGGCAGGACGGCGGGGTCTTGTACCTCAGGTGGTGGCCCAATGACAGAGAGCAGGACGGGCAGCAGCACCAGCCCGTTGAGGAGCCCCAGCAGTGTCAGGATGGTGAGCACTGCAAAGAAGTACCTGTGGGAGCCGCAGGTAGAGCAGGTTAAGTGGGCACAGCCCCTATGAACCCCATACCACCCCAAATGTGGCTTCCCATACCACACACCCAAGCTCCCCGACATCTCCCCAGCCTCCATACAAGATGGGGTGGGTGCCCCCAGAAAGACACATCCTTGCCAGCTGCCCCACATCCCCACCACCAGCCAGGGGGGACCGCCATGCCCACCAGCCCTGATTGCCAAAGCTTCCAGGGAGCTGCAGGCAGCTGGTTTACCCCTCGCTGGCGCTCACCTCATGATGAAGTCAAACTCGGAGCCCGCCAACATGAGGACCCCCAGGAGGGTGGAGACGGCACCGTCCATCACCGGGGCAAAGGTGTGCTCCAGCGCTGCGGCCGAGCGCACATTCCTGCTCCCCGCAGCTGTCAGGAAGCCCTGCATGGGGTGGGGATGTCACGCAGGGCTCATCCCTGTGTGCCACCTGTGACATGGCCACCCAATGGCACATGGCCAAGGGGGTGAGGATGCTGGGGAGTGGGAACTGTGGTGCCCCGTGGCCGGGCAGTGGTCTGCCTGCACTCACCAGGGCCACGTGGACGGTGAACTCCACGCCGATGCCCACTGAGGCGATGAGGATGACCACGGGGATGGCACTCAGCTTGATGCCCATCAGCCCCATGATGCCAAACAGCTCCACTGCCATCATGGCCAGGATGGAGACCTGGGGGTGGTGGGGTCAGTGACGGGTGGCTCTGCCTAGCTGTCCCCTCTGCCCCTCCACTTGGCATGCTCAATCCTACCCCTCCATATAGGGCAGCCTCACCCTATTGCCTCTTTCCCCCCTATTCGGGGTGTCACTCTGTCCCATCTGTTGGGGGTGGCCCTCGATCTCCTCTACATGGATGTCTCCAAACACCTGCTCACTACATATGTTCCCTTCATAAGAGGTGTCCCTGATCTCTCCATACGGGTGTCCCCCACCCACTGCCACCTCCATATGGGTGTCCCTACCACCCAGGGTGCCCCTGGCCACCCCACTGCCCCATCCCCATGAAGCAGGTACCCAGGGCCACCCAGAAGGATGAGAGCAGGTGTCCCTGTCCCCACCCATCAGGAGGGAAGCATAGCCTGTCATCCCCCAGTTCCCATGCATCAGGGTGCGTACTCACGATGATGCCGGCCGTCCAGGGGTTGAGCAGCAGCAGGGCGCAGACGAGGAAGGTGCAGGCCAGCAGGATGCTGATGGCCAGAAGGAACCAGTGGCGCAGGCCAATGTACTGCTCCCAGAAGAGGAAGGGGTAGCCGCTGGGGTAGCTCAGCACGCCATGGCGCTGGGCAGCCTCCCGGCAGATGGCTCGCACGCTCTCAATTGCCTCCACGAAGTCAGCTGTGCGACGCAGCCCGCTCAGGTAGAAGGGGAACTGGGCGAACTCCAGCGGCTGGGCTGCTGGGACTGGGGAGGAGAGTGCGGGCAGTATGGGGGTACAGGCAGCACAGGACTGCAGGCAGCATGGGGGCACCCCAGTCACACCAGCCTGAGGGCAGCCCAGGCAGCCCAATGCCTGGCTGGGTACCATGGGGCTGGGGGGTGTGTCGGGACTAGACTTGGGGCAAGGAGGAGGGGGTTCCTCTGCTGGCAAGATGCTTCTGGGAGGAAGGGAATGCTTGTGGGGCAGAGGAAGAACAGAGTGGAGGGGCTTCTTTGAGTTGAGATGCTCGTGGGCTGGAGCAGGGTGGTGTTGCTGCAGCAGGAGGGTGAAGGGGGAGTGCGCAGCAGGATGCTCAGGGTGTGGGGTGCAGGGGGACAAGCGTGGGGCATAGGGAAGCAGGGCAATTTCTCTACTGGAGGGTGCTGATGGGATGAGGGATGCAGGGGGTTTCTCTTTGGGGGGATGCTTGTGGGGCAGGAAGGCTGCAGGGAGCAGGGTCCCCTGCAGGGGGATGCCAGGGAACAGGAGGGGGCCACGGAGAGCCCACCGCGCTCACTCACTTCGCAGGTTCTCGCCCGTGGTGTCATACTTGTCATGGATCCACTCGGGTGGCGGGGGGTAGAAGTTGGCCTGGGAGGCAGCGAAGCCCAGGGGGTCGTTGCTGGCCCACACCGTCAGGCAGATGTAAAACGTGTCAGGGGGGATGATGCCATTCTCATCCACCAGCCGCCGCGTGGTCAGCTACAGGGAGAGCGCAGGCATGGGCATGAGCAGGGCTGTGGGCACAGTGTCATCCCCAGCCTGGTCACCCCAGCCCTGTCACCACGCACCTGATTGAAGTTGAAGGGCTCCTTCTTGTTACCAGTCTGGATTAGGAGCTTGTACGCCAGCGCCCCGTCCTCGGAGCCGTTGCGGTAGCTGTCATGGGTGATCCGCCCGGCTTGCCAGTCCCTGTCAAAGGTGGCCTGGAGCCCTGGGTACACAGCATGAGGGGTGAGCATCCCCTGGGGCACGCCACCCTGCACAGCATCCCGTGCACCCCTTGGAAGCTCTGTGCCAGCAGGATGGCCACACAGAAACCCCAGGGCTCAGCTTGGCATTGCTGGGCATCAAGGGACCACCCTCCTGGGGCGCCACACACCAAGGAAGGCATTCCCAGGCCAGCAGGGAGGGTACAGGTTCGGGAGGGCATGGAGAGGGGGAATGTCCCTCACCTCGCAGCCAGTCCTGGAAGTAGTGGAGCCACATCTTGGGCAGGTCGCGGTTGCCCTCCCGCACCACGTACTTGACTGTGCTGAAGGCCTGGTGCAGGCTGAGCAGTGCGGCTTGGGCACCTGGGTAGTGGAAGCCACCCTTGGTGACGATGAACATGTTGTAGAAGGAGAAGTACTTGAACTGGGCCGAGATGAAGGCATGCGCCTTGGTGTCCCGTGGCACGATGTCCGTCAGGTAGAGCCCGTCATGCACCATGGTGGTGCCATAGAGGCTCAGGCCCAGCAGCGCCAGGAACAACACCGCCACCACCACCTGCGGGGACAGCAGGGGGTCAGACAGGGTCCTGTGCCACCCACCCACCTTGGGTGGCACCACCAGGGCCGTCTCCACCTCACCTTGGTCCGGGTCCGCAGGAGGAGTGGGGCGTACTTGTCCCGGGCGAAGTCAGCGAGGCTCCATCGGCAGAAGGGCAGGGGGACGCACTCCCGCCCGCTCTTGGCCTCATCCAGCTGGGCCAGCAGGTCCCGGGTGGAGCTGGACGGGGCGAAGACCTGCGAGCCCAGGGGGTCAGTGGGGGGCAGGAGGACAGCGGGTGAGGTGCACACCTGGGAGGTGGGCGGCAGGACGGTGACGACATGGTGGCCCGAGGGGTCGCACCGGGTGAAGGCTTGCACGGTGGTGGTGATCTGAGTACTGGTGGCCACACCGGGGTGCCCGTAAGGGGAGGGGTGGCAGGCGTGGTTGTCATTGGCATCTGCAAGCTCCTGGGGTTGGATCTGGATGACCCGCGAGGAGCAAGGGCTGCAGGGAGAGAGGAAAGAAGGAGAAAGGGAAGGAGGAAAAGATGTTGCGGGAGAGGAGCAGAGCCACCCCATGTTTCTGGTGGGGACCCATAGGGTCAGTGCCCTCCCAGCCAGCCCAGCGCTGGTACCTGTAGAAGCAGCAGAGGATGTCGAGCCGGCGTTTCTCACGGCGGTGCAGGTCCAGGCTCAGGATGGCAGGGAAGACGAATAGCACCATGGCAAAGTTGAACACCACAACCACCGCAGCCTGCACGCAGGGGGACATGTCAGAGCTGGGTCTGGGCATCCCTTCCCACCCCCCGGCCCTGAGAGGGACCCCAGCCAAACCTGGAGGGAGAAGGCACGCAGGGCAGGGATGGGGACCAGGGCTGCCATGAAGAAGGCGATCATGTTGCTGACAGAGGTGAGAGCCACGCTGGTCCCTGTGCGCTTCAGGCACTCGCCCGTCCGCTCCTGCAGGGACAGAGGGAGGGGGTGATGAGAGGGGCTGCAGGGAGGCAGGAGGGGACCAGGCATCCCCTTGGCAGGGCTCGGTGCTCACCTTGAAGGGGATGTGCTGGCTCATCTCAGTGAAGGCGTGAGCCAAGAGGAACATGTCGTCCACACCGATGCCGAGGGCCAGGAAGGGCAGGACCTGATGGAGAGCAGCCAGTGTCAGTGGGGGGACACAGCCACTGCCCAGGAGGGGACCTGGCCGCCTGACCATGCCACAGCCCCCAGGGTCCCACCAGCACCACGGTAGCTGGCCCTTCCCCCAGCACATACCTGCGTGGTGGCAGCGTTGAAGGAGATGCCCAGCAGTGAGCAAAGCCCCAGGCCAGAGGCCACGGAGAGAGCCACAAGCAGGACCCCGGCCAGGCCCACGGCCCCTTGGGACTTGGAGCAGTCCCACCGCAGCATGGTGATGCAGGCATAGGCCAGCTGGAAGAGCAGAGTGGGTTAGCAGGGACAGAGGGTAAGGGAGGGATGGTGGGGGACAGAGAGAGGGGGCACACACACCATGAGAAGGTAGCCCCCGGCCACCCGGATGGCACTGACGTCAGAGAAGGACTTCATGATGTCATTGAGCGTGGTGGTGGAGAAAGCATGGACGCTCTGCGTGGCGTTGGGCGGGATGGAGTCCTGTGCCAGCTACCAGAAGCACACCCCATTAGAGGAGCCAGAACCCCACCACTCCCCAGTACATCCCCCCCAGAGCCACCCAGGGTGTCAGCATCGCCACTGAGGGTCCTTAGGGACCCACCTAACTACAAAAGAGCGGTGCCAGGACCCATGGCCACAGGAAAACAGGGGGATGCCACACACAGGCGCGCCCCCGGCCAGCCCCACGTGGGGGCTGTCCCCAGTGCCCACCTCCACAAATTTCCTCTGCCAGGCCTCCAGGATGGCACCCGCCTTCTCCTCACTCCAGCTGATGTCATGGATCTCGTAGTCATCCTTGAAGTGCTCAAAGAGCTGCCGGGGGCTCATGAGGAGGAACATGGTCTGCAGGGCCTCGGCGCTGGGGGACAGGCACGCACCTCGCTGGGACTGGCTGCAGCGCCCCGGGATGCAGGAATGGGTCCGTCCCCCACCCCACGGCTCCCAGCCCCTCCACGGACACCCGGGAGAGGATCCAGGCATCCTGTCCCCTGTTCCCTCTCCTTGCTCCAAAGCACTGCCTGCTTGCCAGCTCCATACACTCGCCAGCCTCACACACTCTCGCAGACAGCCCCACAGCCCCTCTTGCAGCCAGGGTGGGTTCCCATGGGCACTGGATGAGGATGAGGGGACCCTACCCCAAACTGTCCCAGGAGCGAGTACCATGGCTGGCCCCTACACCACTCCTGGGGATGCTGGCATTGCGGTGCCTCTTACCGTAGCAGCTTGCCCTGGGAGTCTTTGGTCGTGCCGCCTAAAATCAGCTCCTCCTGCCAGCGCATAAACTTCCTGGAGAATCCATGGCAGCCTCCTGAGAGCTCGGCTGGGATGTCGGGGCTCTGCAGGCAGAGGGGAGGCATCAGGGATGTGGGACCGTAGGGCAGGCAGGAGAGCAGCAAGCCCCTACACCCCTCCTGGTCCCCACACGCTGTGACCCACCTGCTGGCTTTGTTTGTTGGGGGCGCTGGGGGGGCACTGTGGGTCCCGGGGGTCCAGGCAGGGCCGCTCCATGTAAGCCTGCCCCACCTCTGCCTTATCCAGCAGCTCTTTAAAGCCTTCCAGGGATGTAAACTGCCCCAGCTCCTCCATCAGCTGCAGAGGGTCCAGGTTGCTCCACTGGATATCCGGGCGGCCCCTGGGGAGCGAGAGGCACCAGGGTGATGGGGGATGTTGAAACCCACACGCGGTACCACCACCACCACCACTGCCACCCTATCCCATGCATGGGGCCATGCCTGCAGGACTCAGGGATGTCCTCAAAGGCAGGGTGCAAGGATACAGAGGAGCAGCATCAGTCCCCAGCGCATCCCCTACCCCCTCCTGGGGCCGCCTGCGGCGTCCCCCATGCCCTGTGCAGCACAGCAGGCCATGCCCTGAGTCAAGTAGCGTGCCTGATCCTGTTAGGCTGGGACAAAGCGGGGGGAGCTGGCCCCGCCGCCTGGCCCTGCTTTGTGCAAGCAGTCAGGCTGATTACTGCCCGCGGGCTAACATCTTGATAGAGGGGAACAGGCAGGCAAGGGCTCCCAGCATCCCCTCTAGCCCTTCCTGGAAGGAAGCTCCTCCAAGCTGGAGCCTTTGGGGCTCAGAAAAGGTTGTGGGGGCTCAGGATGGTGCTGGGAGCTAGGCACAGACCAGGTCCTTGGAGGTCCAACAGGACCCCATGGGACTTGGGTACCTGAGAAAAGAGGTTTTTCCATTGCCTGCAGATGCTCTGCTCCTCCATCCCAGCCCGGTGTGCCGGGGGCCAGCTCCCAGCCTCGCTCAGTTTCTTTTTTAAGAGAGAAAGGACACACAAAAAGCCAATAACCCAGCCCAGCACTCCAAAGAGGGGAAGAAAAAGCTCCAAGTGAGTGTGGGCTCTGGGGAGAAACACAGCCTAATAATTCATGAAGGCTGGCTGGGCCAGAGCCGGCCACTTGAGATTCCCACATACCAACCGGAGCTGCTGCTGCTTCCAAAGAGAGCCCCTTTTATCTGCTTTCGCTTGCTTCACTGAGCCAGGGCAAATCCTTTTGTCTTTCCATAGATTGCTGCTCTTTGTTCTCCCAGCTCCCGCCCCGCTCACCCCTTGGCGTTAAAAAGGGGGACAAGTCCCCATGGGCTGGTTGATGCTCAGCCGGGGTGCCCGCCTGGGCACCCGCTCACCCGGCTGTGAGGAGAGATGGGTCCCACTACCGCTGTGGGTGCCACCCTGCCTGCCATGTACCGCAGCGCCAGGATGTTGCCCACGCTGGTGGACAATGCCACCAGCATCCCGCTCAGCATGACCATCCCGGCCCCACTCACTCCTGCTCCCAGCTGATCCCCAGGCTGGGATGGGGAGAACCTGAGGTTTGGGGGGGCAAAGCTGGTCCCTCAGTCCTGGCTGGGGATCCTGTGGTCCCTTCCCCCTCCTCCAGTCCGGCAGCAGCCTGAATAAGGCCACTATTTCATCTGTTTGGCAAGGGGCAGCTTTCAGAGCAGCATTAGCATGAGAAAGCGTGGGGCTGCGTTTGCTGACAATGCACAAGCCGCCTGGCTCTCCCGGACAAACACACGCGTAAACAGAAGGAATGTGGGGGGGGCTCCCCCCACCCAGCCCGGGGTCCCCAGCCCCAACACCACGTTGTGGGGAGCTTACCAGGAGTCACCCACCACCCACCCCAGCGACTCTGTGTCCCTGGGCATAGCTCAGGAGTGTGGGTGCCTCCTCGTCATCGTGGCTCCCACAAAGTGCTGGGTGGGGAGCAGCCCCCAGGGACCTGCCTGCAGCAGGTGGCCTCTGTCCCTCTGTCCCCATCCCTGGCTGGTGCGAACACATGGCACGGCAGGTAAGGGCAGATCTTGCCCATGGGCTGCAGCCCTCCTGCCCCACAGCGGTGGAGCCCTGCCTATGCCACCAAAGCCAGGCAGATGAGGACAGGGACCTGTCCCCGGGGTCTTGACCCAACAGGATGAGCGATGGTGGTGGGACCATACTGGGGTCGAGCAGGACAAGCAGCAGCACTGAGGGACCTGGGGGCAGCAGTGCCAGGCTGCATGGGGAGGAAAGGCACAGCCTCTTGGCAGCCCCTCCAGCCCCTGCTCCCACCCGTGGCCCCCCACACACTGCAACAGCTCCCCGAACTCACGGGAGGTAGGCTGAGCCTCCCTGCAGCTTGGAGCCTTCCCAGAAGCAGTCCAGCGGTGTCAGGATCACACAGGGGAACAGCTTCTCTATCATCTATGGGAGGAGGAAATGCAAGGGGTCAGCAGGGATGGATCAGGCCCCCCTGCTCCCCCCACAGCCCTCTTGGGCTGCCCAAACCTGTGCCCTCCCGCATGGAGCTGGCAATGCCTTTGCAGTAGGGCAAGCCCCACCGCAGCCCATCCACTGCCCATTTCTTGGGGGACCGATCCCCTATGGGGGGGCTCCCTGGGGCCCTGTCATGCCCAGCACTCACCCTCTCGATCATGCCATTCTCAATGATGGGGACACCCGACTTGTAGCAGATCTTATTCAAATCCCACGATCTGGAAAGGCAGAAGGAGGAGCTGAGGATGGTGATCATCCCACGGGGGACATGGCAGGGGGTATGGGGGACATGCAGGACACAGCAGGGGTCCCAGTCCCCCCCTGTCCGGAGCCAGACTCACTTTCCGTACAGTGAGACTTGGACTTTGCTGGCAGCCAGGGCCGCCTCGAGGTGGAGCTGCAGGGCCTCCTGCGTCAGGATGTTCTCCCCATCCCGCTTCGGGGTCTGGATCAACATTTGGGAGGTGTAGACAGACTCCTCGCCCAGCTTCTCCTTGGTGTAGCGCAGCTCCTGGCTCACCCGGCTGCCCGCTGCGGAGGGGACCGCAATGAGCCCTGTCAGTGCCAAGGCTTGCAGAGCCCCCATCCCACCAACCTGTCCTGCCCATCCCGATGCCCAGGGAAGCAGATGGGCAGGAGCGAGGCTTTGCAGCATCAGATGGTGCCATGTTAACCTGGGGGGGAGCTTCTTGCCAGAGGGTTCCCCAAATGCTGCATCCTCTGGATGCTCGCACCCAGGGGACCCAAACAGGGAGCACCCCAGCCCACGCTGGACCAGGCATCCCCCTTCTCATCAGTGCAAATATTTCCAGCCTGAGAATGGCTCGTTGGCTTTGCTTTCCCTGGAAAAACCCCATGGACAGACAGCTGGCAAAGTGGATGGGATGCATCCTGCCCCCTCCCACCCGTGCACTGCAGGTACCCAACACAACCAGATCCTGATGCAGCAAACAAAACTGGGGACACCCCACCCTGTCCCTGCCCAGCTGCCCCCTGAGGCAGGCAGCGTTTCAGCTGGAGGTTGGGTATAGGGAGAGGTGGGCACCCCCCAAACCCCCGCAGGTGCAGGTTGACCCGGGAGGGGCAGGGGAAGGACACGGTGCTGGGGAAGCTCCACAGGACCCCTCTCCTCCCGCCGAGGCTCCGGAATCCGTCCCTGACGGCAGCAGGAGACCTCTGAGCACGGCGGGCCTGAGGTTTCCGGGCGAAGCCTCTGACTTTATTTGCAGCTGCCTTGGTGCGGAAGAGAAATCCACCCCCCACCAGCGCGGCTGAGGCTGCGATCAAACCCTGCGTGGCCTTTCGCACGGCGGAGCAGCGTCCCAGGGACAGCCGTCCCCATCCCAACAAACAAGGGGCACCCGTCCCTTCTGGCACAGTGAAGGGGGGGAAACCACAAAGCCCAGAGGAGGGCAGGAGGCTGATCCTGAGACCCCTAAGTGCAACACAAAACCACCCCACTCCCAGCCCCCTGCCAAGGAGGGAAGATGCTGTAGGTAGCCCCCACCCCAGCGGGGCCCACCAGAGATGCCCTAGGTTGCTCGGCCCCAGGGCGCATCCCAAGGCAGCACTGCTGGTGGGGGGGAAGGCCGGCTCCTGCCCAGCCCTGGGGAAGGCGGAGGGGGTCAGGATTCATCCACGCTGGGACACTCCCTCAGCAAGAGGCGGGGGCCCCGGCGGGCCTGGCCCCCCGCCAGCACTGAGGAGGCCAGAGCAAGACCGCAAATAAGGAGCAGAATCTTCGCTTTTAATGACTTATTATATGGGTTGGTGTTTCTTTGGTTTTTTTTTCCCCCTGCTTTTTGAGAATGGGGGGGGGGACAGTCTTCATTGTTCCTGGCTGGGCTGGGGAGCAGCTGGTGTCCATCAGATGCCAGTTGGGATGGCGGTTGTGCCAGGGCCAGGGAGGGGGGGACATGGATGCGGCCTTTGTGTGTGTGTCAGAGGGGATGGCGGCGCCTGGGGCGAGGGGATGAGGACACAGGGAGGGTGGGTGTCACAGGGTGGGGGTGGGGGGCAGGGGGAATGACCCATCCCCTTCCCAGCAGGCTGGGAGGTCGGGCAGGAGGTGTACTGAGCTGCTCTGATCTCAGCCACACCACCCACGCTGAACCCAGGCGGGTGATGGGACACAGCGACGGGGGGTGCCCAGCACCACTGCCGCTCCCAGGGGACGCATCCTGCAGCGCCGCGCAGGCACCTCCGCTGAGCACGGCCGCAGGAGGAGCCACACATCTGCAAGCAGGGAGTGGGGGGGAGCCCCCCGAAAAATTAAAGAAAAAAAATAAGAAAATAAAAAGCCATCCCTTGTAATTAGTGTTAATTTGGAACAGGGCACTGCGAGCCGTCAGCAAGCTTCAAAGGCTGTGAGGAAGCCTCAAATTCCAACACCCTAATTAACCAAAGAGCAACATGAAAAGACAAGGCAGCGCACACAGGGCTGCCAAGGACACTTCAAACGGGCGCGCGCCCGCCGGCCGGCCCGGGGCCGGGAGCGGGGCGAGACGCCCCACGCTGCACGCAACCCCCCAGCCCGGGGAGGGGGCGCCCCAATACCAACAATGAGCACATTAATGAGGAACTGTATGTAAATTTTTTTTTTTTTTAATTCCAATTAACAAAGGGAGCCCTCAGCTTTTTCATGCAAAGGGCCCTCTGGTTCCAATCAGGCGCCCAGTCCTGCTTATTAACAGCCCGCCCGCTCTGCTCCCCAGCAGGAACTGCCTTTGCCCTCCCCTGGACCCTCACATCCCCCAAAACCTCTAGGCGGGGCTTGTGAGGCAGGACAGTCCCTGGAGGCAGGAGGGTCCCCTTGTGCAAGCATCCTCTCTGGGGCAGGCACCGCTTCCGGGTACCACTGGCCAGGGGTTTCATGCTGGGGGGTGGAATCACAGGGTAGAGGCACACGGCAGCATGGGCTGGAGAGTGGATAGGACCCCATGCCCACCCACGCCCCAAACACCCAGGGTGCAGAGCAGGCCCCCACCATGCCCAAGCAGAGACGGTGTGGGTGTCAGGGAGGGGACGGGGACACACAGCGAGGGCGGCTGTGTGTGCGGCTGTCTCCCGCCTGTGGGCCACGCTGGGGGAGCCCTCCCCGTAATTACAGCATCCGCCGCAAAATTACAGAGCAGGGCGGGAGCCTCCCTGCCCCCTTCCCGGCCACCCTGCCTGAGCCACCCCCACCCCCACCCCCCCCCAACACCGCTCCCCAAACCCTTCTGGCACAGGACCCACAGCCATGGCGCTGCAGCCGGCTCACCCTCACCCGGCAGGACCAGCTCATGCCCTCGTTTGCCCTGGTGGGTGCAGGGACTGCAGCAGCTCCTGCCCAATGCCAGCCCCGGGCAGCTCCAGGCTGCAACAGTGGAGGAGGGGGAAAGGGGTTGCTCCTGCTCGAGCCCCAGCCCTCACAGGGCAGCGTGCCCAGGCAGCACTGGGAGGGCAGTGGGTCGGGGCAGGCTGCCAGCCCCACACCAAGCTCCCCCTGCCTGCCAAGGGCAAAGGGACTGAGGGCAAGGGAGGACCAGGGGAAGTGCTGAGGGCCACAGAGAGGCAGCAGTGCCCACCCAGGAGATGCATGCTGATAGCAAGGACTACCCTGTGTCCCCTCGGGGTCAGTGGAGGCTGTGCCACCGCGCTGCAGATGGCACCTGGGCACCACCAGCAGCTGTCACCACCACTTGTGTGACCCAGATGGGACAGAGCATGCCTGGGTACACATCCTCATTTATTCTCCAAAAATCAGGCCCTGTCCTCCTACCTGTTGTAACAGGTCTATGAGATGTGGTGACAAACATGGTGAGTCCCAGATTTGGCTTACCAGCCAAATGGGGAATGCTGTACTCCTGTCCCAGGGCCAGGGAGCCCCAGAGCAAGGCCAGCTCTGACCCCAGTTCTCCCCCCGCCAGTGAGTGGAGAGCTGGGGCAGTAAGCAGAAGAAGTGTCCCTGGGGAGCAGCCCTCTTTCCACAGCACAACAAACCAATGCCAGGGCTAGAAACCCCTGCTCAAGTCCATAGCTGGGAGGGGGGCAAGGTTGTGTTGAGATCCCCTGGGAAAAGCCATCCCCATGGCGATCCCTCTCCAGAGGGCAGCCCCCTGCTGCAACAAGGTTGCACCCATGGGGGCAAACACAGAACTGCTGAGCTGGCCCACAGCACAGATGGGGCAGATCTCACCAGCAGATATGCCCACCCCTGGCATATCCCTGCCACCC
Source organism: Phalacrocorax carbo (assembly GCF_963921805.1). Classification (NCBI taxonomy): domain Eukaryota; kingdom Metazoa; phylum Chordata; class Aves; order Suliformes; family Phalacrocoracidae; genus Phalacrocorax; species Phalacrocorax carbo. Next base: position 50,856,681 of record NC_087518.1, on the reverse strand, counting down.
AGGGGCAACAAAGAGATGCTGGCATCATCCCACATCCCATGCACCATCCCGCATCCCAGTGGGAGGGGGTCCCGAGGCACCGCCCTAAGCATCTCTCAGCCAGCCGCTTCCCCGTGCCGAGCAGCGTGCAAGCTGGAGGCCACCTTCAAAGTGTTGTGGGGCGGATTAGCTGGATTAGGGAGGCAGTGAAAGGACCCATGCTGCTCTGGAGGAAGTCTCGCCCAGGGCACGCTGAAAGAGCCATTTTTACCTGTCCCGGCCGCTACCGCCGGCCTCGCCAAAAGCCCCGTGGCCTCATCCTGTCAAAACAAGTCCTCCCGGCCCCATTCACCCCACGGCGCAGGGCCAGCCCCAGGGAAGGGGGGGGGAGGGTGCGTGGCAGATGGGTGTCCCCAGCAGCGCCGAGGGACCAACATGGGCTTGCTGCTACCCCAGCACCTCCGACCAAACCGCGCCCCACCAAAGGGACTCCCACCACCCAGCTAAGTCAAGAGGGGCAGCAGAAGCGGGGGATGCCTTCAAAAAGCCAGCGGCAGAGGGGCTGAAAGGGCCCGTTTGAGGCTGGCTCCACAGCCAAACCCTTTTGTTTAACAGCAAAGCTAAATTAATGTCTTTATTACCCCAAATCGCGGGGCGGCGGTTCCCAGCACGGGCGGGGGGGGCAGCCAGCAGCTTGCACCGCCCCAGCCGGCACTGAGGGGACAGTGCGACCCCCAAAATAAGAGGGAGGGAAAAAAAAAAAAAGGGGGAGAGGGGATTCAGTTGGGAACTATTCACCGCTAAGACTCCTGTCAGCATTGACATAAATTTCCACTGGTGTTGGCATTTAGGCATTTGCCATTTCCATATGTATAGGGCTGCCTGTACTAATTATGCTAATCACCCCCTCTGTTGGCTGCTGTGAAAAATGGCCACATTAGGCACTCCACTGCTTGCTAATGTCACTTAATGTGTGGTTGAAACATACATTCATCCCCCTCTGAATGGTGAAATTTTTCCACATTGCTGGCTTCATTCAGGCAAGAAATGAATTTTTTGAACTCAGACCACTTTTCCAGGCCCGAGGGAGAGGCAGATAATAAAACCCTCTTCTCTGGCCCTGGCGCTGCCCCCTCCCAGCCGCCAAATAACATTTAAAACGCAAAACGAGAGCCCCCTCCCTATGTCCGAGGATATGCCGAAGTCTAAAATAACCAACACTTTCTAGGAAATAAAAAAAATATATAAGTTGAAAAGCAAAGCAAAATGGATAGGGACAGATAAGCCACAGCCATCTGTAAAGAGTCTCCCAGTCTTTTCGGGTTAATTAGCAAGATTTTCCAGCCCAAAAAAGCCAACTGAGCTGTCAAGTAAGGGAAAAGGGAAAGGAAAAGCAAGAGGTTTCACGCTCGCCTCCCAAAGATAAATAAAGGCAAATTGCCTGCACCCCATCTTCAGGCAGGCAGGGGTCTCCTGCATGAGCCCCCCCAAGAAGAAAGGTCCTTTCAGAGCCAGCCAGGGCTGCAAGGGAAAAGGCTGGAGCAGAGGGCAGAGCCAAGCAGGTGGGTTTTGGGGATAATGGGGACCTCTGCACCCCATGGCAGCAACGCCCCAGCTGCCCCTCGCTCCTCCAAGCCCCTGAGGATGGGGGGCACAGGGTCCCCAAGGACACCCAGACCCTGTGAACAGAGCTGTCTGCAGGATCCAGAAGGAAAAATCCCACTGGGCCAGGCAGAGGCAGCACTGAGGATCCCAAGAGGCCCCTTCCCTCCCTATGGGGTGCTACATGTGTCACCACACCCAGAGAGGAGCAGGACCCTGTCCCCACAGGACACCTGCCTGGGGAAAGAGCAGGGACATGGCAGCCCAGGAGCTGCCCCTTGGACACACGGCCAGCTCAGGCCACATCCCAGCAGGTGTCTTGCAGCCCCTGCCACAGGGACAAGCTGCCATCAGAGCCCGCCATGCTGCCAGCACCAGCCCCATGCAGCCCCCCAGCTGCATGCTGCTAGCGCCAGCCCCACACCCCAGCTTTGCCCACTCCTTCACCGGCATCTCACCCCACAAAACCCACCCGCTGGCAGCAATGAGACCACCCACCTCTCCCTGTGCCCACCCAGGAATGGCCACAGCACCTTGCTCTCCCCCCCCACCAGATGCTGCCCCACACCTCCCCATATGTCCCACCACATTCAGTGGGGACAGGGGCTGGGAAGAGGGACACACAGACGGTCTCCCCAAGGCAGAGCTGGGGTGGGGAGGACACTGAATCCCCATCCTTGGCTCTGTTGTAGCTTTCACATTCCAGATGCCTGTCTCTCTGTGAAGACAGAGCCAGCTGGGGTCTCCTCTCCTGCTTGCCCCTGCTGTAGGGGGAGCCCCTGAGCTGTGCCCCAACTCTGCCCTGGGTGACAGGGAGGGAACGTCCTGTGCCAAGTCCTATTGCAGAGGTCAATGAAGGACAAAAACTATTGCCAAGGGGGCTGGAGGTATCTCAGCTTCATGCCCCAAGCTGAGAACAAGGCAGCAAATTCCCCTTGTCCCCATACCATGCACACCATTTCATCTCACTGGCGCATCCAGGGTGTCCCTGACCCCACCAGGAGAGGATCGGGGTCTTCTCTGGGGAGACTCAGCAGCTCTTTGGGAACGCGACGGCTGTGCAGGGCGCTGGGCTGTTCCGGTTAGGAATTAACCCGGCCTTCCTTTGAACCAGCCCTCGGCGCTATAAATCAGGCAGGCCTATTCACCACCCAGGGCTCTGCCTGCCCAGAGCTCGCTGCCCCGGCCCCTTGGCCCTACAGACGCCCTGGGAGAGCTGGGAACAGCTGCCAGGTGTCTAGAGGTAACTCAACACTCACCGCTAGCTGGGATTTCAAAGCCTCTGAGTGGCTAATTGCTTTGGAGAAGCCTAATTGAACATTTCCACAGTCGAGTCCAATTTATGGGGTGACACGGCCTCCCTCCATCTCCCAAACAGGGATGCAGGTCAGGCACAACCCCAGGGCACCACCAGCACCTCCCAGCCTCTGGGGCTGAGGACACTCCCCAAGTCAGGACTGGGTACCCTGCACTTTCCCACGGCGGCCGAGGTCACAGCCCAGGCTCAGGGGGACCCATCAGAGGACCTGCCATCAGCACAACCCCAACACTGACCCCCGCCATGGGGCCAAAGCAGGGCTGCCCACCCTATTCCCCCGTGGAGGGACAGCAGCACAGTGCTCCCATGGGAAGTAACTCTCTTCCCTCCCCTGCCTGCCAGGTTCCCAGCTCCTGGAGGGCTGAGCTCAGCTTGCAGCATGGACAGCCCAGCACAGGGTCATGCTCCACTCCTGCAGTGTTGGTACCTCACCCGGGTGAGGTGGTTTGGGTTCAAGCATCACCAACCCACATCCCTCAGCCTGGCTAGGCAGAGGCAGGTGAGTGGGTACAGCCCAGCTACAGGGGCATCATCATAGGCAGGAAGCTTCAGAGGCTTCCCAGGACCCTCAGCCACCCAGCCTCTGAGCTGGGGGATGAGCAAAGACCTACTGGCCTAGCACAATAGGACGAGGATTCCCTGCACACATACTCTGTCCCGTAAACACCCCATGACACTGTCTCTGTGCTGGGATGGACCACATTCCTGCAAATATCTCCACACACACATCCAGAGCAGGCAGGAGCTGGGGTCCCCCAGCACCCTGGGGATCCCAAGGCTTTGGGGCCAGGCTGATGGGGGCACCAAGCTTTGCCATCGTGGAGGCAAGGGCTGTGCTGCCTCGACCTGGCACAGCAGTACCAGGCTCGCTGCAGAGGTACACGCACACCAGCCACCCTGCTGTACACCCAGGAACGGGAGGAAGTGGTGGCTGAGAGAATCCAGAAGCAGCCTAAAGTGCTCAGGTTCCAACCACACAGTCTGGGAAACCGCATCCTGCTTGCTCCCTAGGGGCATCCCAGACCCTCCTGGCCCCAGTAATGCACACCCCCAGACCAGGATGGGGTCCAGAGTTTAGGGAGGGCTGGGTATGCCTGAGGACACCAGGGGATGCTTTGATCTCGCCAGAAAATACAGAAGCAGAAGCACCCATGGATGGTTATGGGGAAGGGAGGCAGTCCTGCAGCTGATACATGAGACTGAAAGAGCCACTGCAAACCTTCCACGTCCTGACCCATGCAACCTCACCAGGGACACTGCAGGACTAAAGCCACTCTGGCCACATAGTCCTTGGTGGTTGCAGATAGTGCCAGCACCTGAGACAGCCTCCCTGAGCACGCCGGGGCTGTGCCACCCAGGAGGAACAAGGCATGGAGGGGTCTGCCCCAAGTGCACACTCCCGGAGGAAGAGCCCGCCTGGGAAGGCCAAGAAGGGGCCCTGAGCAGTACCCCACAGAGCACTCCCAGCATCACACACCATCCCCACCCTGGGCACTGCAGATCCGGAGTAGGGGTTGTGTGCAGACCCCAGTGCACCCATTGCCCAGGAAGGGCAAAGGACACCCCAGGTCAGCAATGTTTCACTACAGGGTTAAAAAAAAAATAATCCAGCTCCTGACACCGAGAAAGATGCTCCAGCCATGAGAAAGAACCAGTTGCTCAGAGAGGCCCCTGGCACCCCTGCTACAGCCACACCACAACACCGGGGGAATATCCTCTAACAGCAGCCACAGAGCCTCCTGGCTGTGCCCACACAAGTAGGGGAGCACGGTGGGGCACAGACATGTGTGCAAGAAAAGCCAGGTGTCTGGGCACTTCCAGCTCAGCCCCTTCCCTGTCCCACTCCCCACCCCGATGCACCACAAGTCCCGTTCCCTCCCAACGGGAACAACTGCAGCCACTTCCCTTGCTCTGGCCACGGTTGCAAGAAACACCAACTCCTTGCAAACCCAAAAGCACAATAAAAATCCAACGGAGCCAGAACCACAACCCAGAGCAAGCGAACCACAGAGGGAACATCTCTCCTCCTGCAGCCACCACTCAGGCACTGGCCGGACCGGGAGGTATCACTGTATTTCTCTGCTACGTGTTGCAGGGGAAAGGGGTGATGGAGACGAGACCTGTGGGGGAAGACAAACACCCCTCAGGAATGGGGAGCAGGTGGGAGGGCTGGGCATTCCTGGGTAGGGGTGCGTGCATGCATCTGTGTGCAAGTAGCGAGGGAGTGCAAGGCCTTTTTTTTTAATAAAAAAAAAAAAGGGGGTGGGAGAGCAAAGTTGCTTCTATTGTTGAACCAAATCCAAGAGTAGCTGAGGACCACACAGGGAGCGGGGCGTGGGGGAGGAGGCAGCGCTCCCGCACAAAGATGGCTGACACCCCTCCGCTGAGCAACATCTGCCCCTGCACAGCACCCCGCCGGGGACCCCAGGCTGGGAGACACCCCCCCGGCCAGGGCCTGGCGGGGATGGGGGGGTGCGATGCGGGGTGCTGCCCCCTCGAGACCCCCAAAGCAGGAGGGAGGCGCAGGGAAAGCAAATCCCAGCGCTGGGGAGCAGAGCTGCAGGGAGAGGGGAGAGAAAATCCACACTGGAGTTATTAATAACAAAGGAGGGGGATCAGCCGCTTCCACTCGGAAACGGGGATTTGCTCCTGCCTGACCCTGCCCGTTGCTCCGTCCCCGCCGGGCAGGGGTCGTGAGCCGGGACAGGCAGCCCCGCGGCCCCGGCTCTGCCCCAGCATGGGGCTGCGGCCGCCCCCGGGGGTTCGTCCCGCGTGGAAAGGGCCCGCCGTAGGGGGGGGAGAGCAGCACGACGGGAAAGGGATGCCCACGCGTGGGGACACGCGCGCTCTGCCGGCGCCGAACACCGTCCCTGCCGCACGTGTCCGCCGGTGCGGGGACGCGACCGCACCTTCGCGCGGGGACCGACACGCGTGGGGGTCCCCCTTTGCGACTCAACACCACGCACCCGCGCAAGACGCGACCCGAGCGGCCGCGCAGACGGGACCTCCGCTCGCGGGCATCCCTCCACGGCCCCGCGGGCAGGAATCCCGGCGGCACCCTCCTCCTCCTCCTGCCCCGCTCCCGCGCTGTCACCTGCCTCCGGGCCGGCCCCGCACCTCCGCGCCCCGCAGTGCCGGGGTGGGGGGGGGTGGGGGGGGGAACACAAAGCCGCGGCCGGGAGCGGGACCGTTCCCACGGGCGGCTGAGGCCGTGGGGCCGCGCTTACCTTCCACCCAGAGGTGCTCGATGTCGGTCTCGATGGAGGCCACCCGCAGCCCCACGGCCAGCGCCCCGAACACCAGCAGCCCCACGAAGAGCACCTTCCCGCAGTGCCGCTGGATCCGGCAGCCCAGGGCGAAGAGCAGCGCCTGAAAGCGGGCCCGCAGCCACAGAGGGGCCCTTTGGCCCACGGCCCTGCCCTGGGGAGAGGGCGAGGATCAGCCGGGGCGCGGGTGCGGGGGGCGCGCGGGGCTGGGGTCGGCGGGGGGAGGGGGGGGTTCCCGCAGCGGCCACGCTCCGCGGGCTGCGGAGCGGGACCGGGACCCCTCCGGCACTGCGGGGAGGGGTGGGGGGTGGGGGGAAAAAATCCCCAGGCGGGGAGAGCGCGGGTCCCCGGAACACCCCCCTTCCCGGGAGCGGGCGATGCTCGCCCCTTACCTCAGGCAGCGGCTTGCGGCGGGCGGCGCGGAGCGGCGGCGCGGAGCGGCGGGGCTCGTCCGGCATGGCGGGGCGGCTGGCGGGGCTGGGCACCCCCCGTTATGTGGGGCCGAGCGCGGCGGCCCCCATACGCGCGGCGGGGCCGGGGCCGGTGTTCGGTGCCGGTGCTCGGTGGCGGTGCCGGTGCGGAGGGCTGTGTGCCGCCGGCCGCCCGCCGCGCCTCTAAAGGGGAGGCGGGGGCGGGGGGCGCCGGGGCCGCGCCGCCGCCGCCGCTCCCATTGGCCGCCGCCGCCGCGGCAGCGCCCATCGCCGCTGCTAGGCAACGGCGCGCCCGCCGCCGGCGGCCACACACGGCGGCACCCCCCCGGGGCCCGGCCCCGGCCCGCCCCCCCCGGCCCGCACGGCCCGGCCCCGCAGCGGCGGGGGGGGGAGCGGGGGCGGCCCGGTCCGGCCCGCCCTACCCGCGGGTGACGGCACCCCCCGCGCTCGGGGCTGCCCCCCGCTCCTGCTCCGGGACCTGCAGCCCCCCCTCCCCCGGACACCCCCCCCAGCCGCACCGCAGGGGTGGGCACCCCCACACTGTCATTCCCCCCCTCCTGCAGCAAACCCCAAGGGATGGGCATCCCCCTGTAGCGCACCCCATCTGCAGGGCATCCCCCCCACAGGCACCCCCCAGGGATGGGCATGACCCTGTAACCCCCCAAGAGCAGGCAGCCCCCTTACCCCCCAGAGGATGAGCACCCACAAGCAGGGCATCCCCTCATAGCCACCCCCAGGAATGACCACCCTTCTCCCACAGCTGCCCCGCGAGGTTAGGCAGCCCCCTGGAGCTGCCCCGGGGGATGAGCATCCCTCCCAAGGGCATCCCAAGGGCAGGGTGTGCCTCCGTAGCCTCTCCCCGAGGATGGGCATCCCCCCTCCTTGTCCAGGCATTACCCCCATAGCCCCCTCCCTAGTGCTGGGCAGACCCCACCTGTAGCCACCCCAAGGGCCAGGTATCCCCTCCAGGGCCAGGTGCCTTCCCATAACCACTTCCCGAGGGAGAGGCAGCCCTCCTAAGGGCTGGATATCCCCCTACACCCACCCCTCAAGCCCCCCCCCCATCCTAAGGGATAGGCAGCCCCCTCCCAGTGGCTGTACATCTCCCCTGTATCCACCCCAAGGGTTGCCCCCCCCCCCTTCAAAGGCCAGGTGTCCCCCCCCAAAGGACCAGGTATTCCCCCCCCATACCTTTTCCCAAGAACAAACCACCCCCCCCCCAAAAGCAGGGTGTCCCCCCACCCCCAGTGCTGGTTGCCTTCCCCAAGGGCCAGATATTTCCCCAGGGCCGTGGTGGGGGGCAGGAAGACACCCCACTCTTCAGGTGTGTCCACGAGTGCTGCCCCATCCCCTGCTCTGGGGAGCCAAGCCCAACACCCCAGGGCTGGAGGCAGGGGGGCACAGAATGCCCATCCATGGGGAAGGGGGCTGGCAAAAGGTCCAGGGGTAAATGCCACCAATAATTTGTAGGATAATCAGGATCATTTCTCTGCTCATTTTACACCCTTCTCAGGTGTTTATCAGACAGACCTGGTGCTGCTCCCACTGAGAAAGGTGTCCCGGGGAGCTGCTGAGGGCACCCAGGGGCATCGGTAAACCCACATGGAGCAGCACCCACCCTGTGTGCATCCCCATCCCCACCGCCCACCCTGGTCCCCCAGAGCAATGATGGTCATGCTCATCTTGGTGTCCTCTTACTGGCCAAAAATGGGGGAAGCCCCCATAAATAAACTGAGTTTCCAGTCATCTCCTCCGGGCCCCCCAGCCATGGTCCCTGCCAGCCCGACCCGCTGCCGCCGAGCTCTCCTGGACCTTAGTGGCACGTAAAGGGTTTCTCCCTTGTCCAGTGATAGGCCTGTAGCATCTGGCGTGTCCCCAAATACAGAAGGGAAATGGCTATTCAGCACTTCTGCTGCCTGATTGCTATTAACAGCTCCGCCATTCCTCTTCCCCGGTGGACCCGCACTACTGCTGGGCAGCTGTTGCTTTTTATAACCTTATTTTTAAAAACCTAAGTTGTCCTCATCTCCCTGGTTCTCCATCCTCTTCCTGTCTGTGACCATCGGTGTCCACCTGGGGCTCTCCCACTGGTACCCCGCGGACAGGGAAACGGCATCGACGTCCTTGGAAAAGCCGTGGGATGGCCAATGGAGGCCCCCATGGCATCTGCCAGCGCCTGGCTGAGGGTGTGGGGCTCAGCAGAGAAGCAGCTTGGGGATCCCAAGCTCTGCAGGGGGGGTGAAAACCCCAGCGACAGGGCCAACCCTGCCCTGCTAACAGGGAGTGAAAACTCAACTGGAAAACACTTGTGGGCAGGACGGGGCTCAGCCTGGCCTTGCCCTGACACAGCAGCGATGGGCTCTAGATGGGTCTGCTCTGAGCTAGGGGCTTTGGGTCTCTCTGCAGGACCCTTATTTCCCCTGGAGCCACCCAGGAAGGGGACTCGGAGCCCTGTGGGCCACTGGCCTTGGGGAAGCAGGACGGGGAGCAGGGGATCGGCTTGTGTGGAGGGAAACTTTGCTTGCCGCTTCTTTCTGACCGGCTGTTTTATATCAAGGCGGGAGGGGGGATTTGCTGTTCTAGATGGTATTTTAATGGGCAGGCAGGCAGCTGGAGCCTGGGAGAAGCCTGCTTTACATTGTTTGGGGTTGTAACAAATAAATTCAATTAAAGGCAAATGGCTCTACGCAGCCCCCACCCTGCGCAGTGTTTCTGTGGCACTGGTGGCTGCGAGAGCCATGGGTGTGAGGTGGGGGCCCAGGGTTTTGCCCCTGTGCCAGGGCCACCCAACGGCCCTGCCACCCTTGCCCCTCGCCCCCACCACAGGGAGATGCCAGGGTAAACTGGCAGGATGTGGCAGGAGCCAGGGGGCCCAGGGCACCGCACCCACCGAGCGCCTGGAGAGGGGATGGGGTGGCCGAGGAGCCCACCCTGTCCCCTGTCCCCATACTGCGCGTCCCACCCCAGCGAGCAAAGGGGATGAGAAAATCCCTGCAGGCAGGAGCCACGCCACAGCAGGCACTCCTTGGGGACAGGCAGCCTGGGACAACAGCCTCGGCGGGCAGCGGCAACCTCTGGGCAAGCAGAGGCCTGGCAGGGGCTGGGGCGTGGAGCCGGGCTTTGCATGGTCGCGATGCAGCCCCAGAGCCCTGCGGCCAAGGGGGAAAGCAGAAGGGACTTGGTGGGGACGTGCCAGAGCCTCGGCACGCTGTAAACAGCCGCCACCGCAGCAGCAAATCCTCTGCCGGGAGCCAGCGCCGGGCGTTTGTTAGTTGGAAACCAGATGGTCTTCTCCCAAGTGCCGGCACAGCCCGCCTGGCTGCGGCCCCGAGTCAGGCATGGGCTCCCAGGGACCCTGGGGCTGCAGAGCGCCCAGCGCTGGGACCCCATCAGGGTGGCCGGAGAGGTGGAGGTGCAGGGAAGGCCCCCTCGGATGGATGGGCGGTGTTGGGGTGCCCCCTGCCTCAACCAGCACCATGTGTGTCCCAAGGGATGCAGAAGGGAGGCAGCATCCACCACAGGGGATTAGAGATGGGGCATTAACATCCCTTGAAATCCCTGCGGATCTCTATGTTTGCAGCATGCTTCAGCTTCCCTGTGCCTCCCCAACAGCAGGAGGCTGAAGTGAGGGAAGGAGAGCCTGGTCCCCAAGTCAGAGTTCACCTGGTCCCCCCAGATAGGGCTGAGATAGCCAGGAAGGGATAAAGCCCCATCTCTGAGGCCAGGGAAAGCCCTGGAGAGAGAGCAGGTGGAGCCCTGCCACATCCCAGCTGGGGTAATTCTCCATGGAACACAGCACAGGGGAGATGTCCAGCAAGCCCCCAGCCCAGCACCACCAGCAGGACCCAGGGGTCCGGCCTCTTCCCCAGCCTGCCACAGTTCTGGGGGCAGGTGCACTGAGGGGGCATGGATGGACCCAGCCCAGCCCTGGGGATTTTGGGGGGGGTCTGCAGCAAGCAGACAAACAGGGCTGGGGAGGGGCTGGGGGGGGAGGACGGCATCCCCGGCAGCCATGGGGGGGTCCTGCAGTGTTTACAGAGCTTAAAAACCGCCTAAGCTCCGCAAGGCCACAGCGCACAATAGCGTGTGGACGTGGTGACACCGGCCGTCCCCACACCACCTTGGAAGACAGAGGGCCCTGCCACCCACCGCCAGCACCGGGATTAATTATGATAATGTAGTTCTTTCCCCCTTTGTCACCCTAATGAATGGGCCCCTTTAGGATTTTAAGGCCTTTGTTTGGTGCCTCTTTACTGCGGTATTGTAGGATGGGGACTAGCAGGTGGCAGGTCCCCAAACAGCCCCTTTTGTCTCCTTTGGGGGCTGTTTTGTGGTGGGGTTGGGGAGGGGGGTGCAAGGATGCAGGGAGGGAGGGGGCTGCGAGGGGGCTCCTGGGTGAAGCTGCAGCGCTTGCCCCATCTCTGCGGGGCCACAGCACCCCATGCTGTGCATCATGGCATTGGGGACCCCTGGCCCTGGCCATGCCCAGAGCCACCCGAACCCCAGCCTGCTCGGTGGGCAGATGCCAGGAGCCACCGACTGAGCCCCTGCCTTGATCTTTTACTGCCTGGGCAAATCAATTACCCGGCAGAAAAGTCCTTAAATCCCACCATAAAACCCATTTAGCAGCCGCTGTGGTGCTCGCTGGGCCCCGGGCAAACCTCACCAGCTCCCAGCATGAAGCTGGGAGTGATTTGCTGTGGGGAGGGTGGGTGATCGCTGCTGGAGAAGGTCAGGCTGTGGCCGCAGGCACACAGCATCACCCCGCTCCCAGGGATGTAGCGGACAGGGTCTTTCCGGGGGTCCTGGCTGTGCTCAAAGCCTCCTGAGACCCCCACAACTCCCAGCCCCTCTGCACCAGCCCAGCCCCATCCCCTGGACATGGGAGCAGCTGAAGATGTGCCAACACTGGAGGCAGCTTTGGGGACCGGGGCAGGGGGAGACAGGTGAGGTGGCACAGAGGCACAGGGAGTGGGGACAAGGCAGGTCATGAAGGCACCTGGATGGCAATGCCCTGTGCCAGCATGGGTCCGTGTGTCCCATGGCAGGGCCATTGGTCAAGCTCAGCAATGAGCCTGGTGCCACCGTGGCGGTGATGATGGGGCCTTGTTCCCTCCTATGCAGCCACACAGGGGCATCTTTAATACCACAGAGACAACGCCAGCAAAGGGACAACATCAGCATGGGGCTGAGGGACCCGGCAATGCTCAATCTCTCCCTGATTGCAGTCTGGGCTGGGAGATGCCTTCAAGACACCCAGGAGCACCAGAGACCCAGGTCTGTTCTGCCAGGTGCTGGGCAATGGTGATCCCTCTGCCTAAGATACCTTCTCCATGGCCCAGGGGACCCCGACCGCCCCGTCCCCCCGGCTGCATGGGTGGGGGGCAGATCCTGGCCAGCCAGCACTGGGGGCTGCAAACCGGTGAGCAGTGGGGTGGTAAAATGGTGACAAGTAATTGGTGTCCCGGCCAGTCCTTTCATGCTGATGCCGTTTTATGGGTGAGGAAATTGCTTGTGAGTCAGGAACACAGGAGACAAATTTAGGAAGTGCTCTCTGAATGTGCCGGGGTCAGGCGCCGAGGCCGAGCGCTTGAAACCTGGGTGGCCTCGGCGCTCGCCCCGTGCCCCCCCGGCTCCTCGGCATGGGAAAGCAGACCTTTTATCTTATCACTGCTCTTCCGCCGCCCCGGCCTCCCCCGCGCGGCCCCCTCCCGGCACAGCCGCTCGCGCCGCAGACACAATGCGTGGCGGCGACCAGCCCCGCGCCCGCGACCCTCCGGGAGTGCCTGGCACGGGGGGGGGCTGCTCTCACCCACCTCCACCCACCCGCCTGCCAGGGGGCTTGGGGTCCCCTGCATTGCCCCATGTTCCCTCACTCCTCAGTGCCTTGCTGGCCAGAGGGGCTGCCCTGTGGCCAACAAGGCGCCAAGGGGTGAGGGGACATGGGGTCCCCCCCCTTGGGGACCAGCACTGGCGCAAACTGCTGCAGCCCAGGGGACATGGTGATGGGGAAATGCTGGTGCGAAGACATCCATATGCTGTGGGGTGAGCTGTGCCCGCGGCTGGTCCCCATCCCTGCTGGCGAAGGCACCAGGGCAGGCAGAACTCTGTGCCGTGGCATCGCATCCCACACTTCCTCCCTCCCCACCCCATCCTTCCCCACATCCCCTTGCACATCCCCTTGTGCACCAGGGAGCAGGTTCTCCCTTTTGTTCGTTTGCTACAGTTTTAATTGGGAGGAAAGGCCGCAGCCCCATTACAACGCGCCTGAATGCAGCCGACAGCTACCTTGAGCGCGCAGCCCCCATCCCTGGCCGCCGCCGAGCGCGCCGCATCGGGCGGTTTGGATGTATTTTTCTTGATCGCTGGCCAAGCGCTCTCTCCTGCAAAGCAGCATGTTTCTCATTTTCTGTAGGTTTAACTCCAAATTAATTTGTAAGTGATCTAGGTTTCTTGTTCCCCGAAAGATACCTAATAGCAGGGAGAGGAGCTCCTGCCAACCGAAACGTCGCAGCGGGGTAAAGGAAAAGCAGGAAAAAGAAACCCAGGAACTGTGACCCCTGGTGGGTATTTAACAAGGTGTCAGGGCGAGGGATTTTTGGAGCCGGCTAAGTGGATGTGACACCAGCCCCACGGGTCAGGATGGGGCATGGGGATGCTCCCGCCACAGCAGCGGCTGCTGCTGCCAGGTCTCATCCTGACCTGGCCCTTGGGGGCAGCAGGAGCGCAGAGGGATGCTCAGCACACTGCTGCCTGGTGGGTGCTGTGAACCCTGGGGTGTGAGGAAAGGGGGGGAGCAGGAGATGCTTGGGGATGGGGTGAGCCATCCCCAAGCATGAGCTGCTGGAGATGCCCTCGCTGTGGGACTGAGGGAGCATATTTGTGCCCGGCAAGGGCTGCTGAAACGCCGGTGCCTGCAGGGAGGCCCCACAGGGTGGGGGTCCCCTGGGGATGGTGGGTGGTGGGAGGGGGCCAGTGAGCCCGCCGGGCGCCCCTGCCGCATGGGAAGTGGGCACGGTTTAATTGGGCGGGCGGCCGCTCGGCGGGGCCGGCTGCTGGCAGGCGGACACAAGCTCTTTTGTCTCTGCTCTCGCTCCCGGCACCGGCTGGGGCTGGCAGGGCCTGGAGTGGTTCAGCCACCGAGAGTCGAGCTCGCCACCGGGGCAAGCAGCCAAACCCACCCCAGCTCCTCGGGCTGTCACAGGCCTTCGCTGCACGCGAGGAAGCGCCCAGGTGGCCGGCAAGGCTTCCCGGCTGATTAGGAGTTAGGAAACTTGTGGCAATCCCCGGCAAAGAGCCCCGCAGCCCTCCCTGTGCCCCCTTCTTGCCAGCTAGCAGAAGCAGGTGAGACCCCTGCCCTCCCCGCTGGCTGGGGCTCCCCAGGGCTCCCGGGGGGTTGGCTGCGTGGCTGGGGTCCTGTGGCAGCAGGGCTGTGAAAGCACCTGGGCTTTCTCTCTCCAAGGGAGGATCTGCAAGGAGATGCCAAGGAGGGATCTGCAGCGAGAGCAGCCACTGCTTCCAGGTCTTGGCTCCTCTTACATCCCCTGTCCCTCAGGTCCACTCACATCCCCTCTGCAGTGTGGTGTCCCCAGCCAGGGGGCTGTGCATCTCTCCCCTTCCCTGGCACCCTCAGGGCATGGTGGCTCTCCAACCCCACGGGTGACATCCATGAGGGTGGCTGTTGGCTGGGCTGGTGGTGGCTGGGGAAGAAGAGGCTGACCCCCACCACGTGCATCCTTCACCTGCCCGGTCTCCCTGGGGCAGCACAGTAAGGAGCCCAGGAGCCTGTTTTCCCTGATCTCCCTCCCCACAGGGGGAACAGGGGCTATGAAGGTTGGAAAGGACATTGTGGAGGGAGCAGAGTGATTCGCCAGGTGATGGGGGAGAAGGCCCTGCCACCCCCCCGGGGGAACCGTCCCTCCTTGCAGAGCAGCTCCAGCCCCTCACATGGCGGGAGCAGAACCGGGGCGGCCGGGTCTGTCAAAGCCAGCCACGGATCAGTGGCGGCCGCGAGCAGAGCGCAGCCAAATCCCCTCTTCCCGGCATCTGGCACCAACCGTCCCCTTTGCAAAAAGCCCTGAGAGGGGGGGAGATGCCGCTGATGCTCAACGACCCTGCGAGGGCCCAGGTCCCGGCTCCTTCCCGGCACCCCTGGGAATGGCTGGGCAGCGCAGCCGAGTGACGCCGACCTGAAGAGAAGTCGCAATCACGGTGGTGAAGGACCTCTCATGGGTGGTGCAGCCCAGCTGGGTTTGGCTCCCCAAGTCTCCCAACCCATCGCCGGGGGATTCCCGGCTTTCCTTGCCCGGGAGCACAGCCAGACGCTTTGGGGAAATCCCAGTGCTGGGGTGAAAACCAGAGGGAAGGGGCTGCGGGACCTTTACTCGCTGGCCACCTCAAATGTGCCCGTCAACACCACCGGCATTGCCAGTCAGTTGTTCCTCACCACCCCTTCCAGCTCTCCCTGTGCCGACAGGCAGCTGCACCCCAGCCCTGGGCACAGGTGTTCACACCAGAGACCATGGTCCTGGGGGACAGCGGTCGGTCACCACCTTCCCTGCCGGGGGCGACCCACATCCCGCTGGCCGCGGGGTTAAAATCCCCAACGAAAGGAGGGAGGAAGATAGGAAAAACAATCACAAGAATTTGTTTCATGCTGCCTGGATCCCTCCCTGCATGCAGCAGTGTTTTTGGACGGCCAATTTATAATCAGTAGTGTGGAATGTTGTAAATTAAATATTTTTAAACAACTTTGCTCTCTCTCTGGTTAAACATTTCAGAGATCGCTCTTTCTTGTCTGTCTCTTGCTGGGTGGTCCCTCCATTCGCCCGTACATCTTCCTCAAACACAATTAACCATTTAGATGTTGCACAAAGGAATAGCTTATGCATACAACACCAGTCGCTCGCTGCTCCGGCGCTGGGGGAGGGAGGCAAATAAGAAGGCAGCTTCTTTTATTTTCTACTAAAAACAAAAACAAGAAAATCCCTTTTTCCTTCCCAAACTATCCCATTTTTCCTTGAATTGTAAAGGCACCGATCCAAGCTCATCAGCTGTCTTGGTGCTCAGTCCAACAATCCCTTTGCATCCCCCCTCCCCTGAAATTCAGCATTAGCATTTTAAAAGCCTTAAACATACAAGTTTATTTAGACTCAAGCTCTCCCAAGCTCTTGGTTCCATATTTATATACACATGTATTTTAACATATATAAAATGTCTGTCTATAGGACCTGGAAGGAAGTTCTCGTCTGCCGGCCCGTCTGGGAGGCACAGGCGCGTCTGTGGACCTTGGCTCCTGGGAGATGGAGTGAAAACCGACAGGATCCAGAAATCAGCCGCCCAGCTGAAAGTGAGCGAGCCTCTGCGGGCTGGCTGCTGCAGAGATCCTCGGGGGTTTGCTGGGTGCTCGGCCCTGGTGAGGGCACCTCCATGTGCCCGATTAACCCTGCGGGTTGCCCGGCAAGAATGGCCCTGTGCCCTTGGCTCCCACCATGGCACTGGGGGGACTGGGGCAGGGCATGGCGGGCAGGCTGTAATGCCAACAGAGCCAGCCCCAGTTGCCTGCCGCCACCTTCAGTGCTTTAAAACAGGTGACCAAAGGCCACAGGAACGGCCGGGCATGACAGGAGGGCAGCACCGACGGCCACTGCAGTGTCCCAGGACCGGTGGTACCCAGGGAGCAGGTTACACCATGCACTGTGCAACATCCAGTTGTCACACCATCACTGCTGGCACAGGTGACTCCTCTGTGAGCCCCACCTGGGGCTCGATCTAACCCTGCCCCTGCAGGACACCAGGGCCTGGGCCAGAACAGCCACTGGCCCTCGCTGCACTTGGGCCAGCGTGGAGGCAGCAAAGCACCTCCTGAAAACACAGATGTTCCCCAGCCCTGCAGGGTGGTATAAGGAAAATTCTCATCTCCCAGGATGAGAAGGTCCCACCAGCAAAGTCCAAAGCATGGGCAGGGCATGGTGAAAACCACTCCTTCCAGGCAGCCAGAGGAAGGAAAGCAGGTGCAGAAGCCAGCAGGGAAGCCAGCAGGAGCAACATGGCTCTGCATGATAAAACTTGGGGACTGGAGGCAGTAAAAGTGATGCCCAGCTCCAAGGGGTTCAGGAGAGTATTATTGCTAGGGCTGTACACACAGTGTCACCCTGACAGGTGATGGGGGACCCACACCTGGGGACTTGAGGCCATATGACCGCTCAGCCTGGTGCTCCTCTCCCCTTCCTGTCCACAAGCCGAAAAACTGTCCCAAAAGTGAGCCCAAAGCCTGGTGCAAAGAAGGATTTGTGTCCCTTTGAAAACCACTGGGGTGGGGAGTCCGCTGTCCCCGGGAATGGCTGGCTGCTCGCCTCCTTCTCTTGTGGCTCCACTCCAAGGCTGCCAGGAAGACGGGAACCATCGACTTTGGTTTGACTGCAGAAGGGATCAGG
Source organism: Phalacrocorax carbo (assembly GCF_963921805.1). NCBI lineage: Eukaryota > Metazoa > Chordata > Aves > Suliformes > Phalacrocoracidae > Phalacrocorax > Phalacrocorax carbo. The sequence continues at coordinate 50,839,649 of NC_087518.1, read as the reverse complement.
TGAGCTGCTGCTTCCTGGAAGATTGCAAGTCACCTACAAAAGCTAGCACGAATGGCTGAGGGAGGAGAGCCACAGCTCTGGGTATCTGTAACAGCCCGACAAATGCTTTTCCCAAATCTGGGTCTTGCAAATGGGCTTGGCTGCCAATATCCCGGGAAGGACCTCGCTGCAGAGCTGCTGCAAGCAGAGCCTACCTCTCACAGGAGCCTGGGCAAGGGGGCAGAGCTTCAGGTGCCCCGGTCACGGTGTGCTAGGGTGAAGAACCCACAGGAAGAAGTACAGGCCAGGTGTGTGCGCACACTGCCACTGGGCTCTGCAGCTGTGCCAACCTGCTGCACTGGTCACAGAAAAAGCCTTTTAGGAGCTGCTGGCAGGACACTGCTCAGTGAAACCCAGGAGCTGGACGTGCTGGGGACCTTGCTAGGCATCACAGCAGCCTCTGCTTTACTCTGTGCAGATGCAGCACGTGACTTGCCAACCTTCTCACATCAACCCCAGCTGTATCTCTGCCAAAGAAAAGTTCAGGACAAGCCTGTCCAGGAAGCACCAGTGCCTACAGAGCTGGGAAGCTCCATCTTTTCAGAGAAACGTTGACTATAAAGCACCGCCTTGGTGCTAACAGCACCGTGACGGGCACGGGCTGCAACGCTCAGCTGCCTGGCTGTGACACAGCAGCAAAGCGAGGAGACTTACTTGCTGTCTGAGGTGACCTGTTCCTCAAAGCTGGTGAGAGCCCATACCAGTAACACCTTCCCAAAGGTCTGTATGACCTAGGATCAAGCAGTCACATCCAAAACTTCCTGGGAACAGAGCTTCCTTTCCGCAGTTGCCTCCCCAATATTTTTTGAAGACCATAACGTTTATCACTCAGTTTGTAAAGTTGCCTTGCTCAACCCATCATCTGCTCACCTGATGATGACGGCAGTGTGGAAACCAGATTAGATGAGGAAGGGTTAACCTCCCAGTGCCCGCCTTGGGATTCCTGAAGGCCCTATTATCCCGAATTATTTTTCATAATTACTGCCACACACGTAGACTACATCAAGAGTGAATCTTCACTTTGATAATTTGTGCTGTGAAATCTCACTTTGGGATCTACTTTTATCTCACACCAAACACCTGCAGGTCGTAAAAGGCAAAAAGGAAAAGAAAACGCCTCAAATCCCGGCCAGGTTTTCAAGTGTCAGAGAACACTAAATTAATGCTAAATTCTAACCGACACAGTAAAGAGCCCCCCACCCTCTTCTTAAATTAGCTAAACAAAAGGACTGAGTGTTTAACATGTAATTAAGGCACAAGGAGGTAAAGCTGTAGCTGTTAAGTAAGGGGATGCAGACTTTTCAGAAGTTAAGATGTATCCTAAAAATGGAGAGGGAGAAGGCTTTGTGTTTAAGCAACAGGACTGGGAATCAAAGTCCCTGCAGACCTCCCCTGGCTTTGCCACAGCCTTCTGGTAAAATGCAAAGCCAGGTAATTACGCTCCACTCTGCTTCTACACACCCAAAATGGATGCCTCGCTCCCTCGCCGCACACAGAGACAAGAACTCTCTTTAATTAACCTTTGTAAAGCCTCTGCGATCCTTGGATGAAAAAGGCTTCGTACCTCAGGAACATGTTTGCACACATACGCAAGGCAAAACCTCTAGCACAGAGCTGGAGCTGAACTGCAACAAGTTTCTTCTTTCTGCAGGCCTTGAAGCTCATCCCATACTTTCCATTCCAGTTTGGTCCTTTAGAGGTCGGATTTTGTTTATGAAAGTTGGGGAATGTCTGGATTATAATCTCTCTCCTGTCAAATTAGCTAGGAAATGGTAATTTTCCTCAGGGGACACCAATGCCCATGGAGCACACATTTATCACTTCAGTTAATGAAATATCATCCCAGCTGGTTGCTGTAAGCACCTCTGGATGTCAAACTGCCGGGGCAGATAAATGTCCCATTGAATCATACTAGATTCTAATAAACAGCTTTTAGGTAGGAACTTGTGTCCAATTTATAAATGTTAAAGAACAGCTTGTGTTTCAATCCCGTCCAGGTGCTTTACAATCCTGGCACAACCCCTGACCACAAGGCTGTGCATTTTGCATTAGCGTGCTCGACTCATCTCACAGACGTAGGTATCGTCATCCACAGACGACCTAGATGTGGGGAGGGACCTCTTGTCAGGGATTAGGAACAGCGGCCGACAAACAAAAGAACCATCAAAATAAGGCAGAGAGCACCCACCGCTCACACCCCACTTCCACACTCCACACTCCCCCGTCCCTCCAGCCCTCTCGCATACTTGCTCTTGGGCAGGGTTTCAAAGTAATGGACCAAACTCAGCCCTGATGGAAATGGGTGCCAAACTCCTCAACTGCATTACAGAATAGAAAAGGCGCAGATTAAACACTTCTGTGCTATGGGGCGACATCATGTGAGAGAGAGAGGAGGAGGAGGCTGGCGAAGCTGCTGGGCTGCAAAGAGCAGCCTGCGTTACCGGTGTGTTTCACTGCCCACCTGCTGTGTTGACGAGATGCACAAGCAGCATCCCAAGTAGTTTCTCCCAGGCTCGGGGACGGTGGTGCAGGACTGCAGGGACGTGGCTTACATCGCAGGGAGGGCAGCTAAGTCATTCTTTGGAGTGGGCACAGTCTGTGTGGTCCCCGCTCTCCCTTCTGCTGGAAAAGTACAGTGCGTTCGCTGGGTGTGCAGGAACCGATATTACCCGGCACAAACCCGCGTGCATCCCAATGAGGGGGGGAGGGGCTCATGGACACACCGCTCTGTAAATACTTCTTTATTAAGACATAAATATAAAGCTTAACAGGAAAGGAGCAATGACAGGGTAAACTGTGCCAGTACTGATCCGTACGGATGATCTTACGGTGCTTGAACATCTGGTTCTGCTGCTGGCTTCCATAAAATCATCTTTAAAACCTACTCGGGTTATATCTCCATCAGCTGTTCGGTGCCCACAATGACTTCATTAACATGTTTGGCTGAAAAGAGAGAGGGAGGAAAAGAAGAGGAATTGAGTTTTGCAGCAGTGCTTCAGACCTTGCATTTTTCAAATCTGCAACTTTAAAACAAATGAGAAAAGCAGATTCTGGGGAACTCGAACACGGATTCGCTGCCTTTCTTTGGACTCCAGCATGTCTCTGACAGCATCCCACACACATGGCAAAAGCCTAAACAACTGACTAAACATCAGGAGGTTTCTCTAATGAGAGTTTTCACATGTATGTGTCACAACTAAACAAGAGAGGGCCAACGGAAGTCACAGCTGCTGCTGACAGGTGTACACCTAGGTTGAGGCAGTGAACCATCGACATCCAACATGGAGATCTGACATAAAGTTAAAGATCAGTAATCCACCCTGGCCCTAAAGTGCGCTGTGTGCCCTCAAAATGCATGGAAACTGGGGAGGAGCGGGGCTGCTCAGCATCGGGGAGCCATCACCAGGGCAGGGTGAGATCCTCTCAGCAATCCCACCTCAAACCCGGCAGCTTAAAAATATGGGCTCTTTTTTTTTTTTTTTTAATTTAAACCTGACTTCTCCCTCCTGATTCAAAAAATCTGGATGGAGACTCTCCAGAAGTTTCTGCATGAAGCAAGGTCCCTGAGCACAGTTATCATCTTTGAGGGTAACAGTGGACAGCCCACCTCAGAGTCCTGTGGAGCAACTTTGTTGGAGGGGTAATTTCTACAAGGTCACTCCTTTGCCTGTTCCCAGGAGCTCTGCACAGCCCCAGTGGACAGATTAACGTGCCAGTCCCTGCCCCAGCACTGTTAATGCACTGTACTGAAAGAGCCTTCCCTTTAAAATGCAAAAGCAGCTTGTCAGGGAAGGACTGCAAATAAGGGATCTAAAGCCAAAATAATAAAAACACACAACTGAAAGCCCAGAGCCTAAAAAATCCAAGCATGTGGCCTCAGAGCGTGACACAAAGCTGGGTGTGCTCAAAGTGGGTGTCCTCAGGGTACCCTGGGGGGAGCCGGTGCATCTAAATTGCTCCCTGGGAGCTGGACACCTATTCAGGTGGAGCTCAGGTGGTCTGACCGATGCCCTTAGGCTCTCCATCTCCCCTTCTGCACATTAGGAATAACAATCAGCTCTGCAGCCTGGGATAAAGCATCAAGGCCTGTGAGGTGCAGGGATACCCTGATGGAGGCTGTGTTGTCTCCTACACCTTACGCAGCAGTGGGGGTGGATAGCCAAGGATGATGGAAATAACGAGTTGTGTTTTATTTACCCACCTAAAACTCCTCCCCTCAGGGGAGTGGATTTTGCAAGACTGCTGCAAAACAACAAAGATGCCACCTTTGGCTAAATGAAGAAATTCCTGGCAATCCCCAAACTGGCCGGGCCAAGACAATGCTTCCCTTGGATTAAAATTCAAGACATTACCTTTGCACCATGCAAACCATGGCTCCAGAAAAGATTTGATCAAAAACTGCTCTATAAACTTCAAGGAGTTTTGGACCATGGCAAGATAATTTCCCACTACAACCCCACAATCACATGGATCCTGCTGTCTCCTCAGCCTGGCGGACAGAGTTGGATTAGCCACACAACCGCCTTTCAGAGACCCTCTGTCAAGGCAAAAATAAGGTGACCAAGGAGCTGCTTCTCACCTTCAGCATCGGAGTCACTTAGTTCTTTGCTCACAGTATTTAGCAACAACTGATAATTAATCCTGCAGCCTCGTGCTAACACCTTGGAGCTCAAAGTTGGAACGTGAAGCCCAATCTCCAGCAGTTTGGGCAGGATGAGCAGAGGTGGATGCAGTGCTCAGGAAAATGAGGGACTGACTGTACAAGTGCCAGGTGCAAGTGTGATGTAGGTAGCACCACACAACCTCTCCAGCACAGCTCTGCCAATCGCCCCAAGTCCAGCCTTCAGCACCTCTCTCCTCCCGTCCTGGACCCCACACAGCTTTGCCAAGGTACCTCAAATCCAACCTGCAGCACTTCTTGCTATAACATTCCTCACCCCCAACAACTTTCCCAATATATCTCAAACAGGCCCTGTAGCAACTCCTGTGACTCCATTCCTGAACCTCCTCCAAGCAGACTACCTATCATGTTGATTTCTGTGATGTGAATAAGACCCTGGCTACCATCCAGTGAGAGTAATTACGTTATGCCTCTGCAGATTAAACATGCCTTCATCTAGGCTTATAAAGAGCCATGTCAATTTATGGTTCTATATATAGGTTATCTGTAGCAATACTTTTTAATAAGGAACTTCTTGCTTCATTTCAGACAGCATCCTGCACTGTCCTAAACGTACAGAGCTGGGGCGGGCCCCATCACATACTTTGTTGCAGAGGCAGTACCTTATTTGTATTTTGCACTGACATGCTTGTAATCGCCTTATGATATCTTGCATTTTACACCTGATGAGTTCAAAATGCTTTTCAAGAGTGGGCAAATAGGCGCGTAGCCATTTTATAGATGGGGAAACTGAGGCAGTTTAGGGAGTTTGAGTAGCCAAAGCCACAAGGGAAACCAGAGCATGCATTCCCTCATCTCCCATTCCTCTGCCTGTTTTGTCTCCTCCTTGATCCGTGTGGCCCAGATTCCCTGAAGTGGGCACACACAGCCTGCCTGGCATGTCACTGCTACCTCAGAGACTCACGTGAAATCACCAAACTCATTTCTCCTTGTACAGGCTAAACGAAAACACATGAATGTGCCTGCCTCAAATCCACGAGAAAGTTTTTAAGCGATAAAGGGAAAGGTTTTGCTAGAAACAAAGCCCAATTCCGCTCCCCCAGGGGATGCGATAGGCAGATAAGGATTCACCCCACTTCCCTCTTCCCTTCCCAAAGCCCTCCTTGCAGAGGGAAGGGAATTCAGACTACACTATGTGTGCCAGAGAGCCAAGCTGCAGATAGCGTTTCATTATCAGCCGTGGCTGCCAGTTGCCAGTGGCTCTGGCTGGTACCAGCAAGCTCAGTTCATGCAGAAACTCTGCCTGAAACTCTGGGGGAGGAGGGAGAAGTACCTCACATGCTTAGCTGTTCAGCTCCCTTCTCCTTCCCCAGCTCCCCATTAGGGATTTCTTACCAGGCTGCCTTTTATCTGACACTGGCAGGGTTACAGATGCATTCAGCCCACAGAGAAAGAAGAGGGATTAGAGAAAGGACTTTCAGAAAGCCTTAGAGTTGGACTCTGCAACCTTAAATCATGTTCAACTAGATCTTCTCAGATTGGGAGCATCTGGTGCTAAGCAAATCCAGAGCTGATCAACACATTCAACCTCCTGATTAGCACTTCGCTTCAACTTGCTGACGCAGCCCAGCCTGAAGTCAGCCTGGGTGCTTGAACCGAGTGTCCGCGGAGATTTTACTGAGCGTAAATCAAAAACCTGTCACTCGTTATATATGCATTCCTGCTTTGGAAGACATTTGTTTACACATACTGTACACTAGCCCCTTAAAAACATACGCACAAGGCAAGGAGAGCTAGAGAGCTGGGGAGCAGCACAGCTTTTGGTGCTTGGCTAAAAACAAATTGTAATGCAAATAAACAGAGGGGCGGAAATGACTGCACAGCCCAGCAGAAACCCCACCAGCAGGCCGGGGGCTGGGGACCCAGCGCTCCCCAGCCTTCCTGGCAGGTTCCTGCCAAGCTGCTTACAGAAAGGGGATGCCGGAGCATTCCTTTAAAAGCCATGTGAAAGCATCTCCTTGTTGTTTGCTCAATTAGCCCCAGACAGATTGCTGCTGCTGCTGCTGGTGGCAACGCTGGGTTGTAAAGGAGGAGGGGAAGGAGGGGAAAGGGAGGGGAAAAAGAAAAAAAAAAAAGAGAGAGAGAGGAAAAAAAAAGGTTAGGGCCTAGGCCCAGGACCACCACGAAGTTCCAGCCCTCAGGGGCTCCAGAAAACGTTCAGTTTACTCACTCAATTACATACACTGTTTTATAAACCCTTTAAAATAAAATAGAAAACAGTCCCTGGCACAGAATTACTGCTCTATTATACAGCAGTGATGAAAGCCACTGCTGTGTATTTGCTCTCTTTAAAGCAAGAGATAGTTTAACTTAAAAAACTAGGCGGGGGGGAGGGGTGGCTGCAGAAACGCATGCACGAAAACACGCTGTGGGTGGTTCCTACCACATTCACCCAGGACAGAAAGGATCAGAGAGTGGGAGAGAAGAGCAACTTGTCTCTGCAGTGATGGTTGGCCCTGCAAAAGCAGCCAGGTTGGGGGGGAGAGGAACTAAAGGGGCTTAAGGGGATGGGAAGCAGCTGAAGCTTGACTTTGGGAGGCTGGAGGGTGTTTTAAATTACATGTAGAGATAAAGAAGGGAAGCAGGTGATGGGGGCTGATTTGTTTGTGTTTACAGAGCAGTGGGGCTTTCCAGTCAAGGCCTGCTCTCTCGCCAGTCACACTTTACTTAGGTGATCACTGGAGATCAGGGGTGGCCACGCTGTGGCCCCAAAGGCCAGGAGTGTCTCACAGATTTATCCCAAGCGCTGCATCAGCCCCACTATGCAGCTGTCCGCTGAGCCTGCAGGTCTCCGGCAGCGATGCTCCCCATGAGCTGGGTGCTCCAGCTGCTCCCAGGGTTGGGATGTGCAACTGACCCCAGGGGCATTGGGAACGGGGCTGGAGGTAGCTTCAGGCAGATCAGCTCTGCCCCACAGCTGGGGCCTCCAGCCCAGAACGGGTGGGCAGTAGATATCTCACTCCTGCCTCACACCCACCCTGAGCAACTGCCAACGCACAGTGCCGGTGCTCACCTGGTTCAGCTGAGGCTTTTCTCATAGTTCAACCAGTATTAACCCATTTGCCCTCAAACTCATCTGGGGAATAGATGTGTCTTGGGAGTGTAATAGTAAAGGCAACACTGAATTCAGTGCCTGAAGAGAGATGAATTTACTGTGGCTTGGAGCAGATGGATGGCAGGGAGTGAAGGAACTAGAAAGAGAGCTGTATGGGACAGTGATCAGTCAGGGTCTTAGGAGAAAGGTTAGTCAAGGGAAAAGGAAACCAAGAGCTGGGGATGTGCCTAAGATAGCAAGTTCCCTGGGGAGGGGGACACACCTGAAGTCCTAGAAAAGTGTTTAAGAAAGGGACTAGATTGTACCGATCGATGTGCTCCCACAAGGTATCACCACCTCACAGCAAATGAGAGCAGGGATCTCAGAAATGTCGGTCTGAAAGATTCTGTCCACACTTCCTGCTAAGGTGGCAGAGATGCCATATTTGCCTAGATGCTGCTGCCTGCTGTGCTAGATGCAGGTTGAGGTCCCTTTCCTTTCTCAGCATCCATTGGGGTGTTCTTCCTGGCTCTTTCATGTGGCTGAGCTCTAGCAGAGCACAAGTGGTTATTTTCTCTGTGTGGAGCATGTAAAAATATTTCCACAAGGTTAGGAACTGCTGCCTTATGGGTAGACTTCACAATCAACACGCTGCGAATGTGGCAGCTCGTTTAACCCGCTCACTCAGGAAGCCTGAACTTCCCCAGCTGGGAATGGCAGTGTGCGCAAGTGTGACAGTCCCCAGCAGCAGAGGGGAGGACAAAGCATCGCCGGATGGATGTTCTAGGGAAGTTTTATGCCACCGCTAAGGCCAGAACTCATAAAACATTTTTATACAACTTGGAAAAGAGGCTTATTAGGATCAGTTAGAAATGTAGTCACTGCATAGTCACTGAAACAAAAATGACAACCATTTAAGAGACGCCTGTTTTAACTGCCAACAATATCGTTGTCACGGACACTGAGTAGTTAAACTACTTTAGGGAGCAAATCTTATGGATGTCTCAGTTTTGCTACAAGTTTACACCATTCCTACATCATCTCCAGCTCATCTTGCACCCCAGTGCACAATAGACATGTGTGCACTGTTTAGTTTGTGTCCATTTTTCATGAGCTTTCGTACCTCCCATCTGCACTGCAGCATGCTTTCTGATCCTGACCTTGTGTCGTGCTAAGTGTTTTCACTTCCTGAAGACTTCACCAGGAGGTACTCAGCATCTTGCAAGAGCAGATGCTCTCGCCCCTACTTGAATGAAGCGAGAGCATCAGAAAGTCCCTCAGTTCCTTCCTGTCCCTATCCTGCTCAATCTTGGCTGGCAGAAGCATCCTCACAAGCAGTCACCCATTCATACGTGGAGGTTTCATAAACTGTACCTGCCTTCAGAGGATGACATTAGAGAAAAATGTGCTCTTTGGCCCTCATTAAAATAAAACAATCTTACTCTGTTTCATTGAGAAGTCCTAGGACTCCAAGCTTGGAACAGGACTTGGAAAATGATCGGAAACAGGAGCCAGTCCTTATTGGATATGTGCCTTTTTCTGTTCTTGTGAAAAACCACACAGTTTTGGCTACGTGATAAGCCTCTGGAAAAAAAAAAATCTCAGCTTGCACATGTTCTCAGGAGAGCAGCTAAAAGCTCCAGAGACTCTGTCTGCAGTGAGCACTCTTGACCATGGAAGTACGGGAGGAAGGCAGGGCTTTCCCCATGATTGTATCCCTGCGCTATGGACCAGTGCAGCACTCAGCACAGAACCGCTTCCCTCCTGTGCCCAGAATGATCCTGCCTGGGCAAGACAGCAGTACGGAAAGGGATGCAGTCTGACTCAAAGCAGTCAGGGGGCAAGTGCCAGATGGGAAATGGAGCATGGGACTGTTAGGCAAGGGGACTGGAAATAGCAGCTATGGTCAGACCAGAGGAGAAGTCAGGTGGGTGTCTGGGAATAACCAAGTAAGAGAGAAAAACAAGAATCTGCATGGGACAAAGACTAGAGGGAAAAACAAAGAGAAGGCTGCAAATGGGATGAGACTGGTCCCGAGACAAAGCCATAGCAGGGGGCTGTGAAGCAGGAGTCAGGACCAGGGGGGCACCAGTGATACAGCTGGGGCCCACAGCTGATGCTGGGGGCAGGAGCAGCAAAGCCTACAGTAACTAGACCCTTCTCCTCCCAGCACCAGGAGTGGATCTCAGGGCTGCTGACACCCACGGACATCCGTGAAACCTCTGGCAAAGAGTTTCTCTTGTCCCATTGCAGATGCAGATGCAGCTCGCCTCAAGGGAGCTACCCCTACTACTCTCTAGTAGTGGGAGCTACCCCACTACTATCAGTTCCCATCAGCTGAAGCAGCAGAAAGCTGTACAACGGGAGTTCAAATTTCTGACACTGCTAATGCTCCATGCAAGGGCCAACATCAGCCTGTATAATAAACCAGGTTTTTTTCAGGGGACTGAACCTTCCCTCCCAAAATTTACAAAGAACATGCTAAGGCTAAAATGTCAAATCTCTAATAGCTAGGAAATGCCACATATAACATGTAACCTCAGCGCTTAAGCTGGTCAATCCACATGAACGGGCAATCTCCCTGTCTCTCAGGTGTCTGTAAAATAGGAGGAAACCCCAACCATGTTCATACTGAGGAGGTGCAAACGAGGATGTTAACAGTTGTTGTGTAACAGACTGTGTCAGGGCACCAAGGAAAATAAAAATATATGGTGGCATAAAAACTGCACAAGAACAAGCACAGCGATGTCTTAGACTGGTCATGGAGATAATGCTACTACTAAGTACGTACCAGGATACCACGCTAAGATTACATCAGCATCCTGGCTGCTGGTGTTTTTTCCCTTTCTGAACATATGCTTTGCAGCAACACTGCTGTAATGCCCTTTTTGGGTGTGCAATGACTCAAACTGTCCCCAAAAGACGTTGGCTTCTTAATATCCAATGCACATAGAACATCCCTGCCTCAATGACAGAAGAGATGAGGGCAAGGGACATGCTAGTGAGTTCTGTGTCAATTTTGCTAGTTTTATCCTATGTGTGTATCTTTACAATCTCTGCTCTTGGTGTTGCTTTGAAGAAAGGTTAGGCCACTTTACTGTATATGCCTCTTCCTGGCTAACCTATACCAGATGTATAATGTACTCCCTGCTGAATCTGGCCTAGACACTCCTTTGGGAACTGAACTCACTGACTCAGGGCTCATCTGACTCCTCGACTGGCCCGTCACTGCACTCCCTCTCACTAGCCCTACTTCAATGAGTGTGTGCTGCTTTTGAGCTCCTCTTGAAAAATAGGTTCATCAAAAAGGCTGGAGCACGATCCTAATAACTGTCTTCGAAAGAGTGATTGAATGCTCTGTGCAATTAAGTTCTTTCAGAACTGCTGCCTGCCATTTCCTATCCCTTTAATAATTACCTCCTTTTTCTTAGGTACCGACATGTTTTTCAAACTGCTACCTGCGTGAGGTAGATTTCACAAAGCCCATCTGTTAATTCTCTGCTAGCAAATTCCTTAAATTAAAGTATCAAAGAGGAAGGAAAGTGGATGTTTCCTAAGCATGGTAATAAAAGCAGTAGGAAGAGAATAGTATGGCTCTCAGGAGGCATGGCTTGCAAATCCAGAAGTTTAATAAAACTCCATACCTTGACTTTAAGAGTCACTTCAAAGTACCATCTCTGGCTAGTGCTGTGACAGGGCTGAAGTCAACACAGGACTGGGATGTCATTGCTGACAGTTACCTGCCCCCCCTGTGTCTCTAACTTTTCTTTTCAGGTTGAAAGTAATGAGCTGCTTCTGATCTACCCCAGTAACCAGTGTTGGAGTGTTCCTTCTATTTAGGTGTCCAGAGCTTTGCCAAGCCCATTATTAAGTGATGAGGTCTCCCACCATGTCCCCAGGGACATTATCCCACAGCCTACCAGACCACATCGTTAGGAAAATGCTCCAGATAGCCAACCTAAATTGTGTTTAATTCAACCCCATTACTCCCAGCTGTACCATTTGGACCACCCTAAATATGCCCATATTCTTCTGCAGAAGGAAAAGGATGAGAGCTGGTTTGAGTTACGTTTGCCTATCATTTGCGGTAGCTGTTCTCCTGCCATCCTCCTTTCATGGGACTGGAGTTCAGTTTATGAAAGGAGGCCAGTGCACCACTGGCTCAAAGAGCTCTTGTACCCCGAGCCACCTGGGCAGCGTGGCCAGGACTCATACAGCAGAGCAGGGAGCACACAGCCAGTTCTGCAGCAAAAGTCAACTGAGGGATTTGCTTGGGGCTGTGTAGGATGATTCAGGGATATTTCTACCTTTGATGAATCCTGGCTGATGCTCTGGAATAAGGGGCTGCTGTATTCTTATTTTTTTAATGTTTCTGGGAAGGTGCATGCAGTTTTGCTGAGGAGGTTTCTAGCCTGTAACTCCCAGACTAGGGTCAGTAGCCAGCTGCTACTGCTTACGTCTGCTGAAGTGTGATCCGCTTGCAACAAAAGGTGGCTCCAAACCAGGGGAACTACTTTTTTCTAACCTGGCCATGGATGCTCGAGTTTGAAGAAGGAAAAGTTACCAAACAGAACAACACAGCCAAAGTCTTGATGAAAGGCGGAATATGGAAACAGACTTACAGGGCCACACCAAAAGCTTGGCACAATATACAGGAAGTCTTGGGCAGGGAAAGGAAGTCATGGCATGCTTTCACAGCAAAAGAGAGAGGGCCCAGTTACTATGGGACCAGTCAAGGTCAGAAGAGACTTGCTGGGCGGGAAAGACTCCACAGTTCAGGAAATAAGTCATGAACTTTGCAGACAGATCCCAGACCACCGAGGAGAACCTGACCCCAGCCCAAAGAAATTCCAGAATGGTTAGGAAACTGAGGCAAGGAAATGAACTGAGACTTAATTTTTTTTTCTTGCTCAGCATAATGATGTATTCATGATCTACCGGAGTGTGTCTTTGCGAACGTCAATCATGTGTTTCTGAACAGTTTAACTAGAGGGCCCACAGACTCATTAAGAAATGGGTTTAAGCTTTGGAGAAGCGAGCAGCAGACTCTACAAGAACAGGCAACTGAACCACAGGTTACAGCTCCGTTATTCTCCCTGCAAATACATCTACAGACCCTGAAAAATATTCAGACAAGGATGACAAGGACAATCAAGAAGAAAGCATGGTTTCCATGCTAAAATCAACCAGCTTAGGATCTGCACCCTGGAAGAGACCACTGAGGCAGGTGTGAGTGAGGTCAAAGGGTGATATTTCTGTTTGATATAATTTACTAAAGAAATCAAACATATTCCTATTTCCTAAAACATTAGCTAATCTATACCCCATCTCCTCACAGTACACGCTGCAGGTTAACAACCAAATGCAACCTGATTCAGCAGATGAATAGATGTGGCACTTAGGGACATGGTTTAGTGGTGGAGTTGGCAGTGTTAGGTTTACAGTTGGACTTGATAATCTTAAAGGTCTTTTCCAATGTAAATGATTCTGTGATTCTATGCTCAGGGGAGGACACGGATGGAGCATCATGAATAGTGCAAATCTTCAGTGACTGGGGGGCAATGAAACTCACAAGGGCAATGCATTCAGGCTGATGTGATGGGCAAAACCATGAGTAGGCACAAGACTCTGGTACACAGGGACCAAGACCACAGCACACAGAACACTCACTGGGTATTTCCTACAGCATCTGAGACTTGCAACTGCAAGATTAACACTTCATTTTCACAAGTCTTTTTTACTTTTGGTTTCAATTTAAAGGAAAAATTGTCATATGCATAGCTGACAATAGGTTACGCTATACTACATTAAGTGCAAACCCTGCTCTGTGTCTGGACACTTACAACTGGGAGTCCACCCATAAAGGCAAAGTGAGCAAACAAATCCTGATCTGACTAAATAACTTCACATGGAGCCTGCAAAGGAACTCACTTTTGTCCTCAGTCCACACCCTAGAGCAGGGATCTGCCAAACCCCAACTATAAATATTCATTAAAAAGCCCTCTGCTTGGGATGCAGTCACTGAGACAGCCATTTCCTGCCCATTATCTCTTTGGGCAGGAAATCAACAGTTCCACTCAGGCGGTTACCACCGAGCCCTCACCATGCACACTTCCACTGGATGGCTTAACTTTGCCCAAATGAGGGCCACGTAGTTGTGACCTCTCTGAAGCTCCAAAATAGCATTTCATAGCAGTAAAACAGATCTGAAAGTAGCTGCCCTTGTATTTAGTACTGAGTACAGAAGCTCCTGGTACGATATTCCACCTTGAACTTTTGCTTGGAGCAAGGTGAGCGGGAGCACGCTGGCACTGTGGGTTGTTAGCATCTACAAAGAGAAGGATGTCTGTGTGATCAATAATTTGACTGCATTGCCCCTGACACTGAGAAAGACTACTGGTCAAAATAACAGCTCCTTCTGCTGAGGACAACTTCTGGCTGATCTAATTGTGGTCTCTGGGAAAAGACTGTCTCAGCACCCAATCTTGTTCTTTATAACAACAAAAACAGAGCTGTTCTGCCAACTTCAGAGCAGCAAGTCACTGAGCTATTCTTATGCCAAGAAGCTGTACTTTCCATGAAAAACAAATCCTAATATTATAGGACACCACACTGTACAACTGCCACTTCACGAAGAAGCAGGAGTAAAATCTTGAGAAAGAAATTCTGAAAATGATTACAAATGCACTGTAAATACAGCTCCTCTACTTACCTTTGGTTTCCAGCCTCTGATCACTTCCAATCAAACAGTCTTTGATGTCTGCACCCTTCTCTATCACGGCATTATGACAAATAACACTGCCCTGAAGACAGCACCTACAACATAAACAGAGTAAAGCAAGAATATAATTTAAAATGATAGGTACAGACCAATGGTATCCACTGGAATATCTAATGAGCCTGTGACATGATACTCTAAGTATGTTCAGTTCTGCTCTTTTCTCAAAAACTCCACTATTCTTCTCCTGATCCTCACACCCAGTTGCTGGAAAAACTGAAATGCCAGCTGTCAGACTGGGTTTGCAAAAAAAGGTTTCCAGTTTTACCTCCTGTTAGAACAGCTTTCCTCAACATTTCCTTAACAGAATAAATACTGCCAGAGGATTTCATAGACCCGACACTGGCCTGGGACTTGGGACCTGGATCGTGTCTTGTGTTTTCCACAGTCTGGGCAACTGCGGCACTGGCTTCTCTGCTCAGCTCCCCAGTTAAAAAGAGGAGCAGCAGCCCAGACCTTCCCTGTGAATTTTGCTGAGAAGTTTCATACATTCCAGCTCGTTAGGCACTAAGAAAGGATGGCAAGAAGGGGCAGATCAATACCTCAGCTGGTTGGCTTTGTTCATGTTACATTCAAGCACCCAAACATGATTACTCTGCAGTACTAAACCAATGAAACCCACACTGGACTGGCTCTACCTGCCTTGGACATCTTCACACTCACGTAGCCTTTGACACCACAAAGTCTGAAATGCTACATAGGATGGAACTTCAGCAAAAGTCACCTTCTTCCAAAATGTATTTGAATCTGAGATAACCAGCTTTCAGATCTGCTGATCTGATTGTCCAGATAGGAAACAAGTTCAGAGTCCAAGTGCTGGCTTTGTAACTCCTCTGCTGAGATGCTCGGTGAGTTACTGCATTGGTCTGAGACCCTCCATGCAGAAAAACTGAAGTTGCGAATCTTCGCTAGTATCTGTGATGTGTCCTGAAATGCTGTTCAGTCAGCGTCATGAGTAGTGTTAAATGCTATTAAATGTAATTTCTTTCAAAGCTACAGAGAAAAAAATAGCTATGATGCAAATGATTTGTTTCCTTATTTTGACATGTGCAAGATAGGTAGAAGCCATTGAAGGACAGAAAATTTGAAGGCACCCAGCTAAGAAGTGTCTAAAATACTAAGTCTAACACACATCAAAGCCAGCTGATTGGGAGGAAGGTATAAGCAAGATGTATAACGCCAGAGAGATGAAGGTAGTCTCCTCCCCCGTATTAATCCTACAGCGAACCATGGCATTTCATATCTTCTCCCCAGTATTTCTGCTAATATTAGTTACAATTGTGCATATTCTTACTATTCTCAGTCAAACAGCTGATCTCTGTTGGATGTTTTTGGCTTTAGTGACTTTTTGCATGGTGAGTTTCACGGTTTCATGACCTGCAGCCATTCCCTACACTGGTCACAGGCATCACCACTACCCACTGCACTAGTGAAAGACAGCTGCACCACACCATCAAACTAGCTCGTGGACAGAATTGTTACCCTGGAGTCTGAACTAACAGCATAGAGGGGTTTTGGTATCAGGTCAAAGCCCTGAGCCTCAATTCCATATTGAATAAAGAGGTAGCCAGCTGTGGTCCTCAGAAGAGAGAAACATCAATCCTCACTGTAGACTGCCGATCCTAAAATTAATTCCTAGCATTTTCCTGCTTACACATCACTGTTATCTAGTATGCAGAATTTGCCATTAAACACATTACAGTTGTGTTGCTTGTGTGAGTCAGAGCTGAAACCATCTGCCCCACAAAACCAGCATTAATTCTGCAGGAGTAAAAGCAATAAAACCGGACCTGAGCCACAGTGGTTAGCAGTTATGACCCCCCTTGAACAGACTGTCCCCTCTGAATAATTATTCTTTTAACTCGCTTGAACTCCCCCTTCTCTGACCTATAAGGAGGCAATATAAGCAATTATGCTACAAGTAACCAGCTCAGGTTCCTTGGCAAGGTTTTTACTAACATGTTAATAAGATAAAAAGCGGCAAAGATACACAGCAGACCCCTGCCTGCCTTTGCTCTCACACTGTCACTGCTTCCTCTCCAACTGCTTTGTGTGCCTGCGCAGCAGCTCAGGGCATCGTCTTGTGCAACAGCGGTTGCTGAGAGCAAGAGCAACTCTGCATTTGCAGCCAGGCTAGGGAATCAATCAGTGGAGGAAGGACTGCCCACTGCTGCCATCCTGACTTGGCTTTCAGCAGGACTAGCAAAGGCGATGGGAGAGGTTGCTCGTTTCTCACTGAAATGGCTCCTATCCAAAATGCATACTCCAAAATACCTCGTCTTTCATTGCTTTGAGCCAGTCAGATGAGAGCTTTCTACTGCAGACTTTTAGGTTCCCACCACCTATCCCTTCTTCTGAGCACGAGAGCAGCCGTGAGTACACTACACCTCTCAGCATTACCCTCACGGAGGAGGATATTCCCCAACGGAGAGGGGATTTAAGCTGTTGGTTTGGGGTTCAGGCTCGAGAATACTAGACAGGCTACTTGGGAATAGTTTTTCAACTCCCAGAGAAAGAATAGCATTGTAACCATGAAACTGCTGATGACATTAACATCAAAGATAAGGGGGGTTCCTGCCAAACCATTTGCTGGGAGGGACAGGCCAGGGAACCGAGATGAACTTCTCTGTGCCAGGTGCTTGCAAACCAACCTTCCCCTGATGCCAGGGTAAGACAAAACCCAAGAACTCCACCACCCCAGGAGTTTCTTAAAACTTATAAACCCAACCAACTGCAGAAGTTTTAAAACCATACTCAACGCTCAGATTACCCCAGTCACACAAACCAGCAGCGAATCCGGCTTTTATTGCTCAAGTGGAACAAAACTTCAAGAGATAAAAACACAATTTGTGGGTGTTCCCTTCAGCCGCTGACAGATGTAACACAGCCATTTTGAAACCACTTGTAAATGCCTTTTTTTTTTAAAAAAAGCATGTTATAAAGCCTGCCAAGAGAAGTATTTTGTGTGTTTATTTAATTTTTACTATTTTTTTAAGTTGAAGAGTAAGGAATAAACTTTTATTCTCTTACAGGGTAAATATCACATCTCAGGGTACTCCCGTATTCTCCTTGGCTAAACAGCCACCGCAGTTCCTGCCTTGCTTAACAATTAGGTGTTATTAGTCCTCAAAGGTGCTCTGACAGCATCCAGTTTCATCGACACTGTTGTGTGTGTGCATACGCACACATTTGATGTACTGCTTTATAATCCAAACCATATTTTTTTTCCCGAAAAAGTAGTATATTTTTAAACTTTTCAGCACAGTGAAAACGGATATCTTCTGACCTTAAAATCCAAAGAGCATGTTCAAACCCACAAGGGGAACTAATTTGGGGCATTTGATTTATGGCTGAAATTTCAATTTGAATTTGTTTTAAGTGTAATCACAAACTAGAAGTCTGGCAGCTGGGTGTTTTTCAGAAAATAAATAAAAAAAAAATATTCCGTGTGCATCTGCATTCTAAAGAGAGCATTTTACAAGCCCAGTCCTGTAGTGGGAACAGATGTAGCTTAGACATTAATTTGTTATACAGGTACAATGTGCGAATGGAAGCATATGAGAGAGAGTGTGCGTGTATGTCTGTCTGTGCACGCGTGCATGCGTGTGATGTTATGCGCCTGATTCTGAGAGACAGAGAGGCTGACTTTGGGGTGGGTTCTTTTTGAAAGTGAGAGAACAAGAGCAAAAGGAGTAGTGGCCAAGGAGGCATGGGGGGATTACAAGGATTTAGGTCTTTAAACTGCAGACCACCTAACAAGATCACTCTGAAATGCCACTAATTTCAGTTAAGGCCACAGACCTCCCTTCCTCTGCCCTCCCTCTCTCCCCCATTGTAAACAACTAATCCCAGCAGAAAACAACAGAGAGCAAAATGTACACACATTCTGCAACATTCCAGGTCCTTCTTTATCTTTTATTTATTTTTCTAAAAGGTCAGCGTATGTATGGAGGGAGGGGGGAGGGGAAGAAAGCCAAAAAACCTCAAGTCCATCTCTTGTGTGGGCTTGAGGGAAGCAGGGAGAAAGCAAAGTCCAAGAGCATACAATATGGAGCTTTTATAGCACAGCAATTCCTGGACTCGGCTTACTTTCCCCTCCCTCTATTTGTGGCAAAGTCACATAGCTTTAAACCAAAGGACAGGGTGGTCGATTACATCTGAAAGAAATGTAAAGAATCGAGAAAGAATTCCATCTCCTGTCGAAATTATAAATAAGGAAGTATTAGTCCCAGAGACAGGCTGATTTACGCAGCCCTGGAACTGCTGACTTTCAGCCTGAGTATCAGTCTATAAATCAAACTCTTAAATCAAGCGTGTCAATCGCTGCAGCACTGCGATACTTAGGAAAAGCAAGGCACCTACCACTGAAAGCAGGAAGATTGCCAGGGGACTGAGGTGCTGTACCCTTCTTAATTTTCTAAAGTGTAAATCTGAGATCAAACATCCTTTGGGGGAACAGGAAATCAAAATACACAGTGCTCAGCACACCGGGAGCAGGCTGCAGGAGACCAAGACACAACCCCCTAATTACAGGCTACCCACTGATTATTTAGGACTCTGTGATTAAAGTGTTGAACGTTCCTGAGAGAAAGGGGCTTAAGTAACTGAGGTCAAGACCTCAGCTGCAGCTCTTGCCCTAGTTGTGCAAGCTTAGGAAGGTATGAATGTCACAGGTTTGCCTTACAGCAGATCTCCTGAAATGCCAATGGAAGTTATCCAGGTCTGCTAGTTTAATCCAATTGTGCCAAAACCCCGACATAATCTCTGTTGGACAGCAAAGCAAATGAGGTGTCTAAAATGCAACGCTTAAAAGTATACACTCACGAGGAAGAAAGAGCCTGGAGCACAAAGCTTAGGACAGCCTGTTGGCAATGCTCTGCCATGCCAAGAAGTCAGGTCTCTTGCTCCTCCAGATGAGCTACGAAATGGAGAGACTGATTCAGGAGTTAAAAAGCAAAGGGTGACATGCCTCAGCAGAGGGGTAACAACTGTGGATTCCCCTGGGAGCAACATCCCATTCTGCCCTGACCAAGACGATAACAGCCACAACAGGCACCTTAATGACACCGAGAGGTGGCAAGGAGGCAGGTAGAGCTCTAAAACCTACCAGCAACCCCTCAAGGAATCCCCCATTAGCCAGCGAGTCTGACTGGGACACACGATCACAGGGATGGGGCACAAAGACCATGGGAAAACAAGAGGCAAAAACACTACTAGGAAACTTGGGAATCTGAAATGTTGCCTTCACCAACACGCTTCACATACTAACGAGTGAACGCAGGGCACTGTGAATCTCACGTTATACACGCAAGTAAATACCAAAGACTACAATAGATGCCAGCAGTACGTGCTATAATTTATAGATACATTTCAAAGCAAGCATTCTTAAGTGAATTTGGACTTTGATCTTCTGTTTTTCCCCTTGGGGGTAACAAAAACATTCTACCAAGCCCCCTAAATTCTTCACCCGTCTCTGAGGGTGTTTTCACTAAGGAACTTGTTTCATGTCTCTTTTCTAGCCAAGCTCATCACTGTGGTATGGCTCCTTTACGCTTCTTCCCCACACCCTAAACATTTTGCATTACATATTGCGTATACTTGCCAGCACTCGTATTTTCCAGTGAAAGTTCAACTGACCTTAAAGAATTGCCTCAAACCTACCTTAATGTGTTTTATTAAGTGAAACTTGGGCTGCAGGGGGAGGCTGCCTGGAAGGTTGTGCCTCACCTCTGAAACTTCAGTTAAATCCAGCTGATCTTAGAACAAACAAATTGGTGGCCTTTTATGTAGCTGCAAGCCTGGTTTTGCACACTTCAGCAACAGTATGCTCCAAGGAGTTTTACACCAGAAAACCCCACATGCAGGAAAACTGACCTCCCTCCAGATCGTCTTTCGCAGAGTGGGAGGGCCATGTCCTGCAGAATTTTACAGATGCTCAGCTGGTGCTCGGGAAAAGCTATTGATATCTATGTGAAGGTAACAAAGCAGAAAAATTGAATGTTCACTCCCATCTCTGGGTTTGCTTTGCTTGCTCACTAGCTGGCACAGTCAGACCGAGCAGGGTAACTGGCACACACAGTAGAAAGACATTTTCTCTGTGGTTTTTCAAGGGCAATTCTGTGTTGAGAGCTGTAGCCCTCCATAAGACACTGCTGGTTAAATAGACTTCCGTACCATATGGGCTAGGTTGACAAGGAAAAGGATTTTCTAAATGTCACCCTGACAAAGTAAGCCTGGCTTCTTAGAGCTAGGCTGAACTTGTTCAACCCCATGGTCCCCTAAGGAACTTGCAGGCATGATTCTGGCACAATGTGATAATTTCTTCCTTTTCCATACCCAGGTTGGAGAAGATTTGCAAGAGCACTGGAGGCACTCACACCCAGATTCCCATGAAAACCCAACAGCAATCAGTTGCTTGTGAAAATCTCCATACCCCTCTTCGATTAGTCCCATGTGGCTAGCAGGAGGCAGAAGCTTATTTATAGCTCTGAAGTCAGACATAACCCTGGCCACCTGAAGAAGCAGATCAGGAGAATGAGAGATGTTTTAAAATGCCACTTTTCAGAGCTGATCTGTGCTTAAGTTCAACATTTGATGTACAAAATGTTTGGAAAATTGGGAAGAGCTCCCTGCACTATCACGGAAACATCTGCATCTGAGATTAAAGAATAGGTGATTTATTTAAGACAGATTGATGTACCAGGAAGCTAGCCAGAAGAAAACTTTTTTTTTTTGAGGAGCTGCTAGTAGTAACGGTTCAGACATTCACAAGACAACAGGTACTATATGAGAATGATCCTAAATATATTAGATACAGTAGAATTTTACTTTGGTTGAAAGTAACTGAAAATTAGCCCAGCAAGTAGCTCAACTGCTTCCTGCTCACTGGTTTCCTAGTTTGCCCTCTCCAATTTATCTTCCTGAAAGCAAACTCTGACAGCCAGAGGTTGTCTCTATCCAGTATCTTATGCAGCATGTGCATTGAATTAAATAGTAGAATGAAAATTATGTTTCCTGAACAAAAACGTTTACAGTTTAAAACCAAGAGGTGTGACTGAAAGGACAGAACATAATTGCTACATAATAGACAGAAATAAGAGCCCTTGTTACAGGCAAGGACTACACCTAGCTTTCTTCATATATTCATGTTTATCCATATCCCTGATATACTTTATCCATATATTTAAGATGAGCACGTGCTTTTTTCTGAATCAAGTTCTCACTTTTCACGTTTTCTGCGATATGTACCCTAAACTCATTCTTCTTTTTAGGGCTAGCATAAAGCAGGGGGGCAATTGGTGGTGTGAGAAAAAAGTGTCCAGAAGCCATCTTAAAAAATGGTTCAAGATACAAAATGTTTGGTAATCCCAGCATAAGCAAATCTTTATTTCCAGTTTTGCAAGCTATGGTGCCGGAAACAACTTCATCTCCTCATTCCTCCTCATGAGGGAATGTGCTGTAAAATATATTTTACAATTTCAACAAATGTTGCCTTGGCAATAGGACCATTCCTTTGTACTGCCATTATCCAAGGGGAAAAAGACTACTTATATGCGGAACCCCTATAAACGCTCAATTCCATCCTGGTTTTAATTAGAACTTTCTTCAAACCGCTGACTGATTCTACATCAGGTGCTGATTTGGCACTGTTGAGGAAACAACCAATAAACTTCACAATCAATCTGCAGTTAGTAGTCAATCCAGCTTGGCTTGCTTGTTGTTTTCTTCCTTTGTACATTTTCTCATAGAAAGTAGCAATAAATTGGAGACATGTGGAAAACTAGAGTAGCCTTTAACCAGTCACACGTGGTCTCTCTCCAGTCCCCTCACAGAAAAATTACCGCATCTGTACCATCTACTTTCGCACAGGTAGCCAGAACACCTTTAACAGAATCCAACATGTAACTTACTGCCTTCATATGACTGAACAAGGAAGATGCTAGTTGTGGCTGATATGTTTTGGGTGCCAGTCCTTCCTCCACAAATCTGAGTACTTTAGTCCTTTATACAAATTTTAAATCCAGCCTCTTCTTTCTGCCCAGGGGTTCAGAACTCCCCAAGGTTTGTCACATCTCCCCGTGGGACCTGTCTAACTTTCCCTCCGTCCTCAATATTCACTTCACCTCCCTGCAGTTTTTGCAGCCCACAGTGCTTGGCGTCACGTCCCTTACATTCCAAGTTCCCTGATGCTGCAACGCTCTGCAGTTTGCTGCCATCATGTGCAGCCTGACCTGAAACATATCTGCCTGTCCGTTTAACCCCTTCCCTTTCCAAAAGGTAACCTTAGCAGTGTGTCATATGGGGAATTTCACTAGTTCTCTTTGGGTAGTACGTTTTTTATGTGGTTCCAACAACATACTACAAGGTTTACAAACACAACAAGGAGATGAGGTTACTGTTCAACAGTTCCTGCCCCTGCACACACACAATAAACTAAGCCCCATCTGCAATCCCAGTCTTTCATTTCCTGAACTGAGACTGGCCACTGCATCAGGCTATCTGGCAACTGTTTGCTGCAAACTCTTCTCTGGAAGGAACCCTCTCTTTCTCCCACTGCTATTCACAGTTTGGGATACAGCTTGAGGAGTTTAATGGTGAGGAATATTTTGAGACAACACATCAAAGTTGATCCACACAACGGATACCAGGATAAAGACGCCATTGTATGATGGAAGGGGGAACCTTGCAGGGTTCCACCCAGAGAACTGTTAAAATATCAGCAATGCAAACACCAAAGGCAGCACCTGTCCTTCAGAGCTGCAATTCTACATCCCTCAAATGTCACCTGTGCTGGCAAGCCCCTGTGCCACACGAAGTATCTTTGAGCACAGACTGTAAAACACCCAGGATCAGAGGTGTGTGTCTATACATTAAAAATGGAAATAGTTAGGGAGACTAAAATGAACATTGGAACAGCTTTCCAACGTGGTTGATAGACCCCAAATCGTTCATGATTTTCAAAGAAGATCACCATCTTTTAAAGCCAACAACTGCTGAGTTCAACTGCCTAAAATTCTCTGTCTTGTGTCAGGCAGATGACCAGACATTTAATTCATCTTTTCCATTGTCCAAAAATGATCAAGCCCAATAAGCAGTTTTTTCTGATAAAATTACAGGTGAGACAGGTTGAGTTTCTTTGGTTACTTTCTGAAGATCTGGTACTTCCTAGCTGTGGAGGTGAAATCTTGATGCAAATCTTGAGCTGTCTGCATCTTGCTGTCACTTGCCCTGATAATCACACCAGTCTATTTATGATTTTCAAAAAAACATCCTTTGAAGCATACTGCTTTTGTATATTTCATTGAAAAAAAGAAAAGCAGCAAAATAATTCATTTCAGAGACAAAATCTGCTGCAGAGCCCCTATGGTACTGACTACCAGCATGTCAACAAGACCATTTCAAAGCATGGCTTACTGTGGACTTGATATTTATCTGAGCTTTTCATGCTCATCTCCTCAACTAACCATGAAGTAGCCCAAATATCAGGGTTTTTTCCCCCTACTACAGTCTCACCTCTTGAATCTTTCCCAGGGAAATGTTCATTTTCCATGACTAAGGAAAAAGAACATACTGTGCACATGATAAAAAGGCCAAGTGTAAGTGTGTAAACCGAGAGAGTTTTACTAACAAACAAGAGATTTTGAAATCTTTATCTTCAGGGATGGAAGAACAGATTCAACATGCTTTTCCTACTAATATTTGTAATGCTCAGACCACTTCGGCACAAGGTCCTGTATGACCACAGCAGTTAGACAATTACTGCTGCCAGAAGCTAAAAAACTAAGTAAAACTACAAAGCTAGTAAAATAAAGCCAATGTTTGGAAAAAAACACCCAAACCAACCCCAAAACAACCCAACAAACCAACCACCAACTGCCAAAACAAAAGCCAAAACAGGAACCTGAAGCTGAATTTATCCATCCATATCCAGATCTCATTTCAAGGTAGTTGAGTGTGCCTGAGTATACCAAATGAAACACAGTTATCACACTCAAGTCAGCATAATCAGTTGTGAGATTGTCTGCAAGCCCCAACAGCAGTAATTTCTGTTCTCTGAAGATGCCAGGGTGGAGTTAATGTATCAGAGGCATCACTTTTCATTTGCAAATGGCACTGTCTCCCTACATAACCAGCTTCAGTCAGCCTGCCCACGTTACAGACTGCTCCTTTGCAAGCGAGCTATAAAGAGGGGACTCCTGCACCAAAGATACAGGAGTCCAGGGACTGCACCACCTCTCATGCAAACAGAACAAACCGAAGGGGCAGCCCTAAGATACTATAGAGGTTGAGGACACGTAGAGCTACTGCAGGAGCATTCAGATACACAAAGTTTTCAAGTGACCTATAATTTCAGCTCGATTAGTAGATTTTCTCCAACTATGTAAATCAGTGCAGTAATTTGTCAGTGAGCTCTGGGGAGCCGTCCAGAGGGAAACAAGAACCGTTTCCCTGCTGCAGCCTGTCACCTGGGCAGTCAGCATCTCTCAGCACTTGTGCTGTTGTAAAAATTACATCCCTCCCAGCTTGGTCAAGTATGTCCATCATTCAGCACATATGTAACCTTTGCTATTTTATTGTCTCATTGATGGAAGAATTAGCTGCACAGTGGGAAACACATTAAGAAAGGGCTACCAATTATTTTGCGCATGTTACTAATTTATTTAATCCCCTCTAATCTCTTATAAGGGTGGGATTCATATCTACTCAAATCACTTCACAGGAGACATATATAATGTAACAGAAGTCCTACATACCAGGGAAAACAAAAAGCCCTGCTACTGGTCCTCCAGAGCATCAAACACACTAGCCATTGCTGGAGAATGGATCATAATTTGCAAACAGTATGCAATGGCACTGCCCAAGCTAACCCTAGTTCCTTGATTCATTTGGTTGGGAAGGTCATCATCATCTAGGTCATAACCTCTGCTTCTCCAATAACGAGCCAACCACAGCCTAACAATAGGAACCTATTTTTGTTCTAAGCACCTTGTGGTGTTCCCATCTGCCCAGAGGAATCTATTTATCCTTTTCAGAAGCTGGTATCAAACATGGCAAGGCTATTCAAAACCTTTTTCTGGTTTGGAGATGTAATTTGTGAACCTTGAAGCCACAGGAACTATGGCACAGGATCCTCAAATCACATTACAAGAAAACCATCAAGAGATAAAACTTTTTAATCTGGGGTGTTTTTTGTTGTTTTGTTGTTGTTGTTTTTTTTTCTCTATTGACATAGTAAACTGAAGCTGCTGATCACTTTTGCAGCTGAGACGGGCGGGGGGAAAGAAAGGTAAGATTCAACTCAGAGAAGCTAGAGGAAAGTGAAGCAGCTAGAGGTAAGTGATAAGGGAATGACCCAGGCAGTGCCATGTATAATCATAACTCTTGATAAATGAACTTAGCATGTGGAACAATTTTTGTATTTGGTTCTTCCCAGTCTCTAACCTTTCAGAAATTGTTTACCCGATCTTTCTTTCTTCTCTGGGTTATCTAAACAGCTCTGCCTTTCCCAAAATATGTACCCTACTGCAGTCTTCTCAGCCTACTGATTCAGGTTCGTATTATTGCAATGAATACTGCTGGGACTAGCCTTCAGTTACCACTTACGTTTGATGAGGGCATTAATATAGTAGTCCATTAGTTTGGTGGACCTGCTCCTGTCAGCAATAAAATGTATATTTTTTGAAAATGACACAGTTTTTATCCACTTCTCAGTGCAATTCCAGACATTTCTAATATACAGTACCTTAGTGTTAAAATTGGCTTACTTGTTGGACATTTGCAACAAAAAATGAATTAGATCTGTTAAGGCACTTTATTATGCTTATTTTGACCCTTATCAGCCAACACATACTGACTTTCCAATTAAAGTCCAAGACATTTTCTGAAGTCAGTGATTAGATAAAGCCTGAGTTATTTTAGAGACACTTGGGAGAAGAGATGTTTGTAAAGAGAAGTTGTCCATTGTGGGCAATTTAATGCAAAACCCACATACCATTTATCTGCCCGTTGCAAATGGATCTATCAACACATGTAAGAACCATTAGCATTTTAACAAAAATCTATCAGATTTAATCAAAGTAATGAAAGAGGGTCAAAATACATAGAAATTCTTTGCTGCATTACAAGCAAGACCTCTATCAACGAAACTCAGCAGCTACAATATTTCTGTATCTCGCTACCTGTATATGCATGACTTCATATCCCTCTAAACTTAAGACTTAGCACAATGCAATAAGAAATACTTTATTTGCTCAGTATCTGTGCAGATCTACACAATATGAATTACAAGATGCTTTGAAATAAAGCTCCATGTTCTTGACTCCACTGAGTCAGCGTGCAGTAACCATAGAGCAGCTGAAGGGGTAAACCCCTGGGACTATGAGGTTTTTCACTCAGTGGTGGCTACATTGTTTTCACTGAGAGTGACCAGGGATTACACTGTTTTCCAGCAATTCACAAAGATGTTACCCCAAAAGTTAGCTCTTCCCTCTTAAAAAAATACGTATCACCATCTTTATGATGCTTACAGAATTTTGTGGAATGCTTAAGATAATGACTCTGAGCTCAAATTAGGATTTAGGAGAGAATATTACTATATACCAGTGCAGACAAACACAAGCTGATTTGGAACTCTTCATTAAGATAGCACTATTTATACACTTAGCTGCCTCTGTGATTTCATGGTAGAGCTGCTCACCTCATATGCAAAACCACACCATATGACTGTGGCATCAGTTAATTAATCAAAATGACAGAGGGTCTCATGATCACACGACAGAGGTTCTGTCATAAGAAGTTATGACAGCAGTGCTTGTGATACGGCCATACTGGACCCATTTGTGACTGAACTGGAAACCAGCTATTTTCTATACTCAATGGAATTCTGATTTATGATGTGCTTGAAATTACTGTGGATTTCTATTAAAGACAAACACTTGGCAGTAAGGTACCATACTTACCTGTAATTTAGTTATGTAACAGTAGTATCCTCCATAGACCCCACATCCTTTGGGGTTTTTTGTTTTTCAGATATGCAACTTTCAGAGCCAACTTGGCATTTTTTAAGAGTTTGGCCTTTTTCCTGAGGCCCGAAGCAAACCTCAAGCCATGAAGGAACAGGGAATTTACACAGGCCTGCACAGACTCAATCAGCAGTTTCCTTTCCACTGACATCCACAGGAAGCCAGCACGTATGGAAAGATGGGGGCATACAGACATCAACAATTACAGATAGGCCACTTTTCCCACATTTGGAAATGAACGGCTCAAGGCTACCTATTTAGTCAGTGTCTTTAATGCATGGGAAACCTCTACTAGCTGGCAGATCTTCTCTTTGAAAAGTTTATTCATTTATTCTATTACTCAGCATGTGCAATGGTAAAGATGCAAGATGGCAAAAAAGGGCCAAAGAAAATTACATTTTTAGTGAAGGTGTAATGTTCAAAGGTGGTAAGAACATGTCTAGTTGGTAAGTGTACCACTTCAAAATACGTTTCCTGCCTCAAATGTTTAAAATATACTCATAGACCCAGCCACTAAAATAAAGTTGGAAGGATGACACACAAGCTCATACTGACTCATACATCCACTTAACTTACACGTTCTGAAGATGATATAATCACCTCTAAAAAGAGGAAAATTATGTTCCAAGACTGCAGCCCTCTCATTAATTCAATACTTGTGCATTTGTAGCCTGTTTATAGAGACTTATTTCTGACTTGGTCTTTAGAAACACACCCCCTGGAATCAACTGTTCCAGCTGAGGATTGCTTACAGTACAAAAATTACGGACTCAGAGTCTATCTAGAAAAAGAAACTGCAAATTTAGGGGACTGAGATACAAAGAGGTGACATACCCTTCCTCAATTGTAACAGAATTCATGATGATGCAGTTTGTTATCTTAACTTTGTCTCTTATGGTACACATGCTGCCAATGATGGAGTGTTTAATGGATGTCTTCTCCCCAACTTGTGTGGATGACCCAATGATGCTGTCCGATCCAACCTAGGGAAGAAAAGAATGGAAACTGGCAAAAGTACCCTGAGCTCTCCGATATGTGTTCTTCATACACCTCTTCCAAACAGCACGTCTCAAGCACTTATCAACAAAGTGTACACTGCTCTACCATTACAGATCCTTGGCAGAGGAAAGACCTAGAAATATGGGGTCCATCCCATAGGCAGACAGTTGGACACTCTCCCCAAGGTCCATTAGCTTGGCAAAACTCCATTAGCTGGTCTGGCTTTGTAGGCCTCATGCAGTAACATAAGCACAGTAAGAATAGTCCTGCTGGTACTCACTGGTTTCACTAAGATTTGACAAGTGAGACCTGTGAAAAGGAGGCTTGAAGCTGGTATTCAACCAAAATGCTTTAGCAAGAAGCAGAGCTACCACGAACTGCCATTAGGGAACAACAGACTGCAGTGTCTAACTTTGGAGTAAGACAGAATTTTTACCAAACATTTTTAAAGACAGAGACTGAAAGGCAGTATCCCATGGGTAAGCCTACGAGGAGACTCTGGGCTCTGTCACCTACATTGTAATTCCACACTTCAGAACTCAGCTTCACTTCCAACAGTGGGACTCAATTTTAGAAAGGCAGTTCTTGAAGCAGAGGGCATGCACACTGTATTCAAAGAGCAGAGCCAGGGAAAGGGAACACTTACCATGCCTCTGTCAGTGACCTGTGCAGACCCATGAACCAGTGGCTCTTCCAGACCCAGATTAAGCAACAGCTTGGGAACCTGGATGGAAAAATGTACGTCACAAGTTAACGTGACAGTGCTGTACCCATATGTTACATAAACAGCTCAAAGATGCCTTTGGTTTCCATCGCACTAGTGCATCTACCATAAACATTTCAACTTAAAGGAAAACGAAGGTTCCTGCATTTTAAATCTGCAACCAGATATGTGTGATTTATCATCTTCCCCTTTTGTAAAGGAGACAGGTATACTTCCACTGCAATGCACTGCATGCCTCCTCTCAACTCAGCTTCCCACCTGTGGAGAAGCAGCAAGCAGGCTGACTCCAGCTGAACAGTGACATCCGTTACCTTACTACAATGTCCAGCATCTGCCATTTCAAATGCAGCTCAACGTGTTTTACACCATTCAGTAATGCAAGGGGGGAAGCAAGTAATATCAAATATAAACCAGTAAACTGGCATGAAAAGATGACTATGTTCAGCCCACTCAATAAGGTAGCATGCTGAGGTACAGGCAACAAAAAAGTATTTCAGATGTTTAAGGAGAAAGAAACTAAAGTTGATCAAGTGGCTATTCCAGATGGTGGAAAGCTGCAGGAGAAAAGGCTCTTGACAGAGAGAAGGCAGGTGTTAGATAAGCAGACAAATCAGCGATGGTAATAGAGAGAGACACGACCCATGAGGTAGCCAAGAACAAACCCACGGAGAGCAATTCCAAACTGGCTCCTGAAAAGAAAGGGTAGCCAGCATTGTAGGAGGATGCGGTATCACTCCATCATTCCTCCCTTTCTGGGTGAAAGAGCAGCCCGAGGCATTCTGCATCTCCTGGCGTCAGGCTGGGTCCAAGGTCACACACCACAGAAGAGGCGATGACAGCACAGATTTCAGGGGAGGTGGGAGTCTCGCAGCAATGCACAGACACAGTGCTGTATAGATTTATTTGTAGGGGTGATGCAATGTATGATGCATCTTGGTAGGACAGAGATGTGTGTCGAAGAAACACGGGGGATACAGACAGCGGCAGAGTGATGCATGAGCACTAAGGTCTGTGACACAGCAAGTCATATGCCTGAGTGCAAGGCAACATGTGCTGGGGCTGGTGTGGAGCTCCACACACGCTGTCGGCCAGGCAGGATGTATGCACTGACTGTCCATCTGGGAGGTCAACTGGAGTCTCAGCATAGTGACTGTGTAACTGGGTTTGCCTGAGGGAAGGAAGCGGCACTCATTAAGTCTCTTTTCTCTACCCCGGCACCTATTTTTAAAAAACTCTTAGGAAAGTTTATCTTTGAGATCTCTACTGCTATGCTAATTTTGGCTACTACAAGGGAGCTGCCATACAGTAGATTGGGTAAAATGACTTCCTGAGAAAGCTGGGACAACAGAGCTGATGGCTAGGGAGTGAACCTCAAGAAGCAGATCCCACAGATCTGAAGAAGTTGGGATCGGGTCAGAAAAAAATATCTCAACATCTCAAATGAGATGATACTTGCAAGAAATTCTCTGGATATTCATAATATGACCAGCCCATTTCCCTTCCAGCATGCAAGGATGGAAAAATAGTGCTGTTTTTCATAGAATAAGAATTTTCACATCTAACACTTCATTCAGATAAGTGAGATGAGCTCAGATGAGCTATCATTTCAGGCTGCCTATTGTCCCCAGTAGAAATTTCCACATCTGTAGCTCCT
This sequence comes from Phalacrocorax carbo, assembly GCF_963921805.1. Lineage (NCBI taxonomy): Eukaryota > Metazoa > Chordata > Aves > Suliformes > Phalacrocoracidae > Phalacrocorax > Phalacrocorax carbo. The sequence goes on along the minus strand of NC_087518.1, from coordinate 50,808,718 downwards.
TACGTCTTGAAGATGGCCCTTCCCACTAGATTTGTGGGTTGTTTTTTGTTGTTTTTTTTTTTTTTTAAAAAAAAACAAGAGTAGGTTAGATCCTTTAGTCCAAGGTGCAGACACTACTGAAAACCACCAGCTTACCAAAACACAAACTAGGCCAGTCCACCTGGATGATGCTGGCTTGGTGAATGGATGTTGTCCTCACCTGACATGTAGCTGGGCAGCCACAGCAGATAGATCCAAGAGAGGAACATACACCAAAGCATACCTACAGCATAAGTTGAGAAGATTCCTACTATCCAGTGTTGCTCCGTGGGAGGGGAAAGAAACGAAGAAAGGCTTTTACCCTCCTCAGTGGAAAGGTGGTGTTGTGAAATAAAGAAAGCATTTCACTGGCCAGAGCAAAGCCCTTATTAGAATCAGTCAATGGCAGTGCAGCCTGAGGGGTGACCCAAGAAAGCTACCAGCTCAAGCATTTTGCTCTGAAAAGGAAGGTTAGATAAGGGGCAGGAGTCAGAGGGAGTGCCTGGGTCAAGGGAAGGTTTAAGATGTGTTTGCTTTTAATTCATCTTACAAAGAAACTATTTCCTGCTATTGAAGATAACTCCCTCCTGAACCCACCTGCCCACACACAGGCTGCTGGCATCCAGAAACCCAGCTGGAAGTGAAATGATGTCAGGAAGGTGTTTCCTCACCAGAAGGGCAATGGGTTAGGATGCCATTCCTTCCCACAGCTACTGGACTGGACTGCTACTGCTCCATGAGTCTGTCCTCTTGGACAGCAAAGTTATAGGTTGTGGCTTTGTAGCCAGGGAATCAGAATCTGGTCTATGAAGACCAAGATAAGAGCAAAACAAGACACCAAAAGTCTCCCTTAGAGACCAACAAAACAGGTAAAACCCCTTGATAAAATTAAATGTGTGTCTTTTATGAGGATTAGCAAGAGAAACAAAATGCAGTGGCACTGAAAAAAGGAACTCCTTTCTCACAGCCCCTCATTAAGCTCCATTTTATGTTTTACCTCCACATAGTTTCCTTAGAAATTTTACCAATCTGGAAAAGTTAAAAATTCAAAGAAAATCCTTTCCAACATTGAAGGCCCCAATGTGATTTCAAAATACTAATTCTATGTACCACCCAGGAGCAAACACATTTCCTGAACTGACCAAAATGTAGAATATTTAGCTTAAAAAAAAAAAAAGAGAAAACCAACACAAAAAAACCCACATGGAGTCTGACTGGCTCAACTCAATAACTTTTTACTGAAGCGGCTGCTGCCAAATGTACACGCACACTTCCCCTAGCAAGCGGCATTCTCCTTTAACCCTTTGGGCACACTTGTTCCTGATATTCTTGGGGAAAGTTGTCCCTTTCTGAAGCAGTGCTGCCTCCCTCCTCTCTTCCTCATGTCCCTAACTGCAAAGCAAATAACGTTTTTTCTATGGTCCTCTACAGGCACCAAGGAGAAAGAGCTCCAGTGTGTGAACTCACTCTGCCATGCTGCAATTCTAATTTGCATAAATTCATCCATTCATTTTATTAAAAAGAAATCAACTCAATCTGAGAGCAAAGGCAAGACAGTGACCAATTCCAGGATCCCCAATACAACTTTATTGCTCTCCCAGCCCCAGTTCCAGAAAACTTGAGTCTTTCCCTACTGCACTCCCTATCTGTCTTTCAAAATTAGAGGAAACTTTTCACTTCTGATAGCAAAAAAGTTCATCACTAGCAGAGTGAAGTGAGAACTTGTACATTGCATCAGCCAGCGTAGGAAAAAAAACCCAACACCCCCCCGCCAAACATATTAAAAGCTTGTAATCATCAGCTCATAAGCTAGTACAGGATTTCTCTAATCCTCCTCTGTGATCTTTTATTTTATGAATTCTCAGTAGCGTGAAAGTAAAAGCTATGACACATCAACATTTCACCTCTGTGTTTACCTGGAGTGCCACTATAGTGAAACCTGTCCATAAAATAATTCTTTCATAATGAAAAGCATTAGGCAAATTGAATATATAGGTAGTTTAAGTCTTCCTGCAAAACTTTAATAAACTTTGTCATTATCACTTAGATAAACATCTGTTAGGAAGAGTCCAGTCAGAACTGATCTTGCTTTTAGGACATGGAGGACATTGATTAGATGATCTATCAAAGCTACTTCCAGCCTCATTTTCCATGCTTCTTGGCTCTTTGGCTGCAGGTCTTGTCACCCAAAAAACCCAGAAGAATGTGTGGGGTGGGGGTTTTCTTCGCTAAATCAAAGCTATGGAATAAATTAGTGACAGAACTGCTTCCTGGCTTCATGTCCTTATCCAGCAACCATTAGGGTGATGTGCCTAGATAACATGGCACTGGTTCAATTCCCACACACTCCTTAGTTGTATTTCTGGGAGCCACTCCTGGAGGCTAAAATGTCCCATAAACTACTGCTGTATTTCCACGTGGCAGCTCTGTATTTTTCTCACCTGTCGGTTAGCTTCAATATACAACCCAAGAGTATTCACTCGGTAGCACAGTCCCTCTTTCATTATGTGGACGTAGCAGCGCACTTTTCCTTCATGGAGAGATTCATTCATATCTCCTCTATGATCATTCCAACAAGAGTTATCTGGAGCAGGTTTCAGCAAGCTATTATCTTCCTTTATAAAGCTATAAATGTCTGGAGAACACACACATGCATGAAGTTAGACAGGATTTAATGAAATACTTTCTGAAGAGGGATACTATTAAAATACTGTTTGTGAAGGGAAATCTTTTCCTCACATCTTCTGAATGGCTAGATACTTAGCAATCATTAACAGATTTTATCACATGTAGTAAGTGCTTATTTTTATTCTGCAGGTGGGAACCAAGGCATCGGGACAGATGCAATGTTTTGCCCAAGGTCACACAAGGAGACAGCAGAAATACTAAAACTAAATTCCAAGATCTGAGATTCTGTCCAGTTCCCAGTGCAGGGAGGTTAAGGCTTAGTCTGTTGCTCTATGCAATTTTAGGAACTCCCTCCTAAAATAAAATATTCAAAAGTGCATTTACCTGTACTGTATTCCACAAGAAAAAATATAAAGCCCCTAGCTGATTTGCTCTTGATTTACACCAAAATAAGGAAGGACAAAAATATTTATATAATACACAGTAGTGTTTGAAAAAGAAATCCACTATAATCTTTGCTATCATGAAGTATAAGAGGAAAAAAAATAATCCCTGAACTAGTGGTTCAGGCTAATTCTTTACTCTGCCCAGTAATTCAGCTGTAGTAAACAGGCTTTAAAACCTTCATTAGATCTTTGATGCTTTTACTGACCTAGGGATGCTTGTTCTTTTTTCTTCTGGTCCTCTTCTTTTTTGTCTAGTCCTTGCTGCAATGATATAGGAGAAGAGAACTGTTTCCTAACCAGGTGTGGAATCAGTTCACTCCGGAGAGATGTGATTGTCCTGGGGAAGAAGCAGCACACATGAAGTCCACGAACGCTAAAACTTACATGTCTTCATCTTCTTTGCATAATGTTATGAGACATTCTGGACATTTTTCATGAGAACAAATAAAAATGTCAGGTACTTCAAGATACCTGGCATTAAGAAAATGTCCACTAGTCACATGCTTCCTTAACAGATTACGACATAAGGAAGATTCAAAATGAGGAAGAAGCTTCACCTTCAGAACAAATTCTGCTATATTTTAACAGAGATGCCTATCATTTAATATAGCATCACCCTGCAATTTGTGCTTGTGTACAGATAGAATGCAGAACAGTAGCAACATCCTAATGACAACTGAAATCCACTTTATGTGTCTTAAAAAATGGCATCAACTGAGAGGAAAAGAGAGTAAAGTGCCTATGGAGAAAAAACCAAAGAGGCTCCTTTTCCATGTGACAAAGAAAATGGGAATGGTCAAGGATATGTGAAATATCTGATTCTTAAAATATTTATGACATAGACATTAATGATGTCCTCCTGCTCACATGAAACATCAAGAATGTTTTAAAGACTCAGTTCTTTAACCAAGAAAAATCAGTACATTTTAATAAGTTTACGTCCCAAGAGTTTCACACTCTTTAGGTGCCCCAATCCAAAATACATCAGGCAACAGAAAGCTTCCAAAGGCTTCAGCTGGCAATACACCCATCTTCCCTGCGAACAGATTTCAACTTTTATTATATTTGTTTTGACACCCCCAATAGGAGGAGGCAGAGAAATCACAAGGGGTTTGTGATAAAGCAGGGACTTGACCCCAAGGCACTTATGCCTCAAACAAGGACCCTGAGCAATAAATTATTTTTACACTTGCATTGATTTATATATTACAATGAATCAAGAAAAAACCCTCCCCAACAGACGAATATGTACGATACAATGGGATTATAACCCTGGTAATTTAATTTTGACTATTAGAAGATAATTTTATTTTTCAATGAAGTATTTGGAAAGAAACCCCAAATCAATAGTTTTTGAAGTTGGAGTGTGTGAGATGCAGTCTTAAAAGAGCTTTATTGTTGTTGTTTCATTATTTTAACAATCTGCATTTAGTTACTGAATTGTGGATTATTTAAAATAGTGCTTGGGAAAATCATGCGGAAAATGAACTCAAACTTGGCATGTATAAGAGGAAGTGCTAAACTTCAGAGGAACGATTGGGAGAACTAACACAGAGAACTTGGCTACAGGAACTCAACAAATGATAACCTGCAAAGAAAGAGGAGTTACTTAGAATGGAAGACAGCAAAAACTAGGTTAAATTAAAAAAGGGAAGTACTAGAATGAGTATCCTGAAAGTGATTTTGGTTGGCAAAATCTCTAGCAAAGGGGGATCTTAAACAGTTCAAACTTTAAGAAACACACAGCTCATAACCCACCCAGGCTCCTGTTCAGGTCAATGACAGAGAACAGGAAAAGGACCAAAAGAGTCTTTCTTTTCTCTAACTTTGATGGGAAGATTCAGTTGCGATCACCAGTGCAGGCCTATGAACAAATACAGTGTTTTCCTTTTTCTTGACAAACTTCTCCTTCAGTCCTCAACTGTAGGTTGTGTCATATCCTCCGTCTTGCAGTGGGATGATCTAACCCATCCCAGATCTGAAATTCCACTTTTATTTTTCATTACAGACAAGGAAAACGCTCTAGTCTTCAGTCTCTTCTTCTTGAAGATAGGTTTATAGTCACCTTCAGAGATCTGTATTTCAGGAACTAATGAAGCAAAACACTTCATTCTTTAATCACCAAATCTCTCCCTGCTAACCACTTACAGGCGTGCTCTGCCACGGCCGTCCTGGCCCCGCACTCCAACACACGTGTGGCTGTGCAGATGGGCACTTTACTAGCTTAAAATGTTTGCCCACAGCTGTGCCATTCAGCAATGATTTCCTGCTTGGGTTTTATACTCCATCCAAAACCGACAATCCTGTGTTTCCCTCAGAGGCTGGCCATGGCATTTATAAGATACATTACCTATAAAATATCCAAGTATTTGGCAGTCTTAAATAGCCTGATGCAGAGGACAACACAACGTGGTAGGAAAGGAAAGCAGTGGAAAGGGGGAAAGACAGAGTTTTGCCTGGTTTTCGACAGTTTACTCTTTCTTGGCCAAACTCCTGAAGCTTCCCTGCAATTCTCTGAAGTGCCAGCCACATTGCTTCGGCAAAGGTGGAGTAAATCTCCGGGTCATCCATAAGATGTGGCTCGGAAACACACCCTCCTTACTGGAAAAGGAAGACCAGGAAGGTTTGCCTTTGCTTGCTGTTTAAGCAGAATTTATATATGACATTAAAGGAGTTTGCCTTTGGAAAGTATTGGAAAATATGCAGTAAGGCACTCAGTGACAACATTTTTTGTGACAGATCTTGCAAATGTGGATATACGAAGTGATGGCATGAGAATATTACCTGACTGTCAACAGAGGGGGAAACCAAACATCTGGCTGGCACTAGGAAAGGCATTTAAATCAATGGAGGAATAGGACTGAAAAACTTCATCATGAGAGAAAAAAATAGCACAAGTTTGGAAGACCCAGCTAGCCTGTAACCTAGATTCAGGAGAAAACAAACCAAAAAGGTTCCTGGTCTAGTGTGTTAAAAATTCTTACAATCAAATCCTGAACTACCCGTGCCTATATTAAGAAGAAATAAGTGTAAGTCTCTATGCTGAAGAATGTATTTTTTTATTCTCTTCAGGTTTTAAAACTTGGCATCACCCTGGTTTCTAAGCTTGTTGTTTTCTTTAGCACCAAGAAGCAAGAATTAAATACCCACTGAGATCAGCTTAAGGAAAAATCTACTATGACCAGGAGAAAGTAAGTGGGAAGGTAGACAGAAGCAGAGGAGGGGACACACACAAAATTTTGGCAGAAAGGCAGTTCTAAGCCAAATCAGAGCAACCATGCTCTGACACCTCACAGGAAATTCCAGATGGTAGAGAGGATAAAAATGAACCTGCTTTTGAGAAACATTTGCCAAAATAAACATGCTTTCATAAATTCCAGCTCAGGTGACGAGACTTTTTCATGATCTTTCATTCCCCAAAATTTTATTTTTGAAGTGACATCTGTCTGTTTTCACCTTGACAGAAAGTAGTAGGTTTTCAAATAAACAGCCAAAGATTGAGAGTGCCGTCAAATTGTTTCTTGTAAAGGAAAGTGGGACTAATCCCTGGAGCACCTTATGTGGCTTCAGTCCCATGAGAACAACAGGGGATGGCAGCAATTTTGAAAGGGGTTGATTCAGATCATATCTTAAGCATATAAAAATTAGAATTATATCTGGGATAGAATCCTCCATTCACACAGTGGGTCACAGCAAAGGGAGTGTTGGCAAGAGACAGTGCATATGTGGGGGAAGTGAAGACAACAGGGCAGTTGAAATTCATGGCGTGTATGCAAGAAACAGCTGAGAATTCAAGAGAAGATAAAATTTAAAAAAACAAAGGTAACCCCTGGAAAAGTCTATATTAAATGTACCTAATAGCTCATAGCGCACCTCAGTCATTTGCACTCAGCTCTAAAGACTGTAGACTCAGACCTAAGTGTTATAAACCTAGGATATTCAAGGTTGATTTTATTTAAAGCCTAAAACCTTAAGATACAAAAATTGATACTCGGTCAAACAATTGTAACTTTACCAAATACTAACAACATCAGAGAGGAATCAGTACCATGCCCTTAGAATCCCTTTATCCTTGGACCCTGTGCACTATGACATCTTCCCAGTGTTCCTGGGATTTTTGTGTGACAGCAAGGGCACAGATAAGGTTTGGCTGAATTAAAATTTTTACTTGTGAAGAACATTAGGTGAAAATACCCTAGATCTTTAAACACAGCTATGCAGAAGTTTTCAGTGAGTTTTAACCATAGATTAAATTAGAAGTGTCTATGATATTGCAGAATTGAGTTTGTATCTATGTATATTATATCCTGTTATATTGTATGATATTACATTACATACATTACAGCCCACAGAGGGCCAACTTTTACTTGTTGCTGAAATGTAACTGCCTCTGGGATGAAGGGAAGCTTATTGAAACTTTAGTAAGAAATGAAGAACAATGGAGCCAACTGAAACACAAGAAGAGTTTTGGGGAAAAAAACAAATGTTGACCACCTAAACTTAAAAAAAATATATACTTTACAATTACGCTTCAATGTACTGTGATTTCTGCTCTTAGACATACGTATTGCTGGAGACTCTGTCTTTCATATAAGCCAGAAAATAATGGTTCTAACCAATGCTGGTAAAGAAAAGATGTTATCAAATATTTTATAATATCAGAAGAGTCTATTCAAGTCTAAGTTTAGGTGAACTTGCAAGAGTCTAGGTACTGGGAGGTGCTGTTTGGCTTGACCCACAGCAGGAATAGGAGCATCCATACCTTTTATTTCCTGCAGCTAGTTCTCACTAACTTCAGACACCCTGAACGCAACAGTCAGCTCCATTTACCAGCTGTCATTCATTTTAATTTTCCATGTTTAACGTTAAACACCATAAAATGGTATTAATATTAGCATTTTAATATCCTCCCTATTTTATTAATCTGTGATGAAGCATGAAATCTACCATTGCTCTCAGCACCCACCTGTGAAATTTGCCATTACTCTCCATGGGCTAGTTGCAGGGGGTCTCCCTTGCTATCGTTACTAGCACAATCGGCTACATTTACAGGTGCAGACAGTATTCGTGATTCCCCACTACAAACAAACAGATTATTAGCCCTTTTATACCTACTTTTGCCTTTTTTTTTCCCAACAGGCTAGTGTTGGCTCTTGTATGACTATGCAAGCATACAGTGGGTTGGGTTCTGATCTTAGCTCCATGGCCTTCAACAGAGATTCTTCAGATTACATCAAAAGGAGAACATGAGGCTGTATTTCAGACTGGTGCTCATAATTAATGTTAGAAATGTATACATAAATACAACAAAACAAATCCTAAGGCACTTATAGTTTTGGCCAAAAAGAGGTTGCATGTTTATACAGAACAAAAGGATGTAAGAAAAAGGGAGGGAGAAGTAAAAAAAAAAAAAGGGTGTGTTGGAAGAAAGAGAGAAGTTAATTCTGAACCCTGTAGGTACATAGTTCATGGTTCTCATCGCTTAAAGGATAAAGCCAAATAACATTTAAAAATTCCATGTAAGCTGGGAGCTCTCTTGTTGAATCTCAACGTTATTTTCTCCTGATCCTTTGATGGAGATTAAAAATTTCCATGTGAATACAAAGAAAGAAACAACAGTTACCCTGAGATTTTTTCCCCAAGCATTTAATGCTCCAAACTAGAGCAGCCAGCCACCATTCCCATCTCCTCCCCCCTCCTTAAAGAAAAAAAAAAAGTCAACTCACTTTGAAGAAAAGACAAAACAGGGTCAGGGCAAGGGGGATTAGGGAAATGATATTTATATCATGGACCAAATTAAAATGTCAATGCAAGAGGCAGGCAAACAGCCCTTGCCACATATATACACCAGGCATGTTTCCTCAAGGAAACAGGAAAGAGATTTGAAAAGAGTTAATGCAGTCCTGAGTTAATACCACCTGCCTCATACTCAACACCACTTAAAAGACAGTGTTTGGGTCCATTTCCCACAATGTGGTTTTAACAAGCACAATGGAAAAAGCAATTACAGGCCTTTTCCCCTTCTTCTCACTGATTCACTGCTAAAAATGCTGGAATTTCTGAGACATGCTAAGAATGTGGAGAAAGCACACAAAGACTACGTACAAAAGGAAAAAATATCAAATGATAAATTTATAGGGTGTGCCACATCCCTGCAGAAGGCTAATTCTGCTCTTATATCTTGCAATAATCTTTTTGCCTTTGTTTGGTGTACCCAAGACCAATTATAACAAAGGAAAACTCTAAAGTAACCAGGCAAGCCAAACTACCAGGCAATTACTTGTGCCTAATTCAATAACCTGCAACACCAGTCGTAGCATCAAACAGATGTTACTTCTTGCTACATTCTATTTACCCTGTTCTACTCTCAAAATTTCTATCACAAAAAGAGTGAATACATTTCTCGTTCCCCACCATTTCATATTAATTACTTATTTATCAGTGTCTCTTATTATTTTTGGAGCTAAAAGTCTATGAGGAAGGCAAAGACACTTTGAGAAATGTTCTACTAACAGGTAATTCCACATGACTGCATTCGTGCTTCATTTGTCTTTCCATACTATTTTCTAACCAAAAACTTCAAGTCCGAGAGTAACCTACTCCCAGTGTTCATGAGAGCGTCCATGACAGCATTTCAAAAGCCATTGCAGAGCAAGCCGGTACAACTGCACGGGTTTGCTTTGCTGGCTCAAGTTTATTAAAGACTTCCCAAAGCTGCAGAATCACCACCTAAACCTCTGCGTTCTGGATGATAGAGGGAGAGCAGAAGACGACACGCAAGTGACAGTCATAGACGCCATAATGCAGAGAGGATACAGATCAAAGTACGGAAAGGATGGTATGGATGCAAACCACATAAAAAGCTGTTCTCAAGTTCCACCAAGTCTGGATGCACTTAAAGGAGCAGGGATCTAACTTCAACTTCTGCCAAAAAACCCTTTGGGAAACAAGGCAGCTTTCTGAAAAATTGACCGCAGAAATTAAAACTCCTCGTTACATACTCAAATCCTTTGAAAGTGTGTGCGCACTCAGTTCAGGTCATCTAAGTAACCTTAACTCTGCCCACTCGCCAAACAGCCAGGAATGCCCCACAGCTCCCGACTAATACAGCTTTTGCACGGGAATGCCAGCAACTTGAGACATTTTTAGAACTTCTCTCTGACCAAAAGTCTCTGAGGCTGTTGGAGGCCACCCAGGGTGTTTGGCAGGTTGTATGCGCTGCTGAGGAATGGATCTCATTCATTCCCAGACAGCATCCCATTCTTCTAAAACAAGCGCACCTGCACCGAATATGATTCCTTGCCAGAACTCATCTTTCCCCATTCCCCACCTCCGCCTTTGCAGCCATCTGTGTCTGAGTTACCAATTCGTTTCTAAATGCCTTTGAAATTAGTCTCATTTTCTGAAAAGTGCATTGTGATAATATGCCTGAACACATGCATATGATGCATTCGATAAAGTTGATGTGTATCCACAAAGCTGATGAACTACATAAATTTTACGTGCACAAGTACATGTTTAGATAGATAGATTTAAATGTTTCAGACTTGTCTGTATAAAACATGTCAAAAAATGTAGACATGGCTGTAGCTTCACATGGACAAGCTCTTTCACCCTGCTCCACTGAGGCTTCATTAAAGGCACTGTAGATGTCTGCATCACTTTGCTCTGTTTCTCCATGCAGATACCCTGCTTGGTGGTCTGCAATCAAATGGACCCATTCTCAGTTTGACTTAACAACATGCCATTCCAGATAAACTGGAAGCTCTAGTGTGTAATTCAGTCCTGGTTCCACCCATACAAGTCCCATTTCTACATCTTTCTCCCCAGCAATCACTCTACCTTAACTAATTCCTATCCTCACTATTACTTACTAATCCTTGCTCCACACCCCTCCCTGTAGGGCAGCTCTTCTGTTCTCCCTCCTGTAGCATTTTCAACATGTTTCACTGTCCTGTGAGAAGACTAAATTTCTTTTTTGTGACTTCACCCTTTCTTGACAAACTTTAAGATGAAGCTTTTTGGCCATCTCCCTTCACAAGCCTACTTTTATTCATAGTGTTCTTTCCAGGTGGTATTCATCCAGAAAGGTTTGGTGTGAATGCTATGTGGGCTACAGTTCATATCTGTGTCTTTGGTTTAGGGCAATGTCACTCCTCTTTCACTAAAGAGCACCCAGCATTTCTCATAGGCTGTCCTGGGCCTGTTTAAAATGTTACACTCCCCTTTATTATTTTTTCACTTTAAGTGAAGCGAGTTGTAGTTGCTCCACTTTGATTCAAGACTGTTCTCAGAATAGCCCTTACCTCATACTGTAGCTTCTTAAAATGGAACTTAAAATGTTGCTATCTATTGATGACTCACTGACTTAATGAAGATACCTCTTAGCTGCTCTATTCAGACATGTGTGTTTATCATCATTAGTAGCATTTATTCTCCCTTCTGCATACAGGAAGTTAAAAGCCTCCCATCACAGTAATTCAATGCAATAATAAAGTCAGCAACAGTGCCATAGAATCTTTATTATTCTTCCTGTTTCATTTCACTGGCTAAGGCACAATGAAATTTGACGTTGAACTAACATCTAGAGTACAAAAAACTATGAAAAGTAGAATAGTAGGGAAACAATTACTATTTTCTCTCCCAAAAATTCAACTCATGAGTAAAAAGGGGACTTTCAGCATTTCAGAAGAATTGGTCAGTGACTGAAGTGGCGTGGAAGAGAAGAGATTTAGAAGCAAACCAGAGAGGGGAAGAAAGTAAAACACTGTGAAACTTCCAAGAATTTTTAAGATAATCTTGGGGAGAAATTCAGATCATCTGAACAGAAGAGGCACTAGAAGAGAACTGTTCTCCATCGCAAGAGAACTATGCCGTGATATCACATACAAGGATTGTATCCTCACAGGGAAAAGTCCAGTAAAATAAGATAGTAATTTCACCCCAAGCATTATCTTACATGCGAGTAGTGCTGTGTGGAACAAAATGTACTATATCGATGAAAGAATGTTTAGGATGACACTGTCCAAGTGGCAATGATTTAAGGAACAAAAAAGGAAAAAGCATACATAAATGGATAAAAGAATCATCATTCCTCCTTGGTTCAAAATCCACATCGCATATGAAGACAAAAGTCAGTTTGCCTGAAGGCTACCCAAGGAAACTGCAACTGCATGAAACAGTGGAAAATAATAGTTAACAATTTTTAATGTTTATTATCAGATCAGAGCAAGCCCTGCTGAGGCCACCAAGAGGGCCAGGAGCACATGACGCAGGAGGAGAAGCTGGGGGAGCTGGGTTTGTTCAGCCTGGAGAAGAGAAGGCTGTAGGGGGATCTGATTACAGTTTTCCAGTACTAAAAGTGAAGCGATATGGGAGACAGCCTGACTTTTCCAAAAGGTACACAGTAAAAGGGCAAGAGGCAACAGACGCAAGCTGCAAAAGGGAAATTCCAGTTGGGACATAAAGAAAACAACTTTTCAGTGAGTGGTACAGCCCCGGGACAAGGCCCAGCCGCCATCCTTGTTGATTTTCAAAACTCAAGTGCAAAAAAAAAAAACAACAAAAGAAGCCCCTGAGCAACACAAAAGACAAAAGTTAGTCCTACTTTGAACAGAAGGTTGGACTAGAGACTGCTAGAGGTCCCTCCCCAACCTAAATTTTTCTATGACTATAATATTTGCATTGACATTTGAATTACCTTTTTAATGTCCTCCCTACATTCACATTTCATAGGGAATCAAAATGGTCATTATCTGGTGCTGTAAATCACAGTTGAGACATGTTAACATTTTAACATGCACAGAATACTGTGCTGTGACCAAGCATGATTCCAGTATCTCAGGCACATGGCCACTATGGCATGTTGTGGTCTCATAAAGAAAGATTTGCAGTTATTCATGAAGTTAATCAGCTCCAGTTCAGCACATCCAGAGATACATTTGCTCCCAGGTAGTCTGCTAACAGGAAAGGGAATTTTCTTACAGAATGGATTTGCTGAAAATGATAATTTGTTTAAATCTAGTTTGGATGATTAGCATTTTTTCTCCGGAGGTTTTCAGGAGTAAGGTTGATAAGTACCATGGAAAAAATGATAATGGTACTCTGGAGGAGGGGGACAGCAACAAATTTCAAGTCTTGGCATTTCTAGTATGGAGCAGAGAAAGCTCCAACGGCTGGATATGTTTGACAAGGAAAGGAAATGGGAAAGATAAATTGCCATTTCACATTCTAATAGATTAAATGCACTAAGGAGGAGCTTGGGGTGGTTGGTTGGGGTTCCCCCCACTCCCCCCCTTTTTCTTTTCCTTGTTTGGAAAGCTACAATCTATTTGCCCCATCTTCACACAGTATACTTCCTGTAGGAGCTATTTGTTTATTTACCCATTTTAATAACAAGGAAAGTATTCATTATAAAATCTCTCTTTACAGCAAAGGAGAAACCTTCCAGCCACACGGCTGACACATGTTAACTCGCAGGTATTCACAGAGCAGGTTCTGTTTTAAGCCATCTTTCAGGCAGCCACACAAAGACCACCAAAGCTGGGTGTTCAGCTCTGCCAGACCTCCCCCAGCCAGCAGCCCTTGCCAGGAAACACAGGTGACAGCCTGAATGATAAAAAGGCATTTAGAAGGGAAAAAGAAAAAATGCACTGGTTTAGTCTGGGCAGCACCTTAATATAAACCTGCAGGGGCCTTTGCGTACAGCAAAGCACACAGCCATCCAAGCAGCAGCTTCAGAGCCAGTCCACTCGCACCTCCAGTTTTCAAAGACCTCATACTGCCCCTGCCTTTTATCGGGGAGGAGGGTGGCTCTGCTGCAGCTCTTCTCATGGCCACAGATCTCAGAATACAGAGCACTGAGACATCAAACCTTCCTCTCCCCTCCTAGTGCTGGCTGAGCGGAGGCTTTCTGGACAGAGCAGAGGGGAGCTAAGAAAAGAAGCTTGCTCTGGGATTGTAGCTGAAGCAGTTTGGAAAGGCAGAGCGCTATGACCTCACACAATTTGCTCTTATTTATTTCAGCAGTTAAAAAAAAAAACAAACCTGTTTAACTTTGCAAACAAATCATACCGACTTTGGCTATAAAGCTGACTGCAAATTTGCTCAGTTCAGAGAAGAGTTTCTCTGCTGGCAAATTCTGGCAGGCAGCTCTCCAGCCGGTGCTGGAAGAACTGCAGGAGAGCTGATTTGTTTCCTTAACTCCAGCTCAGCTTCTCGCAGGGTACACCCCAAGAGGAGGGCTCCCCTAGGGAAGTAGATTTTCCCTGGTGGCAAGCAAGACGTTAGCACTCAGCGTTCCCAGGACACAAGGCACTGTGAATGCTTACTCAGACCTTTTGAAGTGACCACAGTGCTGCCGTTTATCATTCTTGCCTTTCCAGTACCCACACATCATTCCTCCTGGCCACAGAGCTGCCCAGCTCCCAGGTGACCGTATAATGGAAATGGTGGCTTTTCCTACACCCAACAATCTAGGAGTACTAGCTTCAGGACAAAATGGTGATTTGCAAAACACATTACTAAACACAATATTTTATCTTGCTTTTAGAAGAAAAAGAGGGGGGAAAAGTGTAAGGACACCACAAAGGTATGTAAAATGTTCTAACATATAAGACGACAATGTGTGCTGTCAACTTTGTTTTAGACATACAGACTCAGTGTTTTGAAATGAAGTCCAAAGATATCCTTATGTTAGGAAATGCAATTGCCACTCTGGTGCATAACAGAGAAGCCATAACATCCGAGCAAACACACAGTGGCATCTGCCTTCAGAAAAATCAAGACGACTGGCTTTCAGAGGTGGTGCAACTGGGATGCATATAGATAAATTGCCAGGTATTTCCTATTGTAAGTTTCTGTCTTCACCTGTTTGTAAACTTTGCCAGAGTTTAACTGTTTTGGCTGAAATTACCCTTGCCAGGTGTTTGCCTCAAGCTGGTTTTTTTTGGATAGCTTCATCAAAAATGTCTCAGCTATTTCCAAGAACAAAATTATGGAAAAATACTTTGTTTTGTCCATGTTAAAAATATTTCAACTGCTCCATGCTTGCAGTTGGGCACAAGGTTGTCTTTTCATCGGGGCGTTACATTTGTAAACATAAGAAGTGCCCATACTACATCAAGTTAAGTCTGAAAAAACACTGATTGCTCATGCTTGGAAGAGACCTGGTTTGCTAAAATTTTTTTGAGTCCTATGTTGGGCATGTTCCTTTCTCTTTCTGCAAGGTAACTGGACTGCTCATGCACTACTCTGCAGAATAATAGAGTATGCTCTAGGGCAAGGTTACAAAGGCCGAGCTGGATATTCTTTGAAGTTTAGAGCGTCCCACCTCCTTCTGGTGGCTGACCTGAAAGGTGATAAATCTATGTTGATAACAGCTAATCCATTAGCAAGAGTCGTAGTAGCCTCCTTGATTAATTCTAAGTGCATCACATACAAATATATATACACACACTTAAAAGAACATCAGGGTAACAGTTTGGGCACTCAAATTAAGAAAAGCTAGAACCATGATGCTTATACAACCTTAATTAAGACCTTGTGTGTACACATTATGACACAATCCTTAAAAACACACTCACCTACTTCTCCTCTCTCCCCAGTCTCGATCTCTTCTTCACCCAATGTAAAGATGGACTATGCCCTGGGGATGAATCAAGGTTGTGTAATGAGGCAGAATAATGCCTGCCTCATTTGTTAGAACATGTGTGTTAAATGTACAAAGCAGAGGGCTGCGAGAGGAGAAAACAACTGCTAATATTTAAGGCAAATGAATGATGCCTGAAGAACTGATTTTTAATTTTTTAAAAAAATTCCCTTCTGTCAGAGGAGTTTACAGATGCTGCAGAATGGAGACCATAAATCTAATTTCTGCAGGTTGCCACTGATTTTGTGCCTTTGTTTTGATCAGTGTCACCCTGTGACAGCTATCATCAATGGAAAAGATTTTTTCAACATTAAGAGCTCTCTGTATAACATTAAGGATTGAAAAATGGCATACTTAAGACACAGATGCTTCAAACTTCAGCTCTTGTATGCCTTAGTTTCCTCCTTTCAGAATGGGGAAGACCCCTACTTCACTAATTTGGGTGCTGGAAAGACAGTTAATGCAGTGTGTGCAGAGCATTATAGTATCAGTGATGAGCACAAAGAATCCAGAAGGAAAGTATGTACTTTATCTTCAGAACAGGGTTTAAACAGTGAACAGCAAGTAAGGCTGGTGGCCTTCACCTGAACAGCAGAAGCTACATACAATATTGAACAGTGTCTCCTTCGGTGAGCATTTCAGGCAACTAATGAAGCAGTGGCCACAGAGGGGAAAAAAAACATGGAGTCATGTCACTGGAGAATGTACCATAACATGTGACACATACGGTAGCAAAGGTTGTACAAGGAGCCTCAGCTGTGGCACTTCCTCACTGCCAAGTGCTTAATTTTGCAAAGTTAGTATTTTTAAGTGTAGCTTTATGCGTGCCCAACCTGTAACCAAGGTTTGATTAGCATATTCATGACAAGCTCTCCACTGACAAAATTTGACAAAAGTGATTATTGGGAGGTAACTTAAGTAGGACCACAGACTGCTTTTTCTTTAGGCAGCCTTGATCTGGCTTCAGATTTTCTGATCTACTTCAATGAGAAGTGAAAATGGCAGTCTCCACATGTCTACAGTTTCAGCTGTGAGCACGGTGAAATCCTTACACATACAACAAATACTGTCATCTGTACCTGCACAGCTGACTGTGGGCACAATACCATTCATACATACATATACTATAAATGAATATTACATACTTTTAAGCATATACACAGGATATACAGACACACACACACACACCCCTTCAACACTTACATTTCCAAAACAAGTTTGAATTTTCCACGTTAAAACTTTACAGGGGAAGGGGTTGCTTTATATCTATCTCCCTCCTCGCCCACCCCCAAATGAGGTATCTTATTTTACCAGGCTAGAGCTTTAGAAATATTCTGGAAAAACAGAACAAACTATCATAAAATTTCACTTCGATCACATTTCTTTGGCTAGCAACTTTGCTGGGTTTGTTAGCAAGCAAACTGTCAGCATACAGTAAAGAAATATCAGTGCATGCCCATGCAACACGCTGGGCTCACAAACCACAGGCCTAGATCCTGCCCTCGCTACCGATGAGGTTCACAGGGGAAAGGGAATAAGGAGTCTCTTCTTCCATCTGCCCTGAATGCAGCAGCGAGGCAGGATTCCAACCTAGCACTCAGGAGAGTGCCAAAAAAGGGACTGGCTACTGTGCTGGCTGCCACCCCAGGGCCCCAGGGGTGTGAGGCCCGCCAGCTGTGGGGTGGAGCCGTGCCCCCAGCCAGCTACAGCCTTTGCTTCTGTCTAGCCTGCTGGCTCAGCTCGTATAATGATCATTTGAAGAAAAGCAATATTGTGCAGTTCATCATGCGATGCAGGTGTTCACTTTCAACTATCCCTGCCCTGCACTGGCAGAGCAGCTCCTGCAGCACACAGGGTCAGCACTTGCCTGTCTTCCCCATGCCACAAAGCACAGCACCTGTAAGATCCTCAGGTTAGCTTTATTCTGAAAAAGGAAATGTTTAGGAAAGAAAAGCTCTCGTCTGAATACTGGGAGATGAGATTTTTAACTGACCTCCCTCCATGCAAAGATGTGATACAATTTGGTAGACTCAGTGTATACCTGCCAAACCAAGACCAACCTCAGCAACTCTAACTTTGTTTTTTCCCCAGGTTCCTTTCTGCATCAACTAAGGTCTCTGCAGAAAAAAAACAAGCCAGGGGACAGTTATAATCAGCAGAAAATTCAGCCCAAACAAGCTGCTGCTTTTTCACATTGAGGTCACAGTCCCTGTTCAGACAGGATGAATCCGTTTGGTAGCAGGGTATGGTCTGTGACTTCTTGTGCATCTAGTGGGAACAGACCCAGAAATTGTCAGCACTGGCTACCCACTGTGGATGCAGGGATGAAGACATCTGACCCAGGGCGCTCTGCCTGAGTGCTACTACTGGCACCCCTGGGCAGAGGCTAACAGTGCACTAGAGCCGTTTAAGGAGCACTCAGATAGTTAACCTGCCCCAGTGACGCAGGACTGTGAAGAGAGGGAAGGTGTAAAGTTCAGCCACAGGGAATAACAAACTGCTAGGGGCAAGAATGGCTTCAGCTGTTCCCCAAGTCACTGTGGAACAGTGAGCATTTGACCTTGGTAAATTTGGACAGGGTAGGACTGTCATACCCTTGAAGACTCAATTTCACTAAGGTGCAGTGTTGAACTAGTGGATGAGAGGTAGACGGAGATGGGGATTTTAACTGCCAAAATGCATTTTTTCCTCCTACGAGTGGAAAGAGAAAGCAGTTTCATCACCCCACCCCCCCCCCCCCCCCCCCCCAAAAAAAATCCCCAGGTTTAAACAACATTAGGAACGTGAATTTTTTTTTGTCTGGACATACATATTTGAGGGGGTTTTCATAAACAGACCATTTCCTCTGACTTTTATTCAAAGCAGTAGTGATCTCTGCTATTTAAAACTCAAGAATTTGTTTGGTTTGTTAAAGTGCAATAAAACTTCAGGCAGGAGAATCTACTATTCAGTCCTTTAAAAATAGTTCATAAAAATGTATTAAAGGATGACAAACTGAGTTACAGACTACCAGACAGTATTTCGACCTCTCCTAACAGCCCCCTTAGTAGAATCTCACTGCTGCCAAACATACCCTGCCAAACAATCCCACCCAGAAGAGGAAACAAGCACACAGGAAAACTAAGGGACCTGTCTAGTACCACAAAGTAAGACAGTGGCGAACTGATGATAAAACCTTGATATCACAACTCCATTTGGCAGCTGAACAATGAATTCAGCCTTCTTCCAGAGGTATCACGTAACAAAGGTGTCCGAAATCCTAAAGCAAGACTTATATACTTAGACAAAACCAAGGTTTAGCCATTTCACATTCTCTTTTACCTGTTTTCATATTAGTTGCTAGTGACTTTGGACTTTACATACAATGCATATATTAATCTTATGAAAGTGGAGGAATGCAATTTACCCTTACAGCTGCAGCTATATACAAACCACATTCATCAGAGTTAACTCATCACAGCAGTTAATGGCTCACTCTTGACCACCTTCCTCCTAGGGTAAACCTTAAACTCAGACAGGAGTCATCTTTCCGTGGGCACACAGCACTTGGGGAGAGCTTGTTCTTGACACATCTTTGCAGCTAAGCTGGGACTACGCTGGGCTTTTATCCCATTTGAAGCAACAGATCCCACATACATAACCACATTAGTTTTCATGTAATTCTTTGACCTGGAAGTAATCATAATTTTCCTCTGCAAAAGAGTGATCTATAGCCAGTTATAGGATCTGAATTTTTTACTGCTGGGCAGCATCTTTTCTGCTTTTGAATGTAAAAATAAAATTTAAAAATGTAAATGCTTCACTGAGCTACAAACAATGAAAAAAGGTGTTCTGCCTGCCATCAAACCCTGCTGTTAAAATATTAACACAATGTAAATATTGTAATATTGAGGAAGTACACTGTGTCAGTACTTCCTGGCACTGTACAAGAGCTTCACTGTTCACTTCAGTCCCTGCTGTTAGTTTTAAACACACACAGCTTAAACAAGGCATCTGAGCTTCTCCAGTCCTGGTGCGGAACTGCAGAGAGGCAAAATCTTACTGTAGGTTCTCTCTAGACTAAAAACCAAAGCATTAGAAGGAATCCTTAAACCCAAACAATTATGTATATGTCAGTAATTCTGAGGCAAAAATATTCCACAGGGTCTTTCGGAAGACCTGTCATATTGCTGCCAAACATGGAAAGATCTTTGGGTATGCACTGTCCTCCCCTTCCTCAGAGAAGAAAAACAAGCTGCAAATGCCTACCAATGCCAGGAGCCTGAAAGCCCAAGTTATTCCTCATGGCAAAAGTCCCATTACCCAGATTTGCCAGTGAGGCACATTACTTGCAACTGACTCTCTCTTTTGATTGACTGAATAAGCAGCATGTGTGTAATAAAGAGAATGAAGCAGCTACCTGCCATTAGTAAGCATTTCTTAAGACTTAATAGCAACATCTGGCTGTCTAGCTGCTGTAATTATGTATTTGTCATGGAAGTTTCACAGAAAAGAAGCACAGCTTCATAAAATAGTGAAGACAGATAACGACCTCTCCATAGAAAAGAAAAACCCAACTGGTCATACTTGCAAAAAGTCAGTAGACTTGTCCTAGGGAGACCTGGAGGCAACCGGAAGAGTTCAGAACAGGATTTCACTCTGCTGGCTTTAGTTAATACAAGGTAAAATCCTGCCAAAAATCCAGAAAGCCAAAGATCTCACCAGTTTCAATGGAAATAGCATAAAGCCTTGAAACCTGAAGTTACCACTATTTACACTTAGAGGCCTCACTGTGTTACACACTGTGGCATGTCTGACAGAGACTGTCCTTGTCCCACAGACCTAATGATCTAAATTCAAAAGAGCACAAAATACCAGGGAAAAAGAACTGAATGTGTTAAATGTGTAATATTCCGGAAACGCCTAATCCCAGCAAAACTAGATGGCTAGGATTTCAAGAAATGAGTCCTGCACATTGTATTATGATGAAAGAAAGGGGTAAACACTGCTTCATGCTACCACAGGAAATACATCAAGTCCAAACTGTCACCAACTTTCTAAAATACACTGAATAAATGGCTTATTTCAGATTTAAAGCATCTGCTACTCCTGAAGCTCTCTCACCCATCAGACATATTCCCATACAGAAATAGGTACTAACATTACTTGTACAATGTCACCATGTGCCAGTCAAAGTATTGGGTAAGCTTTATTCTTATGCATGGTAAGAAATTGCCCTGGGGATTAACACACATTTTCCACTTAATTTTAACTCGCAGAACCTTATTCTGGAAGAGCTCCTTCAAGCATGTATCCAACTGCATCACCAGGTTTGTATATGGTCAAGACTACCACAAATCCCCCACCTCCCAACATTTTTTCACATCAGTTTATGTGCTAAGGAAAAGCACTATGAACACAACACTTAGCCCCTTTATCTTTCATCTTAAAAGGGCAGAAAAACTCAAGAACTCAGTGAGCATTCAATACATGTAATGGGCATAAGCGCACTACAAGAAGTCTAGGATCAGGACATCATTCCAAAACTGAACTACTTACTGTGAGGGGGGGTTGTTCATTTGTTTGTTTTTTAAAAATAAACAAGGTTTTTTTGGTCTGTTTCATGAAATATTATAGCTAAGATCCTTCTCCACTGCCATAAATGGATGTTTTTCTTACTCTCAGTGGGTGGTCTCAGAGTTTTGACAGAGGAACATCACAAGCTAAAAACATAGGATGCTACAGAGCTAGCCCACCTGCAGTGGTGGTGGATGTGAAGGGGGAGAGAAAAGGTGATTGCAAAGGCCAAAACAGACTGTGGTGGGGGAAATCAAAGGTCAGAAATGTATTCACAGCCCTAACAATGGGGGAGCCCTGGTGAAATGAGCAGCCAAAAAGCACAGACACATTAGGAAAACAAGGCAGAGAAGAGGCAAAAATTTTAACTTTCACTTATGCTGTTATTGGATTTTTTTTTTAAAGGTCTGAATAAGAAACTTGGACATAATGCTTGGCATTCTTTCTTGTGTAGTTAAACCATTTTGAAAACTTACTTTTACATTTCTATTTTATGCTAGCCCATTTAATGAAACAAATCTTGCATTAAAAGCTCTGGTACGAACCATATGTCAATGCAAACACCTGCTGCTACCTTATCTATTGTTTGCTTTCTTACCTGTTTTCTACAAGGAAATCTACCACATATTTCTTCAGACAGTAGAGATGGGCGTCCATCAGCCCTGTTCTGATGTGCATTCTGGGGTGCCTGGAGGGGGGGGGAAAAAAAAAAAAAAAGAGGAAAATCAGAGTTTTGCATGGCCATTTACAAGAGCTTGACTTTGCAATTAAATCAGTGGATAGTGAGAAGTTTGCAAAAGCAGATCTGTTCCTTTCCATCTACCACTGGATTAACAGAGGAGAACAGTGGAGGCTGCCACTATTGGACTGTGCCTATAAACCTACACCTGCTGGCCCTGGGCTGATTTGCTGCACAAGAAAACACCTCCTCCAAGGAGTCATTACTCCTGCTACATCTTCTTATGTAAGTGGAAATTGCACATTACTGGGCAGGAAGCCAAAGTAATGGGCCCAGAGTGCTAAAAGTTACCGTGGGTAATGTCAGGGTACAATAATTCAAAGCTTCTGGCTAAGTGCCTGCCTTAATATGCAAGGCTGTGCATGTTCTGCTAGCAAACACAACAACACTACTGTATTTTTTTCCAACACTTCCTGGAGGGGAATAGGGGAAAGAGATGGGGTCTGCTCACCTTTCCTACACTACACATTACAAATGACTGCCACAGCTCAATTACAAAGTGTTTGCCTATCCAGCCCAGTAAGATAGAAAAGATCAGTAAAACTCCCTCTCATCATTAGCCAAACAGGGAAGTCATCACTTTCAGACCAGCGGCAGGTTAGTATTTCAGAAACTCAGAAATCTCCAATAGCTTCAGTATTTTAAGAACAAAGTTTTAAATCAGAAAGACTCAATTACTTCTGTTACTTCTGTTTACACCTTCTCTTCTCTTAGTGGAAACCCTTTTTGGAACATGTCTCAAAGCAGCTAGATATTTTATGCCAATATTGCTTTCCCTTCCACACACCTGTAGCCTCATTTAAGAGTGTTCTGGCCGTCTGAGCACTCACCACTAGCTCTCAGGATAGAAAAGCCACAAGAATATTTACCTTGCAAATAAAAAAGAGAAACCACTACAACAGTCAGGGACTACACTGGGCTGTTCAAGAGATCTGCAACTGCACTCATAGTCCAGAGGCTATTAATAAGAGAAATTTCAATCCACACCTGAAATTGTCTCTGTTTTCATTTTTCCTCCTTTGGTACTTGGATTTCATAAGGAAGTTTGAATGAACATATCTTACCAGTATATTCCACCCAATTTTTGTCTGCTTATTCCAGAACACTGAAGTCAGATGTTCATGATCACAACCACTTTTATTATTTAGTTAGCCCAGCTGAGGGATCATTCACAACTTGGGCATGCATATATATATATATCTATAGTAAACCAATATTAGCATGCTGAGTATTTAGTAACACCAAAGCTACTGAAAATATCAGGTGTTCTAGTAAGCCATTTTTCAGTGTATTTGTCAATTAATGCATTGAACTAACAAAGCATTTAAGTCTTCAAATTTTATAGTTTAGGTGGCATTTCTCAAGCATGCAATTCAATTCAAGCTAAGCATATTATTAACTATAACAAAATTCTTTCAGTCCCACTGCAAAGGAAAGCTCCTATAATAGTAGTACAACACTTTGCAGTAAAGTATGTGGTACTAAAAAATGAAATATGCACTTTCAGTAGATTACTTCATTAACAAAACATGAGCTCACCTAGCAATGCTCCAGTACTGATGTTATCAGTGGCCCAGATGTTGCTGTGGAAGTCAGCCCAAATAGCAATGTTCCTTATGCAAAGAGGATAGGGAATCCACTAATTTTAATGAGGTCTTGCAGTTGGAAGTCAGCAGACTCCCTCCTGCTCTGCATCCTTTGGATTGTTTCCACATTTCACATATTTATGGGAGGGAGAATTTTCATATCTTCTCTGAGAAAATGGGCTCCCTTGTATTTATATAATGAATATAATAGTTTATTGAAAGGGGTGAAAGAGACAAATGGAAAGGAATGGAGCAGGGAAAAAAGCTCAGAAAATGAACAAAACAATGGAACAAGGCAAGAAACATGTAAAAAAAATAGAAATGGATGCAACATGGGAAGGAAAGGGAAAAATAGGATGAAAACCACCAATTCTTAACTTTAAGATGAGAAACAGGACAGAGTTTCTTTAGTACTAGAATGTCAAGTTCTTCTCCCTATTCAAGATCTATCACAATCCCACTTAAACACAAGTCAGGGGAAGGCTGCAAGGATAGACGTTGAGCAGAAGAGTGTGAAACAGGAACTCTTAAGAAAATGCTGGTTCTGTTGCCAGTGCTTGGGTGGCTTTCACACATACAATTTCCCCACCTGCAAACTGGAATAATGCTGTTTAGCTACACCACAGGACACGGGATTTGCGGGCTGAAGTTTGTTATCTGCATGCAAGTACTGTATCAAGTTTTTCTCTAGCTAAGCAACTTTGTTATGAAGTTATACAAAATCAGTGCAAGTGGCCAGACAGTAGCACAGTGCTATCCTAGCTGCAGCTCCATCCACACACCAAAAAAAAAAAAAAAACCACCACAGAAACCAGCCAGACAACAAGATGTACTGAAATGCCACTCTTGAGTTAGCTTTCAACGTAGTATATACTAACAATAACAGAACATCATGCTGGACAAGAGGGAGGTCCCACAATGAAAATCCTCTGAAATACAGACCACCTAAGTGATCTGCAACAGAATAGTCCCACAGATTAATATTATAATCACAGCTTCAAAGGTCAAACAGGCAAGTTTGGGCACATGCATAAACAAAGCTGCGATTTCTGTAAACCAGACTCAAGGAGAGAATAGCCACACTAAACCGGACTGATAAGCCCACTCTATCATAACAAGTCACTAAGAATGATGCTAATTTTCATTGACTAGTGCTTAAACCAGTTTATCTTCAGGTAGAAGCAAAGGAGCCAAATAATCTAACAGATAACAGCAAACTCCATCACCATTTCAAATGAGCATCTGGTTACTAATATCGAAAGCCACACTCCCTTCTCATGCCTCTGATCTCCCACTCCCATCAGCTAATCTTTACAACATATGAAAAACGAGCCCGTCGCAAGGAACAGCTGATACAGAGAGAATCGAATAACAAACAATGCATGTGCTGAGAGCTGACGCACCTAGAGTTATCCCTCTGAGGGAGATAATACAGAAGGCTTTTAATTATAGCATCAAAGCAAGGGAGAAGGTACTAGGAGGGGCTGGCTGCAGATGGTTAAGTGTTAATGAATGCCGGGTTGGGTGGTTTATCAAAAGAAAAAGACTGGATATATATCTGAGAGGGTCACCGTTGAGATGAAAGTTATAACAGCCATTGTTGGAGCTCTTTAATGAGCGAGGAATGTCAAATGTGAACCCTCTAAGAATCATACCAATTACTAAATGAACGTCAGTTCAATCTAGCAAATGTAATCAAGCACAAGTCATTAAAATACATGGTAAAACTCCCATTGGCGCTGCCACTATAGCGTCTATTATTGTCTGTGCTCCCATGCAAGGGAGGGGGCTGCTCCCAGTTGTAAACTCTGTGTGTTATGTTAAGTGATGGCAGATTTTAGCCCTAATGATGAGGCATGGAGGGCTCCCCGGCAGAAAGTCGACAATGAGGAGGCTCAGAGAGGTCTGTGGAGAAGTCAGGGAGAGATCAGCAATTAAAAGAGCAATTTCAAAGAATGCAATTTAATGTGTAAAATTAGCTTTTATTAGCACATAATTCCACAAAATCCTGACTCGGGATGAGAGTGCATAAAGGTCTGCAAGGGTCCTTAGAAAGGTCTGTGCCTGTAATTCCTGACACGCCATTGTGAAATAATAAGCAGTACTAACAGGATTGATGCATGCTTCGTATATGGCATTGCTTTGAAAGTGGAGCCCAGAGCTTTTTTCTCCGATAACCTCTCTCAGGACTTCCTCCCTCAGGGAAATCAACCACTGATAGTGCAAACTTCCCTTTTTAAAGGCAAAAAGACAGACAATTGTTTCAACTGTAAACTAATTAAGAGAGATTACCACCAAGAGCTGGAGGTTCAAACCAGCCCTGCACTCCCACTGACAGTGTGATAATGCCAGGCTGGGGTCAAAATCATAAATCTGAAGGGAGCACACACAATGCTTAAAGCCAAGAACCCTCAGTACTAAGCATGGGATATTGCCACATTAACCTCACCACCTCACAAATAAACTAGCTGAGAAAGAAATCCTATGGCCTCTTTCCCTTTAACTTCATACAGCTGTTGATGGAAAATATGAAGGGCTTTAAATAAGCTGAAGGACCTGAGGCTGCCCATGCTCTAATGCTAATCCGAGAAGTGACACAATAAAAAGCCAATCATACCTGCTAATAACCTGGCTCCTGAACCAATCTCTGAATTACATCCACCGTGAACTTATGGGGTACTAGTTCATCTTCCTCCCTATCCCTCCAAAATAACTAACTAAATAAAAGCATCTTAAGTGCACACTACGCATTCCACACTAATTTCTTTTCTAATCATTGCATGTAGCTCACAGTTCCTGTAGCCAAACAGCCTACCACATTCTCCCTGTCCCCCAAGGCTATGTACTGTATCCTTGTGTGAAGAATCGTGCCATCCCGTTCAAACGCACAGTGCTGACCCCAGACTGTCTGCATAGAGGTGGTGTTCTCATGTTGACACAAAGCCAGTGTACAGATCAACACAAAGAGATGTCTCACAGCAAAAGCTGCCAGACCACCTTTAATGTCTCAAGCATTCCTACTTTTAAAGGGAAAAAACCCCCTAAATTGCATTGCTCATTTACGGGACAGCTCTTGGCTATAAACTCACTAATAATAAAAGACCACTGTTACGTTGGCTCTTCAAAAAATCCCTGACACCTTATGACCTTAATATTTTTTTTTCCCCACAGTGCTTTTGGCCAAAAAGATCCCAAAGCACTTAGCCAAATGAATGTCGCCACGGTACCCCGGGCCTCCTTTGCCCACCAGTGAAATGCTGCCACCTCTGGGCTGAAGCGCAGCAGCTGTAGCAGCGCAGGCCGGGACCCCCCCGCCTGCGGGGGCTCCTGCACCCCTCTTCCACAGGGCTTCGGAGGAGGCGGAGCAGAGCTTAATGGGAGGATGTGGCTTCTCGGGTGGAACAACTGGTTCAGTTCTGGCTATGAGGAATGATGTGAAAGAGCTCTTGGTGATGTGAGAGAGATGGCGTGGAGAGGAAAGGGGCATGGAAAAGCAATCACCTAAGATTTCAGGATGGCCTAGGCTACTCGAGGTGTCTTAAAATGTGCCGTGGGCCCTGGGTGACCCTGACCTCCACTTCCCACCTCAGACGCACCCCCTCATTCTTTCCTTTCTTCCAGTTTTGTAACAACCTTATTTACAAAGACAGGAGGGTAAGATGCACTTTGGTCCCTTGAGGACCTGGCAAGGGGGGGGCACCACCACATTCACAGCTTAACATCAGCTGCCCGGAGGCAGCACTGGTAACTACCCAGTGATCCATCCTCATGCCGCTGCTCCTAAAGAGATGGTGCATCAGGAATGGGAAGTACTTTCCAAATGAAAATGTTTTATTGATCTAATGACCTAAGTTGCTTGAAAGCCTTCCGAATAATAAATATTTTTCATTTAAAACCTTCACCACATGCCATTTTTCTTTGTTGTGTTACATTATTAATATACCCATGAGACTCTAATACAAACTATGAATTGAATTCTGACAAAAACATGCTGAAAAGTTCTTGGTAAAGGAACCAACTTTCATTGAAAGCCAAAGATTAAATCATTTTCTCTAGTATAAAGAGTATAGGTTAGCAGTTGAAACTCAGGATTAGTATTTGTTCAAGGTCAGTAATGGTTTACAATAAGCCAGTGTGGCCTCCCATAGAAAAGAGTCCTTATCTTGCCACCAACACCATGCTTTAACGTTAACATCTCTTTACTTCGATGCTGAACAGCATTGGCTGATGGCTGCGCAGCCAATTCTTCCCATGACCTTACCTAACATGTCTGTCTTTACCCTGCTTCAACTTCCTCATATGAAGTCGAGAACCATAATTCCTCACCCACCCCAAGTCTGTAGACCACTCCCTGGGGGGTGCACTGCCACATTGCTGGATGCACATGCATCCCCCTGGGAGCATGCCAGACACACTGCTGGGGAAAGCATTTCCCTAAACTCGGTTTTAAGTGTTCTTCTCTGCCATAGGGACTGCTAACAGCTGTAGGAAATAAAGCAGGGGCCGGGCTCCACACAACCCCCCCTGCCCCCTTCTCTCTTTCCCTGTCCTCCACTGAAAATACAGAGAAAAAGCAAATATTTTATACTGGACAGATTTATACTAGACTCAATCTGCTAGATTACCTCAATTGCTATGTAGAAACTGGGAAAGCAAAAGAGAGAGACCAAAATGGTAATAAGTCCGGAGTTTGGTGTGAACAGAAGTGAATACACTGCAAAGGAGGGCGGGGACTGCCAGAGACATTATTAATAGGTTTTACCCTTGAGCCCTGGCAGCTACTTGTTCTATACACAGAGGAAAAGGATTAATCAAGCCTTGCACGTAAAGGTTCTTTCTATGGTGTGCCGAAATATTTAAAGGAGTATATACAAAGTGTAAGCCTTATTATTATACACATTCAGTGTAATCATCTTATGCTACAGTTAAGGCCAGGAAGACAAAAGTAGATTATTGTGCACTATAACCAATTCAATTCCAACACAACGGGAGATGGCTTAGTCACTTGGTTGAGATCTGGTATTTGAGCTTATTTTCCTTATGCTGTGCTAAACTGTGATTTAAGAGATTTAATCAAGCTTTGGAAAAAGCTTTCTTTGGTAAAGAAGGAGAAAGAACTAAAAGTCTGCACCTGGCATCCCTAATAATTTCCAATTTTCAGCTCATTTTGCTTCCTGCTTTGTGGAAATTCACCTTAGTAAATAATTGTTCCCTAAAATCACCCGGGCTGAAAGGATGACTACATAAAAGGAACAAGTTTTAAGCAAACAACTGAAGTTAGAGGATTGTACAGGGGCTACTGAAGAACAGCAGCTCCTGCTGATCCGTCCTGCACTAGTTCCCAAAGGGCTAAGCAGTAGACATATGATATATTTTCTTAAATCAAATAATTACAGTAAATGCATGGGAAACAGTGAAACTGAATACTAGGTCAAAGCTGTAGGTCACTAGCAATATATAGCTTAAGCACAGCAAGGCTGCCACAATTTCTTTATGTCACTGGCATAGACTCAAAGGCAAACAAAACGGTACTCGGCAGCGTGACTGGCTGATCACAGCCTCGCTCGTTAAGGCTCCAAAGACCTTCTGTGCCTCTCAGGTGAGTGGGTTTTACTAGTGGCTAGAACTTAAAATCTACGATCTGCAAAATTTTGGGATTTAAGGTAATCACATACCTTTGGACTACTAAAGCAGAAGTGGAAAAACAAAGTGGAAAAAAGCATTATAGGCATATCAGGACCCAGAAGCAGGACAAACTGAAGCTGACACACACACCGTTAGACTTTGTTGTGAGTAGCCTTCCTGGTACCTCATGAAAACCACCTACTTCTGCACCATCAGTTTATTAAAATTAAATATCCCTCTTTAAACCTGTACTGTGCACAGGCCATAGCTGATCACCAGCCTTCCTTTGCTAGGATTTTTATTTGACAAGCAAATGGGGTCTTATGACAAGGTGTGTGTTTAAGAGTCTGTCTTTGAAATATATTTGCATTTGAAACAGTTAAATCTCATAGGACTGGAAAACAGCCTGACAAGAGTCCGACAGCAAGTCATTAGGGTTAGAAGGAAGAACAGAGAGAAAGAAGAGAAGAAAGACAAGGGCAATACATGTTGTGTGTTAGACAAAGCAGTGTCTGGCTCCTCCCAACACTTACTGTCTAGAAAGCAAGAAAATGTGAGCTTTGAATCCAAAGAAAGAAAAAATTCAAGTGTTACGGTTTAAATTACCAAAACCTACCCAAATCTAGCCCACGTAGCATGTCCTCTGCAGTAAATCTAGCAATGCTCATTTCCTTCATTTACTGTCAGCGAATTATATTTAGCTCCTGCTCCTCGAGGGTCTGTAGCTTCTTCAGCTGGTGCTTCCACCTATTCACGTCTGAACTCCCCTGAAACCTGGACACTTTAGCATTCGGTAACACAGTAACCACCCTTCATCCTGACAAGACCCCGACAACTCTAAGTGTCAAATATTTAAACAATTAATGAAAAAAGCTTTATTTCAGGCTGAAACTCATGTGGGCACAGAACTTGGCTCTGCTGCCACTGCAGAGGGAGCTTGGCTGTGACTGCCAAGACACAGGCTGCTCCACATCTCAGCAATGCTGAACGGGTACCTAGAAGGAAATTACATTTTAGGGGAAACTATACTAAGGTATCAGCAAGTAAGACCTGATGAATCCTGCTTCCCTACAGAAAAACAGAGGGGTTTCCTGATGGCTACACTGAAGTCATGACTCAGCCCATGTATTCAGATACATCCACAGACACATGCTAGCCTGGATTTTAAGGCAACCTTGAGCCACAAGATTTTGGGACACACAGAGCCGTCAGGGCTCGGGCAACATCAGCATTAGAGCACAGTCCAAATCTGCAGTGCAGAAACACCCCAACTGATAGGAACATCACACAAGAAATACAGAGATACCTGTGTTCTTTTCTAGTTTAAAAGATCCTATACTATTTATCAGCTAATATTTTGACAGTATCAAATAAGAACTTCATTAGAACAAAGCCTTAAAATTAGAAAATGTAGCATTCTTTCTGCGGAGTGACAGCAGAATTTAAAACCAAAGAAGAACTGAAGTCACACTGAAGCCACTTGCAGACATCTCTCATCTTTTCAACCCAAATGAACTTTATGATTGATTCTTTTAATAGCTAACTCGCATTTTGCAAGACACCATTAGAAAGAAATACCATGGGATGATGAATGTAAGTACTGGGGGGGGGGGGGGGGGGGGGGAGGAAAAAAAAAGACAAGACAGAAAAATCTATCATTCCCACAAGAGCAGCTTAACATCCACCCAAAGACCAAATTTGCATTTTTTAAAACAAGTAATTACAGTGACTACAACCACACTGGATTAGTTTCTGGTTAGACCAGATTACTCATGATTTAAAATTTCCAGATTTGTTAATAGCTATAACAGAAGTTGCTGCTTCATATTACTATAAGAAACAGAGCTTACACCTAAAGTGCTTTCAGGAGGATGCTAACATTGGAACACTACAGCATTAGCCCAACTGGACAAAGACGTACACTGCACTGAGGACAGAGCTGGATTTCCAAAAATCTTTCTCATCTTTCACCCATTACTAGGAACTGAATAAGAGCTTAAGGTTGGGCCAGAGGAATTTCACTCCTTTGAACGGTGATAATATGGCAATTAGAATATCGCGGAGGACAGAAGAAAATCCTGGCAAATTCAATACAGTGAGACAGTCCCTCGAGCAGTAGGTTAACTTCCTTCCCTGGGATGGTTATTCTGATGAGAAACCTCACGCAAACAAGAGTGCTGTTCTGCACAGCCTAGCATATGCTAGCTCACTTCCTACAGTAGGTGGGAGTTGCCTTTATGATACGTAGGAGACAGACGTTGTTCATTTAAAAAAAAAACAACCAAAAACCAAAAAACCCACACAAAAAACCCACCCCAAATTCTTGAAGGAAAAGCTAATAAGACACTGCTCATCTGAGTACTTTCACACTGTAAATGCTAAATTTTATCCTTTTTTTTTAGCTGCAGTTACAAATTCTAGTTTTTGGCCAAAATTAGCAAGTATTTTATTGCTGTGATAAGGAGATACTACTTGTCTGGAGACAGTGTGGCTCCAGTAATGAAACAGATAGGAGAAATGTCATTAATCTAGACTTCAGTGGTCACTAATAGCAAAAGCAGTAGTAAAGAACCATTTTACCACTGATCACAAGCTGGTATTGAAAAGGAAGAGAGAAGACAGCAACTGAAGCTTCTGTCGTTGCTTATGCCATCTGGGGTAGCAAGTTAAACCTCACAGCCTAGAAGCAATCAACTGGCTATGGCAAGTAACAGAGTTCAGATGCCTCCATGATTTGCTCTTAGAACAGCTCTCTGTACAAAGACCAGCATAGCAACAAATCTGATCCTTTTGCTTTGCAAGGCTAAACCCATGGTAGGCCAGCTTCCTCATCTTGAAACACCTAGCCTAACAGAAAGAAAAAGAAAATGGGTAGTGGATGACCTAAAGATTATCATTTACAGTTTTACGGCAACCTCAAATACTATTAAAACAAAACAACTTCTATTCCCTTCTTGGTTGGAAGAGACTTAGACAATTCCATCTGTGGTTGTGGACCGTTTCAGTATTATCCAACTGCCTGAACGAAACTAGTGTCAAAATTAAGTTTTAAATGGCTTGAGGTTTATAGGAATTAAAGAAGGAAAAATTAAATTTGAAACTCGGCTTGTTTACTAGCACTAATTAAATATGCCAGATTTCTGGGCAAGCTTCCTAGCCTGTGGCTACTACGTTACTGGCTTG
This sequence comes from Phalacrocorax carbo, assembly GCF_963921805.1. Classification (NCBI taxonomy): domain Eukaryota; kingdom Metazoa; phylum Chordata; class Aves; order Suliformes; family Phalacrocoracidae; genus Phalacrocorax; species Phalacrocorax carbo. The sequence goes on along the minus strand of NC_087518.1, from coordinate 50,776,288 downwards.
TAAAACAGTCAACAAGTACATGAGTACAAAGCACAAATACAATAACAGAGATTTCGTGTACAGTCCTGCCCTTAGTTTATGAAGAAAAAATGTATTAGAAACAATCTGTAACTATAAAGACCTGCACTAACCCTCTACACAACATTAGTAATAAAAAAAGGACCAAGGCTACAATGGTTGCTTTTGCAGAGAACAGTTGAAAAAAATAATCAGAGAGAGGTAAGAAGCAATAAGCACAACCAAAATGAACAGGAAGCCTTAAGACTTCTAAACATCCATGCTTCTGGGCTCTGCTCTCAAACTAATTTGCTATTAAAAATAAAAGGGAGATTTTGCACTTCAACAGAAGAAGTGGGTCTGATTATTCACACCCTGGAAGCTGCACTCCTCACAAATAGTAGGCTTTTTTATTATATTGGAATTCTCTAGAAAATTCTGAAGAGCTGGAATTTCACATTTGATGGGAGCAAAGGCCATATCCATAATCGTGCAGTCCATTTAGACTCTAAACTCTTAAGACAGGTACTACCTTTGCATTCTACGTTTTAAAGGAACCAGCACAATGTGCTCATAGTCTACGAGGAAGCTATAAACCAACCATAAAGAACAAACTAAAGCCAGCCTCAGATAAACGGAGCCTCTGGAGACTGCTCATCTTGGCGTGCAGCTGAAATGAGACAGAATAAAATGCAGTGGTGGCTGCATCATCCCCAGGTAGGTAGGGGCAGAAGAAGGGGGAACAGCAAGATCCCATGGCCTAAATGCTGCTGTTTGCACATCTTCCTTTCAGGAAAAGCTGTTTCTACAAAAGAAGCAGACAACTCAATGAAGAAAGACTTGAGGACAACTTGCTGCCTTTACAGCTTTAAAATGAACAGCCTTTCACAGCAACTCAATTTAATGTGAATTCCCACTGTACAGTAGGCCTTGCTGAGCTTTAAGGAAACCAGGAATTATGCTTTAATAAAAATTCAGCCACGCAAATATTCTGCTATAAAAAGTGGCATAAACATATAACTCTCCAACTCCCAGAATCACGTACACGAGGCAAAGGGAAATGATATAAAAATAACTAGGTTTTTGTTTACATCTCAGATTTACAAGAGCAATTCCAGAAACTAAGTTCTTCCACAGAGGCATTGATTTAATTAGCCTGCATAGCATGCTTTATTTGTATTCAGGCCTCTGACGTACACTGATAAAAAAAGAAACAAATATACAATGGATACACACAAAATAATTTGCCAAACTTTTTCTATTCCCAGGTGCAGGTAAGAATTCTCAAACACACTTTCATGGGTTCTTCCTTACATGCAAATGATCCTTTTTCAATGTATACAAACTATGTATGTTTTCAATTAAAAATGTGACTGGATCAATTGGATCATATATTCTTGCAAACCAGCCAAAAATCAAATACGAACTAAAGTCCTGAAGGAATTTCTAGAAGTACAACCCATACAGCACAACAGTTCTACTTCTGGCAAGGAGATTCACCTCTCCTTTGAAGTGAAGCTAGAAGCAACAACAGTGTGCAAAAAATATGCTGTCATTCAGAAATTAAATAACTACATTAATGAACAATACTCAGAAATCAAAAAATGTAACTGGCTAAAATATCAGCTAAGCAAGTAAGTGCAAAATGATCAAGTAACAGCAGAGCACTTGCTTCTTAGTTTTTGGTAACTGTTAATCTCAACTTTGGGTCTTACTATCCAACCAGCTGACAAAATGAGTTCCTCAGGGATGTCAGCATGGGATTCTCTTCAGGACACACAGTGTAACTGAGGGTGATATTTTTGCTTAAGGTAACAAACAACTAAACTACTAAAAACAGGTTCTCATACACTTTTTTCACTGTATTTTGATCTACATTAATACAGACTTTCTCTGGTTGTCCTTCCTCTGTTAGATTTAAAAGCCAAAATATTGCAGAATTTAGGGAATAAATATTTAACTGTCAGTGTAAATAAGATATTATCCACTTTCGGAGATAACAGGCAAGTTCAAGACAGTGCCTATCTGCAAGAAATACTTCCAAAGCTCAGCAGTTTCTCTCCTCCCTATAATTTCACCTAATTCTCCACATCCGTGGTTCTACCCAGCCTGCGGCAAGCAGGGATCAACAATTTACAGCAGTAAACTTACATTTAGAAATCAGATCAGCCTTTACAAAGATACAGCCCCACCATCTTTCCCTTGCATGCACTGCAGTTGTCCTTGACTCTCCCCCCGCATGCACAGCATGCATTTGGTTGTGGTCTCAAACCACTACAGCACAGCACACCTCCCCATAATCCCCATTCATTTAAACTGTTTATATGGTGAACAGCTCCGCTCAGCTTTCACCTCTTCACCACAGTAACTTTTCAGGCACTAACCAATGATGAAAAACACTCATCAGCTACATGTCAGCATATCTAGAAACCTTAGGAAACAGCAGCATCCTAAGATATCTAAGATACTTCCATTGAGACTTAACACTTACAGCCAGTTTTCTAATTGTCATCGTTGGAGGAGGCGAAATCAGCAGTAGTGATGCAGGCACATGGCAGGTAAAAGACTGAAGCCTTCCAGAAATCCTCAACAGAACGTGTGAGTCACCTCCACAGGGGACTCAACATGCTTTCCTTTAGGAAAATTAAGAAGTCAATGGACAGAAAGAGTGTCAAGCAAAACTAGTCTTTACATTATTGTGTTGCAGTCTGCTATGAGCTTCCTGTCACTTGGAGACTTCCACTCAGGACTAAAAAATTTTTTCAGAGATGTACAACATTCATTTCCTTGCATCCGCTGCCTTTCAGATGGTGGATCAAACAGACATGACTTCAAAACACAGAAATGAAAGAACAGGTAAAGTGACAGATTTCTTTGCAGCAGGTTATTCAGCTGTGCTTCAGCTCTGGTGTTTGGCATTTCTGCTGTTTGTGGCATTCTTCACTTACACGTTCATTCTGTCTTCATTTATGCACATGACCTTTATGAGGCCACTATTTAGCAGGGCAGTATCACCTTGTTTTATTACCAGAACTCGTAATTCAGAAAACATTAACTCTTTCTTTTGATGCATTAAATTTTAATTAAAAAAAAGTGAAGAAGCTGATCACACACAGAAGCCCAAATCATCTCAGATCTTTTAAAGCAGATCACTCACAGGAAATTGTTGTAATGTCTTTAAAATATCTAGGAGAAATGAAAGCAGTTAGATTTTGGAGTGATCACCCCTAAAGGGTATTACTTTCCTACTGTGAGAAGTACACTATTTGAAGAACTATAAAAGACTATCTCTTGTTTGATATATGCATTTTGTTGGAACTGGAAAGTGCTGATCAAAGCTGTATATATAGGTAACAAAACCAGAATTCTCATCTCAGAATTTAAAAGCTGCCATCAGGTGGCCAAACTGGCAGTGGAAAGCAGCAAACAAATGCAAGAATTAAGAAACATAAGCATCACTTTTTCCCCTTTATCCAGAGTAAAATGGACCTGAGAAAGCCTAGACGATACTACTACTTCTGCACCAGAACTGGTTCCTACTGAGTCCTTCCAGTAGTTGCACGGCATGCCCTGAGCCCCCGCAGGACTCGCTAGCTCAGGAGCTGCTCTGCCTGCCCAGCCCGGCCCTGGCAGCAGTACAGCCACTCGCATGTTAGCTCAGGTGAGCTGCTACAAGCTGTGCCAGACTCAAGCCAGTATTTGCAAAACCAGTTCATGCACACCAAGGAACCACCTATCTACAAATTTGATTGTGTGTGCTCAGAAGTAGTGGCTTGGTAATGCAAAAGAAAACATATTCTATCTGTCACTGTATGTCCAGGGCTTTTGTATGAAAAACTGGAGAATGAATACATTGAAAGGAAATTAGAGACAGTGGAGTGATAAGAATAACAGCACACAACAATGTAACACACAAACTATACAATAATACATTTAAATACTACTGGTGTGTGACATGCAGAAATGCAAGTGCTGAAACTGAAAATGTAGGTTTAAACTTGATCTGTAGCTCATGCTGTATGCAGTGATACATCAGTACTATTCTGAATCTAAATGTAGGAAAGCCAACAGTTAATCTCCTGTACTCAGAGCAGCATTTTACATTTACAGTACTGACATAAATAGTATATTTACAAAGCAAACAAGTTATGCCCCTATGAGACAGGAAAGTAATATTGCATTCATTTTAAAAAGCAAAGAAAGTATGAGACAAACATTAAGCGGACTTCACAAGGCCACAAAGCCAAAGTAGAGAAGTGAGATCTCTTTGTATATTAATTACAAAACATTCTTAATGCAAACAGATGATAGCACATCAATTCACATGTTAACTTTTACCCTCTCCAGCACCAGATAACCTGCAGAACAAGACTACTCTTCCTCTGTAAACACGAAGATTGCTTATTTTAATGGTTCTCTATAACAATCAAACAGATGAACACGTCTATCTTCTTCCAAAGACAAAATTAGTTTACTGAGAACTAAAGAACAAAAGTCTGAGAACAAAAGTCTGACAACTTTTCTGCAAAACCTTTAAGTCAATGGTTGTCCAGGACATGAGAAGTCATTTTTTAGCCCAGGCACAAGGTTATCCCCCCCGTCACATATGAAAGCCTGGAATCTATATAACATGCCTAGTATCATAACCTCTTCTTTTCAGTTGACAAATGTCAAGGGCATAGTGAAAAAATGCCAAAGTCTGCTTTTTTTCAGGTTGCTTCCTTCACATAATAATGTAAATCAGAAAACACCCAGAATCCTGCGCTCTAGAGCCACACTGTCATGGGGTACATCTAAAACAAACACATGCAAGAGACATATTCTTTAAATCTGAAATATATACTATTTTCTTAAAGGGTAAGGTACAGAAAAACATACTAGCAAGCACTAATTTGTCTCACTGATCTATCCCTTCAATAGCCAGAGGCTACTTCTAACCGCACTAACTTAACAAAGGAATCTAAATTGAATAAATCAATGTCTTCATTAACATTTTGTTTAGGAAGAGTTACGGAAGAGAAACAGAATGTAATCATTTGCTAGAACAGTGGCTCCAGAGGTCTGGGAGCAAGCAGCAAGAAGAATAGAGTTGAATGTGGGAAGGGTCCATTACTCTTTCAATAGCGTCTGGTGCTGCAAAATATGTGCTTGCATACTTTCCTACTTGAAAAGCTTAAGTCTTCAGTAGCTCCTTGGTCTGGGAAAATGGCAGGCACCCAAATGCTAACCCAGGGATCTAGGAAGGAGGTCTACCTGAAGAACAATATTTTTCAAGTGGTAAGGCCATAAAGAGAAGTCTCATTCCCAAGGGATTTTTGTTCCTTGTGTCTGGCTGCTGTTTGTCAGGTGCCATTCCCCACACACATCCCCAGCACATTCTAATGCAAGAATGGAGAGAGGGCCTCTCTGAAAATAATCACACTTGCTGAAAGACCTGCCCTGCATAAATATCTCTAACAACAGTACAAACAGAAATCAGCCTCCTTGCCTGAAACTTTAGTTGAAATTTATGGCACTGCTGGCCATGATTCTGTTATTACTATTCTACCTGGCTAAGGCTCAAAGTCACAGAAGTGGGAATTTCAGAGGTATTTTCAAAAACGCTGTAGCTCATTTGGGGGGTTAAAAAAAACTGACAAAAAACGCACCTAGTTCTAGAAATGCTGTACCTACACACCAGTGAACAAAGCTATATATTACACATATATGCACAGAATGATGAACACAGGTACCATAGAGATGGGGCAGAGATGTTAGGGACACCCATGGCTTCTGAAATTATATTTAATGCTGCACCTTAGGAATAATAAAGCAAAGGGGGACGGGGGAAAATCAAAGAGAATATTGAAAGACAGTCTCTTGTGCTCTTGCAAATATCACCAGCTGCTGGAGGATTTATATGGAGAAAAACTAGAAGTTGAGCTTTACCTTGAATTTCCCTTGCTTTCATACTGGTTTGCTTCCAACCCTCGGAGCTTAATTAATGTCCATCAGCCAAATTTTTTTCTGTCAGAAGGCCCTAAATTATTCCATTTTTAAATCTCTCCGCATAGACTAACCCAGATTCTTCAAAATCTTGAGCTCCTATTAACCTGAATTATGAATACCACCCCCCACTTATTTTTTTTTTTTAAAAAAGGTTAAAGGATTTCAAGGTGATTGACCCAAATAATACCAACAGCTATTGCAGGTATGCAGGTACACGTAAGTTATACTTAGAATGAGTAATTGTGCAAGATATAGCATTCTGCATTGCCAGTTCACACATCAAGGTCTAATAGCCATCTTCTCTTAATTCCTAACAGAGTATTTAATATTTGGTGACTGGGGAAGGAGAGTCCTATAAGAAATCTCTAAGACAAGTAGATAAGAACTTTTACTGCATGTAAAAGGAATCTCTATCTAATCTTCTCTAGCTGAGGAAATGGTGCAATAAATTTGATGTAGAAAGGAAGGATTTAAAGCCAGCAAAAATTAGGATTTCTCAAAGCAGAAACATAGAGGACATGCTGCCCTTAGGAATAGATCTCTGCTATTTACTTGATCTACTGGAAGAAGTCCCAGGGAGCATGTCTTAGCAAGAGAAAGGAAAGTCTGCTGTGCTCTTCATTTCCTGTGTAATTCCAGAAACTGCCAGCACAATGCTGTTTGGGGAGAACCACACAACAGCTACTCAAGAGGGAATTCAGCATTGTATTCTGAATGAATGGAAACGTTTTGAAAGATATGTATTTGCTGCGAGTAAAGTAGAATGCAAACCCAATAAGGATCGTGGGCACACATATACCTTCAACCAGCTAAATGTATATTCTGACTCTTTCCATTATTTCCATTTCACAATATTCTTAGCAGCGCTAAACATCACAGTAAATCATCCAGGTTAGAGTTCACAGTAGCCATGAAGTGAGTGAAATAAATCAGCACTAAAAATATTATGCAACTGCAGTTCAATTGATACCAAGTGTAGCTAATTTTAATGGAGAGACTACCACTTTTATGTATCCCTGCAAGTTAGTGATTTGGGATCTCAATGAACAAGATGAAGGAAAGTCTCTTCAAAGTCTGGGTTTCTTAGAATAAACTAGATGAATGGTTCCTTGCAAAAATCCCAAGGGTATTTCCCTCCAGCCCACTGCAAAAATCTGCTAAAAATGGCAATTTAAAGTATTGGGGAAGGTGGGGGTGGTTGTTAAAAAAAAATATCAGTAACACAAGACAGTAAGGGAACCAACCACAAGCTTTGGCTGGGCTCGGGAGCCAGGACCTCAGCCCCAAGCAGCATCAGACCTTTTAACTGAAGAGGAACAGTCACATGCCTCATTTCACCCTTACTTTGGTTTAAACTAGGCTGTTTCCTCCCCCCCCATATTCCACATTGGCTGATAAATTCCCCAACGGCGGGTGTTAACTAACTCCGCATTCCAGTCTGCTCTGCGTCATGGAGTTCCACATCCCGCTGATGAGGAACACATGGCGGACATGTGGTAGGAGAGAGCCTGACAGCACTCGCACAAGCAGGGATAACTCCTCTGACCTTTGGATTTTTTTTCTCTGTACCATCCCAACCACACAATAAGGAGTCTATGCCCCCTCTGTTGCGTACTGGTCATTCTGGGATCGCTGGACACAAGCTGAAACCCTAAGATTTCAACAGGCAGCACTACTGAATGCACTTTATGGCTGAAAACATACATTGAAAGCAAATAACTGATCATTCTGCATCTTGCCCCCAATTAGACCATTCAGAGGAACTTTTTTATCATGCATGTTACATCTGGATCAACTGAGGTAAATATGTCACAAAAACAACCGGTGATGGTTGCATTTCCCATGAACTCTGTGAAATAAACTAACTCACAGCATTGCTAAAAACTACACAGTGGCAACTGTATTAAAATATTAAGACATCTTTCTAAAATGAACAGACCATTTGTCATCTTTTCAAGACCCAAGCCTGGCTTAGAGTAACAATGAGAGAGATTTAACTTCAGTGTTGTCCAACCTGATGACTCATCCAGAGCACTGCATTTACCAAGTCACATGGACTCAAGGGTGTCCAAGCAATACAGTCAGCTCTTCCTCCTTTGAAACCTCCAAAAAGTAAAACCAAATCGGAGAGTAAGTGCTGGTCTGAGACTGCAGCAGACAGACAGACAAATGACTAATGATGATCTGTGCAACATAACTTTATTGATGACTAGAAACCAAATGCTGAGCCTCACGCTCTCTGCTTTTAGTCTTATGCGTACTGTAACGCTGGCAAGAATCTTGCAGTAAAATTAAATCTGTTGCCAATAAGTCTTTCTATAGCTACATTCAACAGGAGTTGTTGCTAATATTCCAGATTCCAAGATTCATGACCTCTTACCTGTACAAGCTGTCAAGACATGGCATGACCTTTCTTTTATAAATAGGACCTGGATATGTTGCACATTCCTTTCAACCCCCCCCCCCCCCCCCCCGAATGAATAAAATGACACGGCAGCAGCAAAATACAATAAAATCCTGTGGAAGCAACAGTACGAAAATCAGTTATAGCAGTATGTTCTTTAAAATATAAAGTCAAAGTATCATGAACTGCACTGATAGTGTGTTCACATTTGTTGTAAAAGCATAACATAAAAGCACCAAATTAAAATATTTCCCTTATATTTGGCTACATGTATTTTAGGAATAATAAATGATTTTTAAAAATACTCCATTTCTGAAGTTGAAGGCTACACTCAATCCCAACATATTTATAGAAAAAGCAGAGAAAATTGAGTGAAGTTTAAACACATAATAAAAAGGGAAAATTTTGAGAAAATGAATGCCTTTCAGTTACAGCAGCTACTCTTAGCTAACTGAGAAACTTCTAAATAGGCAATCAAGAACTTCAAGGACATCTTGAGAACATCTACTACCAACACATGGCTCAAACAACAACTCACAGGCCAGTATCTTTTTCTGAAATGTTCAGCAAAATCCTCTTTTGTAAAGAAATATGATTAAAGCTACACCAACATTTTTAAAGTGTGGTTATAGTCTGAGAAGTTAGTGTGTAAAAATCACACCCTCTTATTCAATAGACCTAGTTGCCCTGTTTTGATTCAGAGTCAGATCCACTTGCTTTACTGGCTAAAATAACTTTTTACAACTTTCTAAATTCCTACTAGTACTGTGAAACGAATTCAGTTCTGGGAAGAAGAACCAGATTCTTTTCTGGCTTGAGCATTTGCAAAATGATTGTTACCTAAATCAGCACACACAATTTCTATTTTTGTGATGGAAGAGCCAAAAAGAACCTGACTGATTTTCTGGATGCTAGTCAGAAAATTGTATTTATGAAGAGCAGATCTAGACTAACAGGAAGGTCATGAAGATCTATGTGTCACTCTAAAAGTCACATTTTAGAGAAAAAAAAATACCCAACATCTTTCCACGACATTCCTCAAAATATCACTTGAATGCAAAGGAAACTTAGTAACAAAAATTTACTAATAGTGAAAACTACTGATTTTTCCAACACATAGGAACACCACCAAAGCTAAGACATGTATATTCATCCTGTAAACAGCTGAGCCCAGCAAAGAGTTTTTGCTCCCTGGTCTGCCCCGAGTTGCTCCTCAGGATTTTCCTACTGAGTTGGTTTATTGCATCCCTCCCTTTCCTGCCAGTGCCACTGCTCATGGGGACCACTCCCTAGTGCACAAAGTAAAAAGAACCAAGTTATCAAAGTTCTGCTGTTTAATCTATTAAAAGTAATGGTACTGATTTTGACAAGTGTGGCTTATCAATTACTTGATCGTACATCCAGCTGGGGACAAGCTGGAGGTGGTGGCCCCCTTCACCAGCACAGCTGGGTCTGGAAGAGGACATCTGCCCATGATCTAGTTTAGGATGCTTTACACAGTGGAGCATCTGCCTATACCTGTGTCATTCCCAGCCTTTCTCATGGAAGTAGATTTTAAAAGAAAAAAACCAAAAGAACCACCAGAGGAGTGGCAGAGCATTTCAGAGATGCCAATTTCCCAAGGAGGGCAGTTTCAGAGAACAGAAACACTGAGGAAGTTGCAGTGTGTTTTTATATGATCCACTTATTTAAAACAAATTATCAGCAGAAAAAGAAAAAAAAGGGCAATATCCCAAGGCAACAGAAAGGAAATCAAGTGTATCAAAGCTATTCCTGAACTCCCATTACCTACCCATTTGGCAACACTGACTTAAAATTATACTACACCATTCATTTTTACTCTCATGATGCAAGGGGAAAAGGAAGAAAAAGCTCCCCCATCTTACCCCCCTCTTTCTATTAAAATATCTTAAAAACAGATCTGTATTGTTACTTCAAGGTTACTAATGTTAGTACTGTATATATTTATAGATGAGGTATTCCTTTCTGTCTGAAGCACATGAGGTAATAAGTAGCTGGAATTGTCATGGTGATTTATTAACATATTCTCTAGGAGAAGCCCTGCACCTGCGTCTGTGCAGACAGAACACCCACGAAGGCTGAACTCACCCTTACACAGCCCACAAGATCTTAAAAGGAAATGCTCCAAATTTAGACCTGCTCCAACAGGTGTCTTTTACTGTCTCACTTTGCATGACCATAAATATCAGAGGTGGAGCAAAAAGCGCTCTGTCCATTGTAATCGTGCTTTGAAAACAAATACCTTTGCCCCCTCTGAAAGCAAAGGCTGCAGCTATGGAATTCTCATCATTTCCTCACTCCTTCATCCTGCCAAGACCCAAGTCAGAGAGATGTCACCGGCAAAACCAGGCTCCAGGGATGAACACATAACTTTATTTTTTTTTCCTCTTCAAAGGGCCCTAAGCTGGCTCTGAAACTCCCCCAAACTGTATTTCTTTCATTCTAGTATCTCATCTTGCAGCTATTTGCCAAAGTGAATGACATGCACAGGCTGTTCATGGCTTTTTATAAGCTCTCATTACCCAAACAGGGAACCATTTCCTTGAAAATGCCTTCCCCAGCAGCATTCGTCTCTCTAGGCACCACCAATAAATTTGTCTCCTGTCCCATCTTGATGCACAGCAAAATGTGCCTGTATGGATGTATTTGATATTGTTTTGCACTTGTTTACTGGAGGGAGGATGCTACCTGTGGGACTTGTCATCAGGGTGATTAACAGCACGGGGGGGTGGGGAAGGATAATTTTAACAGCCAAATGGAAAGCTTTGCCAGATTTCCTCTGGCAAGCAAAGGAGCAAAATCCAGACTCCTTTCTGTAGTGTACAAGAGGAGGCATTCTCAAAACCAAAATGGCTATCCACAACTCTCAAAACCCCAGAACAAATCAAAACAACAAATCTGGAAAAGAAATCCTAACCAAACTGAGAAAGAGAAGAACAGGTTACACATGAACTTAGAAATCCTATTAAAATGTTTCATTCTGTAACACTTTCGTTATTACAAAATGCCTAAGTCAAGAGCAAATAAATATTTAATACTCAACAGGTACTCAGGAGAATATGTGTTTTCCCCTGTCCCTCCCCACCAGCTGCTCTTTTATGGCAGGAAAGTGAAGAGCGTGAAATCCAGTGATAGGAAGAAGGCAAAGGTCAGGAAAAAGGTTTTTCTTCAAGGATTTAAATTAGCGTTCTACAGCTCTGGATGTTTTGTCAACACAACTTCCCTCCTGTGAGGAGGGGAAGCCAAAGGTCCTTTGAACCACTTCTGTATGGGATCTAGATTTTTACCAGTAACAAGATTCCTAGCTTTAAAGAGAAGTTCATCTCCCCTCTTCCCATTCCTTTCACCACTCCCTCCCTGTCCCTCCTTCCACTCCCCTCCTTAAAAAGGGAGAGAAAAAAGAAAATAGGAAAAGAAAAGGATCTGAAGAGCAAAACAAGCACTGAAGGAGTTCTAGAGTTCATGTAACAAGACCACCATAGCCCTTCAAAGGGACCATTAAAAGCAAAACAAACAAAAGCAACACTCTCAAGATGTCTATTGTATTTCACAGAGGAACAAATAGGAGTACTGGAAATTCTCCCATCTTGCCACAAAGTCTGTTATTTCATCAAAACAAAGTCCAGAGATCAAGAAACAGCCAACGTGGTAGCTGAAAGTCAGTCACTTCAAGTGATCCATGAAGAAAAACGAGATTGGGCTTGCTCTTTTTTTTTTCTTCCCTCTCCTTGCTTTACTATGATGTCTTAAAAAAAGACTTCAAAGATTGTTTTAAGCGTCGCTTTTGTTTCTCACATGAGAGAGTCAGGATTTGAGCAGGTCTAGACAACACAGTGGTTAAAACATCATTAGCTGCCAACACTTTGTCTTCGTAGAGCTCCCACAGTTGTTGCTACCCTGGAACTGCCTCATTTGAAAATATCTGACCATTTCCATATACTATTTTGCTTTCCTCAGAGCTGCTCCAAGATGGCAGCTGTAAAACAGAGAGAGCGGATGAGCATCCAGAGCAGGCAGTTTCGGATGTCAGAGCTCACCCAGGTGGATACTGGCCCAATGCTTCTGCCTGGTGCTTAACAGCATTTTTTTATTTTTTAGCCCTTCTTTTTAACACTTAGTAGATCTTCTCTCTTTGCGCTTCTAGACTATCCTATCATCCCTGGGCTTTACTTGGAGGGTGGTTAACACTTTACATTAGCTTTGATAGCTGTGCATATGGAAAGGTAAGAAAGACAGGGAGACATACAGAGTTTTATCTCATCTATGTATCACCAACACTGCATTTACCAAATCCCAAACAGTTATGCTCAAGATGATCCGCTGAAGACAATATATCTGAACAGGTGTTCCTGAAGGCAGTTTTGCCTGCAGGATATAGCCTGATTAATTTAGCTACAGGGTAACAGGAATGAGAATCCTCTGGTTAGATGAACCTGTAAAATCAGAGGTCAACTAAGATCACACATGTTACAGCGATTTCTAAGTTGTTATATCACAGCCACCTGCTAGTGCTAGGAGAAAGCCATAAAGACAAGCCTATGACTAACAGTAGATAACACATTCCTCCCTAGCCCAAAATAGATCTATTAGGCTTTGTTTGCTCAAAAACACAGAATGCCACAGTGCTGAATTTCCTACACTATGCAGATCAGCTGCTGTGTATGTACAGAAGGCTTGCCTGCAGCTTGGTCCCGGCCATGTCCAAGAAAAACCCAGAAGACAGCCAGTGGGAACATGCTGCTGGGACAGGCTCTTTCCATCACAGCAGTTAACATATGGCTCACTCTTGACCACCTTCCTTCTAGAGTAATCCTTAAACTCACGCAGAAGAGAAGTCATCTTTCCATGGGCACACTGCACCTCCCTTGCACCTGGGAGTGGGAAGTTCAAGGAAAGACTAACACCTAGCTGTGGCCTATGGCACATACCAGAGGCATTTTCACAGAAGCTATTATCTGGGAGCAGACCCCAGATGCCCGCATCCTTGACTTACAATGTCCCCATGGATGAATTTCCTAGCTCTCAGATGGCTGCCCCACAGTCTAGTCTCACAGAGGTGGAAGTCTGACTGTCAGCCTAGCACAGACTACAAAGGCTGGGTCTGAAGGAGCCAGCAGAGCTTTCCACAGAAAGCGCCAGACAATGGGTGTCCGAGAAAACTAAAATCACTGTTCAGAAGGGTAAAAAAGGCAACAAGCCATCTTTCATTCTTCTACTAACAGATATTAATTATGCTGTGCAGGAAGCTCAGCTAGTCTGGTGTATTTAATAAATTCATCCAAGTCCCCAGTGCAGTTTAATGGTGGATATAACATGGATTCTCTCACGAGTCTTTTTGGGCCTGGAAACATATCTGAGGTTTTGTGCCTTATATGCACAAGAGTGTAATGAAATCCTGAGAGCCTCTCTCAGATACTCTGTTAATCCACCTGGGACTCAGACAATGAGACTAGCATTTCATTTACGGACACAGGTCTACCACTTATAAATCTCAATGTAATCTGTACCTGAACTATAGCGATACTGGCTTCATTTCAAGGGGAGTCGCCTTTTCACCATTCCATTTTCCCCCCTGGAATTTTTCACAATAAAGGTATCAGACAAGCTTATCAACTTACTGAAATTATGAAATGAATAATAAAATACCGCTCCCTGAATATTGGAAAAGCTACTTTTCCTCCTCCCTTCTCACCCTACGTTGTCTTTAACCATCACTCCTAGTCCAGAGTTGTTTCCCCCCCCAACCCAAGTTCAGTTTCTATTACCAGGACCCATAAGCTTACTTCTGAAGGATGGATCTTTTAATGACAAGTTCTTCATCCAAGTCAGCTTCATTAGCCATGAAGAGCAATCTTTTTCCTGTGTCATCCACTCCAATGAAGTCGCGCTGCTCCACTGAAGTAGAAAATCAAACACAATCATCATATAACCCTGTCTTAATGCAGGCTGGAAAGACAAATGGGACCACCAACCACCCCCGAAAATATGAAATACTAGGTTTCAGACTAACCCAGCAAATTGATGAATTTGCAAAAGTTATCCACAATATTTACTAATTTCTTTTCAGTCAGGTAGCTGATACATATCATGACATTCAGAACACTGGCCCTGCAAGCTTTTTGCATGCTTTTTATGATGATGCCAACTACAAGTCCTGACATGCAATGCTTTATCTTGAGCTGTGCTTCCCTTCTCTCTCTCTGCTACCTGAGTTTACACAACAAACACAAGGCAAGCAGAGAGTTCTTCAAAATTCAGCTGCTTCTTCCTCATTATAAAGCACTTCACATTAGAATTTGGTGGTCTGGCAATGATTATAATTTCAGTTAAGACATAACTACTTTGCAACTGATCTCTTATTTCAGATAAATACCAATAGCAATAGAAAACCTAAATCACTTATACAAACACACATAAAAGTACAGATTCTAAGACTCATGCCATTGATATTTCTGGGTGGGTTAACTTGGTTTAAATATCTATTTGTAAAACTGCCAACCAAGAGAATACCTAATAGTCACATATATTATCGTGGCAATTCCCATCTCCTGCAATCAGTGACTGTACATCAGCAGTGACTTTGGTCTACTGAAGTGTAAAGCATTTCTTTTTGAACAGTTTTCCACAACATCTGAATACAGTGGTGGCAGCTTGTTCTAACTTGCACTTTGTCATATGTTCCATCGCTCTGGTGGCAACCATACACTGATCTTTACAGGAACGCAGGCTGTGCAAGAATGCCATGGTACAGTTCTAACAAAAACCTCTTTTCTCCCACTAAATACTATTATTTTGGGCCAAACTGGCAAATATTCAATTTCCTAAGTTCTAAGCCTTTAACCACATTGGAGTAACACATGCTCTATAAGTAATTAATTCTCTAAGATCTTTCCTCAGACAAACTATTTTTAACCCTATTTTCCCCAGTTCAGCCCTATCCCTTACTTTCCCCTTTTACCTGTTCCTTCAGAGTTACCATAGTAATAACCACTATCAAAATACAGTAAAATCTATGCAGCTGTTGAAAGTTCTCCTACTGGCAGCCTTTGATCCAAGTGATCAAGAATACCCTCTTCAGAAATCCCCCCCAGCCCCTTTCAGAAATTAATCATACAGCAACGAAGTACAAAAATAGGCCTGAACAGGTAACACTATTACAAATTAAGTACATTTAGGATAAAGCTCACTTGCTGTAAAACCTCATAAATAAGTCTTTAAAGCAGTGCCAATTCTCATGCTAAGGAGGTCAACAAAGTTTGAGAGTAGGGGCTAACCACCCATCGCCACTCCCACCTAACTGGGGTCTCCTGACAAACACAACAGCAACAGATTCTCTTCCATCAAGGTACCAACACTTCTCCCAAAGTTCAGCCCGTAGCTGCCCATCTCCTGACTGTTCCTACAGTAGTGTATTACACTGCTATCACAAAGCTCTATGCAATAAGAAAAAGAGAAAAAGAAAACTCGATGAAAACAGGAGCAGGTACGTGACTGCCACCAAACTGGTTTCTCTTGTTTGTGTCATAGGTAAGAAACAGACCATGAAATGATGTAAGCGCACTGTATTTTTTCAGTAGCAGATGCCAGGTCACATTAGGTTTTTCCATGTACACTGGCAATAAATAGCATTGCTTCTGTAATTTTGAAAAGACAAAAGTTATTACTGAAATCAATTGCCCAGAGATACAAGAGTGGTGTTTCAAATCACACTGGCATTACTTAGTGACGAAAAAATAAATGGAAGAAAAAACACATAACTAGTTTATAAAATCCCTGCAAGGGAAGTATGAGGGAAATGTTAAAACTGCAGTGATGGTAACTAAAAAAATAATTTGAAGTATAAAAATGGAATGCAGGATGTGTTTTGCCTCCTCATGATAGATATATAAGGATTTGACACAGCTATTGCAATTTATTAATTACCTTAGAAATTAGACCCCCATCAATTTTGAAGGCTTTAATGACCTAAAGAAATCATGACATCACAAGAGAATGGAAGTTGAGCAAAGAAATAATTTTCAGTAAGATTTTTTAAAATGCTTTTTAATCAAACATAATTAATTGACACTTGGGAAAAAGGCACCTTTGTTAAAGATTCAGTGTCCCCACCCTTTCAATTAAAGGGAGAGAATTCACACGATGCAGCCTGCAAGACCACCAAGAGGTCTTCTGGCAAACACAGGGAATACCAGTGATGACATGCCTGCTGCTTTCAAGACAAGAAAAACAAGCAGGAAAGAGTCACATTCCCACCTTTTCTGCCTTTCTTTATACACAGAAAGGTTCAGACACCCTCTTCCACTCAGTCCCTTGCAGGTCATCTTTAAGCACATGGCTCCATTCCTGACACACACTGTGTATTTGGGTTACTACTATTCACTAGCACTCTGCTTTTTTTTTTTTTTTAATTGCCATGCCTCTTATTGATCAATTTAAAAAGCCAATGTAATTATTATTGTCAATAAATGATTCCCTAAATATAAAAGCCAATGAACTTCACCCTGTAACTTGCAGCTGAGTTACGTCCAGCATTTCAGGAAGTCATTAATATGATTTTATAGCTGCTTAACACTGCAATTCATGCAAATTTAAAAACTGTTCATTATCACAGTTCTTGAATGTTGAGTAATATCGCCAGAGCAACGACTTTGTGTCAGATTCCATGACATATGTGAAACAAAAGTCTTGTTGCTCCTTCTCAAAAGATGAATGAATTTGTAGGAACAGTGAAACAAAAAATAAAGTTGCAAATGTATCTAGTGGCTCATCACAACTAAGGATCCATTTCTTAATACTAACACTTGAACAGTCAGTGCAAATACACATATGCGTCACAATTTAGTGAAGGAACTAATAGTACCAAATACTACGAAAAGCTGCCTGACTCATTCCATGTTAATACCTTATCTTCAGTTGCTTGTAAGTTTCATCAAATTTTAACTGTTTTGGGTGAAATTTCCAATGCCAGATGCCTGCCTTAAAAGAAACATTTGGAAAATTTCAGCAAAAAAAGTTCAGCTGCTTCTAAGGCTAAAGAAAAAAAAAGTGTTTAGCCTACACTTAAGTGGTTAGGTGGCCCTTCCCTTGAAAAGCTCTTGTATTCCAGTTCTTCGGAGAAGGAGTGTGGCATTCATTAAGCACTGCGTACCATGAGTGTACACTCTGCCATCTGACTCCATTAAAGATCTTTGAAAAACTGCAGTTTCATGTGCTCTTTCAAGACTATTTTTGCTGCAAAAATTTCTGCATATTTTATTTTTAAGGAAAAGTTTTTTCAATTCCTCACCTCCTAGAACTGATCAAATAGCAGGTGCCATCTAAGGTCTTCTGAACTATCAGGTAGTACAAGCAAAGCACACAAGCCACGAGGCTCCACAGCCAGGCTGTGATGACTGCTCCAGGGGAAAGTGCTTGATCTGCTGTGTTTTTGCAACCTTTTTTTTTTTTTTTTTTTACAAGGAAATAAAACTTATAAGATCACAAAGGGTGAGGGGAAGAAAAAAAAAAAGCATAAAAACAAGGACTCTGCAAGACGGGCTAGAAGGGAGAGAAAGTAGTCCCTGAAAGCTGGTGGAAACTGGGACTGCCTGTGAAAAGATACTGGGCCACAGACAGGAACCAGAGAGAAGAAAAAAGGTCACACCATGGGCAGATAAATGAAGCAGGCCAAGATGAGAAGTCAGAGGTGGAACAGGGAATGGACTGGTAGTGAAAGAAAAGAGTGATAGATGAGAAAGAGAAGCTGGACTCCTGACAAGGATCCTTGAAGGAGGAGACTAAGCAAAGAGAAGAAGAATGGAGGCTGATAGTGGCAAGAAGCCAGCATGGGAGAAGAGATAGGGATGAGCTAGGATGATGTTGACAGCAACAGGGTTCATTCAGTCAAGTAGGAATAAAGGGTAGGAGGGGTCCAATGCTCTCTAAAATGTACTGCCCCTCTCCAGAACCTGGAGAAGAACCCAAAATTCCTCAGTCTCAGCACTCCCCTGTTTTTATCAAATGACTGAAAGAAGTCTGGAAGGGTACATGTCTCTTTCGAGGCAGTTCATAGAAAACAACTTACTAGAGCTAGCCATGACAGCTCAAATAGAGTAGCTTTGAGCAGGAGACGTCAAGCACCCACCCCCACAGAAAAACACTGTGGGTGTTCGAAACACTTCCACATAACGGAACTTTTAACATTTTCAAGTTTGGTCTTTTACAGATCTGAGAAATTTTACACAAATTTTAACTAGTCATGTAAGAAGGGTAATGATACAAAGTCAAGCACACAGATACCAAAAACCAAGCAAATTAAGAATGCACGTGCAACGTGATTATGTTCACATTTGTAAAGAGCCTTCAGATGATCTTGTTTATCCTCACAGACCTCCTTGCCGCCGCCCTGTGTGCTCGGAGCTCACATACTGGGCAGCTCTATGATGTTTAACCATAGACCCGTTAGTTTATAACTCCTGAATGCTCAACTCCGTGGCTGTAGTACTACTCTTGACATTTTATGTGCCATTATCACTTAGATTGCCTTTTCAAAAACAGAGGGGTTTAGAGCTGTTTGACAGTCCAAGTCCTAAATGCTTTCAGCCCTACTATCCTTACACTTTGCTCCAGAAAATCTTTTCATGTACTCTCAGCAGCTTTTTTTTTTTTTTGAAAAAACACATTTCCTTCACTTTCAGACACACATGTACTTCAACTGTTGGCTTGCATTTCATTCTCCCCTCAAACAGTTTGAAGCTACACTTTCTTATTCATATTATTGTAGTGAGTCTGAGCTTTACTCATGGACCAGGACCCACTAAGCTAGCAATAATCAAGCCTCAGCAATTTAACAGGTATCATTAAAAGAAAATTAGAGGTATGGTATGGGAACAACTGTATGGTATTTAGTACTTCTAGCATATAAGTAAAATGGGGAAAATAGCCCTGCCCTGCCTTACAGCAGTGTTGTGAGAATAGATACATTAAAGATTACACGGCACTAACTAAGATATTATGGTAAGAGGGACAAGATAAGCATCTAACCAAGTCCTTGAAATCAGTGGGAGTTTTGCCTAGCAAAAGACTCCTGGATGTGATCTCAGAAGAGTAATTCAGTACATACCACGAGAAAGGAGAATTTCTAGAAGTATTTGTTACCCATCTAACGCTGATCCCTACAGTCAATGGTAAAATTCCCAGCTATAATCTGGCTGATGTTTAGTGCTCTTGAAAGACCTAACGGTTTTAATGTTCATATGTAACAAAAATTTAGGGTTTGATCCAAAATTCACTGAAGTCACCTGGAGCTTTTCCCTTAACTCTTGTGAGCTTTGGATCAGAGCCTGCAAGATTACATGGGTCTAATACTTAATTCTGAGCTGGAAAAAACCAAGTCACAGCCCCACTGGGGAATCTGAGGAAAAATAGAGCATCTGTACCTTTTTTATTTCTTTTGCTCTGGGACTGATAAGTAAACATATCATACATACCAGTGGTTTCTCTATCATTTATTAATAAATAAATATATGTATTTGTATCTACATACCCGGCTTTTTTTTCCCTTTCTGTCCTGGTACCACTTCTGTGGGTTCATGAGTTTTCTTCATCAACATGGAGAGGGTAGCATCATGTGTCCGAAAGAGATCCACAACTTTGTATAAGTCAACATCGGTGATCAGATCACAGCTCAACACCAAGACATCGGTCTGTCAAAGGAAAAAAAAAAAACCAAACCCTTCAGAGATACAAGCGACCACATATGGATTAGCATTTGAGGACTCAACAAATATACCCGTAACTTTTTATTTTTTAAATTTAAAAAACACAAGGTCTGCCATACTCTACCAAAAATAGTTACTAGTTTTTACCGATTCACTTTTCTTGAGTCCTGCTGTTACTGAATTAGTTATTCGGTTAATGCTTATCCAGCTCTGCACCATAAAGAGTATGCAACCATCCAAACTGCCATTGTCTGCTCCTCAAGGGAGGAAGCAAGACACAGAAGCCATGGCTTTCAAGACTGACATGAAATTCTGCAGTATTTACAACAGCCACTTTTAGTTACATAATGATGTAGAAAAGAAACCTTTCTGAAAAAATATCTTTTAGCTGACTTTGCATCTGGCTACAAACCACTGGAAAAGATATTTAAACTATGTTATTTTATCGGGGGGGAAAAAAGCAAAGACTATCTAGGATGTGATTTACTCAGTAATTGCACTGTGATGGTGGGCTGAGTTTAGAAATACATTTCCTAAAACCAGCAATACCCCATATAAGAAAAAAGAAAAAAAAGGAAGTTAGGTCCTACTTAATAACAGGCTCGTATTTAATTTTGATCTCAAAGGATTCCAAAGTGCCTTACAAAGTATTTAAGAGAATTGCTGCATATATCACAGAAACATTGTCACATATTGAGTGAGACGTAGCAGCTTCATTAGCCATGCACACTATCAATATACTCTGGCTAAAAACTCTTTCTTAGAAACAATTTTCTGTATTTCACGTGGGTTGTGGAATATACTGCCAAAAATCTACTAGTTCAGCAATTATCTTCATTTAAACTAATCCTAACATAATATTTGTGCAGCATGGCCTACAGAAAAGTAGCAAGCTTCCACTTTATTTTTTGTTAATGATCAACCTTCTGAACATGTCTCAAGAAGACAGTGTTTCTTTCTTGACATTTACCATTTTCACTTTCTGCGCTACCATTTACTATGGTAAGCATTCCTGCAGAGTGTGGCATGGCTTCCTAGTTTTGTCTTTTTTAAAGATATTTAAAGACGGACACTAGAAAATACTTGGTAAAATCTGAGTCAATTAACTCATGGAGGATCAGTAATTCTACTTTTACTTTTGAAAACTACCATGGATCAAGGCAAACTAGTTCAGGACTGACCGTTTATTACAGAAAGGTTTGATTTACAGATTTTAATAAGAGATTCCACATCGTAGGTGAGACTAACTGAGGTCTGGTATTTACATTATTTGACAGGTTCTCCTGCAAATGCTAGGCAGTTTCATGTGTTTACCAATAAGTCATTGGAATTCACCATGTCACAAACTGTTAGAGCTGCTGATTTGGCATGCTGTGCAAAAGGTCAAGCTCTTCATTTGATTTCTCCCCTCTTTACTGAGAAACACCTGGCTGCTTTACAGGACAGACAATGTGCAGGTTGAGAATTTTACACATTCAAAACCTGACTGGCATCTCCCCTTTTGACATAGTTTCAAAATGTGTATTTTATATTACTGTTTTGCCCAGAAGTGCTTTAATTGTCACTGCTGTGAAACAGACAACATGCATACATTGGAAAAAACACCCAAAGGAACCCAAACCACCCAAGCAAGCTGCCTAGCACTCTAGAGCAGCCCTACTCCAACATTCCAGTGTGTACAGAGAAAGAAAGAAAAAAATCAGCTTGGTATGGAAGTAAATCTCCTGCTTCATAACTGTAAATAGTGAAGAAATACATATTAAATATCTTGAAAAATCCTGCAAAATTTTCAGATATTCTGTTTTTACAAGAGCACAAATGAGTTACAGTATTTGCAGAAAAGGCCAAAAGGTATCCAAAACCCATATAAATAGACCTGTACTTTTCAAACTCTCTAAAAGGAAGAGATTGCCAGCTTCAAGTCTAAATGCATTCACTCCAGTGGTAAAAATAAGAAATAATAGTAAAAAGAGACACACATCAATGGACTTATCATAAAGAACAAGTATCTGGACTTGTAAAACAAACCTTGTAATTATTTCACATTTTACTAAATGCTTTAATCTATCACTATAGCAAAATCCCAACAAGCATTTCATAGTTGTGAACAGGCTCCTGGGTTTTTTCTCCTCACTATAGGACAAGCTTTTTGCAAAAACTGAATGCAAGACCCCTGAGGAGCACACGGGAACAGAACCACCAAATGTCTGGTTGCCATCTGTTCTACCCATTTACTCTCCCAATATGTAAATAAACGTCAGTGAGCACAGGGACCAGTGAAACACACAGTTGCTCTGTAAAGCCCACATTTCTGCCTCTCCTCCTGATGAGCAGAGCAGTGGCCTCAGAAGCACGCTGAGAATACACCATGAAAGGCTCTTTTGGGACTTGACAGCCTCCCCTTTGAAACACCACCCCCCTCATAAATAAAGCCCTCACTGTCTAATGGATGCACTTTTTTCCCAGTGTACAACTCCTGAACGAATAAACTAATGGCTGAATGAAAAAATAAACTATCCTAGAACCCTAGCAGAAGTGTGTGTTTTTCTTTACGTTTTTAGGGTGGGTGTAGAAGAAAGAAAATAAATGGTAGAGCTTGTGGGTTTTTTACATATATACATGCCAAATAAATGCAGTGCACCTTTCCCAATGAGCCACTGATACAAAGAAGTACATACTTACTACATGCACTCATGTGCTAACAAGGGGTATGTGAACATACTTGACTTCATGAATTATGCAAACACCTAAGTACACACACATATACATCTCTTAATAAAATACATGTAACAATGATTACATCAACCCCAAACTATTATACAAACACATGATAAGAATCAACATTAACTGATTAAAAAAAAAAAAACCAGCAAGCACACGCCCCAAGCAGAATCACTGCAAAAGAATAAAGGAATTAAAATGCACGCACAAATGCACTCTCAACACCCATTACAACCACGGGAAAGACAAGGCAAGGGTCTTAACTCAAGGACCATCGAACGTATGGGGCATGAAACAAATGCTTGGAATTTCTGGCATTTTCCTGCTCTGCCAAACTTGGCATGTGCCATTTTGTTTACTACTTTTATGACACAGAGACCAGGGCTCTACCGCAGAAGCTGCTGTACAGACCAGACATCAAGCATAATAGAAGAGAACAGCAAATTACTTTGGGTTGGGGAACACAAGGAAACACTGCAGTGCTACTTGGGTATAGGGACAGCAGCCCTAGCTTGCTGGTAGGTAGCACAGCTCATGTTTTTTGCAAGCATCACAACAGCCACAAAGACAACGAGAATATGACACTCCTTGGAAGAGTCACTTGGCCTCAGTAATCCCATTTAACCTCACACATTTGCAATTTACACACTCAGGTTCAGAATTCAGACTTGGCTGCTGAGCAGTGGAGGGAAAAAAAAAAAAGGTCCGCAGAGATCACCCCACTTATGATCTGCGTTTCAAGGAGATGTTTCTCTGTCCCTACCAACCATAGATGGAACTCTGAGCTTCCAGTCTAGCTATCACTGAACACAGACTGTTCAGTCAAGCCAAGTACAGAAACACAGCACTCAAGGCCTCCAGATCTCCCCTCTCCCTTTCTAACACTGGCTAACATCACTTCATCATCACATGTTTCTGAACCATGAGATGCTCAGATGTTATGAGATAACTTCCGTACTCATTCTGGATAAATACAACACTGTAACATAAAACATCAAGAGATTTATAGAAAATAATAAAAAAAGAAAAAATCAAAACCAACACAACAACAATTATATTAAACCCAGCACAATGTGGAAAATCTACACAAAAACAAGACCAAAAAGCAGAATGTTTCAAGAACTCAGTTCAAGACAACTGATTTAAAAATAGAAAACATGTTTTCAATGGAACTAATTCATACCACAGATCAAAAGATGGATGCAATTATATGGTGTAATATAGCAACATAAATAAAAAGCCTTCGACTTTCTCACACCCTGCATACAAAGGCAACGCTAAAAACTCTTTTATATTCAGCAATAATTGCTGGATCCTGTCTGTTCAAACAGGAGATATCAAGGTTACCACAGATATCTGGCAGCAAATGGTGAATTTTTAGTGGTATTCATTATGCTTTTTCTATCAAGTATAGACAAGGGCAGGACCTCATAGCCTAAACTGCTGAGGGCCTCAAAAACTGCAGAGTAGAAAATGAGAAAACATGTGTTGAAGGAAATCTCTAATTTGAACAAAATCAGCCTCATGAGAAAGAGGAAAACAAATGTCAGATTGCATTATAAACAGAAAAGCAGCAAAATATCCACCAGCAGTAGAACCAGCCCCTAACAGAACGGAAGACAGACAAAACGTTGAAGTTAAATGTGAAAAGTTTCCAACTGCACAGCATTACAGCTGAGACTTTGACAGGTAAAGAAAAAAAAAATATCAAGAGATTAGACTCTGTTCCTCCACTCAGCCTAAGTTAACACATGCACGGAGAACTTTGCATCACTTCCTGCGGTGTCACCATACAACAGGGGAGAGAGGAACAAGTTATAATTACTGCTGGAATTAAGACAGAGTTTTATACACAATAGCCTGGAACTTCACCCACATGTTGCATTAACAGTGGGGTTTGTGTGTAATGCTTTTATTATTCTAAAGAGTGAAAAGGAAAAGAACAGTTTGGCTGTGGGCAAGCGTTTTGATTGCTTCTTAGCACGCTCCAGGCAGAGCCAAAGATACCTCCTAGCAATTGCATTACTCACCACTCTTCAGATCAGAAACTTACAACCAAGGCTTCAGAGAATCCCTTTTTATCTCAGTCTCCATTAAGAGTCCTCCAATTTCCACACCTGTGACCTCTTTGAAGCTCTATGACTGTTGCTGTAACTG
Source organism: Phalacrocorax carbo (assembly GCF_963921805.1). NCBI lineage: Eukaryota > Metazoa > Chordata > Aves > Suliformes > Phalacrocoracidae > Phalacrocorax > Phalacrocorax carbo. The sequence goes on along the minus strand of NC_087518.1, from coordinate 50,751,301 downwards.
GAGCAGAGAACCTCATTTATTTTTTGATGTCTGTAGGATCTTGTTAGTTACCAACTGAAATGGCTGCCTTCGGCTGGGAATTCCCACTCTGCTTTTGTAATGTCCTTGATAGCAAGATTCAGAAGAAAATAATGATTTAGTACTTTGTTAGCAGAAATGAAGGATTTACCTACTGTGCACTCACCCTGCAGCAGCAAGTTTGCTGTAGAACAGCACCTTCATAACTCTTCTAAGGATAGAGGGCAGTGGAGGCACAGGATGTCCCTCAATCTGAAATCCAGCAGCAGCCTCTCCTCATTAAAAGGTGGAAGAAACTTTTTTTTTTTTGAAAGACAGTGTGTAACATGAAAGAGCCTTTTTTTTAAAAAAAAAGGAAAACAGAAGTCTAATGTGGAAGCCAAGGGAGTCTCTTCTAATTCCTTGGATGGCCCTGAATTCATCAGGTGAGGATATCTTAAGGCAATGTGAATGCCTTCACATACGTAACCTGTCAGCATCACTGTTTATCTTCTCAAAGAAAGCTGGAAGAAAGATGCCAGAAGCTGGGGAGAAGACTTAAACCCGGCCCCATCATATGGCTCATCCTATGTGTTGTATCAGATGGGATCATACAATGAAAACATCATTTTAGGTTATCTTTGTATCTCAAGAGCTACCATCCAAAATCAGTATTTTTTAATTTACATACATATAAGCTAGGAACAGGAAAGATATTCAAGCCTGGAAGGCATCCTGTCTCCTCCCAGGAGGAAGCCTCATTACCTATTGCTCAAACTGACACGTGGGGTGGAAAAGGGTAATTTACAGTTATCAGCAGCCAAACAGAAGTTTAGAGATGAACACAAGTTCATAAGCTTATTAAGAATGTTTTCAAAGCAGGACTTTGACATTATGACACTGAACAGTAAACTTTCTGGTCTGAAACATACATAAGCTTTGCAATCCACATTCTCCTCTGGTTCTGACTAATGCAATTATGTCCTATTCACATGGTACTCTGAAAATAATTTCCCCAGCTTCCTTCTCCAAACATATCACCCTCCTTCACTGGTTCCATTTTCTGTCACACCAAGCACAAGTTGTTTACCATCCTTTTAATAGCCTATCCCTTCCACTTGCCATTCACTTAAAAAGTCTATTTCTGCCCTGCGTCAATAAAGGATGGCAGCTCTGTTACCTACTTATATTATCTAAAGGACATTGTTTCAGGCTCTGTTGTCTCTTTTTTCTAATAAAAGAAATCTATAACCCTTACTCCCACAAAAAAACCTGACAATTATCAGGTTATCATTACGCTGGGGCACCAAACTGATACACTGACACATATTCTGTCTCACTAGGCTCTCTCATTTGTCTGAGGTCAAGCATTACCTCCTGGGTTTATGTTCAGATCCTAAGCATGCCACAGAGGAGACTGTATTTCCCCTATCTAAAGGCATCCAGAAAGTGTGGACCATCACTCATGGGAACCATGTGTGCTAAAGCTCAAGGGAACACCCTGTAACCCAGGTCCTGAATTCACCAGTTCACAGAGGGTAAGCCTGGCAAGCTGAATTCTCCCCTGGCTCAACACACTGCACGAACAGATCCCTTCTTCACAGGCAGGAGAACTGCAGTAACAAATGGCACTCTCCTCATCACTCCTATTCCTGGAAGGCAGGTTTCCAGGACTACCTGGACAGCAGCACTACCAGACCTGCAGCACAGCCGATTTTGGACTCTGCCTCACATGAGCAGGAAGGAGAACGTGGCAGTCAGGGGCTCCAATCTCAACAGCAGTGGCGCAGCAGGCTTGCTGCCAAAGCCCTGAGCTCAAGCCCAGGCTTAACACTTAATGTAAGCAGAGCCTTAGGCAGTCAGGTGCTGTAGTCATACAAACAATAATACTAAAATGTAGTCCTAATGGAGCTCAATCGGCTCAACTTATTGAACAGAAAGAAGGCCTTTGCCCACAGCCCGCAATTACTTGAACAGCGGAAGGTCTCTCGGCAACACAACAAAAATCAGGCATGACTATTCAGTGGCTATAAATCAGTGTTCAATGTAGAAAAAAAGGCAAATAAGAGGGAGAATAAATATGATCTAGAATAAAATACCAAAGGATATAATAGACTTTTTATCTACTAGAATGTATGAATAAAGAAGGCTTGCTGTCTTTCAGAAACACATTCACTAAGTCATCCATATATTTTGCGGCTTACAGCCCTACTTACTGCGTGCAAATTCCCTTACAACCCAGAGGATCATAATGGTTCCTTGTAGTCCCAAACCAGACTATAAATGAAAACCAAGATGTATACAGCACGCGTCCTCAGGAATCATTTTGCCATCCCACAGCTAGTATCAGCGTGATCTTAGATTTAAATAAATGGTGTGAAACTCTTTCCAAGGTCAAACCAAGTCATGACACAAAACCCAGTTTCAACTTTTCTCCAACAGAACCCCCAAACGCTAACCCGCTCTACAAAGCACAGGTTCAACAGAACCAGTCACTGCAGAACACAGCTCAGTGGCATTGCCACTTGATACTCGCCTCTACTGAACTGAGTGTCCACACACGAAACCTGATTAGCTTTGTTCAAGTGTTTTTTTTCCTGTAAAACAAATCATGCTATGTTACATAAAAGTACTGTTTTGAACCATATATTCCCATACTATCCCCCTTGCAATACTATTTTCTCCTCTAGCACCTCTCCAATTTTTCCAGTCTGCAGCAACTGGTGTTGTGAGAAACACATTATGAAAACTTCAAGACTTCCACTGCTTTTTCTAGTGCTATTGGTCTACATCCAGAATTTTCACCATCTTCCCAAAGGAGCTAACAGAATTTATACTACAGAAGAACACCTAAATTTGCTTCAAGAAAATTTGAATATACAATTGTTTTTCCCTTTTCAGTATAGAACAGAGGAAAAAAGAACTACATAACTGTAATGGATTTCCCAGTTAACATAATATGACAAAAATGCAAAATTCAATTCCAGCATTCTACGAGCCCACTGATCTTTATCATGGCTTCCAACAGTGCTGAGCAATGCGACAGCCTCTGGGACAGCTTGTGCTGTTCACAGCACCACCTTCCTATTATCAACTTTACGCTACTGTTCCAGGCTGCCAAAACAGACACAGGGAAAAACCTTCTCTAGCACAGTAACTCCATGGGTTGACATTTGGCATCTACTCCCTCCCACACTCCCCAGTAACTAGAACTATGTACTTAGGTTAACACACACAATTGTGTGTGATCTAAACAATTCCATTTTCTCCTTCAAGGGATTAATACTCACTGAGGAATGTTACCTACAACAGGGTAACGGTGATAGCTGTACAGCCCACAATTGCCATGAAAAGCCCCAACCTCCTATAAGGGAAGGGCTTTTAAGGTCCAAACATGGGAAAAATACACAAGTAGAAATCATGCAGGCTAGAAAAAGTAAAAAGGCTGCGGACAGCAAAGAAGGTATGTTATTCCAGAAAAATGTACAAATAAGCCTGTGAATGCCTCCTTGCAAGCATCACCCTACCTGAAGCCAGGGAGGCCTTGAGTCTCATGGGGAAAGGCCAAGGGCATTAGAAGTTACAAGCAAAAAAGTTATTAGAACATCAGACCAGATGGTGGCTTAACATTCAAAACAGGGACATCATTGAAGAACACCAAACAGAGCCCACACAACTCCTCCTGCTCTGTAGAGTCCAGGGTGGCACGGACATCACTGATGCCTTCAAGCTGCCCTTCATGTCCTCACCCAGGCATGAGTGACAGTTACGTATTCAAGGCTCATACATGGCACAGAACTTTGCCCTCTCCACTGACAGCACCAAGGAAAAATGGCAGCTGGAGGACACTAACTTGTTTCCTCACACTCTGAAAATCTTACTCTACACCTTTGGAAATAAAATAAGACGCACAAATTCATTTCACACAGACTTTTAATTTCTTTGAATATTCATCACAGAAGGACTTTTGAAAACTAGAAACATGGGTTCGACTTATTAATGTAAAAGGCTTCCTATGCCTGACAAAATGAGCTGATAATAAAGGACGTTTAACTTTTTTTTGCCTTCATGTGTCCATGAAAGTGTTAAAAAGTCCAAAATGTTTTTTGAGATTATCTTCACTGAAGCTGTAATTTTCCCTGAACACATAGCATAGTAAGTTATTTACACAAGATGACTGCATATACTGTAAGTAGGGAAAATTAAGGATTATTTTAAAAAATGAACACTAAGTTTTATTTATTCCCAAAAAATGAAAACTCATTGTAGCTGCTAAGAACAGGAAAATATTTTTACTAGGATGTTTTTAAACAAATTATTTCAGCTATATACATGTGCTAAGAGCTTACTATGTCTGCAACTAGGATAGGTTGAATTTGTGTAATCCATCAGAAACCACATAGGCACTAAATGAAAACATATACTGCAATACAGCAGAAATGCTGACAATTAACTTCTACATGGAAACAAGAGGTATTGGTTAACATAATGAGCACAGGCCTCGAGTTGCCAGGAGCATGAAAAGGATAAGGACATGCAATGGGAGATGCAACAATTAAAACCGACAGACTGCTCACGTCTGTCAATGACTCTTACAGGCAAAACCTTAGGTGTTTAGCAGGGAGTATAGTGGAAAGCATCCTCTTTAGCCGACAACACGCAGAATAGCAAATGCCCTAATAACCACTCTTGATTCTAACCTTCGGAGTTAATTGCCTCATTCAAACTTCTGGTGTTTTAGCCCTGATCCATAGTAAGCCCTGGCAGCAAAATAATTAATTTAATTAGCTACATTCTTCTAAAGCTGAGTAACTTTAAAAAAAAAACCACAACAAAAAATCCCCAACAACAACCAACAACTGTTGAATTCTCTAACTCCTACCCTGCCAGGAAAAATAAAGATCAGAGCAAAGTCCTGAACACATTCATCAAGCACACAGTCAGGCAGTGCTATAGCATTCCCCGCAGCAACATTGCCAGCCTGAGCACCTGCCAGTATAGCTGCTTTCTACTAAGACAATCAGCTGTGCTTTGGGAATGGGACGTGGGCATGCAATCCCTAATAAATTTTGCCTAGTGCCTCAGTGGTGGCAGCTTTCAATCAGAGGCAGAGAAAGAAACAAGACGCTACATACCCTGTGAGCTGTCATCTGATACATCTGCTTTTCCCATGCAGCACTACCAACATTGTGAAAGGCAGAATCAGAAAAACCAGCAAATAAAAGTTGCTGTCTTGCATTTTAGACATTAAACAGTATTTTCTGTCAGATCTGCTGGAAAAAACTGATTAAATTCTTTTTACTATTTCAAAATAGATTAGCAGAGTATGTAGTTAAGTCTTGCTCATATACATATATATCTAGAGAGAGACCTTGTCTCTTACAAATGACTTTCATTTGGTTGGTTGTTCTTTTTTTATTTCCACTGACAGTACAAAACCCACATAACTATATATTATGGGGACTGAAGTTTTTCTTTCCATGCTCACCAGCTCTGCTCAGCTGTACCAAAAGGATTCAGATTCCACCTTCCAGCCGTTACAGCAAGTTTACTTACATCATGTGTTTGGAAAGGAGATTTTTCAACAGAGGAAGTGAAGCGCTTAGCCATGCCGTCCAAGACTCCACGGATCAGTGACCCTCAGCAGCATACAGACCACCACCGTGACATCACACTTTCCACAACATGGCTCCCAAAGATGCACATACCAAGAGAATCTGGAGTTTCAGTCTTTGTTTATTTGTTCAAAGAAAGTTGGTTTTTCTTCTTCTTTTTGGTAGCTTTTTAGGGTTTGTTTTGCTTTGCTTTTTAAGAGCTGTATTACTTTCAAATCTTACTTTTTGAAACTGAGAAAGCCAGGTGGACCACCTGAGACGAAACATTCCACATGCAAGCACTCACCAGTGATAGCAGCAGAGGACATGCTGATTAATTCACACCATATTAGTCAGGGCTTCCATTAACACAACTAAGGGCTCATCAAGGAAGGAAAATGTGAAATTGTTCCATTGCTGTTACTCTGCTGGAACACCACATTTTAATCACTGGCTGGAGTATAGTTGAGTGACACAAGGGAGAGAAATGCTTACAGAAGATGAAAATAATACAGATTCAGTGAACACAAATGTTTGATCCAGGCACACCCAATCCACCTCCTGCTTCAGCCTGAAACACAGATTCATGATTTAACCAGGTTTCTCAACCTGCTGCCTGGAGAGTCCCCAGCCTGGGAGGTGGCACCAGACAGCAGCTGCGTGGGTCTGGTAAAATTTGGCACAAGAAACAAAATGGTCAAATATTAGAGATGCCTAAATTTCAGAGGAACTAATTTGTAAGCTACAGTGACAGCCCCCAGCATTATTTTTTTTTGTCAACAATAATCTACAACACACAAAAAGGTCTGCAGCAGTCTGATGATGGTACAAGCAGAAGGTCAAGGAAATACAGTTCTCAAAGAAGTTTCCCGAGTCAGAGTTTAGCCTCCTGCCATTCCAGGTATCACATTACTTAGTTTATTTTTTAAAAAACAAGCCAACAAACAAACAAACAAAGTCAGCTTCTCACTCCAGTATAAAGTTAGGGGATTTTTGCCTTGATTACTCCCTCTGGAAAACTGTTTCAAAATGCTATTCTGCTCTGATTAAAACCTTTCTGTAATTTTCAGCCTCTGTTTTCTCATAGAAAATTGAAACCCAATTATATTCCGCTCTGAATATCTTATCTCCTCTTCTGGTGTTTGTTCTGCATTTGAGTTCCACACCTGTGCAGTGTTCCAGGCAAAAAAATCTTCCCATTGCCTTAAGCAATAGTATTAGTTTCTCATCTCTACCAAAAAAAACCAAAACAAAACACTTTACCCGATACATTGTAGTCTTGTGTTTACCTTTCCTTCCTCCATCAGAGTGGCTGCTCACTATCACTCTATTTTAATTAGCACAGTCTGAGACCTTTCAATTTACTCTTGCACTCCTAGCTCCTCTTACAATTTCTTGTTACTAATCCCCAAAATCATGAGTTTTGCGTTACCAAAGTCTTGACACTATTATTGTGCTATAACACAGCAGGTCACGGCACATATATTTTGCATACTGGTCCTATGAATCATCCAAAGGAGGACTACCAAGCTGCAAAAGAAGGACTTTAAGAATGGTGGAAGTAGTCAAATAAATGAAGACATAAATCTGGACTGAAGAAGTCACAGAGCAACATACTGGAGGGAATGACCCCACTAAAAAGCCCCAGAGTGGACACACCAGAAGACTTTACATTACGGCTTGGAAAAAAACGTGTCCACTAACACCAGCTACAAAAGAAAAGCCTCCCTAAGTGGATGCCAGAGGACTTCATTACATAAAATTTCAAGAGACATCAAAAGAAGTTAACTTTTAAAAAGGCAGTCTACTGCCCACAGTTATGAACAAAACAAAATCACCACTGAAAGACAAGCTTCCTGCAAAACAAAACCACATCATCTCCTACAACAGCATGCAGCAGACAGCACTAGCATCTCCTCTCTTGCTAGAAAAAGTATCAGATATCACCTCTGAAACTGCCAGGACTCTTACTAATTTCCCTATTATTCAGATTTAACTCATCTGAATGGTCCAGCCAGTGCTGCTTAGCAATAAAAATCAGAAACTAGGACTGGAGACAGTTATTGGGGAGAAAGCAATTATACATGATTTTAAGAAAAAGAAAAAACATACCTCTTACAGAGACCCCCTTCCACACTGGTGATGGCAGTCAGCAGGTTTTGGATGCTAAATAAAAATAGGAACTTATCAAATTACACCTTAGCACCTGCTCTGTCACACCTGTAACATCATCCTTAGTTTAGAGCAGCATGCTGAACACAGTTTTACTAAAAATGCCAAACACTGATCTCATTTAGAAACACCTTAATCTTGAAATACGATGTGTGAGGAAAATTAAAGACAAATCCAGAGTAAGTTTAGTGTTTTCTCATCATCTATGGAAGAGGTATTCAGCTGTTTATGCTCAGGGCTAGATTAAGCTATCCTTACATCCAAATTGTTTGCTCATTTGTCCCTAATGAAGTCTTATCCTCTAGAGAATCTGACTCTTAAGAAAGCAAATATTTCTTCCCCCTTAGCAAAGCGTGCAAAGGCTATGTGCCTCTCATGCCTGTAATGGATGAAACATTGATGAGTAACAGCCTAAGTGATTGATGACGTAGGAAAGATACCTTATGAGAACAGAATCAGAAAGTGACAGAAAAAAAATGGATGTGTAAAACAAGATTTCATGAAGGAAGTAGCTTGATTTACATTTCATACAAAACAAATTTTTTACACCTATGCTAATCAATTTTTTTTTCTTTCAAGCACGCCCTGACAGGTCAAGAATATTCTTCAACGCAAATAATAGATTAAGACAATAAAAACACGTCTCCAAACAAAGGAGGACATTAAAACAGATGTTCTTCAGAGACAAAGGAAATCACAGATGCTGCCCTAAAGAGCTTTGGGGCAGTCACAGTCTGCTTTTACTAACGTACATTGGATGAGGTGGTATTTACATATTTCAGAGTTAGAGTGTGCCAACTTTGTTATTTAATCTATAAAAAAAATATTTTCTGAAGTTTCAAATTATTGACAATGATTCTCGAAAACAAACATGAACATACAGCAATATTTTAAAAGTTCAACATAAAGATATTGGATTGAGTAAACTGCGCAAGAGTAACACTGAAACAGCTTTGGAACCTACGGATGTAACTGCTTGATTCATTGCTTGTTACAATCCATCAACATTGCTTAGTTTATCACAGCTCTTCGTTGTCTTCAAAAGATTTACTGAAAGGTTTTTTTTCACTACTTTGCACAGCTTTTCAAAAGCTGACAGGCACACAAACGAAAAAATCCATGGTAGTGCCTCTTTTTGTGTCCTGTAAGTCTTGCTGGACCTGTCTCACTTCCATGCTGCAGGTAAGGAAATAACTCGAGAAGTACTGAAGTTTTGCCTAAGTAAATCACCTCAGAATTACTCTAATATTATTGTGTATGTGAACAATTTAAAGAAAATGGAAGTCAGAAGGCATTTAAAAATAAGTAGATAAATGTTCTTGTAATGAATTTACTCAGCTACAGAAGCAGACCTTCATCTTCCAAAATACATTCAATTCCTATGTACACCATCCTCTTGTGAAGGCCTCAGCTAAAACAGGGGAGCTCTGTTCACTCTTTGTGACCAGGGAAGGTCATCAGTCCAAACCTGCAGGCATGGAAGGCTGGCTTGTTTCTCTGTTTACGCTAGATCACAAAGTGACAGAGACCTGTAAACAGCCCTTACGTGGCAAAGCTGCCGTTTCAATAACAGCATTATTATACCACCATCAACTGTCAGTCTACGTAGTCCATGTTCTACCATTTCCAATCCTATATATAAATGAGAAAAGAATAAAGACTTTGCAGCTTCACTTTCATATTTGGAAAAGCCACCCATTATCAGTCCTGCAAAAGACGAGCAGAAAACTAGGAGCTTAAAGGGCCAAAAGAATAAAACTGACAGTGATATTAAAAATACACCAAAACCCAAAAGACAGCCATAAAGTACACAGACTATAGCAGGATCCTGAAACAACAGTGTTCTAGTGAAATGCTGGGATTTGTCCACAGGAAAGCAATTAAAGGATTTGACCAATAATTGTAAAAAAGTCCTTAAACAAATTGTTTTCATATCCCTGTACAAAATGAAACATTTAAGAAACAAATTAGTAACACTTGTACATACTTTGTGCTTTTTGACAACATCATTAAGTGCTGGACATTAATAACTTAGTGTAAAGCATCAAAAAGTTATATTATGCAACAAAAAAGAACATAAACACAGTCAAAAAAATCCCCATCAGTTTCTACTTCATATGCCGCAGAATGATTTTTCACTTACATTTAGACCGATGCATTCCCAGCTTGAGGACCTTTTCAAAGTAATAATCTAGCACACACTGAAAAAAACCTCAACACTCACAATTCAGCAGAGCTGCAGTCCAGTTTCTGAAATTTTTATTTCTGTAGTTTCCATTTAAAATAGTTTCAATTTGGGTTTAATCTCTCATCCTGCTGGCTTTTTCAAGGTGGGAAAACAGTATAATATGCACACAGTATAGAAAGATGATCTTGTGCACAAAACCATGACAGACTTGGGACAGATGTCCAGTTTCAAGTACTGTTACAAACTTCTTTAATGTAAGTTACTATCTCTTTAAGCCTCAGTTCTCAGCCATAGAGTTGGGAAGACAAACTGGTCAATAGTGTTAGCTGTTCAGACACCACAGTTAAATGCTTAAATAAAACCAAACAAAACCACCCACCACACAAGTCAGTTAAAGAACTACCAGTAAAGAACAGGGCAGACTGACACCCAGGCCTAGGAAACCAAAAAGTAGAACTTACAGGACCAAAATATCTGTTGTTCATTACTTCTCAAGCAGGTGCCTTGAGGAATCAAGTTTAGCGTGATACCTTTACTGTGTGAAGGATCCAAGAAAAGGGTACATTCAGACTTGCAATGAATATACAAAAAATAATGAAGCTGCTACCTCATCAGTCAGGTGTAGGCTGAGACAGCCAAAAATAATAGGAAGAATTCCAATAGAGAAAAGAGCATGTATCTACTGTATCAACTCTTGAAGTAAAGGTGTCAGAAAAAATCCAGTGTGTGTAGAGTGGAAGAACAGCGAACAAAAACTTAAACAGGCTTCCTTTGCACTAGGGAGAGTAAATATAAATGCACTGAATTTCTGACCAACCATGAAAGAGTAAGACTGGTGAAGTCAGCTGTTTGTTACTGCAAACCAAGAGAGTCTTACTTGCCCCCAAAAATGCCAGCACCAAAAAGCAATAAAACAATAATGCAAACTACTTTTCCTTAGTCCTTACAGGCTTTGCACATATGTATTCTCCTGCTACTACTGAATGCAATTCTGTAAATCTAATCTCAACATCTAATCTTTAAAGTACAGAACTTCATTAACCAAGGTGCAACAGAGCAAAAATGTCTGCAACTGTGGGTACAGCAAGCAGCAATGCTGCGCCGGTGGACCTCCCCCAGTCAAATGCCAGACAAGGCAGAAAGTAATGAGATTTTTGTGCTTTAGAGAGAGTCAACATTCATGCACATCTCAATATTTGTGATCAGCAGTTCAGCTAGCCATAGACATATTTCTTACAGTGCATTTATAACCTTGGCTTTACTCCATGTCACTTGCTCTGCGCACAGACAAGTTGTCTATACTGTGCCATGTTACCTCTTTCTTATTGAGCATACTTGCTCTTCTGTCTGTGGGCAAATAACTCCATTTGTGACAAATAAAAGTTTCAGCAACCAGTTTAAACTCCTCATCAGACTTTTGGCATGGTTTGCAAAAAGCCTGCCAGCAAATTACGGCCACAAGCAGCAGTTGTTTTCACCAGGGCATTCTTCAGTGAGATCCCTCTCCTGCTACACTGCAGACATGCCCAACATACTGCAGCTTTTCAGCTACCTCTGCTGTGTAGTTCTCTCACCTATATCTCACATGAGAGGGTATACCCTGTAAGAGGTGTACCAGTGGTATGCATTTACTAGAGGAATGACTCCAAAATACACAGTGCAGCAATCTGCTCAAGAACTTATTAGTATAGGCTTATTTCAAATAAGAGACTACTTTGTCCTCTCTGGCCAGACAAGCAAGACGTGGAGTAAAAAAGGCAGAAGCAATTGCTGCTGTTCATACACAGCAGCTGACTAAAGGGGTGTGCTTTTCAATACTACCTCACATCTTTTCTAAGCCTTTTTTTCTGAAAAATAAACAGAAGATCAACACTGCCTCCTCTGAAGACACAGGCTATTTTCTTACACCTGCAAGCTTTACTGCTGTCTCCCAGGCCCCCCCCTCAGCAAACTCGCATGGATTACCAAAAAGAGGGACACCCAGACAGCCGGACTGATGGCTCTGATCAGGCAATAAAACTGCGAGGCCAGGTTCACAATGTACAGTGCAGAGATATTTCCTTACTGCATGCAGGTATTTAAAAAAATACTGCCAAACTGAGTTATGACAGAGCATGATTCTCCACATGATCAAAACATTCAGTTAAGTGAAACTGATTTTGTTGATTTTGCTTTTTCTCTTTAAACCTCCTCTTCACCCCCTAAATTATTCTAGTCTATGCATTAATCCCTTGCAGAATCTCTCTTGTTGTGCCACCTAGACACCCATATTTGCCTGGAAACTTTCATCTTGTCTCAACTGGAATCTTTCTCTTGGGAGTACACAGCCTGTTATACTGCAGTTCATTACTTTCAAAAAGAAACTGAAGACAAAGACACCTCAGGACTTAAATGGGCCATTGATGTTCTGTTGTAACCTTTACTTAAATGGCCAGTTTGGCTAACATGGCCTAAACAGACAGGGCACAAATCAGAAAGATTAAGCTCATGACAATGACAAAACCAGAACTCCATCCCAGATCACAGTAAGAGCTCTGAGCAGCATTTCTGCCTTACATGGGAGTGCTTCAGTTGTGCAGCTGGAAATTAAAATTCTATAAACTGGCGCTTTTGCTAGAACAGCAGCCCTTTATCACATTCGGGCACTGTTTATCAAAGTGTTTAACATATGACCAAGCCAGCAAAAGCACAGGAAAAGCAGAAAACTGAAGCACAAAGCAAGTCACTTGCCTAACGGTGCAGGCAAGACTGTGGCAGAGCCAAGAACTAAACATAAGCTTGTTTACATATCGGCGTATTGCCTAAGCTAAGATGACAATGAACATTTGTGCAGAACTGCTTCCCCAAGCACTATGTGGGCAACAGCTATCACACATCATACCAAAAGCTGTATGAACAAATACAACATTTAATTAACCTGCCAGAAAGCTAACATGGTCTAAGAAGCAGCCAGTGCCCAGCCTGGATCTGCTCCAGCCTCCCTAGACATCAATTCTAGTCATTTAGAGTCTCTGTTTGAGTTCCCCCATGAGGTGACCTTTACAAAATTCAGCTCTTCTGAAGATCATAGAATCATAGAATTGTTAAGGTTGGAAAAGACCCTTAAGATCATCGAGTCCAACCGCTAACCTGTCACTGCCAAGTCCACCACTAAACCATATCCTCAAGCACCATGTCTACCCTTCTTTCAAATACCTCCAGGGATGGAGACTCCACCACCTCCCTGGGCAGCCTCTTCCAATGCTTGACAACCCTTTCAGTGAAGAAGTTTTTCCTACTGTCCAACCTAAACTTCCCCTGGTGCAGCTTGAGGCCATTTCTTCTCGTCCTATCACTTGTTACTAGGGAGAAGAGACCGACCCCCGCCTCACTACAGCCTCCTTTCAGGTAGCTGTAGAGAGCAATAAGGTCTCCCCTCAGCCTCCTCTTCTCCAGACTAAACCACCCAGCTCCCGCAGCCACTCCTCATATGACTTGTTCTCTAGACCCTTCACCAACTTCGTTGCCCTTCTTTGGACACACTCCAGCACCTCAGTGTCTTTCTTGTAGTGAGGGGCCCAAAACTGAACACAGCACTCGAGGTGCAGCCTCACCAGTGCTGAGTACAGGGGCACGATCACCTCCCTGCTCCTGCTGGCCACACTATTCCTGATACAAGCCAGGATGCTGTTGGCTTTCTTGGCCACCTGGGCACACTGCTGGCTCATGTTCAGCCGGCTGTCATCCAACACCCCCAGGTCCTTCTCCGCCAGGCAGCTCTCCAGCCACTATTCCCCAACACTGTAGCGTTGCATGGGGTTGTTGTGACCCAAGTGCAGGACCTGGCACTTGGCCTTGTTGAATCTCATACCGTTGGCTCTGGCCCAACGATCCAGCCTGTCCAGGTCCCTCTTTAGGGCCTTCCTGCCCTCCAGCAGATCAACACTTCCACCCAGCTTGGTGTCATCTGCAAACTTACTGAGGGTGCACTCAACCCCCTCACCCAGATCATCAATGAAGATATTGAACAGGACCAGCCCCAACACTGAGCCCTGGGGAACACCACTCATGACTGGCTGCCAACTGGATTTGACTCCATTCACCACCACGCTCTGGGCTCAGCCGTCCAGCCAGTTTTTAACCCAGCGCAGAGTGCACTTGTCCAAGCCGTGAGCAGTCAGCTTCTCCAGGAGAATACTGTGGGAGACAGTGTCAAAGGCCTTACTAAAGTCCAAGTAGATGACGTCCACAGCCTTCCCCTCGTCCACTAAGCAGGTCACCTTATCATAGAAGACCAGGTTAGTGAGGCAGGACCTCCCTTTCATAAACCCATGCTGGCTGAGCCCAACCCCCTGGTTGTCCCACCTGTGCTGCATAATGGCATTCAAGATGATCTGCTCCATGACCTTTCCCAGCACCGAGGTCAGGCTGACAGGCCTGTAGTTCCCCAGATCCTCCTTCCGACCTTTCTTGTGGAGGGGCATCCCATTCGCTAGTTTCCAGTCATCTGGGACCTCCCCGGTTGACCAGGACTGCTGATAAACGATAGAGAGTGGCTTGGCGAGCTCATCTGCCAGCTCCCTCAGTATCCTTGGGTGGATCCCATCTGGCCCCATGGACTTGTGAACATCCAGGTAAAGGAGCAGGTCAGTGACTGCCACCTTTTCAACAACTGGGACTTCATTCTGCATACTATCTCCATCTCCCAGCACATAGGCCTGACAACCCTGAGGATGACTAGTCTGACTGTTATAGACCAAGGCAAAGAAAGCATTAAGTACCTCAGCCCTCTCATCTTTCGTGGCAAGGTTACCTTCCGCATCCAACAAAGGAAGGACATTCTCCCTGGCCCTCCTTTGTCACTGATGTATTTATAAAAACACGTTTTGTTATCTTTAACGGTGGCAGCCAGTTTAAGTTCCAGCTAGGCCTTCACCTTCCTAAACTTTTCCCTGCATAACCTCACAATATCCTTGTAGTCCTCCTGAGCCACCTGCCCCTTCTTCCAAAGGCGGTAACCTCTCCTTTTTTTCTTGAGTTCCAGCCATAGCTCACTATTCAGCCAAGCCAGTCTTCTCCCCTGCCTGCTCAACTTATAGCACACGGGGACAGCCTGCTCCTGCGCCTTTGAGACTTCCTTCTTTACTAACATCCAGCCTTCCTGGACTCCTTTGTCCTTCAGGATTGCCTCCCAAGGGACTCTGTTAACTAGACTCCTTAACAATCTAAAGTCTGCCCTTCTGAATTTCAGGGTAGTGGTTTTGCTGACCCTCTTCCTTACTTCTCCAAGAATCAAGAACTCTATCATGTCATGGTTGCTGAGCCCAAGACAGCCTCCAACCACCACATCACGCACCAGGCCTTCTCTGTTTGTAAACAGCAGGTCCAGCGGGGCACCTCCCCTGGCTGGCTTCTTACTAGCTGCATCAGGAAGTTATCTCCCGCACACTCCAGGAACCTCCGAGACTGCTTTCTCTCTGCTGCGTTGTATTTCCAGCAGACATCTGGTAAGCTGAAGTCTCCCACGAGAACAAGGGCTAGAGATTGTGAGACTTCAGCCAACTGCTTGTAGAGTACTTCATCTGTCTCCTCATCCTGGTTGGGTGGTCTATAACAGACTCCCGCCAGGATGTCTGCCTTATTGGCCTTCCCCCTGATCCTCACCCATAAGCACTCAACCTTATCATTACCATCACTGAGTTCCAGACAGTCAAAACACTCCCTAACATACAAGGCTACCCCTCTACCTCTCCTTCCTTGCCTGTGCCTTCTAAAGAGCTTGTGGATCAGGAAATTCAGTTACCTGCAACATCATTACATGGGACACCTCTTAAAACACAATGAAAAAAAAAAAACAAACAAATGTCTTCCAGTCAAGTTCAATAAAAGACAGTAATACCTTAATTTTCTGGTGAATATGCCTTAGTGAATCTGCTGTACCCATGTCCATGTTGTCACTGATGCACACAAAATCCAGCTTCATTTTTGTGTCCAAGTTTAACACTTTTTGGATTTCCTTCCTTGTGATCACAATGACCTCTACAACAAAGGAAAGTGGGATGAGATTAAGAAAAAAAGAAAAGAAAAATATTCATCACAAATAGGACACACTCACTTTTTATTTAGAAAACCTAACAGAAATGTCAAAAGGCTTGAGTAACATAACTGGGTTCTCCAACAAACCAAGCTCTTTTGGCAATAATAGCTTTTGAAGAAGAGAATTAAACTCCTAATTAATATGAAAACAATGTCTCCTGCTTTGCGTGGGTGGAGGGTTGTTACTGAACGGGACACATGCATGTGAGTGGCACGAGTATAGCAAGACAGAACAGAAATGTTTTCTATTGTTAGCAAGTGACTTCAACGGTATGTCCTCAAACAGACCAATGAGGCCCTGCATTAATGTCACCAACACTTTAGAGGTTTGTCTTTTGCCCTCCCTGATCTTGTATGATCTCTGTGGACACCACCACCAGCCATGGTATTACAATATGATCGTTAAACTATTTCCCAGCACCAGCTTGGAAGGGAGTGAAATAATATGTGAACAACAAACGCATTCCATCTATAAAAGAAAAAAGGTAAATGCATATTTGAAGGATATCAACAGTGGCGTAAAAGCATATTTTCCAAAATGAAGAATGTGAGAACAGAAGCTCTACAAAGAAAAGGCTGAGAAAACAAACCAGCAAAAAAACCTTTTCCCGAGCCTCAAAACTGGAAGGAAGAGTAAGAGTCAAACCCTCAAATTAAAATATTCTGCCCCCCCCCCCAAAAAAAACCCAACATCATAACATCATATTCCACATGGAATTTTAATCAAAAGATGTGCAAAATAATACAGCGCTCAGCCTAGGAAGCTCCTGTGCAAGATGAAAACATGTTAAGAATAAATCTGTATCATTCAAAACTGAACTCATCCTGAATCTCTTAACTGAAAAGAGAAAGGAACTGTAAACACGAGAATTGTGTGGCAGTTTAGTACCAGAGATACAGGAGGGCACCCCTCCCACTCCCATACCAGATGCCAACATGGATTTATAACAGGCTGAAGAACCTAGAGAAAGGGATTGAAAGCACACCTTGAATTGGGGAAAGAAGTAACCAATGGAGAAGGAATTGGTGTCAGGAGGAAGTTATGAGCCTACACCTCAGCATAAATCTGGTGAGCTGGACAAAGGTCCCCTAATATTTATTAGGAGACATGAAGCACTTGCAGCTGGGACAGAAGGGATGCAGTGAATCAGACTGAGGAACACCTACTTATTAATATAAGCAAGTATGAGGAACTAAAGCCTCCTCTAATACTTAGAATTATGATCCAGGGAGAGAACTCATGCCACTGGAATATTAACACAGAAACGTACAGCTTGGTCAGGAGGTGGAAGCAAGAGGGGAGCAGGAAGGTGGCAGCTTGTTTACTGAAGCTGCACATACAACCCTGCATGTCCAAATTTTCATAGGGGATAGATAAGCTGAAGAGCTATGTGTGAGAAAGGAGAAAGATCTGACCGTAACACCACCTACTAGTGGTCAAGAGTATCAAGTGGAAGCGGTTAGTTCTGAATAGTTATAGAGCCACACAAAACACAGGACCAGTTACAGAGAAGCTTTTAGCTACCTGTATATCCATACCACTGGATAAAAGTACGATCCTAGCAAAAAAACAGACAGGAGAACAGTCAAAGAAAGTGGACATTCAGAAATCAGGCTCAAGAAACAACAGGCAAAAAGCAATTCCAAGGGAAAAAAGTTCTTACGGATTTCTTACTGAAACAAAATAAAGGCAAAGTCTTAAGCTTGCTCTTTGCTTTGCTGCTTCACATTGAAGCGGTAAGAGGTTGACATAGATTACCACGAGCTGATCTTTACATCGTCATAAAGAAGCAGTCAGGAAAAAAGCCACATTCTTAGGATGAGGTACAGAATAATTGCACAGTCACGCAGGATAAGCAAAAACAAAAAAGCAGAAGAGCGAAGGACAAATACAAACATGAAAAATCTGAGCCACGAAGGGTGTCAGGAAGAAGTTTTATAAGTAGCAGGGGGAACACCACAGAAAGATTTGGTCCACCACTCAAATGGTAAACAAAAACCTAAACCCAGAAAATACTAAAGAACCTCACTGTATACTAAATACTGTTTTAGCTCTCCCAGGAAACAAGGTCCACAGGTGAGCATTACAAGTCTGCCACTTCACCCTGCCCTATGCTGTCCAAAACCTAGTACTTGGCTCCACGCCACAAAAACAAGGACTAAATGCCTCAGACCGAACAAGTAACCCTGAACTTCAGGCCAGACTGAAACAACAAACCAAACAATATCCCAAGAGAGCTGACACGCTTCTCACACTGCTCTTGTTAATGACTCAGAGAAAGAAACAAGTGAGACAGTCCCAGTTAACACTGGCAAAGACACCAACACTGGGAAAAGCATATAGATGGCAAAAGACTTGGTGCAGGGAGAAGAGGGGGAAGGGGGCTCCGGCACACGGGGTGCAGCCTACAGTAAAGGAAAAGACATGACATGGGCCAACAGCATCGCTCCAGTACAGAGAAGAGACCTCCTGCTAAAACAACTACCCCGATCCACAGAGCACCTGCGACAAGACATTAGACCGACACCGTGGGGGACACACACGACACAAACGGGAGTAGCAGGGGTGGCCCCGGGAGGTCTGAGGAACCCCGGGAAAGCCGTCGCCTCCACCCCCGCCTCAAGCCGCCGTCGCGCCTCACCTTCGAAGCCGGCGCGCTCCAGCAGGTTCAGCGGGTACCAGAGGAGGGGCCGGTTGCCCACCGGGAGCAGCGGCTTCGGGATGCTGGCGGTCAGGTCCGTCATGCGGGAACCGCCGCCCGCCGCCATCACCACGGCCTGGAACTCCATGCTACAGAGAGAGCACCGGGACGAGGCCTCACTCGACCGCAGCAGAACCGTGCCAGGCCGAGCCCAGCCGGGTCGGGCTACGACCGGTTCGGTTCAACATGGCCCAGCTTTAGCCGGCAGCAGTTCTCGGAGGCGTGGGCGGGATCCCCGCCCCCCCGCGCCCCTCTCGGCCCGCCCGGAGGTGCTAGGCCCTCCTCCCCACCCTGCCGTTACCTCCGCTCCTGCCGCCGCCGGCTCCCCGCGCCTCACTGACAGGACAGGAATGGCGGCGCCGGCCGGCACTGCGCATGCGCGCGGAGAGCCGAGCGGGTCGATCCCGGACACCGGCCGTAGAGCGCCGATAGGCTCAATCTCCTTGCTCGCCTTGCTGCCATCGGCTCCTCCCGACCAGGGCAGCGAGAAGAACACCGAGGGAAGGATCCCAGGCTGCGGAGCGCCGAGTCATGGATGCCCGGCCGACCGCGGGCGGGGCTCGGCGGCGGAGCGCCCCCAGGCGGCCGGAGGTGGGGCTGCAGGCGGGGGGTGCTGAGGGTGCGGGCACGGTGCGGGGGAGGTGCATCGGGGGACAGTCTGCAGGGTGCGTGGCGGGGTGGGCAGGCCGCAGGGTCTATGGCAGGGGTGCAGGCTGCAGAGTGCATTGGGGGCAGCCTGCAAGGTCTATGGCGGGGGCGGGGGGCAGTGTGTGGGGTGCATTGGTGGGGCAGCTTGCGGCCTCGCTCCCCATTCACACCGTGTCCGGGGAGGTGACAGGACCCACAGCCCCCATACGCATGCCCTGCTCTTCACCCTGCAGCACCCCATGCCGGCACAGCACCCAGCAGACAGTGCCATGCTGGCCCCCTCAGCTGCAACACTGGCCAAAACCACTCGAGTCTCAGCCCTGGAGAAGCACAGACACAAACAATACCTGGGGCAGGATGGCAGGATCCAGCCCTGCAGTTTTATTGAATCCAGTGTCCCTGGGGTGGGCAGGTCCCACGGCACGAGGCGCCTGGGGGCCTCACTCATCCCAGGCGTTCTTGTCGGTGTCAATGGACATGCAGTTGTACACTGCGTACCGCAGCAGCTCCTCACAGGCTTTGGCCCTGTGCGGGGAAGGCTGGGTCACAGCCGTGATGGGCACCAAGAGCCCCACACTTCCCTCCCCAAGTCCGCCCAGGTGTCCCCTGCGGCAGGACCTGGGGACCCTGGGAGGGGACCCCAATGCCAGCCCCAGGGAGGTGGGGAGCATCCCCATCCCCCGTCCCCAGCTCCACTCACGAGGAATAGTTGGGCAAGAAGAAGGTGCAGGAGCACGTGGAAGCCTGTGGCATGAGGTCCAATGCATCCAAGCTTGGGAGAAAGGAGAGACAGTCAGACCCTGGCACAGCACAGGAACCTTGGCATGGTGCAGGGACCCCGGCACAGGCAGGACAGACTCACTTTGCCGTTTCCGGATAGACAGTGATCTGAACTGGGAGGCGGCTCCGTCCAGTGACAAACTTGAGGAAGCGGCTGAGATCCTCTGAGGGGAAGGACAGGGCTTAGGTCTCAGGGGCAGGGACAGGACCATCCCAGTCACTGCCATTGTGGCAGGGTCTGCCCTTGCAGAAGCACCAGGAGCACAGGGCAAAGCTAAGGGATGCTCTCAGGACCCTGGGAAGGGCCAGGCAGGATGACCTCAGCCAACTCCCAGGGAAGCACCCAGTAAGCATCCCCAGGGCGCAGGGCAGTGGGTACCCCATCCCCTAGCCCACCCCACTGCACATGAAGAGCAGGGAAAGGCTTGGGATTGCTCACCGCTGGTGAAGTTGTTGAGTGCCTCCAAGAAGTTCTGGATACGGGTGTCATCGGAGGGAAAGTCCTCAAACGTGACTGTGATAAGGGACGTACAACAGCTTTGTCAGAAACTCCCAGCAAAGCAAATTAACACACATCCATCCCATTCTTCTATGATAGCCCAGAGCAAAGGCAGGAGAAGACGACACCCTCTGCTCTCAGTGAGTCCTTGAAAGCCCCCAGTACCCAAAGGCAGGTGGAGAAATAGAGGTCCCAGTTTGCAGGGTGGCCATTCACCTCTACTCACAGTTGCCAAGGTCCAGAGGGACCAGAGAGGGGACTGGTGGGGTTTGTAGCTAAATGTGAAGCATCCCAGCCCTATCCAGGATCACTCTGGCTCATCCTCCCCCAGGCTCCCTGACACCCCACAACCAGGGACTCAGCATGGGGCAGGATGCGTGCGCAGGGTGAGCATCATCGAGGGGAGCCCCTGCCCATGCAGGGGGCTAGGAGCAGCTTTGGGCTGGCTCTGGCACTTACTGAACCTGCGCAGTTCAGCCACTGTGATCTCGGGGTCCCCGCAGACATTCTTCTCCAGCTGCTGCCAGGTGAGCAGGTCCAGCACAGGCTGGGGCACCACGCGGAGCAGCCCGGCACGCATAGCTGCGATCTGGAGGAGGCACAGGAGGGGTCCCATGCCACTGCAATGGGTCTGAGCCCAGGGCAGCGAGCCAGGGCACCAGGGGTAGGGACCACAGGACCCTAAAAGGCATCCCCAGGGCTCATGGGCATCCTGGGCATGGGATTCATAGAGGAACTGCCCAGCTGGACCTGGTTTTGGGGACACGCTTTTGCAGCTACCAACCTCATAAGTACCAGGAGGGCTTGCCACAGGGGCAGGGTCCCCTTGGAGCCACTCCAGTTACCTGCTCCTTGCTCTCCTCCAGTCGAGCCTTCTGCACCAAGCGGATGAACTCCTTGCGGTCCTCATAGCGCACCACAGTGCTGCTGCCATTGGGGATCAGCTCCACTACGCGCTGGTCACTCCGCACCACCGTGTAGGTCAGTTCTCTGCCAAACATAAACTCGAAGGCTTCCCTGTCCACCCCCTCCAGTACCTCCAGGAGCTTCACCTGCAACCCCAGTGCGCGAAAGCCATCACAGTGGAGCCGGATCAGCCATGGGAGTGCACAGCACAGCACTGCCCTGCTGGTCCCCAGCCCTGCTCACCAGCTCCGAGTCCACAGCAGCGAAGTCCTTGCTCCAGCTGACCTCCTCCCCTGCCAGCTGCTTCCACACTAGTGCCGGCAGAGACAGGATCTGCCAAAGGGATCAAAGATAAGCATCCTCCCCGTGTCCCTCCTTCACCCAAGGGCAGCCCCTCTGCCCGAGACATGGCATCCCCCACCAAGCCCCCCCACCAGCTGGGGAGGTTCTGTTGTGCTCACCAGAAACTCCTTGCTCCTCAGGGCTGCTCCCATCAGCTGCCCGATCCACTCGTACTTGGGGAAGTCCTTGCAGGAGGGGTTGGGGATGTACATGTCTCTGGTGTCACTGCTGCTGTTACCCTGTAGGAGAGAGGCTTAGGACCCACAGACACAGGTGTGACCAGCCCAGCATGGTCCCTCCTGCAGCCTCCCTCTCCATCACCCCTCTGCCTGCCTCTCCTGCCCTTTACACCCTTCCAGGAGATCTCCACCACTGGGGTACAAGAACAGCCCCCCCAGCCAACAGCCTTGCGAGTGTTAAGACAGGACTAACACCCCAAAATATTGCAACTAAGGGACAAGCCCCCACGCTCTGCTGAATTTCCCGGAGGCTGGGACAGGCGGACAGCAGGGTGCCAAACCTGGTTGGAGGTGCGCACGAAGAAGGGCAGGGGCACGGGGACATCACCCGAGCTGGGACACAGCTCCTCCGACACGTCCGACAGGCTGTCTCGAAAACCACCGCCTGCAATGGGGGCAGAGGCTGGTTAGTGCCAGACATACTGGTGCCAGATGCTGAGTCGCAGGATCTGGCCAAGCCACCGCCTCTCCATGGGGCAGGGGCAGTGCTGGGGCCATAGGGGAGATGCAGGGACCACCCCATGTGTGCAGAGCGGGGCAGTCTCCCACAGAGCATCGGGGACGGTGTGGGCACCCTGCCGCAGTGGGGGACCCACTGAGCCGAGCTGTCCCCCAGCATGAGAAAGCCCAGGGGAGAGCCCCAGGCAGGTGGGGAGAGCTCTTACCATTGTCGATGATGCCCTCAGTGATGAAATCGCACTCCCACCACTGGCTGTAGCTCGTGGGCCACCTGTGGGGAAGCAGAAGCCCCGTGCACCTCCCTTCTCCAACAGAGCCAGCAGCACCTGGCATCCCCCCACCCCTCACTCCGGGGAGGTGATACCCCGCAAATAAGATGTGAAGACCTACCTGTAGTCCAGGGGCTGATTGTGCTTGGAAGATCTGAGGCCTTCATACAGCTGGAGAGGAGCAGAGCGGAAAGGCGATGAGATGCAACGGGGGCAAGCGGTGCTGCATTGGCAGGTACCCAGCGCGAAGCACACGTTGCCGTACCTGGGTGAAGATGGCATTCCTGCAGCTGGGGTCCAGCGCGGGGTTGGCACAGTGCTCCCGGGCCAGGTGCCGGTTGATGTACAGTTTTGGTGGGGTGTGAGGAGGGGTGCTCTCCGAGGACTGGAGACAGTGGACGATGAGGGCTGCGCCCTGCTTAGACAGCAGCAGGAATGGCTTCATGCTCTAGCAGAGGATGAGCAGGGGTGGTTAGAGGCCTGATCCTGCCACGACGTGTCGTCTTTTCCCCTCCCCAAGCATATCGCACACTGTTGCAGGGGATGCTCAGCTCTACCCACCCCTCCGGCAATGTCCAGCACGGCAGCTTTCAGCATGAGCCCTGGGCTGATCTGTCCCCATCAGATCAAGGGGGACATGCCACAGCCCCAAGGAAAACCAGCCAAGCCCTTGACGAGATGCTCCTACCAGCACTATCCACGGGGAATCTGGCAAACGCTTACCCTGAGTGCATCGAAGGTGCCGATGCTGTCCTCAGAGAGGGGTACCAGGTAATGCAGGACACTGTCCAGGAGGTGGACAAACCTGGAGACCAAAGAGGAGCAGTGTGAGGATGCGAAGGGGTTGGCAGATGTGTGGAGCCTGATACACCCGCAGCATTTCATTTCACTGCAGACAGCCCCAGGCATGCACCAAGCCCAGGCGCCATGTTCCCTGCATATAGATCTCCTCAAGCCCATGGAGGGACCCTGGCACACCAAGGGGAGCACCCAACCAGCACCCTCTGGCCAAGCACTTTATTTTGTACCCCCCAAGAGAAAGCTGCAAACAAGGGCATCCCAGCCCACACCACAGCACTGTGGCTGACTCGCTGCAGAGGGTCTCTCTGAGAGGCCAGTACTGACCCCAGCCCGGGGCTGCCCTTCAGGCAGTGGGGTGGGAGACTCTGCATTGTAGGCTCCCCTTGCCCCACGCTGGCACCGTAAGCAGCCACGTTCAGATGGGGAGCACCAAGCTAAAGTCCCTGCTGCACGCAGGAAAGGAGCTGGCAGACTTTAAGCAGATACATGCAACCCCTTGCTAGAGGCCAGGGCATGGTCCTTCTCAGGGCCTGGGCTCGCTGCGGGGATGGCACCATCCCAGTGCCATACCTCTGAATGAGCACAGCCCGCCGGTACAGCACAGCTGCGTCCACCCCTTCCAGGAGAGGGTAGCGCACCAGCCGGGCTGGCTGGAACATGTCGGCATTGAGGATCAGGTCCCACTCCCAGCAAGACTTGATCTTAATCCCTCGCAGGCGGACATTGTAGCCTTGGTCTGCCAAGAAAAGGACAGTGATGCTGCATGTGCAGCTGCAGCTGTGCGGCTGGCATGGCCTGGATACTGCAACTGGGGACTAGGAGCCCCTGGCACCTGCGGCATCACAAAGCTCATTCCCCAGCTTTTCCTCCAACAGACCCCAAAAAGCAGGTGGTGTGGCAGGAAGAGCCCGCAGGTGCTGGGACCAGCTGCAGGTTTAGGGCCGGGCTGGGCTGGCAGCCCCAGTCTGGCAGTGCAGACTCACCCCGGCACTCCAGGATGCGGATCTCCAGCACCTGCAGGTAGGTCTGCATGTCACGGAGGATGCAAATGTCCTGGAAGCTGTTCCTGTACATAGCACAGAGGGAGATGGCAGAGCTGCAAGGCACAGACACCGGTGAGGTGGCTGGCGAGGCGCCAGCCACTCCAGCTCCCCACTCGAGGCTGTGCCACCACCCGTGGCAAAAGCCCCCGCCTCACCAGGGCTGCAGCAGGAGGGGACCAAGCAGAAAGAAGAGGCTGTCAGAGGTACACAGATGTCCTGAAGAATATGGAAACTACATCCAAAGAGCCAGAAAAAAGCATAAATTCAAAGCAGAACAGAAAGGTGAGATGGCCCAGAGCATGTCGCCATTCCCATGGGGTCTCAGTGCATCTTGCATCTGCACATCCATCCTTCAAGTTGAGCTGGTCACACGAAGTGTTTTGAAGGAAACAGGGATTTGTGGAGATGAGTGCTTTGGTAAGTGATTCCCTTGTATTTCCAAAGCCCTTGGCAAGGTCCTGTCAAAGACCTACGGGCATGTAGGGAAAAACCACTGCAACTGCCCAGACGCAGTGAGGAGTTGGCTCCTGCCACTAGGAAAGAGACCTTGGCAGTCTCATGGATGCTTCTTCAAAGACAAATCCCACTGCTCAGCCAAAAAGAAGGCAAACAGGCAAGTTTTGGGGAAGGAGGAGGAGATCTTCGCATCCCTGTGTAAACCCCTGCCTGCCTTCAGAAGGGTGCTGCAGAGCCAAAGCAAAGAGAGAGAGGTGAAGCACCCCAGGACTTCTCAGCTACAGCACAGCAGAGGTGCTCAGAAAGGAGACAGCAGCAGCACATGTCCCCAGAGGCAAGGAGGTGGAGCAGAAAAGACTCCCAAAGTCACCAAGCAGGAGGAAGCACGCCGCAGCCCAGCTCCCACAGCACGGATGAGGAGCAGGAGTGGAGATGAAGGCGCTTGGTTGGCACGTGGAGGCGGGGGTCACCATGCTTGTGGGGACAGATGTAACCTGCATCCAGGGACCCGCAGAGAGCCACCGTCACCTCCATGTCACTCATGACTGATCCCAGCCCTTTCCCAAGCGTCTGCTCAGGATGCAGACACAGCTTGGGTGTTTGGCCCAAGCTGGACCCAGGCTGCTCCTCCCTTGTTACTCACTCATTAATAAGGACAGTTCTCAGGTGCTGCAGCTTGTTCGGTGCCCCACCATACACAGCCACCCGCCTGGGTATGTAGGAGTTGGCCTGCCCATCCAGCATCAGCCACAGCTTCCTGGGGACAAGAAGAGCAATGGGCAGCATTGTCCTCCCCTCCTGAGCTGCCTGGACATGGAGATGCCCCTGGAGATGTCCCAGGGCTGGAGGCAAGACTATGTCCTCCTGGGGTACATCTGGCAGCAGCTGCGACCCATGTCAACCCTGAGCCCCCCACTGCAGCCTGGGGAAAGCTGCTTTCAAGAGTAAGATGGTGTTTTGCCCCACACCCTGCCCATCCCTGACACAGCTACCAGGGAGACAGGACACCCGAGGTCTCACTTGACAATGGTGCCTTTCTTCATGTGGAGGCGCACCCAGTGCTGCCCTGGGGGCCCGTTGCTTTCCCAGAAGGTGTATGTCTGGTTGTCAGTCAGATGGGCCACACCGCAGTCCTCCTGCAAGAGTGCAGCAAGTGGAGGGAGGGAGCTGAGCATCCTTGGGCACACCATGGCCACTCCTGGGACAGGTCCCATGGGGCCAGAGGAGGTCAGGACCAGGCCAGCCGCTCAGTTCAGTGGGCTACAGCTGGATGGTGGCTCCCACACAGAGCCAGCTGGGCATGACCACAGACACCTCACAGAACCCCAGAGACACAATGGAGTTCCAGATGCCCAACTCCTTGCAGCTTCACTACAGCAGCAAAATCCCACCACCAACCCCTGCCCCTTGCAGAGGGGACCGCCACTGCCAGCTGCTCCTCCCTGCAGCTGCAGTGATGCTCATGTGTCTCACGGTGATTTTCAGCTGAGGAGGACCCCAGCTACGTACCATCTGCGAAGAGACCTCGATGCTTCTGAGGTGCTCCTTGGCGCAGTCCCCATGCTGCAGTCGCTTCTCGCTGTGATCGTACAGGAAGCGTGCCAGCTCCACGTCATGCTCGTAGCTCCAGCCCAGGGGTGTGGACCTGCAGGGGGACTCGGTGTTAATGGGACAGGGAGACCAGACTGCACCACAAACCTGCCCACCAGAACTGTGCAGCTGCCCGAGCTTGATCGGCTGCAGCCCCTCATGGTTACCCCATCGGGATGGTACCAGGCAGCTGTCCCTGCCACAGGCAGACAGCACAGCTGTATGTCACCAACGCCACCCCGGGTGTTTATGGCCACCCCAGCCCAGTGAGAAGAGCACCATGCAGTCACTCCAATGCTCTGTGGTGCAAAGGCTATGTTCGCTTGAGCAGTGTTGAACAGTATCGATGTAAAAGGCATCCCGCGGCACCCATCCTCCTCACTCCCGACCCTGAAACCAGTTCTGGCCCCACAGACATGTCCAGGCCCTGGCCGGCTGCCCCCTGGGCTGCTATAGTACCACTCTAGGAGATGTACCGAAACTTCTGCACTGCAGCCTCATCCTGTTCGACGAATCTGGGCTTCTCTCCCAGGTGTATGGAGTACGTCAGGTCCACCACTTGTTCCCAGCTGGAGCAGCACCAGTAGAGGAGTCACACAGTGAAAAGATGGGTCAGTGCTCAGCGTGCCCAAGTGTTACTGCCTTAGTCTGGAGTGGAGGCAATGGTAGGGGACCAGTGATGTCACCCAGGGGGTGAGAGCATCCCTGCACCCTAGTGCAGGCTGGGGTCGAGCTGGGAAACCGAACCCTGCACATGGCCTTCCATCACAAAAATCAAATATGAGCTCTCTCATTGCTGTGTTACCTCCACCACATCACTCAGCCCAAACCTGAGTGCCTCAGAAACCCCCTGGCATCACCTTTATCCTGTGCAGGTGCTGCCACAAGCAAACAGGATTAGCCTACGAGGGGGCATCCTCCTGACCACAGGTGGCTCGGCAGGGACGTGTCCCACCTGCGCTGGAAGTAGTGCGCTGGATGTGCCCAAGGGATTTGGGGTGGCTGGTATGCGCGTCCTCTGTGGGTACCAGCTACACGTGCCTCCAAGCCCACAGCCCGGCCCCTATCTGGGGTGCAGCAAGCTGGGGCCATACCTGGCTGCGGGTTTATAACCAACCCCGAGTACTTTGTGCTGCCACTGAATCTTCTCCGCGGACTCAACGGGCACCAGCTTATCTCCTCCCTCTCCAAACCTCTGCGCCAGGATCCAGCCCTCGGCCAGGCGACGGCTGCTCCTGTGCTCCTCCAGCTGCTCCTGAAAACACATCCCGGCTCGCCACGGCTGCCGGGACCCAACGCGCCCCCGGGGCGGTTCCCGGCTGCGCGGCGGCCTCCCAGCCCCGCCGCCGTTACCTTGCTGAGCTTCACCCAGAGCCCGGCGCCGTTGCAGTACTCCTCGCCGGTGGCGCGGAGGCAGCCGCCCTTCCGCACCTCGATGGTGGCCCGCGCCGCCCGCTTGCCGCCCCGCGCCGGCCCCGGGCTGTCCCAGACGCTGAGCAGGCTGCGGGCGGCGGCGGCGGCGGCGGCGGCGGCGGGGTCCTTGCAGATCTTGTACTGCACCTCCCGCGGCACGTAGCAGAGCGCGGCGGGCAGCGCCTGGGCGCGGCGGAAGCACTCGCTGCACTGCAGCAGGAACCGCAGCCGGCCCAGCACCTGGTGCGGCGCTTCCCCGCCCGCACGCATCGCGCACCGGCGCCCGGCTCCGTGCGCCGCGCCGCCCCGGCGGTGCCGCTGCCGCTGCGCCCCGGGCTGTCCCGGCGCCGCTTCCCCTCCGGCGGCGCCGCTGCGCCCGCCTCCGCCTCAGGCCGGGCCCGGCCCTCCGGGGCCGCCCCGGCGCCGCTCCGCCCCAGCCCTTCTTCACCCCTCCCGGGCTACAGGCCTCCCGCTCCTCAGCGGGGTGCTGGTGCGGGGCCGCTGTGGGCCCCGCTTTGCCAAGGTGCCACTGTGTTACACCCACCCCGGTCCCGGGTCACCCACGTCCCCTCGCCCCGTGGCTTAAGACTCCACTCCCTCCTGGCCTCCAACGTGTCTGTCACTGCCTGCATCCCTACAAGCAAAGAGGGCGTCCCGGTGGGGTCGGGGCTTAGGGCTGCACCTCCAGCATGGATAGGGAAAAGAGGGGAGCAGGCATCTTGCTATGGGGACAGAGGGGTCCCAGCTGGCTGGGGGACATACTACTGCCCAGGCAGGCTTGCAGTGGTGGGAAGGCTCTCGGCACCCACTGGGGAAGATGATGGGCTTCCCTACCCAGGAGCAGCTTTACCCCATGCAGCAGCAGAATCCTGACAGCGGGAGTGAGGCCGTGACACCCAGCAGCACCCAGCCACCCCAGAACACTGGCAGTGTGTCACCCTACATCATATCTGCCTGTCACATACCACAGTGAGGTGGTGGCAGAAAGCAATTCAGCTCCACCCCACATTACCTGAATGTCTCTAAGCTGGGCACAAAGAACTGTTTACGGATCAGGAAAAAACTGGGCTGGCAGAGCTCAAAGGTCCCCCAGTCCCTACCAGCACCTGCCTGCTCTCCTGGCAGGTTAGAGTCCAGCTCCTTCCCTGCCTCCAAAGGCAGGGTACAAAGAGAGGTCTGACAGCTGTCACCCCTGCACCGTTATCTATGGAACAGGCGTGACCGTTCCTCATCAGGACCAAAGTGCCCTGAACCACAGTGTGAGAGAAATGCAAAGTTCTGCCTTGATCCCAACTGTGCCCACCGCAGCCAGGAGGGTCCCGTGCCCTCCCTCCACAGCCACATCACCGTATAAAACTTGTTGCAGGGCTGCTGCAAAGGGTTGAGCCAGTTAATACTCTGACCCACCTCCACGACACCGCCTTGTGTGCAAAGGATATCATGGGGCCAGTTACTGCTTCTCCTCATGACACCAGTCTCCATCACTAATACAACAGAAAGACAGAGGAGCCCCAGCCAGACCAGACAAATCATCAGGAAGGCCAGGAGTAGTTAGTTCATTTTTATTTTAGATCCTACATGAGGTAGGGACAGACAGATCCTGTCGAACTATTTATAGCTTGTCATACTCCAGGGTATTAGTGGAATAACAAGAACAGCTAGACTACACGTGCGTTATTAATCACCTGAAGCTATTCTATGACAATTCAGCAAGCTGAAGTCAGGAGAGAGCAAGTGGTTACACAGCGCCGTCACGGCATCAGTCCCTCCCCCAGCTCGTCCCTACCCACCCTGTAAAGCTGCAGCTCTGGCACACCCAGATGCCTCCTCTTCTCAGCAGCACAGGGGCACCAGCACCTTCCTCAGGATAGCACTGGCTGAAAATCGATCTCGACCAACTTGAGACGGGGTGGGGACGCACAGCCTCTGGTTCCTGGTGCCCAGGAGGGCTCCCTCACCCCAGGCCATGTGCAGCAGGAGTCTGGGACAGGGGCACTTCACTTGTGTCTTCTCAAACATGGTAGGAGACAAATCCTACCCACAGCTTTAGAGATTGGAGGAAAAGGAACATGACCCAGCACTGAAATAACACCTACTGTGGGCCCGAGTTTGGCTAGAGCTGAGACAGGCTGACCCTTTCCACAATTTGCTGGGCTGTCATTGCAGCATTCAGTTTGCAATTGGCTTTAACACACCATGGACAAGACAGAGGACCACACGGAGGAGATCCAGGTGGGTTACCAGCTCCCCCTTTGCAGCTCACCTGTGCACAGCAAACTCAACAGCATGATCTGTGGGTTTTCTCAGCATCTTTACTCAGCAGCCATGTTCGTCCAGACCCTCTGACCACACACTAAATGACCTCAGCTCAGACCTTGCTGCAGCAATGGGCTCTTCCTGCAACTAGAAGTGCTTTCACAGCTCTCTACACCCTGATATAACACTACAGCAGCAGCTGCTGCCATTCTCCAACATGTACATGGCCATAACACAAAATGGACAGTAAATCAATGGTATATACAGTAAAATGTTTTTTTCAATATGCTTGTAGGGGTTAAACCCAGACCATCCTGGATGAGCTCCCAGCTGCAGCATTCCTGCTAGGGCCAGGGTCCTGTTAGTGCAAATATTTTAAAAATAGAAATCCCCATCACCAGCTAGATCCTTTCCCCAGAGCTCCAGCAAGCCCTTGGGCAGCACTTTTTTCTCAGCAGCAGGAAATAAACCCAAGGGTGTGAAAGGTCAGGGGCTAAAAGGCCTTGCTGGGAGGAAGAGTAGAGAAATGTGGGAAATATGGGAACAGCTATTGTTAATAACTCCCCAGTTATCAAGTGCTTCAGGTTAGGGAGGACCTAGATCTGAAGCCAGAAGGGCAAGACTGGAAGTTAGATCAGATTGCCCAGGGCTGTAAGACAAGTTTTGAGCATTTCCAAGGATGGAGATGGCACAATGCCTCTAGGGAAAGATCCCACCGCTTCAGGCAGGCTCTGGTCTCAGAACTGCCCTGCACGTTAGGTCTCTCTTCATCACAGAGGGCTGGGACTGTGTACACAGATGATGAGAGGGAACAGAGCTGTCCAAGCATCTCACCCCTCAGTGAGAAACCTGAGCTGCTCTGGGTACCTCCATGATTACCTCAGTTACCCTCTGTCAGCTGCCGTTGCTTCCACCAAGGCCAGGGTCACCTGTCAGGTATGTCTCAGAGATGCCTGTTCCCCCACAGTTGGTCACCCCAAGCAGCCCCAGCTGCCACTTAGGCCTGCCCATTGCAACCAGTGACATCAGCTCACCCTGCACCAAAGACTAAGGCCATTTTATCCATCCTGCCCTGAGCCACTCATCAATCAACCACGCCCTGCCTGGCAATAAAGCACCAGAGGAGTCAATTTTTCTTGCTACTTCTAGTTCTGCTCAGTAAATAATGTGACCCCCTGCTGATCTCCCTTAGAGACAAGTGGGTAAGGCTGGAAAAGGCAGGATTGATTTCACTCAAACATCGATGGCCAGGAAGGATCTAGGATGGATGATTTCAAATCCCAGGCTCGATACTGAAGTCTCCTTCACAACACTCCTGACCGAGGCCAAGCCAGCAGATCAAAGTCCTTCCACCAGCTCGCTCGTGCCCATTTAAAACAGACACCCTAGGAAGTGACTCAGCCACCAGCATGGAAAGGTGTCACACTGGCTCTGCTCCTGTCCACGCTGGTCGCCGAAATCAGCCACAAAGCCACAGAGCTCAATTCTCAGAAAACTCTAGGATATATAAAAAAACCCTTCTCCAGCAGATGGGACCACACCCACCCAGCTGAGAGAGAAGGCTCTGCTGCAGGCAAGGGCTGCTAGAAATGGCTCCCACTCACCACGATGCGAGATGGCAGCACATGCTCTCTTCTGGTCCTACATCACTTTTAGTACAACCCCCCTCAGGAGGTCTGGGAATACAGCAGTTTCAAAGGAAACTGGTAAAGGGAAAGGACTTGGTTTGCAACTAGAAGTGATTTCTGGATGACAGACTCCTTCAACAGAGGAGAAAAAGGCATGAAGCGTTAAGACGGGGTAAATCTTAACTCACAGCTTTAGCCCCACTCCGGTGAAGCCCCTGTGACTCAGTGGCTCTTAGTCATAGTGGTCCAACAGACCACACGGGCTGAAGATGGAGCTGGGGATATAAAAGTGAACCAATATCTGGTAGCTCACACTGCTAGACAATGACTAGCCTTGCCCAGGGCTGGGAAGATCAAGGAACATTTCCAGTGGTCTTGAAGCTGTAAAGCTTTTATTGCCCACTCCTCACTCACACAGTGTGTGTCCATCTGCTCAAGGAGCTCCAACCCTTGGTACCCACAGTCTCTCTGCTCCCCTGGGGCAAAGGCTTCCCCTGTCCACCTGAAACCTCCACCTACCTCCCCATGGCAGAGGGGAGCAGAGTCTGGTGCTGCCATGCCTGCTACTGCTCTAACCCCTGCTATCTAGAAGAGCTTGGCCCTGCCTACACATCTCCATGACAAGTAGAACAGCTTAGTTGTAATAACTGGCTTTTAGGGGACAACCAAGGCTCAAAAAGCCTGGGAGAACAGCTGCTAGGCCACCAACACACCAGATGCAGAACAGAAAGTTACAGAGCAGGAGGGAAGCAGACGGTTCCCACCTCCTGTAGGGGAGCAGCTCCCTAAGCAGCCACTGCTGTGCAAGGGGTGCAGGGAACCATGGGTGGTCACAGGAACTGGGATTTTGTGATGTAAAAGCACGGGAGCCCTTTCCTGGCATCACCCGCCGTCCTGCTGTGCAGGTCTGTCGTGACACCTGGTGGCCGGAGGCACCTCTGCACCACTTGCTACCAGCCTGCCCCATTTCTTCTTAAACTTAGACAAATTATCTCATTTCCATGACCTCAGGTGAGAGCAGGAACAAGGCAAGGGAATGCGGTCAGGATACTCAGGCTAGGACAAAATGAGCATCTCTGAGCATCCCTGTTGTCTCAGCAGCAGCTCACAGTTCTCTGTCCTGTGCCATAACCTGCCGTGGCCCTACCCCACTTCTGTTTGGAGCAGAGCACAGCCTCAGAGGAGCAAGAGTTGTGGAGCTGCAACTGGGACACGTGGACAAGAAACTCATTACAAAAAGCCTACCAGACTTTTCTGATGTATGACGGCTGGGCTAGGGTTTCATTATTGCCATCACATTTACACGCCAAGCTAGGTCCTACCCTGCTGAAGACCCAAACCTCCATGTCCAAAGAGGTGCTGGTTACCACTGCTAGGAGCCAGGCTTCACGCCTAGATGTTTATTATATATACACATCCTGGGAGGACAAGGGAGCTCTTCCCACTACACAGTTTTGTTGAAGAATTGTCCATGCTGCTCGGTCAGGCTGCAACATCACTCTTCCCAAGGACTCATGTCTGTGTCAATGGCCACGCAGTTATAGGCAGCATAGCGCAACTTCTCTTCACATACCTTGGCTCTAGGGATGGCAGGAATGGGGGTAGGGAAGAAAACAACAACAACAAAAAAAGACAAGGAGGAGTTGCCACTGCTGCATTTGCCAGCTGAGAGGACAAGATGCTTTCTGAGATGGAGGCTATGGTTCCCCAACTGCTCACAGAGAATCACAGCAGCCACATGGTACAGGCAGGGGGACATAAGCGTGGCAAAGCAATGGGGTCCTATGAGTCAGCACCAAGGTTAAGAAGAGAGATGAGACACACAGTCCCCCAGGTGTAGGGAAACACCAAAACTTACGTGGCATAGTTGGGCAAGAAGAGGGTACTGGAGCAGGTGGACGACTCCGGCAAAGCATCTGTTGTCTCAGAGCTTGGGGAGAAGGTGACAAAC
Source organism: Phalacrocorax carbo (assembly GCF_963921805.1). Taxonomy (NCBI): domain Eukaryota; kingdom Metazoa; phylum Chordata; class Aves; order Suliformes; family Phalacrocoracidae; genus Phalacrocorax; species Phalacrocorax carbo. The sequence continues at coordinate 50,717,293 of NC_087518.1, read as the reverse complement.
TGGTCAGAACCAGCAGGCCAGTGAGACAGGGCAGACCAGACCACACGCCCCTTTGGTGTGGGATCTGTCAGCCTTGCAGTCTACAGAAGAATGGACTCACCCCATCTTGTCTGGATAGATGTAGATCCGTGCTGGAAGGCGGCTTCTGCCAGTGACAAATCTGAGGAAGCGGCTGCGATCCTCTGTGAAGGAAAAGCAAAGACATCAGCAGGCCCTAGAGGGATGTGAAATGGAGTACAGCCACATCCAGGTATCCCCAGTGCTAGCAAGCAGTTCCTTCCGCCCAGCTGCTTGCTCTTCTTGGCTCCCATCTGTTCTACAGGCAGCAATAAGGGTGGTTTCACCCTCTCAGTTCCCAGGCAGTGTGCAGGGGCTGTTATGGCACAGGATGTGCAAGGACAAGAGCAAATCACTCACCATTGGTGAAGTTGCTGAGTGCTTCCCAGAAGTACTGAACACGGGTGTCTAACGGCTCAAAGTCCTCAAAGCGGGCTGACAGAAAGCATACAGAAAAGGAGTTTATTAAAGATCTAAGCTACTCCTGGATAAATCATAGCAGGGCCTCCCCTGCTCAACCAGAGGTCCTCTGCCAGCGCAGGAAGAAACCTCTAGGTGCCTTCAGGGTGTGAGCATGTAGACCCAGCGTGCAAGAGAGACATGCAGTCAGGCCCCTCCCAGAAGGCACATCTAGATCCACATCTCAGCTCCACAGAGGCTCAGATACTGGCAGCGCAGGGATGGCCCAGCCTCTAATCTGAGGCCTAGCATGGAGACAAGGGACACCCCTGCCCCCATCAGCACCCAGCTAAAGGCAAGAAGTAAACAGGCCCATATTCTCACTGTAATAAGGGCTAATACAGGCCTTACACACCTCTCTTCGACCCCACATGGAGAAAAGACAATTATTGTTCTCAGGGAAAGAGTTTTCAGCAGAGCCCTTTACTTACTGAGCTTCTTCAGGGCATCAACTGTGACTTCAGGGTCTCCACAGACTTTTTTTTCCAGCTCCTGCCAGGTGAGGAGGTCAAGAACAGCTTGGGGAACCACCTTCAGCAGCCCAGCCTGCATGGCCATGATCTGAAAAGGAGACAGGGCAGGTAAGCAGCATGTTGTGCCCACTCCCTGACTCGTGGTTGAGCCTAAGGACTCGACTGGATGCAAGCCATGTGACTGCTCAGCAAATGCTCCACAGAACCTGAAAAAGGAAACAGGATTCTACGGACATGAATCACAGTTCATTCAGGAAGCCTGTCTCAGAGCTGGGAATAAAACCCATGTCTCCCATGCTGCTACAAACCACTTTGCTTCTCCACAACTACACGGGCTCCACGACCTCACCAAAAATGACTGCTTACTACTGCACTGAGGACAGGGATGCTAACCATGATGCATTTTACCAGAAACAGACTGGGGGCGGGGGGCGGTATGTCTCTGGCAACTCAGTGACCACTGATGCTATGGGACAATGTTACCTGCTCCTTGCTCTCCTCCAGTCGAGCCTTCTGCACCAGGCGGATGAACTCCTTTCGGTCCTCATAACGCACCACGGTGCTGCTGCCATTGGGGATCAGCTCCACCATGCGCTGGTCACTCAGCACTGTCGTGTAGGTCAGCTCGTTCCCAAATTTGAACTCAAAGGTGTCTTTGTCCATGACTTCCATCACCTCCAGGAGCTTCACCTGCCCAGGCCCCACACGAGTGCTTGTTAGAGGGGTGCCCAGTGGGCAGTGATGTGCTCAAGCCCCGCTCTCCTCCCTTCCCAGACAAGGGCTGGGGTGACTGTGACAGCAGCACAACATGGGATATGCTCCCCTAGAGCTGTTTAGCAGACCCTGGGGCATTGCATGCTTGAAGTAGTCGGCATGGCTACATCTCTATCCTAGCTATAGGATGCATTAAATGCTAAGAATGCCCTTTTTATACGTGTTTCTTTGACACTCCACAGGTTGAAGCAAGTACAACATGAAGACAGGGACACAAATCACCACCTTGCTGAGTGCCACAAGAAATAGGATAGGGACTGCCTCCTAGTCCCTCTCACCAGCACAGAGTCCACGGCAGGGAAGTCTTTGCTCCAGCTGACCTCCTCCCCTGTTAATTGTTTCCATACAAAGCCAGGAAGAGCCAGGACCTGAAGGAGAACATGGATTTTGCTGAGTCTGTGTGAAAGGAGACATCCCCAACGATAGAGATAGGGCTCAACAGTGCAGACACAAAGAAGCTTCCCTACTCCCCTGTCCACATGCAGAGTTCATCATAGCTGAGCAGAAACCAGACACTCCCTCTCAAGCTCCCAGCAGCATCTCCCAAAACTGAGCCTGTGAGTTCTCCTAACCCCTCAGCCCTCAATCCTGCCAAACACCTTGTGTCCCAGTGTGTGATCAGAGGCCTCCCATGCTCCTATTGGACAGGCTGCAGAAGGGGGCTAAGGACTCCCTTTGTGGCAAACCTCCGCGCAGGGATGGGGTTAAGGCTTACCAGAAACTCCTTGCCCCTCAGAGCTGCTCCCATGATCTGCCCGATCCACTCATACTTGGGAAAGTCTTTACAGGAGGGGTTGGGGACATACATGTCCCTGGCTTCTCCAGTGCCATTACCCTACAGGAGTGAGAGGCAAAACTCCAAGTCATGATCTCAGCACAGCATGAAGCACCACAAACTCAGTTCCTCTGTGCCTCTGGGCACTTCTCATGACAGAAGTGGGCTAAACCCCCATCCTTCCTAGTGAGACACAAATATCCAGGCACTTGTCAGCATATCCTAAAATGAGATGCCACAAAGCAATCAACCCTTCATGAGGAAAAGCTTTGGACCAACAAAAGTATGTCCCTGGCATGCCCAGGGACAGGGACAGCACTGCATTGCCAGGCACAGAAAGAAAGATCTACCTCAAATACCCCAACCCACAGCACCTGGTTGGACGTGCGCACAAAGAAGGGCAGAGGCACAGGGGTGTCTGCTGAGCTGGGACACAGCTCCTCTGACATGTCCGCCAGGCTGTCTCGAAAACCGCCACCTGCAACCCCAAAAGAAGTGTGTTTTTAGTGATGTGAACTCCCCATGTGCTGACCCTCAGAGTTATGGAGCAAAGATGAGAAATTCTGGTCCAATCTGGCCCAGGGCTGAGCAGAAGGCTCCTGTCAGAGCGCTATGGCACTGGAGGAAATAAGACAGAAGAAATAACATCCCTGCCTGACCTGTGGAGGACAGCCAGAAGGAGCATTGGCACTGTCAAGGCTGCTGTTAGTGACTAATGGAGGTCTGATCCCCATCCCAGCAAGCAGCACTCGTTATTCAGGACATGGCCGGGGGTGGCAGGACAAGGCAACCTGCCTTCCCTCTCTCCTCCATGGGCAGTAACACTGGGAGCAAACAAGAGGCCCTGCAGCAACAGAGTCACTCCATCAATCCCCAACTCTGCTCCAGAGGAGCCCTTGCCTCACACAGCCCCTACCTTGGTCGATGATTCCCTCTGCGATGAATTTGCACTCCCACCACTGATCATAACGCAACGGCCACCTGCGGAGAACCAGGCATCACCTGAGGTGCTGCTCAACGCCAAGCTGATGCTGGGAGACAGCAGGCACAGCAGGGACACCAGGGGATTAGGGTGGACCAGCCTGGGCTTAGGACAGGACAAGATCTCAGTCTCCAGAGACAGCTGCATCTTCAGTAGGGAGGTGACAACTTGGGTGGAACGGGCCCTGATCCCATGGCTGGCTTCTGCCCTAGCAAACTCTCTCCAAAGCACAGGACACACACAGGCTTCCCAAACAACCTACTGTGACAGAGGACATCACTTTCAGCACTGCATGATCCCTTCCCTCCCCCAGACACTGCTTACCTATAATCTAGAGGCTTTTCAAACTTGTCCGAGGGTTTCAGGCCTTCATACACCTGCAACAAGCAGAGAAGATCAAGGCTGGTATTCCCTCTCCAGGGTAACCGGTGCCTGGTGAAGGCAGGCAATTGGAAGAAATCTGGTTTGCCCCAAACCTTTAAATACTGACTGAAGCTGATGTCTAAATGGTCTAGAAGCCCTTTGTTTTTGGAAAGGGAACTTAAATTACAGTGCTAATCACTGTATGGAGCTTTCTGGCCTCAGAGGTACCTTGAACACACATTAAACCTCACAGCAGCCTGGGCTGTTTGTGCACACAAAGAGCAATAGATCTTTTGGAGGTGAGGGGAGAATGAAAATAGGAATATAAGCATTGCTGTAAAACCATAACACAGGACTGTATGCAGCTACATTATTGCTGTCACATAAGAATTCTTTGCTGCCCTATGAGTGTAACAAGACTGTTGTGCTCTGAATTAGCAACATGCCACAGAGAAAATCCAGGATAGAGAAGACACTTCAACCCAGTGATCCTAAATCTCTTCTAGATGTTATTCCTGGATATCGGATCATCAGCACATGTAACTGTAGAGCCTATGAGTCATGTGAAGAGGCCTTCAGGACTCCAGGAATCTCCAGCTCCAAATTGTCCCTTCCACCCACCTCTTATGGGGTTCATTTTCATTTTGGGATGCCCACTCTCCCCAGAGCCGTGGGGACCCTTCCAGGAGGGACTGTACCTGGGTGAAGACAGCATTCTTGCAGCTGGGGTCCAGGGCAGGGTTGTCTCGGTGCTCCATAGCCAGGCGTCGGTTAATATACAGCCGCGGCATGAAATTGGGCTTGCTGGTCTCCGAGTCCTTCAGACACTGGGTAATGAGAGCTGTGCGCCTCTTAGACAGCAGCAAGAACTGCTTGATATGCTGCCAACAGGTACATCCAAAATGTCAGAAGTGCCCAGTGGCCAAGACATGTCACCTCCTTCCTACTGAAGCCACTGCACCACCAGGTCTCTCCCCTCCCCAGGGCCACTGCCTTCCACACACAGACATGTTCTCCTTGACAATATTTGCTCTGCCTCTAGAATATTTTAATTTCTGGCTTAAGGGAGATACCAAGCCCAGTCCTCTCTCCATCAGTTGTCATCTGATGCTCACACTCCAGTGTTACTTGGACTCTCCTTCACCCTCACTCTCATCAGAACATTCGTCTTGTTATCCCTCTGATTTGTAATCAAAGCAAGCTCCTCTAAACAAACATGAATCCTCAAATGCTTTGGGTCCTATGCTCAGCTGGCACAGGAATTATGGTGCTTTCTGACACCAGGCCTGGAAACACAGAACAGGGCTACCCCAGGAATGTCTGGCACATGTGTTCTGAGAGAGGAGGTAAGGAAAACAGACTACTAGAGGGATGAACTCAGTCTTATGAAAAAGATGGAAATCAAAAGCTTATTAAAGCCAGAAAGAAGTTACTGGTAAAAGCCTTACTGTTTGGACACAGCCAGCTCAAAGCTGCTGGCAGTAAGAGCAGGAACAGAGTGTCCTGGGCTGAGATCTCAGAGGGGATGTGTGTCCAGCTCACATGCCCAGTGCTGCTATGGTCCAAATCATTTGAGGGTGAAGTGCTCTGGCTTGATTCTACTTGTTACCCCATAGCTACACATTTCCACATTAGCATTTTGGCAGGAAACTAGCCTCTAAACAATATCACTTTTCACAGCTTTAATGAACTGAGCTCAGCCAGGTATTTCCCTTGAGCTGCTTTAAAAGCAACAAGCACTGACTGCCTCCCTTACAACAGCCCAAGCACAATCACCCTACCAGACCGAAGCCCCACAAGACACAGTGGGAATCGCTCACCTTGAGCTTGCTGAATGTGCCAACAGTGTGGTCCCAGGCTGGCACCAAGTGATGCAGGACACTGTCCAGGAGCTTGATGAACCTAAATCCCAAAGAAGAAGGTATTGCAGCCCAGGAGAGACAGGAACGTGCACAGGCCTATTCTAGACCAGACACCCCTGGACACAAGCAGAAAAGTACCAACTGATCCAAAACCAATCCAGCATGGTCTTTTACATCACAGAGCCTTTGGTACCAAATTCCCACTCCCTGGGCACTGCAGGGACCTTGTACGCCTTCAAGGGACTCTGGATGCACCTGCCCCATGCACTGAACAGATATGCTGCGCTTGCAACAAACAAGACACTGTGAACTTGAGCTGCAAAATTCCTCTGAAAGTAGAGAGCCTACTTTGTTCCCAAGTGATGCTGCTATTTTCTCCAGGGTCCAGGATGCCTATACCAAGGGGAGCCACACAGCTTTACAGCTTCCAGCCATACTGGTGCTGGAGATGGCACCAAACCCTGCAGGCAACACCACCCAACTTGTCTGTCCCCCTCCATACAGTACCTTTGAATGAGCACAGCCCGTCGGTACAGCAGGTCGGGGTCTGTGCCTTCTAGGCGAGGGTAGCGCACTAAATTGGGCAGCTGGAACATGTCAGCACTGAGCCCCAGGTCCCTCTGTCGGGAGGATTTGATTTTGATGCCTCGGAGGCGAACATCAATCCCATCATCTGCCCAGAAGACCATGAAGACCATGAGAAAGCAGGCCTTTCAGCATGGGAGGTCTATAAGTAAAAGCACTAGGAATGTGACCAGCTCCACCAGCTCTGGGGATGGGCTCCAAGAGTCTGAAATGCCTCTGTGAGGAAGTGGGGCATTTGCAGAAGAAAATAATAATAAAAAAAATTGAAGGCAGAGAAAGACAGGATGAAAGCCAAGAGCTTGCAAACCTCTAAGGCCCCCTGGAGTTTCCCATTGTTCTTCTGTATCTTGCATGAAACAGCCCACAGGGCCAGGAAGTAGAAGCCAGAGGAACAAACTCTTAATGTACAGTATCTTAGAGGTGCATTATGGATGTGGCCATTAACACCCAGCCCTACCTCTGCACTCCACAATCCGGATCTCGATGACAGGCAGGTGTGTTGTCATGTCCTCAAGGACACACACATCCCCGATGTAGCTCCTGCAAACACAGCACAGAGAAGGGCTGCAGAGCTGTTCCCTCACCAATCCTGCCAAAATCCACTCATTCGCTTATAAGGGAAGGGGGTTGCATCTTCTGAAATAGGAGCCTATAGCAGGAACCCAGACCCAGTTGCCTCCAGCATAGTCTGTGTTGGATGCCTGAACCTGCTGGTGACTCAGGTCCAGGTGACATGATCCCAATGGGTCCCACAATTGGATCAGGACAGCCCTGACGATTGTGCTGTCTGCTATTGAAGGCAGAGGGGACCCACAGCTCAGAGACAGAAAATGCTTGTCCCAGGACCCTGGGCCTCTTAAGCCAGGCCAGTACTGGCATGACTGCTTAGGGTCAGGGTGTCCATCACCTCTGGCCCCTGCAAGGGCCATGCTACCCTCTCTACCTCCATCCACTCACTCGTCAATGCCGACGTCATTGAGCTTCTTCAGATTGTCCCCCTCACCCCCGTACACGGCAACCCGTTTGGGCATGAAGTTCTCATCAGTGGTATCCACTGTCAGCAGGAGCTTCCTGCAAAGGGAAGCAAGAAATGAGGAGAACGTAACTGCATCTGAACACCCATTGCTGCTCCCCCTCATTGCCTGGTCACACCTGTTACGATGCACACGCAGCTAGTGCTGGGATCCCTGCGTACCTGTGACGACACTAAGACCCCTTCAAGCCCAGAGCCAGAGCAAGGGCTGAGGGGCAGGGAGCACAGGGCAAATTTGGGCCATGATGGACTCATGCAAAGAGCAGGGAGAGCAGGGCTCGCCCCGACTGTGAGCCAGCACACAGGGGAGAGGTGCCTCACTTGACAATGGTGCCTTTCTTCATGTTGAGCCGCACCCAGTGCTGGCCCTGGGACCCGTCACTCTCCCAGTACGTGTCGGCGTGGCTGTCAGTCAAGCATGACACATTGAAGTCCTCCTGGAAGAGGGCAGTAAATGAAAGGACGCTCAGATGAAAGCAGGATTAACTTCCCCTTAGTAGTTACTCTTGTCATGAATCTTAGTTCCAAAGGGCATCAAACTAGCCCGTTCCCTTTGCTGGGCTGTGGGTAGTCACACAGAGTACAGAGCGCACAGGATGCTGGGACTGACCCTCCAAGGCGCTCTGGGGTCACACACAGAGCACAGAATATCAAACCCTACCTAAAATCAGCTTAGCAGCTAATATTAGCATTTGCTTCTCAAACCACTGCCCCTCCAGGGGCCACATTACACAATATGTTGCATGACACTCCCCAGGCTTCCCTCCCACATCCTCAAACACAGCCCAGCCCAGAGCAGAGCAGCACACCAAGCACCATCCACACTCCCCAGCCCCATGGCACAGCAGGGCTGATGCAGTCTTGTCCCTTTAACCCACCGTGTAGGACGAGACATCAATGCTGTCCACATACTGCTTGACGCTGCCCAAGTTCTCATCCTCCTTCCCAATGTGATCATACAGGAAATGCACCAGGTCTTCGTCACATTCATAAGTCCATGTTGGGGGCACAAACCTACCACAGAAAAAGGATTAATGGGTCCAGAGAGCACGGGGCAGCCAGGCTAACGGGTCAGGGAAGGCAGGTCCATGTCCTGCTTGCATTGGTCTTTCCCTTTTTTCTGCTTTGTGCAGGCTTATCTAGGACAAGACTGTGCTGAGCAGAGTGGTTCCCTGCTGCCTGTTTTCCCCCTTCTCCCCCAAGTCTGCAGAAAACAGCTGCCTGAGCAGCCAGAGAAAAACAGCGGCTTGCACCCAACCACAGCAGAAGCTAGGAAACAGTTCATACCGAAGCTTCTCTACTGCGGCCTCATCCTGCTCCATGGGCTTGGGCTTCGCTCCGAGGCGCAGGGAGTACGTCAGATCCACCACCTGCTCCCATCTGAAACAACCCCGAGAAGGAGGAATGAGAAAATCAGAGGGGAAAGTAGGAGCTGACAGTCAAGGAGTAGCGGGTAGAGAAGATTTGGGTTTAATGCTCCACCATACACCATCCTCCATCACCTCCACACTCATCTGCTTCTCTTTGCTTTCCAACCACGTCTACTTCTTCCAGCCCACACCCCACTAGGCAGGTGACAAACACAGTGACCGAGCAAAACCCAGTTAACTCCACATCTAGCATCCCTGTTGCCTCACTTCCACGGAAGAAGCAGCCAAGTGGGACGAGGCTCCTCAGTCCAGGGCAGGAAGGGCTGAGGGGCAGCACACCGAAACCCCACGCAGGTGGGTCTGGGTGAGTGGGAGGTGAGAACCTCCCTGCTTCCCCCCGTGCAAGGGGGAGCCAAGACGGCGACCTCGAGGGACACAGCGGCAGCCCCACACCTGATGACAGGTTTGTAGTCCACCCCGAAGAGCTGCTGCTGCCGCTGGATCCGCTCCGTGGACTCCACCGGCACCAGCCGGTCCCCGCCGTCGGCGTGCTTGCAGACCAGCACCCAGCCCTCCTCCAGCTCGCAGCCGCTCCGGTACTCCTCCAGCTGCTCCTGCGGGGGACAGGCGGCTCCCGTCAGGGGGCGGACAGGCCCCTCCGCGGGCAGCGCAGGCCGCGGCGGCCTCCCAGCCCCGCCGCCGTTACCTTGCTGAGCTTCACCCAGAGCCCGGCGCCGTTGCAGTACTCCTCGCCGGTGGCGCGGAGGCAGCCGCCCTTCCGCACCTCGATGGTGGCCCGCGCCGCCCGCTTGCCGCCCCGCGCCGGCCCCGGGCTGTCCCAGACGCTGAGCAGGCTGCGGGCGGCGGCGGCGGCGGCGGCGGCGGCGGCGGGGTCCTTGCAGATCTTGTACTGCACCTCCCGCGGCACGTAGCAGAGCGCGGCGGGCAGCGCCTGGGCGCGGCGGAAGCACTCGCTGCACTGCAGCAGGAACCGCAGCCGGCCCAGCACCTGGTGCGGCGCTTCCCCGCCCGCACGCATCGCGCACCTGATACCGTACACGGCAAGCAGCGGCCAAGCCCCGCACCGGCGGGGTCGCTACTCGCGGGTTTACGGCAAACCCCGCCCGCCGACAAGGCAAGATGGCGGCGCCCGATGGGGCGGACGTAGGGCAAGATGGCGGCGCCCTAACCGCGTACAGAGGAGCAAGGAGCAAGGCAAGATGGCGGCGTACGGCGGAGAGGGAAGCCGGGCAGGATGGCGCCGTACGGAGGGGGCGCGGCAAGATGGCGGTGTACGGAGAGGCGGGACTACGGCAAGATGGCGGCGCCGGTGGGGCGGGGCGGGGGCGGGGCGGGGCGGGGCGGGGGAGGGGCGGGACGGGGCGGGGGAGGGGCGGGACGGGGCGGGACGGGGACGGGGAGGGGCGGGAAGTCAGGAGGCAACGGAGGCGCCGGGGAACGGGGCGGTGCAGGAGGATGGAGGGCGGTGAGCGGCTCCTGTGAGTAACCGGGGCGGGCGGTGAAAGGGGCGCACGCACCGGGGCCTGCACGGGGGTCGCTGGTGTGGCCCTGGGAATGGCGCTCCGGCACTGCAGTCCTGTACTGGGGTCACTGGTGTGGCCCTGGGGATAGTGTTCAGGCGCTGGGGTCCTGTACTGGGGATAGTGGTGAGGCCCTGGTGTGGCCCTGGGGATACGGCGCTGGCACCGTAGTCCTGCACTGGGGTCACTGGTGAGGCACTGGGGGGGGGCTCATCCTACAATGGTGAGGCACTGGGAATACTGGTCCTCCACTGGGATGGATCAGCAGGTCCACTGGTGTGGCAGTGAAGTCACTGGTCTCACACTGGAGGTTTGAGGGACTTTGTCCCTGTGGCCCCCACCTGTCACAGCAGGATGGTGCTGGCTGTCCCCCGCGGTTGCCCGGGGTACCCGTCCCGGGGGCAGGCCAGGCTCCCGCAGCCCCTTGGCGGTGACACCGCGGGGGGGAGGCTGGGGACATGTGGTTGCCACCTCGGCGGGTGCCTGGGCCTCCGGGGGTTGCACAGCACAGATAGGGGCCAGGGACACCAGTGGCAGAGCTGCCCTCCCCTGCACCCCACTGGCCCCAAATCTCTCCAGGCGGGAGCGACTGCTGGCCCTGATAACTTAATCTCACAGGACCCTGGGCCAGGCATCGCCTCTCCCCGGGGAGGGCCCCATGGGCCCCAGCAGGAAGAGGCCCTGGACTGTCATAGGAACGTTGGTCATGTTTGTCACAGCTGGATGCAAGCCGTTTCCTGCGGTCACCAGCCCGGGAGTGGGGACAAGCCACTGGCCGTCACGCCTCCTGCCCCCAGCCACGGGGATCTGGCAGGGCACCTGGACCCCTCGTGGGTGACAACCCGTATCTGCCCTTTTGTCCGCAGCCCCAAGGGCTTCCCCAAGCTGAAGAATGACACGTTCCTGCGAGCGGCGCGTGGGGAGGAGACAGAGCACACCCCGGTGTGGTGCATGCGGCAGGCGGGGCGCTACCTGCCCGGTGAGCAGGTGGAGGCGTGTGGGGGGGCGACAGACCCATGAGGGGGGCCCGGCACACACCCCATAATGCTCATGCCGGTCACTTGCAGAGTTTCGGGAGACCCGGGCGGCGCAGGATTTCTTCGCCACTTGCCGGAGCCCCAAATTGTGCTGTGAGCTGACTCTTCAGGTAAGCATCCCCCGGGGGATCTGTGTGTCCCCTGTCCCCACCCAGATGAGGACAGGGAGAAACCTTGGGTCTGGCCATCCCAGGTGGCCCTGGTAAATTGTGCAGCCCTTGGGGACCCCACTGCCCCAAGTGCTTTTCTACATCCTCCGTGGGACGGGGTCCCAGCCCCTCACTGACGCTGTCTCTTCCCCTCCGCAGCCACTCAGACGATTTCCCCTGGATGCTGCCATCATCTTCTCTGACATCTTGGTGGTGCCGCAGGTGAGAGCCATGGTGGGGAGCAGTGGCTGGGAACGGGGCTGGGTTCAAGGGCCACCCCACTCTTGCTTCTTCCATTCTCCCCCGTCCCCAGGCGCTAGGCATGGAGGTTGTCATGGTTCCCGGCAAAGGACCCACATTCACAGAGCCCCTGAAGGAGGTGGAGGATCTGCTGAAACTGCGACAGAAGGTGGACGTGACTGCGGAGCTGGGTTACGTCTTCCAGGCCATCACGCTGACACGACACAGCCTGGAGGGCAGGGTGCCCCTCATTGGGTTCTCCGGGGCACCTGTAAGTGATGTGGTTCCTCCATGTGGGCTTCTAGCTGGGCTCCTCTGCTCTTTCTTCTGGGGTGACACCGGCCATGACACCTCCAGAGCTGTGGGTGCTATAGGGGTGCGTAGGTGAGGGCCATTCAATGCAGGAGCAGTGTGCCCCAGGCTCTGGGGTGCTCACAGGTTCTACCTTCAGCACTGTGACTGTCCCCTCGCGTCGTCTTCCATCTCCATCGCCATCCTTACTCCACTCCTCTCCTTCCTGCAGTGGACGCTCATGTCCTACATGATTGAAGGTGGCGGCTCCACTACAATGGCCAAGGCCAAGAGCTGGCTCTACCGTCACCCCGAGTCAAGCCACCAACTGCTGCGGCTGCTGGCTAATGTCATCACTGACTACCTAGTGGGGCAGGTGGCTGCTGGAGCGCAGGTGTGTCCTGGGGCATGGGGACAGGGTCAGGCAGGGACTGGGGACAGGGAGCAGAGAGGGTCTAGCTTGTGGGAGGAGGAGGAAGAGGCACTGAGGTGTGGCTTTCCCAGCCCTATGTCCCCGGCAGGCGCTCCAGCTGTTTGAGTCCCACGCGGGGCACCTGGGCCCGGAGCAGTTCCAGGACTTCGCCCTGCCTTATATCCGAGACATCGCCCAGGCTGTCAAGAGCAAGCTGAAGGAGGAGGCGCTGCCCCTGGTGCCCATGGTGAGTCAGGGCTGCCTGGGTTCACCCTAGCATTTGGGGGCTGCTGGAGAGGGGTGCATCCCCTGGTACCTGCCTCCCCTAGTCTAGCTTATGGAGAGGGGCCTGACCCATAGCACAGGTACTGCCCAACTCCTCCCTTCCCAGATCATCTTTGCGAAGGACGCGCACTACGCACTGCGTGACCTGGCCCATGCTGGTTATGAGGTGGTGGGTCTCGACTGGACCATCCGTCCCCAGGAAGCTCGGTAAGTCTGACAGAGCGCTCAGGTGCCTGGGCAACACCTCGGCCTGGGTACTCTGACCGCTTTCTCTACCCTGAGCCATCCCAGGCCTGGAGATTTCTGCTCCAGAGGTGGGGATAGTTGGGTCCTCATGCTACATGGAGCTCACAGCAACCAGGGGTTGCACTGAGGGGTCCTGTGTGCCCTGTGGTGAGGGCTGCAGGCACCCAGCTGCCCCCAGCCTCTGCACCACATGCAACAACTCACCTGCTTCATCTCCACTGCAGTGCACAGACAGGGAAAGACGTTACTCTGCAAGGGAACCTGGATCCCTGTGCTCTCTACGCACCCAAGGTGAGCCATGGTCATCGCCAGCAGTGGGGGCTAGTTCTAGCCTGTGTTAAAGGCCTCCTGCCTCAGTTTCCCACCAGCAGCGCTGGCTCATGTTGCAGCAGTCCCCCAGGCTGGCTGGGGACTGGTGGGGGTGGAGTAGCCTGGGCTGAATGGGGCTGACACGTGGTTTCCCTCTGTGCCTGCAGGAGAAGATTGGCGAGCTGGTGAAGAAGATGCTGGAGGGTTTTGGGACCCAACGCTACATCGCCAACCTGGGCCACGGCCTCTACCCTGACATAAGCCCCGAGCACGTGGGTGCCTTCGTGGAGGCTGTGCACGCTCATTCCCGCCACATCAACAAGCACAGCTGAGCCTGGGGGCTTGGGGACAGGACTCCAGTTTGGGCACAGTTGCCCCAAGTGGTCACCGGCTCGCTCCAGGCTGGGCTGCAGCATTAAACCAGCACCTTCTCCACAGCAGCCGTGTGGCGGCTCTGGCTGGGGGGACGGGGAACTGGATGGCTCTGGAGGAGAGGGGCAGCAATGGCAGCCTGGCAGTGGGGCACGTGAGGTCGGGGGAGCCTCTGAGCCCCATCCTGCAGGTCAGAATGGGGAAACAAGGATGCCAGCAAAGAAGGGGAGATGCCTCTCCCTGCCAGGCTGCAGTGTTGTGCTAAGGGCTTGTGCAAGAGGATGTGAGCCCAGAATGCAATAGGTGTCTCCTGGCACCACAGATGTGCTCAGCCCTCCCTGCTCGGGGTGATGCACTGCCAGAGGCTGGCCAGGTCACAGCCTGGGGGCTCACAGCCCACCACTGCCACAGGCTCAGCATGATCCATGCCACAGTCCTGCTCAGGTGGGAATAGGGAATGTGACATTGACCCAAGGTATCCTCAAGGGGGTGGGAGACCCAGCAGGACTCACCTGGAGGACAGCCAGTCACATGGCAGAAGCCCTGCAGACACCATGGCCCTTGCACCGCCAGCACCCTCCTCCAGCTCCCTGAGCCTCTTTGGGACCATCCCACTGGTCCTGGATCTCTCTCCCCCAACGCCCACCTCCCCATCACCTCTGACCCTCTCGGCCACATCTGCCTGGGGCTCAGCAAACGCTGCAGAAGGCAGCCCAGGGTGCCGGCAGCAGCCAGACACCCTGGGTTATGACTCCATGCCGCCCCATCCCACACCGCAGCACTCACTGTTCCAGGCTGGCTGTAGGATGGATCGAGACACAGGCATCAACACTGCTTTAGCTAGCATGGATGGGGCAGTGCCACGAGGGTGGGCAGGGACCTGCTGATGCTGAGATTGGCAGGGAATTGCACCTTGAAGCAGCTGGGGTGCCTTGTCACTGCTCCGTCCCCCAGTGCTGGGGGGTGCAGGAGCTGGGTACCGTAGGGGGCTGCAATACTGCCTCCTCCCTGGGGCTCTGCCCTGATTGCATCGCCCACAACGCCAGGCTGCTCAGCAAGCGTGGTGACACTTCCAACTTCAGAGAAAGGCAGTAGAGATACAAGCGGTAATGTTCATCCCTTTTATTATTAAACATCAGATGAAGAGGTCGCACACACACATACACGCACGCACGCAAAAAAAAAAAAGGAAAAAAGAGAGGAACAGACTGGTTGAAGACCGCTATTTTGGTGGCGACAGAGACCAAATACAATTGGTTTCCTGGCCGGAGCGCGGACACAAGTCACTTGCCAAAAAAATTAAAAGTCAAACCAGACAGCAGATAACTAGCCCACGTTCTCTAACTACAAGACACCATCCAGACCAGCCGTTGCCCCCCCAGCCCTCCTGACCCACTGGCAAAGAAATGAACCAAAACCAAAGAGCCGCCAGCCCGGGGCTGGAGAGTCTGCCCGTGGCGCTGGGCGAAGCCGGGAAGGGCTGAGCATTGGCCACACCACGGAGCCAGGAAGCAGAATGGTGCGGGGAGGTGGCGCAGCTGCGCCTGCCCCCTCTCCCTCCCCAGGAGCCGGGCAGCCCTGGTGCCCGCGCCCCTGCCCCGGCGCCTCGCACCCCTGCACCCGCCGGGAGACAGCCACGTACGAGGCGATGGGCTCGCGTCCTCCCTCGCCAGCATCCATGCACGTCCGAGCGAGTGTTGCTCCAAGTCCCTTCCTTTGCTGTCCTCAAGCGCTGGGCTGCCGCTCCTCCTTCCGTCCGTCCGTCTGTCCCAGGGCTGCGAGTTGAGCGGACGTTCGCCTCCCCCCACACCCTTCTCGCTGCCAACGATGCCGTGGGAACCTGAGAAATGTTCGCGTGCCTCCTCCTCTTTTTGTCTGTGGTTGTGTTTTGTGGTTTTTTTTTTTTAAATAATAGTTATAATAATAATAATAATAGCAATAATAAAAATAATCGCCCCAGCCCACGACAATTTCAAGTATCCCCCAAATAAAAGACAGAATTATAAATAATTATAACTTTACAATTTAATAATTGACACATATACTATAGTATTTACAGTATCATAAATGCTTTTTTTTTTTGTGTTACTTTTAGTAAGCAATCCCTGAGAACAGTTACTTTAACTTGTTTTTATTGAAGTATCTTCACAAATAGAGGAGTTTGCATGTCTCGGGTGGGCGGGAGAAGCGCTTTGCAAAGCCATCGCTTTTGGTGACGCATGAGGTTCTAGTGTTGCGGGTTTCTTTGCTCGCTCTTTCTTCCTTTTTTTTTTTTTTTTTTTTTTTTAATTCCCCATGTAATTTTAAAGATTTTTGCATTTTGCAACCTTCGGATCCCTCCAGCGACCGCTTCCTTCAGGAAAGAGGTATTAGATTTCCAGGTTAGCTTTTGGTATTGGCAAGGGAGGGCAGGGGGCTGAGTGAACCATCCTTTTTCCCCGTGGTTGCCTTTTGGTTTGTGCCCAAGGAATCTCTGGATCCTCTCAGCGTGTGAAATGGTTAAATCCAAGAAAGAAAACAAAAAAAAAGAAAACAAAACAAAAAAAAAAGAAACAGAAGACCAGAACAGAGTAGCCTCTACCGATGGGGGGAAGGTGATCTCTGCTTTCCTTCCTTCTTCTCTCCCAAGTCCCCGTACTACGGCTGGACCCTGCCAGTGAGTGTGGCGGGAACCAGGGCTCACCCAAACCGTTCTCGCACCAGCAGCATCAGTTTTTTCTTGCCTTTGTAGATTTGTTTGAGATTGTCAATGAACTGGGCAAACTGTATGTGCCCGTCCTGCGCCAGGAGGAAGGTCTCCCTGGCCTTGCTGAGGAACTCGATGAACTCCCCATAGTGCCGCGGGCTGATGTGGGTGAGCCGGGAGTGGGTGGTGTTGATGTAGGCGCTTATCGTCGCGTCCAGCAGCTGTCGCAGCGGGGCTTTGTCGGTGGACATCAGCTTTCCCGAGTTCCTACGGCCGGGGATGCCGGCCAGTCCTGGGGCCGTCATGGTGCAGCGGCGAAGGATGTCCGAGAGCACCGTGGCACAGTGCACGCTCTTCACCACCAGCGGGATGATGGCCGCCAGCTCGTTTTTGCCCAGAGAGTGGCTCAAGGCGCAGGCCCAGAGCACGTCGTTGATGGCTGGGTGCGTGTCCTGGTTGTAGGCCAGGTTGAGATGCGTCATGGCCAATGAGGCCAGTTTGAACGCCCGGAGTGGGTAGCCCCGGTGCTCCATGTAGCGGGCGATGGTGAAGAGCTGGGTGTAGGTCATGCCGGTGGAGGCGGCATCAATGACGATCTGGTAGGCAGTCTCGAAGGCAATGTGGTCCTTCTCGCAGAGGGTCAGGGCAGACAGGGCGCAGTTCTGCGGGTCCTTCATGGCGCACTGCAGGGCCAGGGTGCGGGCGCAGCTGGCCAGCTCTTCCCGCTGCGGGTAGTCCAGGCTCAGGCGCAGGATGGTATTGTGGGACATCACCGTGGCTGCCACAATGCTGGTGGCTTCCGTGGGGGTGAACAGCGAGTACCAGCTCTGCAGGATGCTCACCAGGGCCCTCACCCCTGCAAGAAAACACTGGGTTCATGATACAGCCCTGGAGCATGGCACAGATCACAGTGCTCTTCCAAGTCCCCAGGGGCCCGGAGCCAGGGCAAAGCCAGCCTGCAGCAGTGCTGAGCCGCTGCCTCCGCTCCAACAGGGACAGGGCGGAGGGGGACAGGCAGAGGCTATCCTGCTCGACCATGCTGCACAGCGCAGCAAACACCACTGAACTGGCCTGGGAGTACAGGGTACCTGTCCCAGTCCTGAACCTGGCCACCATTGTAGCCCCAGCCCTGCCAGGTGGCACTCTGGGAGTGCATCCAGTTACCCAGGAAAAATTGGGAGACTCAGGATTGCTCAGACACCCAGGGCTATCAATGACACTGGGATGTCCATGCCCACCCCACTCCCAGCAGATGCAGGCCGGATCCATCCCTTGCAGTGAGGCACTCACCCACTTCGGTAGCGCACGTCACCAGCCACCTCACCATCTCCCGTCGCCGCCAGTTAAGGGTGGACAGGGTCATGCGCATCACCTGCGAGGCAAACCCAGGGTGACCGGCTGCCCCACAGGGCTCCACTGAGGCCACCCAACACCATGGCACTCCCCAAAAATCCTCCTGGCCCAGCTGGCTACCAGCTCCCTGCAAGGCTCCCCAGTGCTGCCTTCCCTCCACCCAAACCCCAGTGGGCACAGGGGCCTCTCCTGGGGCTGAGGTCCCCTGTTCAGGGACATGCAGAGATGAATTCACTCCTTCCATGGGGGACCATCTGCTTGGTGGAAGACAGAAGGGCCACCAGCATCCCCCTATGCTGTCCTGTACCTGGAGACCCAGCTCCAGTGCCACATTGAGCAGCGTTGTGTCCGAGTTGCTGTCGGCTGGTGTGGCAATCTTGAATGCATCTTGGGCCAGCTTGAAGATTAAGGAGGAGGAGTGGATGTTCTTCTGGATGGCCTCCAGCACCGTGCGTAAGCGCAGCATATCCCCTGGGTGCAGGAAAGGATGGTCAGATGGCTTGGCATCCCCCTGCCTTGCCCCCAAGCCCATCTCCTGCCTGCACCAGGTGGTGAACAGCCCCTTCAGCATGGTCAGCCCCTCTGGACACGCACATGGAGGGAGACAGAGATGCTGGATCAAGCCCTGCAGTCCAACAGCAAAATGGGGTGTCCTCCCAAAGAGGTGACACATCCTACAGCATCCATCCTCGCTCAAGACCATTGTCTCACGGAGAGGACAAACAACCTTGAGTGATCCCAGACACGTCCTGGAGCATCAGCAGACATCTCCAGGCACCTGGGTGTTCTACCCTGGGCTCAACTTTGACAGCTGTAAAGCAGCCTTTTCTCAACAAAGGAGGGGTCTGGGGAGATGCTCAGTGCTGAACGGTTGCAGAAAGGTCAGTCTTCATTTAGGAACATTAAAAAGAAGAAAAGCTGTTTGCTGCATACATACTGTTTTGTCCAGTAAGTTGATTTCCTCTGCAAGTCTAGCAAAGGCCGGGCCAGGATCACCCAGACTCACTGCTGCTTGGACCTGGACATCCCAGGTCAGGCACACAGCTCGCATGACTGAGACAGGCTGAGATACTGCCAAAGAAGGGGGTTCCTGGCACAACACCCAGTGATGCTGTTGGTCTCCTGCCACAGGACATGGGTGCTAGAAGGATAGGTGATGGCTTTGGGAGATGGGGCAGAATCTTGGAAGAGGGACCCAAAAGGCATATTAATGTTGTGAACCTGCATCTGGCTTGGGAAATCCTCCTGTCAGGCCCTGTGAGACAGAGTGGGGAGAGGGACCTTTGGCATGGCTGCAGACCAGAGTTGCCAACATGCCACATCAGGTCTCTCCGCTTTGTTCCAGGTTCACGTTTCTGCTCCCATAGTCATAAACTGAGCAGATGAAGCTCACACAAAGAAAACCAAATAACACACAACAGTGTGAAAAACCTAGTGCTGCACCTGGGCATGCAGAGACATCTTGGGTGACTAATAGCTAAAGATATCGCCTGCCACCCACAGCAGCTGCTTGCAGTGCCACCAAAATCCAAGCCTCCCTAAAACAGCTTGCGGGGGCGCAGGCGAGAGAGGCTGCGAGGATCCAGGATCACATCAGGACATGCTGCAGCACAGGGTCACCTGGGGAAGGGCATGATGGGAAAAACAGACGTAATCCAACAGCCCTACAACCCAGGCATAAAAAACTCATCCCCATTAAGGGCTGGAAGGGAGAATATACTAAGGATAAGCTGCTTCCATCCAGGTGCCAGCTCTTTATCAGGGTGCTGCAAGGCAGGGGCTGGCCACCACCAGCCCTGGAAAAGCTACCAAGAGGAGGAGAGCTGGAAGGAGAGAAGAGGCTGCTGAGGGCATGAGGTTGGAGCTTGCTACACCTTCCCCATCAGGCTGGCAGCACAGTTTGCTGGAGGCTGGCGCAGACTCTGTGGGACAGCAGCAGGCAGCAGTAAATGCTCAGCTCACTGGCCCTCGCAGGGCAGAAGGTTCTCACTGTCCCAGTGCAGCTGGTTTCTGGGCAGAGATATTTAATGAAAAGGCCACAGCATGAACCCATGGTATATTGGGGAGGGCTGGCAGACCTGGCAGCTGACCATGCTGCAGGGCAGGCATGGTCCAGCATCACCCAGGAGCACTACCCAGGATACCTGGCACTGCAGTCGGCATCCCTGCAAGGCTGCACACACTTCTTGGGAACACCCTGTCCTGCCCTGCTGGATCATGAGCCCTAGGGGCCTTTGGGACCAGAGCCCCAAAGATCTCAGACTCCACTGGGCTGCTCCAAGGCCAGCTGCCAGGGGGCTGCGGTGGGCTGCCAGAGGGGCACCCAGCCTGATTTCCACCAGCATTCGAGGGAGAAGAGGAGCTCCCTCTTTTCTCCAGTAAA
Organism: Phalacrocorax carbo; assembly: GCF_963921805.1. NCBI lineage: Eukaryota > Metazoa > Chordata > Aves > Suliformes > Phalacrocoracidae > Phalacrocorax > Phalacrocorax carbo. The sequence goes on along the minus strand of NC_087518.1, from coordinate 50,697,256 downwards.
GTTCCTTTGATGCTCTTCTGCAGCTCTGTCCCATCTCCCCTGTCCCAGAGCCAGCGCCTCACCAACCTTTGGCTGCAGTGAGCATGGTGGAAGCCAGCTCGCACTGCTGTGACTCCAGGTGCCCCAGGGTGAACCAGCGTGGGTATCTGCTGGGGACCACTGAGACCAGGTGGTGGGGATGAGTCACATCGCCGGACGGTGCCGTGGTCTCCAGGACAGGCAACCTGAAAGGTAAACAGGAGAAGGCAACATCAGACCTTGCTATGGCAGCCTCAGCCCAGCCCCAGCTTCACCTCCTCTCCCTGAGGTGCTGGCGAGGCGAGGAAGGAGCTGCCTGCAGGCAGCTGCCTGCAGCACTGCCTTTGAAAGCATCCTGCTGCTGTGCATGTGGGGGGGCTCCCGAGGCTGCGTGCTTAACACATGGGCATGGGGATCAATCTGAGACTGACTTGAAAGGGGGAGAATGATCCGTGAAGTGATTTATAAACTTGTAAGGAAATACACAAGCCTCAGGAAAAAAAAAAAAAAGGCAAAATCCCTCCTCCCTCCCTGCTTCTTTCATGTCAGAGCACCTGGCAGAACTCCTGGCTTTATCATCTGGTTCTTCTTAAAACGCCCAGTTATGATCAGAAGCAGCAGCACATTTCCCCAGGGCCTCTGCGGCCGGTTTGGGTTACCTGCTTGTGTGGTGATATCCAAAAGCCTGGAAAACCCAGGGGAGAAGGAAGCCTAAAAGAATGGGAGCAGGAGTCTCACGTCACCAGCCATGGTGAAAAAACCATGTTGGCTCTTAAATCCCTGAGCTAGTGCTGCTCTCGCTAACTTGGTGGGCAGCTACGGCATGCAGGAGGGAAGCTGACCCCCCTGGACATGGAGAACATCCAACCGTCTCTGCTCTCCTTGCTCACAAGCTTGGGGTACCCACTGGGCAGCAGAATCCCAACCTTTCCAGCCCAGGTCAGAGACTCTGACACATGGGGTCTCAGCTGGGAGCAGGGGATGGGCACTGACAGGGATGGTGAGGGAGCAAGGTGCACCCCCAGGGCACTCGGTCCTGTTCCTGCTTGGTGGTTGGAGGTCTTAGGTCTGGTGGGGCATGGTGTCCCCATGCACTGCAGAGGCCATTGGCTGCTCTTTTAGGTCTGGCTGTCCTCCTGAGCAGCTCTTCCCAGGACAGGGATTTCAAAATTTCCCCTGGTATAGGGGAGACATGGCCCATTTCACCGAGAAAATATCCCAAGAAAGTTGATGCTCTGGGCTGGGACTTTTAATGTTGTCAAAGGGACAGGGCACTGGGATGTTCTGGGGTTGATGATCCTTAAAGCATTGACTCATTTGGGAAATTCCATCCTTTTCAAGACCCATCCAGCCGCTGCCAAAAAACTGCAGTACACGAGCTGATGTCTGAGGAGTGTCACACACCAGGGAGGGAGATGGGGCAGCTCTTGGCATTGGCCATGTCCCCAGTTCCAGAGATGGAGCTGGGCTTTAATGGAGAAGAGGGTGCAACTGTGCTCTCTGCCTGGCTCTGTGACATCGTGGAGCCTGGGGCAATCATCTGCCCATCAGTGCCAGGATAACAGCCCTTCCTGAGGGCAGGGAGGGCTGCAGGGTGCCCAAGGCCTGGCAGACACTAGGCAGATGACAGCACCGCGCATAACTGGGACCCACTCCAGTGGAGGATGCCTGTCACCAGGACAGGCAGGTGGCATCCAGCCTAGGGCAAGGGTCTGGGCAGAGGGCTGGACCAGCAGACATTATCAGACCCATGCAAATCCCTACAGACGAGGCTTGAAAACCAGGAATTACCCAAAGAGAGAGCAGGAGTCTCTTTGCACTGCTGCTTGGTGCCTGAGCAGCCCTACACCCTGCACAGGATGATCCCTGGGATGACAAGCTCCAAGCCTGCCTCTGCTCCCATCCCTGCTCTGGGGTTGTAAAGCATCCCACTTCCCAGTGGAGCAGAGGAGGGAGGCAAAACAGGGGGCAGAGACAGAATAAAACATGCACCAACCTCATGGCCCGCAAAGCCAGCTTGTATGCCAGGTCTGCATCGTGAGGCAGCAGGGCAGAGAACAGGTATTTGGCAAAGGTGTGCATGGGGACACTTTCACGGTGGATGACTTCTCCCAGGCCGCTGAAGGGACCACCTAGGTGGAAGCAGAGCCCATCAGCCATAATAAGCACGGCTTGATCTGTGGCTGGGGTTTGCACCAGCCTAAAGCTTTGACAATCTGCTCAGCAGCTCCCTGGTGCAATACTCAAGTTGGATCCAGGGCAAAGGGCTGCTCTTTCCTTTTCTAAAAACCCTTTCAGGTCAAAATTCCTCAGAAACTGAGGCCATGTGCTTAGCACCCTTGTCCACAGTGCCTCTGAGGTGGTGTCACTCCAGGGATGTCAGCAAACCCTTGCTTTGCCAAATGATGGGGCAGAGCAGCCATCCTACAGACTCAGCACCACACCCACAGAGAAAGAAGCAAGGATGGGGTCAGCCAGGCATAAACCTTGGAAAGGGCACCCCGGAGACATTACCAACACTCAGCCAAGACACAGAAGCCAGCTAGACAGACCAAGCCCCCACCTTCCAGCAGCAAGATGCACTGCTTCCTCAGGGTCTGCACCAGCACCGGGTCTAGCTCCAGGTCCTGCAGCCGGGCGATGATCTGCTCCTCATTGCGGCACACCTTGTCCTGGGCATAGAGACCTTCAGGCATCACTCTCTGCTGACCCATTCCCATCAGGGCCACCTCTAAGGCCAGGGACAGGTAAGACTCGCCACTGTCTTGGCTGCCAGTTGCAACGGGCACATGTTGATACACTGGGGGTTTGGAGTCCCCAGCGTCTAGAAGAAGGGGGAGAGATGCAGCAAGGTTAGAAGAGCCTTCCTAGGTGGCAGAACCATGGCAGAGGAAAACCTCTCACCTTTAGAAGCCAGACCCATACTTCCCTTGCTGTCTGCCTTCAGTTACCCAGAGATGATGGATAAAAGTTCCCTGCAGGAGATGTGGGCTTCACCCTCCTTCCTGCTCTCACTAAGAGATGCAGGAGACCCAAGACCTGTGCAACAGGGTGCACGGCTGACACCAGAGCCTCCCGGTGGGCTGGCATGCCTCAGACCAGCTCTGCTAAACCACTCTCTTTCTCTGCTCTGGCTACAAATCAGAAAAACTGGGTTGGGAAACCTCACTGGGAAAATGCAGGGCACTAAATCCCCCTCTCTGCACTGCAGTGCTGTCCTGGCTGCTCCTGTAAAGGTGGAGAGAGGGGAGATTTGGAGCCCAGGAGTCCCAGGCCCCAGACCTGCACCCAGAGTCTGCCCGCCGGGCTTGGTTCAGCCGCAGACTCCAGGAAGGAAGCCAGGAGGAGTGCTCAGTACCTGAAATTTCAAGGCAATTCTCCTCTTCTAATCTACAAGCTTCGGTCAGAGTGAGAAAGAGACAGCCGATGGGGTTCAGAGGGTGGCCTACCCAGCCCTCCAAGTTGGTGATGGTTGTTGCTCCTCGCTGCAGCAACTCTGCAAAAAATGCAACAGAAAGACATTAAAAGTGAGGAATTTAAAGACAAGTTCTGCACCCAGAGGGGTCTCTGAGTTGAAGGGCCTTTTCTCACCCCGCGGCCTGGGACACGGGCACCTCCAGGGCCAATTCTGGCATGGTAGTTCATGAGGGCAAGGACCAGCTCAGAGCAGCCACCATGCACACTGCCACAGACATCAGAAGGAGCAGGCACCCAACAAAAAGGTGCCCCTAAGGCCACATAAGACAAAGCAGCTTGTTTTCTGTTCCAGGAGGACATGAGGGACTGCAGAGTCCCAGATGGGGTCTATAACATCAGACCTGCAGCTTATGGACTCATTTGCAATGGCGGCCTGAATGTTTTGGAAAAACAAGCAGAAATCTCTCCAGAAATGACAGACTTCCAGGGAGTCTTAAAAGCTCCATCTTTTGATGATCTCAAGCTGGCTCAGCTAGCAAGGTCCAGGAGTCACCGACCATCAGCAGCACTGCAGTAACTAACCTCAGCTCCCTGCCAACAGCAATTGCAAAAGGAGAAACACTGGGCTTGCCTCTTAGTACAATGTATTCAGCAAATACAAGGTGGAGGTAGCACATGCAGCCAGTTAATGCAGCTCTGCAGACAAGCAGCTCCTCTTTAATGCAGGCATCACTTCCCTGTGCAATCCTTACAGGCAACCGGACATGGTGACAGTGGGAACAAGAACATCCCTACTCCAGCAGCCCAAAGACAGCATGAGGGCACCTCTGTCCTTAGCATGTGGGTATCAACAGTTTGGCTCAAGCAATCAGAGGCATCAGTTTGTCTTTCTAATGTGAGCAATCCCATACGGCGCTGCCCACCATCAACCTCTGCTGCTCTGGATGGGGCAGCACTACTCTCTGAGGTGGAGAAGACTTCCTCAACCAGCTGGGACACCCCAGCCCGACCTTGTGAGACACTTCTCTCATAGTTACTCATACCTTTCTTCTGATGCTTATATATTTCCAGCTGCCTTTGCTGTTGCAGTCTCAGGGTGTTGATTATGGCAACAGTTAATCGGAGAGCTTCTCTGGGATAGCCATGGGAGCGCAGGGCATCCACCCGAGCGCAGGCTGTTGGGACGTGTTCTGCAAGGCAAGGACAAACACAGGGGCACGGCTGAGCCAGAGGAGCACAGAAATTCAAGGGATGGTACTGATGGGGGGAGAGAACCTGACAGCATCAGGCTTCAGGGCATTTTCTTCCACTGATCTTGCCCACGCCCCAGCTAAACTCCTGCTCCCTCTCTTGAATTCATCCCTTTCTCTCTGCTCCTGGCAGGGATGTCTACCAGGAATACTAATGGGACTCCTATCATGTTCAACCCACAGCAGCCACGTCAGTACCTAAATCCCTACCCTCCACAAACCTTATCTAATGGAAGCTTTCCTAACATGTCATTGCTGCAACAGGATGGCTCCAAACACAGGCTGTTACAACCCTGCCGCTCATTTCTCCTAAAATCTGCACAGCTTATGGTGATTTCTCTTATTGCTCCCAAACGCTTCTTAGCATCTCCTCCAACAACTCTCCCTGCTCTCACCACACAGGTGACGATACATGGGATGAGGGTGTGCTGGGGGCACTGGCAGATCTGGGGTGATGTTTTGAACTGCTTCCTTAATGCCTCCATGGATCGAGCTCTGCAGACACCCCGTCTCTTCTCCAGCTCTCCTACCTCATATTTTATTATTAGGAACAGTTGCATGAAACCCCCCCAAGACTCACAGTTGCTTAGGAATTCATCTGCTCCTGCTGCTCATTGCTCACCTGAAATCACAAGCAACTGTGGAGAGGATTATGACTGAGTGAAAATTAGCAGGAGCAGATGACACGACGTGCCGCATAACAAGCAGCGAAAATCCCATTTTCTTGCAAAATGTCCTACACTAAGGGGGAAGGGAAAAAAAAAAAGCAAACACAGAAGATCTAAAATTATGGTAGAGGGATAATTTCTATTCCTGGAAGAGCTCAGAAAGCTTTGGAAATGCAGACAACCGCCTCCACAAATGGGCTTTCCACATCCCAAAGGTCACCCGCAAGGAATACACAAGGAAGGTTTCAGAACAAACACATCTGTAAAAGATCTTCTTGTTGCTCCCTCTATTCATTTGCTAAATGGATGAAATATTCAGCTTCTCACTGAATTCATCACTGGAAGTTGCTGACAAATCACACTCCTCTCCCAGCACTGAGTCCCTGAAGGGGTGCCAAGAAAGCGAAAGAGCAAAATCCAAAAATCACAGCAAATACATCAGGAAAATAATATGCACCAACCAGCTGGGCCAAAGGGTTCACTAGAACCCAGATTATGCTAGGGACAGGAGAGCTGTGGCCACCATGTCCCAGCTGTACGGAGTCCATGGAAGCACTAACCACCACCACTTCCTATGGCTGCGCAGGGAGGAGACCTGCTGCCTGCAGCTACACAAAACTCCTCCCACAGTAGAAATGGTCTCTCCTGCTCCAGCTAAGCTAGCAGAGGTGTACCAGCAGCCTTCACATGGGCCCTTTTAAACTTATCTCCTGGCCTTAATAGCAACTTAGTGCCTGCTGCTCCACAAATGACATCTCTGATGACTTGAAATAGTCTCTGCCCATTTGGCTGGGTGACGGCAGACCCTGGATCCTGGAGTGGATCACAGTGCAGTGGTAGGTTTTGATCTGTTCCATGTCCATACATTCACCTCTTGGGCTGCAGGGATGAGGCATCCACCCTCCTGGAGGTGTGGGGGGCTTGCATCTCCCATTTGGGGGGTCAGTCTGAGGGCTGATGACCACACCAGGCACCTCCCAAGCCCTTCGTCTCCCTTGTTCTCATCCCAGACATGTAGTTGTCAATGGTCTGCAAATCTGCCCAGGGTCATGACTTTGCAGTAGAGAAGTTGTGTGGCTTGAGGTACATGAACTAAAGGTCTACAACACAGGAGAGTACTGGGTTTGACTGGTCCAGTAAGCCTTAAGCTTGTACAAGGCTTAATTGTACTGTCTGCTAATTGCCTTTAAGGGAAGACTAATGAGAGAGTGAGAGCAGGGAAGAAAAATCCAGAGGTTACAGCTGTTCTCCCCAGCCAACTTTCAAGGGACTTTTAAGTCTCCAGTCCCCCTGTACTGGGAACAGTGAGAGCTTGCACTGGGGACAGCTAAACACTAACAGGATGAAGAGGACATGACAAGCCTGGTCCAAGCTGTCCCACGGGAACCCAGACTGTAAAGATGTGGGGCTTGCTATAAGGACTGTGGCTGGGGTGTGGGAGGGCACTAAGTTCTTCTGCTCACCCTACTCCTCAGGCTAAGGACCAGGGAGGCACATTCAATCTAGGGTGCAGAAACCTGCAAGGACCCAGGGTAGCAAAGCTGCTTTAGTGCTTTGGATGGCTCTTCTGCACTAGCAACCCTGCCCACCCAGGCCATGCAAGGGGCTGCTAGTTTGCATGCTTACCCAGCCACAACGGCTGCCCCTGGGAGTTGAAAAGGAGGCTCTCACCCTCCCGCTGGTAGGAGGGAGACACGTAGAAGTCACTGCTAATGATGCGCTGCAGGTGGCTGTCCTGCCAGTGGAGGTCACAGCCTTCGATTGCCCGGGTGAACACAGTTCGTCTGGGCCTGGCCAGTGAGTCTGCAAAGAGAAAAACCGTCAGTGCCTTGGTGGGGCAGGGGCAGCCTGTTCCTGACCCCAGACATGACTTCCCTGGGCAGAGCAGTGTCTTCACAATGAGAACAAAGCCCTGCCTGGACCCACCCCAGCCATTTCAGAGCTGAGCACAGGGGCTCTGGCTCCTGCACCACGGCAGATTGCCTGCAGATACCTCTGTTGCCCACACCGTCCCTGATGGAGACTGCCATCTCCTTAGACAGCATTGCTAAGTAACTTGCTAGAATAGCTGCCTTGGCCAGAGAGGTGAGAAAAGAGGCAGGGACTGCCCTGCCAGTAGCTTTCTGACCATAACCCACTGTCACGTACAAGGCTGACTCCTTGAAATGTGGCAGTGCATTCCCACTGCTGTGATGCTCAGCATGCAGGCAGCTGCCAGGGGTCAGGACAGGACAGGGCAGTGTTACTGCCTCACAAGCACCACAAGCTCTCCTCTTCCACTCCAACGCAAAGCCCAGGCTTCACTGAACCACAGCTGCATAGATCAGCAGCACCTGAAGCCATGAAGAGAACCACACGTGTCTCATTTGCCTCCGGGTGATGGGGGGAACCATCACCTTCCAGCAACCTCCCCTGGCTGTGTGAGAGGGCTAGAAGGGAGGAGACGGCATCGTCCAAAACCTCAATGCTGCTCTGCAGCAGATGTCTGTGCTCCTTTTCAGAGCTGGTCTGTAACTACAATAATATTTTTGAAGCTATCAAATGCTGGATGATCATTTCACTCCAGCCAGACAGATCAGACAAGTGGTTTGTCAGAAGGAGAAGGCCCATCCGGAGCAATCCTGCTATCGCTCCAGCCATGCTGTAGCACAAGGGCCAAGTACAGCTGGCAGGCTGCAAAATGAGAAGCCCCAAAGGGGATGCAATGCTTAATGTTAGGTCCTGCAACCTGCGATACAGGCCAAGTTAAATGCATTCGAGAGGGGAAAACAAAAGGCGCCACTCAAAGCTGATCCAGGGCGGCTGGATAAACACGCTCTGGAAACGATGGCAACAAGCAATTAGCCTGAATGCTGCAGGCACCCCGAGGTGGAGAGAAATTAAACAGGTGTTCGTATGTACAGAACCAAGCCTGCTCACTTTACCAGGAAGGATTTCAGGAATCAGTTGTTCTCCTTTCAGTAATAAAAGAGGCTGGCAACAATTTGCAGCAGTATTTTGCATATGCACAGACATTAACCCCGGGACACCTCCAGGGTCCATGCTGCTTTCGGTCCCCTGCTTGGAGAGGCAGGAGCTCAGGGACAAGGGAACGTCCCCGGCACGTGCTTTGGAAACACCCTGCATGTCTAAAAATGTGACCTGCTCAGCCCCAGTGACGTGCCCCAAATGCAGGATTGAATCCTCAGCGGAGCTGGGAACACCAGGGGGGAGTCCTGGAGCTGGCACAGGACATGGAGCAAAGCCAGATTTAAATTAATCTGCTCCCTGAGGATGCGAGTGGGGAGGTGGCCAGTGCGTGCAGTCGTGGCCGTGGCTGGGGTGGGCTGGCAGGATGACCATGCTCCCAAACAGCTGCTGGAGGACTAGTCCCACCCAGAAGAGTGAAGTTTCCTTTGTGGCACAGCTGCCAGTCCCCTCTCTTCCTACTCTGGCTGCACATATTACACCAAAGAGCAATTCCAGCGCAGCAGACAGAGGCACAGTAAGGGCAGTAACTTTCAATTAATGTCTACTTCAAGCAAAAGGAAGGGGAAAAAGTGTTTTAAATTGATCAAATGCTGTCAGGGGCTAAGAAAGTATTTTAGCATGAAGGAACAACCCTGTAACTACATCTCTCCTTCTGTGCTCTGCACTTGAGCCGCATTTAACATTCCTGGCTAATGACTTATCTACCATCTGAATCAAAACCCAGAAGCGAGACCCAAGGGCTGGGTGAGGGGCTCTGCACCACCTCCAACTCCTCACTCACGTTACAGCCAGGGCTTCAGAGCTCAGTTCCACTCCGATTCAAGCATCACTGTTTTTCTGTGAATCTCCGTACCTAAACCTACATAGACCATATGGGCCCAAACTCCCCTGTGGTCAAATTGCTTTAAAATGGCCTTTGAAAATGATTTAATGCTCAAAATACAGGTGACTTCACACAAGATGTCATAAAGAGCCAAACAATTCCAAGTGTATCTAAAACCAGAGGCTGTAAATCAAAATGTTTGGTATTCCCATGCCTCTGGGAGACATCACCAGCAGGTTAATTTTTGAATTTTTCCCTGGAATTTTTGAGTTTTTCTCTTTTGCATGTTTCCTTGGAAACATTCAAAACCAGCCTGGACGCAGTCCTGTGCCCCCTGCTCTGTCCCTGCTCAAGCCGGGGGGGGGTTGGACAAGATGATCTCCAGAGGTCCTTTCCAACCCCTACCATTCCATGATTCTGTGAATTGAGGTCTCTCAACTTCAGGGTGAGTTTTGACCCTGACCAAACCCCTGTGGCCACTGGCTGGATTTCCACCCACTGCCCAGACTCACCTTGGCTGTGACCGGAGCTCTGCGTAAGCGCGTTGGTGATGTTGGGAAGTTCATTACCATAATTGCCATCTTCCAGGGGACAGACGTCCATCTCACCCCACTTGCGCAGCTGCCGGAGCCAGCAGGATTTCTCTTCCAGCTTGCAGTGCGGGTTTAACACCACGCACACCCACAGCGCCCCTAAACAAAGCCAAGAAATCAAGGAGGTGCCACCACCATACCCACAGGGCAAAGCTCTTCTGCTGCTGTGCTTCTCGTGAGAGCCTGCAAGGTTTCATCAGCATCTGTAAACTTATTTCAACATAATGCACAGGCCCAGGAGCAGGATTTAGACAGCTTTTAAATAAAAGTAAAACTGCTCTGTAATGAAGCTAAATTATAATCTCATGAGATGGGGGACAGTGGGGAGGAGGGAAGGAGAGAGCGGCTGTGTATGAATTTGTGAGTGCTTCTGTCTGCCAGGACAAATCTAGTGTTTGAACTACACATCAAAGCATGCTTAAAAACACCCTGGCAAGCTGCAGAGTCTGTATCTCCAAAGACTAACCTGATTTTGATCCTACCCACGTTCCAAGCGCTTTAAAGCCCGCTCTGAATGCTATTTCATCTGCCATTGTTCTTCAGGCCATTTGCATTCAACTATTTAAAAGGGAGATTTGGTGTATATTCTTCCTTTTTATTTTTTTTCTTTTTTAATCCCCGGTAGCCCCCAGCCTGCAGAGGAACCAGCAGAGGAACCTGGAGCTTGGCTTGATGTCTCACAGGCAAGAGCCTTCCAAGGTGTGAGCCCTCTGGATCCAGCAAGCAAAGGTGCCCATCAGTAGGACATGGACGCTGACGCCCTTCAGGTCAACCAAGGGACCTCACAGGCCTGATGTTGCTGCCTGCTGTGCAAGAGGCAGAACCAGGCACAAGGAAATCTGTTGTCATTAAGATCCAGCTCATTCTTTCATAAGACAGGGCTGATGCTGGTGTTGCTAACTGAGCCTTGCTGACTGTCCTGGGTCACCCACTGCTCTGAAAAGGGCTGCAGCAACCGAAGTAAGTGCAAAACCGTGAATCCTCATTTAGCCAATTGCATTTCTGCCCAAATTTCCCTGCAGGGATGCCAGGACGCAGTATGTCCCCTCCCTTGTCCCTGCCCCCCAGAGTGCGATGGATGCGTGCTGGCACAGCTGCAGTGCACGGTGTCCCCAGGGATCTTCCCAGCCTGAGCAGCCCACGCTGCTCCTCTCCTGCCCAGGTTGGATCCTGCCACACACCTCGGAGAGCTCAGCCTCCTGCAGAAACACCTTCCCCTGCCTCTCCTCCATGGGCCCAGTGAGATCTGGAGCACCTTCCTTCTCCCCATCCAGCCAGCTCCCCTCCATCAGCTCTCCATTACTCCCAGACCCAAAATTCCCAAGGCAGGACAAAAATCACCCAACATTGCTCTGCTGCATGGCGAGGGGATTCCTCCAGGCACCCAAACCATCTCCCTCTCTCACTGTGTTCTGTGTGGTGCTCCTGAATTGCACAGCCACACCATCAAGCCAGGCAGCCCAGAGCAAGGCTGCAACTCCAACACAGGTCCCTTTTCCAGGCACTGACAGGCAAAACCAGGCTGAGCAGCAATGTTCTGCTCTGCTGTGTCCCCGCTCCCCTGGGTTATGGCTGAGCTTTGGTGGTGCTTTTGGGGTGCATCTCCTGGCACTCGTCCTCTGCTAGTTTGGACTTGTGGACGTTAATAAGGAGTGGAGGCTGTGCATGTCTGGCTCCTAGAAGCAGCTTGGCTCGGCAGGAGAGACGTCACGGCATCACAACGCAGATGGTGGCAGCAGCATCGCATCCAGGAAGGGGCACAGGAAAAGCAACCACAAACACCGAAGAGCAGCAAATATTCAAAGCAGCCCTTGCCCAGTCCAGCTCCATCCACATCTCAGCTCCGCTGTTCCCAGAAAACCCCACCAAAACCCCACTCCCTTCTGATGAACAGGGTGGGAATAAGACTTTTAGGCTGCAACGTCAGCCTAAAATGCACATGCAAGAGAAGAGTTGACTCCTCAGGGGCTTTCAGGACCCATCCTTTCCAAAGCGGGTCCATGTCCCTCACTCCCAGGCTCCTGTAGGCTCCATGAGGGCTGCATGGACAGAGTCTTCCAAAAAATCAGGGCTCACCCTTAATGCTCTGCTTTCTGCCCCATAGCTGATCAGTGGTGCCTGCTTACTGCCCATCCCAAGGGCATGAAAATCCCTACCTCCTGTGCTGGGTTCCTGGTGTTGGGTGTCCTGGGGCTCTGGTTTTGGGCATCCCCTTCCCACCAGCACTGCTGCCCATTGCTGCTGCCCCTCTTCACCTGCTCCAGGGCTGCTTGTGCAAAAAGTAGCCTCTGGCGATTTCAGCTCATGCCTCTGATGGCAAGCAGGGTGGTTCGGCTGACAGGCAGTAACGAGTCTTGGTGCCTTGGCTCCACTGCCCCCAGGAATGGGATGCACCCGTTGGATTTTTGGCTCCCACAGCTTGGCCACAATGTGATCCTCAGAAGCCTCATGACTTTGCAGCCTATTTTTGGGAGCCCTCTGAGGCATCCTTTGCCTGCGAAAATGCTGTGCCCCTGGGCTCTCCTGCAGAAGGGAAGATATAGTGGGGAGGGAGGGACAAGGAGGGAAGAGGGATTCGCATCTGTCTTGGCCGCAACAGTTATCTGGGAGATGGAAAAGAGGGGCTTTCTGAACCCTACGGTCAAGTGACATCAGCTGACAGCGCAAGTGACTCCTGTCCTGAGCTGAAACACCGCACTGGGTCAGACTCCATGTCTGCTCACATGCTGCAGAAACCTTCGTCTGAACTTTCTGATAGCAGAAGGTTAAGTGGGGAACAAAGGGGCAGATCACGATTAAGCTAAGCCTCTAAACAAAAATGCTTTTTGATGACGGGGCTGGGTGCAGGGATGGGGGGGTCAGAGCCTTCCCAGCCCAGCGGTCCCGGCTGCTGGCCCCAGAGAGGATGGGCGCTCCAATCCCACACCCAAGTTTCCAAACCATCAAAGAAATTCTCCCGTTTCCCACAGGGTCGCTCCCCAGCTTAATCTGCTGAAATTCCCCACTGTAAACAAGTGGCCGAGATAAATAAACCCGTCTCCAGGCAGATTAAGGTCAGGCTGCACTTCAGCTGGTTTTTCGTCTATTTTTTGTAATTAGGCTTTAATCATAAGTACTAATGCGCCAGGGCAAATACTCCCACGCCGCAGAGCTCTCCATCCAGCAGGTCTTTCGTTTGCCTCCCCAGCAGACGGGGCAATAGATGTTCAGTTAGCAGCACACGCGCAAGCAAACGATGCCCTTTTTATTTTAATTTTTTTAAAAAAATGCTGAAATCCTGCAAAATCCTTTACATTTTCCCCAGCATAAATCCACAATCTTCTTTAAGGCTGATCTCCTTCCAATCCCACGCAAGTCTGTGATTCAGTCTTTGCTAAAATCGATGATTAATTATTAAACACGTGCCTGAAATAATTTCCATGAGGCCCGTTTTTCTCTTCCGCGTGGCAGGGGAACGCTGTCTGTGCCGGGGCTTCCCGCAGCAGCAGGCCCCTCATCCCTCCCTTTGGCAACAGCAGTAATGCCAGGCAATTTTGGCATCTGCAGCCCATGGGCAGTCGGACAACGTGCCTTCATTGTCCCACACGTCCCAGCTACCGTTGCCTGCCCAGCAATGGTTTGGGACATCTCTCCACGTTGCTGATGTTCATTACCAGTGACTACCATAACTCACTGCAGTTCTGCTTCCTCCACGCCTGGACCCTTCCTTCAGAGGGATGCTCTGTTCCTACAGCAAGCACTGCCCAGGTCCAAATCCAAAAGGCTTCTGTAAAATGGGGGTAATAATCCCTGCTCTGAGTATAATCCATGCCCATCGTGACCTGGAGCTGTTTCTTGGACTATCACCGTGTCCTCTGCAGGGGCTTCTCTTCAGCATGGAGATGCCCAAATCCCTCCCGTTTGACGTGCCTACACCAGGCGAGCCACTCGCTCTGACGTGCATTGCCTGGCACCACGTTTCACCTGCTGTCACGCTGACCCAGCCTTGGTAGGGCCCTGACGTTCCCTAGCCACCTTGCCATCTGCTGATGGGGACGTGCTGTCACCTCCTCCTGCTCTGCGGACCAAAACTATGTGCACCGACCTGGTCCTTGCACAGTAGAGCCAGGACTGAAACCCAAACACTCCCGCTTCACGTGCGTGGGGAGTGAGGGCTTTCGGTTTGGATAGCCGGTTTGAAGTCTGGCCGAATAATCTGTAATTCTGGGCAAACTGCTTCCTGCATCTAGGCCTGCCTAGACACCCACCCATCCACATTTCACCATGTTTGCTTTCTTCCACATGGAAATTCTGACTTGGTGGATTTGGCCACCTCTTCAGGATCTTTGCATACCCAACCATCTAGCTGCAGCATACCAAAATCCTGGAAATATCTTCTTGGCAAGCAAGCACAGATGAGCTCTTCAGAGCTGGCGTGGTTATTTCCATCTAGGGAACTTTACACAGAAGCAAGACATCCCACCCCTGCCTAGCCCTTGCCTGCACTGTTTAGCCAGGCTCTCCAGTCTCACAGCTACGTTTGCATTTGTTGGGCTTGGTACAAGGTACTGTGATCCCAGCTGCAGTTTCAGGTACTCCAGACCCTGGACCACCCTCAACCTTCTTCCAGCTCTACAACACCCCTTTGGTCCCAGCCTGTGAGCCCCTGCCCTTACAGAGCATCTCCTGCTGGCAGGCTGCAAAGCAGCTCAAACTCACTCATCATGAAACAAGTCAAACTATTCACCCCACCCAAGATCCCAGATGTCCAGAACAGCCCAGAAGTGCTGGGTTAACTCCACCACACAACCAATCTCCCCAGGCCGACGTCATCTAAATGTTTTATTCTAATGATATTACCGTGTCAGCCAGCTCAGCCGGTGTCTAAGGTGCTTAGCTAGAATTACCCAGAACTGCATTTCCCTTAAAGCCAGGCTCTGCGCTGACCATCCTGCCCCCCCTCACTCTGGAAACGTGCACCAGAGCATGCGGAAATCTGTTAGACAGGATGCGACTTGAGAACCCGCCTTTGCTCCTCTGGTCCAGGGGTCCTCCAGGAACAGCACTTCCACATCTCCAGGCTACGTCCAGCCCCTGGGGCTCATCAGCCTGCGCCCTCCCTCACAAAGGCTGTGGGGCAGCACACCAAACACAGGGCTGCTGCAAGTACGGGACCAGCCACACTCCACACACCCATCATCCTTGACTCTTTTGCAGGAGAGGGGCTGATTTAAGGTGTTGAACTGTACAGCTGGAGCCCGATCCAGCTGTCCCACCAGGATTTCCCCAGCAGGGCACAGAGCAAGCTTCTGGCATCTCTCAGGGCCTCTGCTCGCAAAAAAGAGCCCCAAAAGCCTCTGAGACGATGTCTGCTGGCCCAGCAGCCCAGGCAACCTTGCTGCTGCTCTCTGCAAGGCAGTGACCCTTACCCAGCTCATCCCAGAGCTGCCGGCACTTCTCTGTTATGCCCGTCCCCTGCTGCCTCCAGAGGGAGAGCCGAGGATCAGCCATGAACTGCTCTGTTATCAATGTCAGCATCCTGGCCCCATTGGAGTCCCTCATGCGCAGCATCTCCCGAACCTGGAAAGGACAGTGAGAAGAGTTTGTGAGACAAACCACGGTCCCCTGGAGGTGTTTAATACATGGTCACCTGGCTGGCAACCCGCAGCTCCCTCATCTGGGGGTCCAGACTGTAAATATATACATGTGTGTGTATATATATATGTGTATAATGTACATTATAACATTCATGAAATGGCTATGACCTGGCACGCTGGAGTCTGGCTGAGTAACAGCCACAGTTTAGGCTGTGAAGAGAAGCAATCAATCAAGAACATGAAAACAAGGCCCTTCTGCAAAGAAAGAGAAGAGCCTGTAGGTTGGGGCCACTTCTCCATGGTCTCGGTGGGCTCTGCAGGGTTGGCTTTCCCTCTACCATGCTGACAGGGAGATGGGGGAAAGCCCTCCCTCGCATAGGGATCATGGCAAGCCCATTGCGTGGGAGGAAGGGACCTGCCAGGAGAGCGGGTGAGACAACCCAGGCCTGACCCAGAGCCTGGATTACAACTGCCTGCTCTGCGACCGGGCGAGAAGGCACTGGAGCAGAGATTCCCAGCTGTGACGGGCACACTGCCAGGGCAGCCGGCGAGCTGCCGGCTACGTGACGTGCTGAGCGGAGAGGGGAGAGAGCAGCCGGCTCCTCCTCACCTTGGCAAACATGGAGTTGAGCTGCTTTCCCGAGCCGTAGTACCCTCCCTGAGATAGGAACAGCTTCACCTGCTCTCGGACCTGCTCCTCATCCAAGTGCCAGCAGTTCTCGTCATCAATGCTGGCCCCAGCAGTGGGGTCAGGAGCACCTAGGGGGATGGGGAGGGAGGAGAAAAGAGACAACTGTGTTTATAGCAGAAGGGTCAGCAGTCCCACCAGCAAGAAGTGGACCTACCTCTATTTTATAAGGACCCACCTCTATTTTATCAGCTCAGGCAAGGGAAAACCTACCATGTTCCCAGGCAGTGAGTCCCAGCTGACACTGTCATGCCCTCCTTACACGGCAGTGGCAGCAGCCGTCAGGAGGGATCCCAACCACAGGGCTAATGCCTAGCTAGCCCCTCTCCCTCTGCACCCCACATGAAGTGAGGCTGAGGAAGAGCAGGGACCTCCCTTCCTTCAAAGCCCCACGGCAGCTGCAGAGCCTGGAGCACTCCCTGGCTCCCAGGATCGCCTTGGGTGCTCCTCCTCTTGCTCCATATCACTGGTTTGTTTAAGCATCAGTAAAGTTCCAATTCCTGCAAGCCCTTCCCCACATCAGGAACAGTCTAACAGAGGTACCACTGCACGGGGGCTCCAGAGCCCTGGGTTAAATGCCTGGTTCTGCCCCTCAGTTGCTTTAGGACATGGGACAAGTCCCTGTGCATCAGTGTACCTGCTTGGGAGACACTCTCCCAGGAAAGAGCAAAGGATTAATAATCTTTCAAAGAGCAAACTGTTACCAGAGCAGGGCCTTTGGCAGGCACATGTGTGTGTTCACAGGCTGTATTTCATCTTCCAGAGGGGGAAAAAAAAAAAAAAAACAGAAAAGAAAAACACAAGTCCTTTAAACAACAGCTTGGATCCATCTCCCCTTGTCTTTTCCCTTTCAATTCCTATTTTTTCCCCCAAGTGCTGCCCTACCTCCCAGCAATGTCCCCGGCTTCCCGGGCCCGCAGGACAGGCAGCAGCACGGCTCCAGCAAGCAGCCAGGAGCACAAAAGGGAACAGAAACTCAGCTTTGTGTCTCCCCCAGTTTTGAGCCCTGCTCTGAAGAAACCCCTCAGTAAAAACCAGTGCCAAGGAGGGACTGGTGCAGCTGGAGGATGCTCCACTCCACTTTGGTCTGCTTCTCCCCTCTTGTCTCCCTCTCAAGTGAGGAAGGGGGTCAGCGCAGGAAGAACGAGGTGCTGCCAGACAGCCAAGGGATGATGTAGCTAACACGTTCCCAAGTGAATCTTAAAGATGTCTTCCCTACTCAACTGGGATCTGGTTGTGGAGCAGACACCATTTCATGTGGAGACAGCTTGGCATACTGCACATGCCCCGGCCCTGTGCGCTGCTGAACCAGGAGCTCAAATACAATTAATGAAAATCAAGCTCCAGGATGCCTCCTCAGCAGGGTAACTGTCTCTTCTTGGCTTGTAAGCGGGAGGACATCAACCCGAGGGGTTCTGCTCCTCCGGCAAAGGCTGAGAATGCTCCTGACCCGATAAGATACAGCTATTTGTATTTAATGTCCTTTACAAAATTCTTTTAATTTCTGCTAACAGTCGCTGCCCGAGAGCTGTTCCAGCAAGCTCTAGGCGCAGCCTGCACCATGCTGAAGGGAGAGGAGAATGCTGCTCCCTCTGCAGAATAATTTATAGTTGACAGAACCACGTAATTAGGATGGGAGCTGAAGCAGCAGAAAGGAAATCACAGCCCCTGGATGAGCGCAAGGGCTTTCGCCTACAGCCCCACATGTGCCCTGATCCTGCTCCCCTGCTGCTGGTGGCCAAGCCCTGCCATAAGCCCACCACACCACGAACAGGCCATCCTGGCTGTCTCAGCTTTTCAGTACCTTTTCCTTCCCTCCCCCAACCCTGTCCTTATCTTGCAGATAAAGAGCAGACAAGCCAGCGATTATCCCCTATCAGGAACCGATGACTAATCTGTCTACCACGAGCACTTATCCGGTCCCATCACCAAGCTATCCCAGACGCTTGCACTCTTAATACCATCCTCCTCACCATCCTGCCCGCTGCTCCTAGCTGCATCTATCCAGACCAGCCAGGTTGTCTCAGCTGCCTCTATAGGGTCACCTGGCTGCATCTATAGGGACCAGGAGGGCATGGATGCCTGGGGTGTCCCATCCCACCTAAGCTCAGCCCATCCTTGGTCCCTCACCGAGGCCCCTATGACAGATAAAGGTGGAGAACTTAGCAAGATGCAAGAAGTGGCTGCATTTTTGTGGGGTTCCCAGGGCTACCCTTGGTGCGCGCTGCTCACACATAGCGTTAACGACGGAAAACCCAAGCAGCGAGGAAAGCGGCATGCAGCTAAATAAAACCTCCTCCTCCCACGCAACACATTGAGCACTTCACACGTTGGGGTTCGGGCCGCAGCCAAATTAGTAACGCGCCTCCAAATAAAACTCAAATTTGCTTGTAAATGTATTTTGGTCTCCCATAAAAGATTCAGAGAGAGGGTTGTAATAGCAGATTCCCACACGTGCAACGCTACCCGACAGATAACAACGGGCTGCCCAATTACGCTGGGGAGCTGGATAAACATTTAAAAGCAAACAACAGGATTTGTGTCGGGTTTAAATATTAATGGCAGGATTTGTCCACTTCCCCTTGCCAACGTTAACACCGTGGGGGCTTCAGCAGTGGCATGCTGTGACGCAGCTGATGAACGATTCCATGTCTCAGCTCCAAAGGAGCAGGGAACGGCATGTAAAACAGCCCGGCAACTGCGTAACTTGTTTCTCGTATAGCAGCATTCCTGCTCCAAAGAGCCCTGTTTCAGAGGTGCTGTATCCTGGTCCTGCCAGATTCAGACTTAAGGAAACACTACCACACATCTTGAGTGGAAAGAGGGTTTCACCAGCCTGTTCACACTGGCTGTAGAAAGAGATAAAAACGCAATCCATCAAACAAGAAGCAGGACACCCCCCCTCTTCACTGCAGGCTCAGGGTTTAACTGTTTGACAGCCAAGCTAGACTTCTCCAGGGGGATAGAAAGACTGAGAAATAAGGACTGGAAAAATCTAAATTAGGAAACAGAGCAAAGCCAGGCGTGGAAAATTCAATGCCTTGCTCAGAAATTAGCTGCCCAATGTGAAGAAAATGAAAGCCGCTCCTGGACCAGAAAGCAGCAGATTTCCAGGGCTGAGGAGGTGGTGGGACCTTGTGGCTCACACTGAGGCACCCACGCATCCCAGACCTGAGCTCACGAAAGGAAGATACATCAGCTGGGTGGCATGGGAAGCACTCCCAGAGCATCTCACTCAGAGCAGCAGTGGCAACACAAAGAAAAAGGGATAATTATTATTTTTAACCAGCACCTGGAGCTGAAAAACTGATGGTAAAAGCAACCCAGGGATGCAGGTGGCCACCCTGGCATCTCCCTCATAGTAATCTCGGCTGACTGTGCCCAGTACCCACTGGCAGCTCAGCATCTGGCCATGCTGGCACTGGGGTCAGCAGTGCTG